>NC_044310.1:162458068-163058068 GCF_007474595.2 Lynx canadensis | reverse complement strand
ATTGGGCTCTCTCCATAGTTTGGTTATTGTTGCTATCTCAGGAGGTTTTTGATTACTGATTCAATTCATTGTTGGTAATCTGTTTGTTCAAATTTTTATTTCTTCCTGATTCAGTTTTGGGAGGTTGTATATTTCTAGGAATGTATCCATTTATTCTTGGTTGTCCAGTTTGTTGGCATGTAGTTTTTCATAGTATTCTCTTACAATCCTTTGCATTTCTGTGATGTCAGTTATTATTTCTCCTCTCTCGTTTCTGATTTCGTTTGTTTGATGTGTCTAGGTAAAAGTTTGTCAATTTTGTTGATCTTTTCGAAGACCCAGCTTTTGCTTTCATTTATCTAGTCTATTGATTTTTTGGGTTTTTTTTGTTGTTGTTGTTGTTGATTTCTGCTCTGATCTTATTATTTCCTTCTACTGATTTGGGGTTTTGTTTGTTCTTCTTTTTATAGCTCCTGTTGTTTGAGTTTTTCCTGCTTTTTGAGGGAGACATGTAATGCCATAAACCTCCCTCTAAGAACTGCTTTTGCTTCATCCCAAAGATTTGGGGCCATGTGTTTTCATTTTCATTTGTCTCCATGTATTTTTTTATTTCCTCTTTGATTTGTTGGCTGACCCATTCATTGTTTACTAGAATGTTATTTAACCCCCTTGAATTTGTGCTCCTTCCAGATTTTTTCTTGAGGTTGATTTCTAGCATAGCATTTGTTGAGATTTGTTTTGTAGCCTAATACATGATCTATTCTGAATAATGTTCCATGTACACTTGAAAAGAATCTGTATTCTGCTGCTTTAGGATGGAACATTCTGAATATATCTATTAGGTCCATCTGATCCAATGTGTCATGGAAAGCCAGTTTCCTTGTTGAACTTCTGTTTGGGTGATCTTCCACTGATGTAATTGGGTGTTAAAGTCCCCTACTATTGGGGCACCTGGATGGTTCAGTTGGTTGAGTGTCCAACTTTGGCTCAGGTCATGATCTCACAGTTCATGGCTTCGAGCCCCACATCAGGCTCTGTGCTGACAGCTTGGAGCCTGGAGCCTGCTTCGGATTCTGTGTCCCCTTCTCTCTCTGCCCCTCCCCTACTCATGCTCTGTCTCAAAAACAAATAAAACATTAAAAAAAAAATAAAGTCCCCTCCTATTATTGTATTACTATTGATTATTTCCTTTATGTTTGTTATCAGCTGCTTTATGTATTTCGGTGTTTCATGTTGGGCGCATAAATACTCACAATTGTTATATCTTCTTGTTGGATTATCCCTTTTACGCTCATACAGTGTCCTTCTTTGCCTCTTGTTACAGTCTTTGTTATAAAGCCTATTTTGTCCAATATAATAAGTACTGCTACCCCAGCTTCCTTTTCATATCCATTTGCATGATAAATGCTTCTCTGTTCCCTCATTTTCAATCTGCATGTCTCTTCAGGTCTGAATTTAGTCTTTTATAGGCAGCATATAGATGGGTCCTCCATTTTTATCCATTCCATCACTTTTTGTCTTTTGATTGGAGAGTTCAGTCAATTTACATTCAAAGTAATTTTTTAAATGTTTGTTTGTTTGTTTGTTTGTTTGTTTATTTATTTATTTATTTATTTATTTATTTATTTATTTTGAGAGAGAGAGAGAGAGAGAGTGAGAGAGGGGCAGAGAGAGAGGGAGAGAAAGAATCCCAAACAGGCTTTGTGCTGTTGGTGCAGACCCTGACTCGGAACTCGATCTCACAAACTGTGAAATCATGACCTGAGCTAATAAAGAGTCAGACACTTAGCCAACCAAACCACCTAGGCACCCCTCATTCAAAATAAGCCACATTGTAGAGTAGCATGCAAAAATCAGCATGAACTTTAAAAGTAAAATATAGGGGCGCCTGGGTGGCGCAGTCGGTTAAGCGTCCGACTTCAGCCAGGTCACGATCTCGCGGTCCCTGAGTTCGAGCCCCGCGTCGGGCTCTGGGCTGATGGCTCAGAGCCTGGAGCCTGCTTCCGATTCTGTGTCTCCCTCTCTCTCTGCCCCTCCCCCGTTCATGCTCTGTCTCTCTCTGTCTCAAAAATAAATAAACGTTAAAAAAAATTAAAAGTAAAATATAACTTTTTAGGGAAATTTTGTCCATGAGGAAAGAGCTTTAGATTTCATGCCCAAAACACTTCTCTCACCCTATCCCCTCACACAAGGGACTATCGACTGTTCTTGGTCACTGGGGAACCTCAAGGGAAAAGTTGGAGAGACCTTACCTTTTGGAAAGTGAATTCTCATCTTCCAACATGAAAAATATCAGTTTTACCTTTGAGTCCGTGCACCAGAATTTATATTCAGACTTATTGCTGTGTATCATAACTTTTAACTAGCTTAGAGAAGTTTATTCCACTGATATGTGTGTATAAGTGAACATTCAGAGTGGCCCAGATTTATAAATTCCCAGGAGTGTGTGTATCTTGTCCTGATGTTTCAATAAATTACACCAGGTAGAATTCAAGCATCATACATCAACCAAATTATCTCTATGTTCCATTCCAAGCAAGGGAGGCAATGGGAGGAGATGAGGAATGGAGTGGGAAATAAATATGTAGGTTCTGCCCCCAACTCTCAGGTGGCCTTAATCAAATGCAACACAGGTGGCCTTAATCAAATGCAATCAAATGCAACACTGCAAATGCCTTAATCAAAAGCCATGGTGTCTCTACTGTGAATAAGAGGTTGGAACTAGAGGCAGGCCCATGGACGCCAAATGTGAAATTCTTAGTAAATTATAACTGCCATGAAAATGTTATTTGTATTATCTTCTACTCATGATCCTATGTCTGGCGGTTGTAAAAACTTAACATACCTTCTATATCTCCTAAATAGGAGTGAAAATTACTATTATTTTATACTTACTCTAATTCCTTATTTTAATAAAGAGACCATTAACGCCATGAACAATGCAGGTATCAGAACTATAACTTGGAACACATTAAGTGAAAAAAGCGAGAGTGAGAGAGAGAGAGAGAGAGAGAGAGAGATGATTACATGACTAAAGGAGCTGCCATAATGAGCTCAACAACAATAACGCTTAAGAAATAAGGCCGTTTATCTTTCTCTCCAGTAACAGTCACAGATAGGCAGGCAGCCCTGTTCCACATCGCCAGAGACTCTCCCAGTGGCTTCCAAAGTCTCTTTGATTATTGCCATTCCAGCCACCAGGAGGGCAGAAGCTTAGAAGTCCAGGGCCAGGCATTTGTGAGAGACACGTTGGCAAGAATTTCAGCATACGCTCACGCCTAGCTTCAAGGGTGGGGATGGGAAACGGGAAGGCTCATCCCAGCCTCATCTCCATTATTACGGAAAAAGAAGAGAATGGATTTGAAAGGACAGATAATCCTTAGGACCCTTGGAATGAAAGCAGCCTGAAGAGGCAAGTTACTTTGTAACTCAATGTATAAAAGGTATGTAGAGATATATACATTTTAATATTTAAATATTCAGTATTAAAGATATTGATAAAAATTCTAATGGTAACAAAATAAGGTAATGATGCTCATCCCAGTGTTAACAAAACTTAGAATTTATAGTTGAGGACCTCTAATTCTCTCCCCTTTCTTTTCTTTTTAATTAATTAATTCATTTCTTTTTTAACTTACATCCAAGTTAGTTAGCATATAGTGCCACAATGATTTCAGAAGTAGATTCCTTAAGGCCCCTTACCCATTTAGCCCATCCCCTCTCCTACAACCCCTCCAGCAACCCTCTGTTTGCCCTCTATATTTAAGAGTCTCTTACGTTTTGTCCCCCTCCCTGTTTTTATATTATTTTTACTTCCCTTCCCTTATGTTCATCTGCTTTGTATCTTAAATTCCTCATATGAGTGAAGTCATATGATATTTGTCTTTCTCTGACTAATTTCGCTTAGCATAATACCCTCTAGTTCTATCCACGTAGTTGCAAATGGCAAGATTTCATTCTTTTTGATTGTTGAGTAATACTCCATTGTGTGTGTGTGTGTGTGTGTGTGTGTGTGTGTGTGTATCTTCTTTATCCATTCATCCATCGATGGACATCTGGGCTCTTTCCATACTTTGGCTATTGTCGATAGCTCTGCTATAAACATTGAGGTGCATGTGCCCCTTTGAAACAGCACACCTGCATCCCTTGGATAAATACCTAGTAGTGCAATTGCTGGGTCGTAGGGTAGTTCTATCTTTAGTTTTTTGAGGAACCTCTATACTGTTTTCCAGAGTGGCCGCCCCAGTTTGCATTCCCACCAGCAGTGCAAAAAAGATCCTCTTCCTCCGCATCCTCGCCAACATCTGTTGTTGCCTGAGTTGTTAATGTTAGCCATTCTGACATGTGTGAGGTGGTATCTCAGTGTGGTTTTGATTTGTATTTCCCTGATGATGAGTGATGTTGAGCATTTTTTCATGTGTCAGTTGGCCATCTGTCGTCTTTGGAGAAGTGTCTATTCATGTCTTTTGCCTATTCACTGGATTATTTTTTGGGGGGTGTTGAGTTTGGTAAGTTCTTTACAGATTTTGGATACTAACCCTTTATCTGATATGTTGTTTGCAAATATCTTCTCCTGTTCCGTCAGTTACCTTTCAGTTTTGCTGATTGTTTCCTTCCCCGTGTAGAAGCTTTTTATTTTGATGAGGTCCCAGTAGTTCATTTTTGCTTTTGTTTCCCTCGCCTCCGGAGATGTGTTGAGTAAGAGGTTGCTGCAGCCAAGGTCAAAGAGGTTTTTGCCTGCTTTCTCCTCGAGGATTTTGATGGCTTCCTGCCTTACACTTAGGTCTTTCGTCCATCTTGAATTTATTTTTGTGTATGGTTTAAGAGAGTGGTCCAGATTCATTTTTCTCCATGTCACTGTCCAGTTTTCCCAGCACCATTTGCTGAAGAGACTGTCTTTATTCCATCGGATATTCCTTCCTGCTTTGTCAAAGATTAGTTGGCCATACATTTGTGGGTTCATTTCTGTGTTCTCTGTTCTGTTCCATTGATTTGAGTGTCTGTTTTTGTGCCAGTACCATACTGTCTTGATGATTATAGCTTTGTAATACAGCTTGAAGTCTGGAATTATGACGCCCCTAGCTTTGGTTTTCTTATTCAAGATTGCTTTGGCTAGTCAGGGTCTTTTCTGGTTCCACACAAATTTTAGGATTATTTGTTCTAGCTCTGTGAAGAATTCTGGTGTCATTTTGATAGGGATTGCTCCCCTTTCTTAACAGAGGGAGGACACTTGTGAATTTAATGGGAAGCCTTCCTTTCTATGTTGTTTTTAAATTTTGCTATATTTTAAATCAATAAATAACATAAAGCATAATTCTGTGTTCCTTTAGCTTTACATAAAGTGGTACCACACTGTATCTCTCATAATACAGATTATGGTCTTTAGATTTATCCATGTTATCAAGAAAAACTCACTTCCTTCATTCGGCTGCTTTATGATATTTGCATGTGTGGATATGGCTTATTTCTGATTTTTTTATCATTACAAATATGGCTGCAATGAACTTCTGTGTGTATACAGGCATCTTCTTTTGCTAGGGTTGTGTTGTCTATCAAAGTGGCCACTAGCCTCATGCGGTGACTTACATTTAAGTTAATCAAAATTAATTAATCAAATACAATTAAATTTTTAACTTCTCAGTCACACTTGCCGCATTTCAATCGGGCAGTAGCCACATGTAGCTAGCGGCTAGCGTAGTGGATGGCATAACCATCATCATAGAAATTTCTAATGGACAGTGCTGCTCTGAAGTATACATGCAGCAGAGGAATTGCTGAGTTGTAAGGTATGCATATCTTCTGTTTTAATAGATTTTGCCAAAGTGCTTTCCACATGAGTCAAGACTCTTAGTTATAAGCAACAGGAAGCCATCATGGGTCATTTACACAAGGAAAATATTGTTTACAGGATGTTAGATAGCTTGCAGAATTTCATGAAGAGCTTAAGAACCAACTTGAAAATAAACCATCAAAGATCACACCCTGGAACTGACCTAATGAGGACAATGGTGCCCTGCTTAAAGACTAGGTACTGCCCCATTTTATTTCCAAAATGACACGCTGCATGTTGATGCTGTTCCTCGATCTGTAGTCGTTGCTGTCTCCAAAAATGTACATAGGTACCGTCATTGCTGTCACCTTGATTACAGAGGTTCCACTTGGTCCCTACTTTTTAACATCATCTTCAAAGTTGGGAGCTGATGCATCTGTTTGGCAGACCAGGTTAAACACCTGCATCCATCTTTACAGAAGGCTAGGAAGGCAAGCGTCTTGCGATTTTTCACCTCTGGGAGATGTGCAGATTTTCAGACTTCTTATTCCCCAGTTGGTCTCCAAAGTGGAGAGAAACCTTTTAATCCCTGCCATAGCAAAGGACAGTTTCCATTTCTCCGCGTAGTTTCCACCATGTGGCATTGTCTAGCATTTTAACGATTGCCAATCTAAAGGTTGTACAAAGATCTCTCGATGTGGTGTTAATTCGCATTCTCTTAAATAATAGTAGAGTTGAGAACCAAAAAGAAAACGAAGGAGGAGAAAGATGAGGAAGAAAGGAGGTGCACTCTAGGTATAGAGTCTTCCTATAGCCCCATCCTTAAATAATTTGTTCCTAACTCACAAGCAAGAATCTTATGCAAAGCTTCCTAACCCAAAACACTTGAACCTGAGTGATGATAGACGCCGGTTCACAAGTCAATCTGCGGATGCCCAGCTTTAAATGAGTCTGTCCAACTGTCTCTTACGGAATCTATTATAACCTTTGTGTTTAAATGGAGACTGTTCCTGTTGGGGATTACAAGATACAAAAAGGTTACACAATTGCATGATTTTGTCTAACTTTATGATGACATTTATGTGATTGCTTCTTGGCAGTGACCAAGGCCAGAGTCTCTCGGATAAATTAATTTCATTTTATACCACATTTAATCATTCTCTTCAGAGGCTCGTGTACTTCAGAATTTACTTGTATTAATTCACCTCAATAAAAAAAAAATCTTTCTTTTTTCTTTAGCTTCACATTCATTGCGCTTCTTAAATTTAATTTTATCATTGGAACTTCTGAAATTGCCAAAGTACAAGGATGAATGTCAGCATGTCAAGGGTTTTTAAATGAATTCTGACAAGACAGAAAAGGTCAAAGCAGATTTCTCCAACATGTTCAAATGTGGTCCTGATTATAAAGATTTTTACGAGGAGTATTTAGGTTATTCCTTAAAATGACTTCAGTATTCTGCTATACTTGATGGAGTAAATTTTGTCTGTAACACTCCTTTCTCTCAGGCCCCCAACTTCTGCCTTGCTCACTTGGTTTAGATGTCATCTTTTGTTACGGCATCTGGGTGGCTCAGTTGGCTAAGCGTCCAACTTCAGCTCACAGTTTGTGAGTTCAAGCCCCGCATCAAGCTCTGTGTTGAGAGCTCAGATCCTGGAGCCTGCTTAGGATTCTGTGTCTCCCTCTCTCTCAGCCCCTCCCCTGCTCACTCTCTCTTTCTCTCTCTCTGTCTCAAAAATAAATAATAAACGTTAAAAATGTTTAAATAAATAATAAATAAAAATAATTTTTTTAGATGTCATCTTTTGCAAGAAGTGTTTCCAGGTCCTCCAAAATATGGCCAGTTGCCTCTTCTAACATCTTCTCCATTCTCAGTGTTTACCTCCATTGTTGCATTTATTACACTGTATTGTAATTACCTGCTAATTTGCACATCTCTACCCCGCTTCCCTAAAAGACCAGCTTCCTGGGGGCAAACACTGAACCTGCACTAAAGTATTCCAGAGACATAGCACAGTGCCTGCTATGCGTTTGTTAAATTAAGGGACAGTCTTCAAAATTACTGCCGTGTACTCCATAAAAGTATCAATGTCAGGCGCGCCTGGGTGGCTCAGTCGGTTAAGCATCCGACTTCAACTCAGGTCACAATCTCGCGGTCGGCGAGTTGGAGCCCCGCGTCAGGCTCCGTGCTGACGGCTCAGAGCCTGGAACCTGCTTCGGATTCTGTGTCTCCCTCTCTCTCTCTGCCCCTCCCCCGTTCATGCTCTGTCTCTCTCTGTCTCAAAAATAAATAAACGTTAAAAAAAAATTTTTTTTTAAAGTATCAACGTCATGAAAGACTGAGACACTGTCCCAGAGTAGAGGAACTTAAGAAAGCATGACTCTGATTCTATATTGGATGCTGGACCAGAAAAATAACCTTAACAGGACAATTGGCAAAATTTGAATAAGGTTGGTAGGTTAGTTGATACTATTGTATAAACATTAATTTCTCAATTTTGATCATTGTGCTGTGGTTTTGTAAGATGTTAATAGTTGGGAACCTAGGTGGAGAGCATAGGAGAATCCTTTGAATGATTTTTGCCATCTTTTTTGTAAGGCTGAAATTATTTCAAAGTGGAAAGCTTAAAATTTTTGAAAAGGAAAAAAAAAGTGCATATGTTGAGCCATGAAAAAAAGAGAGAGAAGGAGTGGGGAGAGGAAGAGAAAAAAAGGAATTAAAAGGTAAAAGCTAGCTGGCTTTTGGAAGTATAGCGAGACTAATAAAAGAATATATCACTGCATTCTTAGCAGTCTAATTAGGAGATGTTGTTCATGACCACAACCTTATGTGATCCGTTCTTTACTATTTATTCCTGACCTTTGTTCCATATGCTTTCAAATTATTCAATTGGATTTCTCAAGCATTGAGTGCCTGCTATGTGCCCGGAACAGTGATAAGCACTGAGGATAGATGCAATGTGGTCAGATACCCATGTTTCTCATCCTCCAAGAGAAACAAAATCTACAGGGGAAATAGAAGCAAAAAGAAAACAGAGTGGCAATACAGTGAGAAACACACAATTGTTCCCACAAGTGCCAAATCAAGAGGCAACACCGTGAGGGCACTGCACTAGGCAGTAACTCTATATGGTTACTTTTTGAAGAATTGTCAAACCGTATTCTACAGTGGTTGCACCATTTTACATTTCCACTGGCAACATAAGAGGGTTCCAATTTCTTCACAACTCCACATTTGTTATTGTCTATCTTTTTTTATTAGAGCCATTCTAGTGGGAGTGAACTGGTATATTAGCTTTCTAGGGCTGCAGCAACAAATTACCACAGTGTGAGTGATTTAGAACAACATGTATTTATTCTTTCACAGTTCTGGAGACTAGAAGTCTGAAATCAAAATATCAGCAAGGTCATGTTTTCTCTCAAAGTTTAAGGGAAAGCTATTGCATACTTTTCTCTTAGTTTCTTGTGTTGCCGGAAATCCTTAACATTACTTAGCTCGTAGAGACATCATTTCAATCTCTGACTCTGTCATCACATGAAATTCTCCACCATATCTCTGTGTCTCTTCTCCAGTCATATTAGATTGGGACCCACCCTAATCCAGTATGGCCTCATCTTGACTTGACTACATCTGCAAAGACTGTTTCCAAATAAAGTTATTTTCCCAGGTACCAGAGTTAGGACTTCAACGTATCTTTTGGGGGGACACGATTCCACTCACAACAAGTGGTATCTCATTGTGGTTTCAATTCACATCGCCCTAATGGCTAATGATGTTTGTCATCTTTTCATGTGCTTCTTTGGAGAAATGTCTTTTCAAATGTTTTGCTATTTTTTTTAATTTTTTTTTAATGTTTATTTATTTCTGAGACAGAGAGAGACAGAGCATGAACAGGGGAGGGTCAGAGAGAGAGGGAGACACAGAATCTGAAGCAGGCTCCAGGCTCTGAGCTGTCAGCACAGAGCCCGACGCGGGGCTCGAACTCACCGACCGTGAGGTGATGACCTGAGCCGAAGTCAGAAGCTTAACCGACTGAGCCACCCAGGCGCCCCTCAAATGCTTTGCTATTTTTTAATTGAACTATTTGTCTTTTTGTTCTTGTGTCATAAAAGTTCTTTATATATCTTGACTCTTATCAGACATATGATTTGCAAATATGTTCTTGCATTCTGAAGGCTATCTTTTTACTTTTTGATAGTGTCCTTTGAAACACAAAAGTTTTTAATTTTGAAGTATAATTTATCTATTTTTTCTTTTGTTTCTTGGTCCTTAGTATAATATCTAAGAAACTGTTGACTAATTCAAAGTCATTAAGATTTATGACTATGTTTTCTTCTGAGAGTTTCATAATTTTATCATTTACATTTAGGTTTTTTTTATCTAATCTGAGTTAAATTGTGTGTATGGCATAAGATATGCATCCAAATATGCATCCAAATTCATTCTTTTGCATGTGAATATCCAGTTGTCCTAGCACTATTTGTTGAAAATAATATTTTCCCCCCATTCAATTGTCTGGGCATACTTGCCAAAACATGGATTGACCATAAATGTACAAATTTGCTTCTGGACTCTCAATTCCATTCTATTGATCTATATGTCTATCCTTATGTTGGCAATACACTGATTTGATTACTGTAACTTCGAAATCAAGAAGTGTGAATTGTCCAACTTTAGTCCTATTTTTTAAAATTACTTTGGGGGAGGCTGGGTGGCTCAGTTGGTTAAGCGTCTGACTCTTGGTTTAGGCTCAGGTCATGATCTCACAGATTGTGAGTTTGAGCCCCGCGTCAGACTACTGCTGACAGTGTGGTGCCTGCTTGGAATTCTCTCTCTCTCCCTCTCTCTCTCTGACCCTCCTTTACTCATGTGTTCTCTCTCTCTCTCTCTCTCTCTCTCTCTCTCTCTCTCTCTCTCTCCTTCTCTCTCTCTCCCTCCCTCTCAAAAAAATAAATAAACTTAAAAAATTACTTTGGTTATTCTGAGTCTTTTCCATTTTCATATATATCTCATGATCAGTTTGTCAGTTACTGCAAAAAGTTGGTTGGAATTTTTACAAGGATTGTGTTGAATCTGGAGATTAATTTGGGGAATATTGTCATCTTAACAGTACTCAGTCTTCCAATCCACGTGCATGGATGTCTTCCAATCTTTTAAATATTTTTAATATTGTGTAGTCTTCAGTGTGCAAATTTGACATTTATTTTGTTAAACTTAAAGTATTTTTTTTTTTTTTTTTTTTGGGACAGAGAGAGACAGAGCATGAACGGGGGAGGGGCAGAGAGAGAGGGAGACATAGAATCCGAAACAGGCTCCAGGCTCCGAGCCATCAGCCCAGAGCCTGACGCGGGGCTCAAACTCACGGACCGCGAGATCGTGACCTGGCTGAAGTCGGACGCTTAACCGACTGCGCCACCCAGGCGCCCCTAAAGTATTTTATTTTTGATGCCATTAAAAATGAAAATGTTTTCTTAATCTTATTTTCAGATTGTTTGTTGCTAGTATACGAAATAAAATTGATTTGTATATTAATCTTGTGTCTTGCAATTTGCTGAATCTGTTAGTTCTATTAGCTTTTTAGTGAATCCCATAGGATTTTCTATATAAAGATCATATCACCTGCATATTAAGTTTTTTTTACCTCTTCCTTTCTAAACTGGATGTCTTTTATTTCTTAATCTCACCTAATTGCCTTAGCTAGAGCTTCTAGTACAATGTTAAATAGAAGTGGAGAGAGGCGACATCTTTGTCTTGTTTCTGCTCTTAGGGGGAAAGCATTCAGTCTTTTACCAAGTACGATGTAGCTGTGGAGTTTTCATAGATTCCCTTTAACAAACTGAAGATGTTTTCTTCTACTCTTAATTTATTGAGTGTTTTGTCATGAAAGGCTGTTGAATTTTGTCAAATGCTTTTTTATGACTATTAAGGTATTCTTGTGGGTTTTGTCCTTTATTCTATTAATATCCTATATTCATTGATTTTTATATGTTAAACCAACCTTGCATTCCTGGGGCAAATCCCATTTGGTCATGGTATATAATGCCTTTTATATGTTGTTACATTGAGTTTACTAGTTTTGTTGAGGAATTTTACGTGCGTATCCATAAGGGATATTGGGCAGTCGTTTTCTTCTCTTACAATGTCTTTGTCTGCTTTGGGTATGTGGATAACACTGGCCTCATAAAATGAGTTGGGAAGTGTTCTCCCTACTTCTATTTTTTGGAAGAATTTGTAAAGGACTGATATTAATTCTTCTTTAAACATCTGATAGAATGTATCTGTGAAGCCATTCAGTCCTGGGCTTTTCTTTATAGTAAGTTTTTTCGATTACTGATTGAGTCTCTTTACTTGTTATATGTCAATTCAGGTTTTCTATTTATTCTTGCATCTGTTTTAATAGTTTGTGTCTTTCTGGGGCTCCTAGGTGGCTCAGTCGGTTAAGCATCTGACTTCAGTTCAGGTCACAATCTCGCAGTCTGTGAGTTTGAGCCCCGCATTGGGTTCTGTGCTGACAGCTCAGAGCCTGAAGCCTGCTTTGGATTCTGTGTCTCCCTCTCTCTGTGTCCCTCTCCTGATTGCACTCTGTCTCTCTCTCTCAAAAATAAATTAACATTAAAAAGATAGTTTGTGTCTTTCCAAGAATTCATCCATGCTATCTATGTTACATAATTTGTTGGCATAGGATTATTTATGGCATTTTCTTATAATCCTTTTGATTTTTTAATGTCAGTAGTTACGTTCCTTCTTTCATCCCTGATTTTAAGAAGCTGAGTCTTCTCTCTTTTTTCCTTGGCTAGTTTAACTAAAGGATTGTCAATTTTGTTGACCATTTTAAAGGACCAATTTTTCAGTTCACTGATTTTCTCTATTATTTTTCTATTTTCTATTTCATTTATTTTTGCTCTAGTCTTTATCATTTATTTCCTTCTCCTTGCTTTGGGTTTAGTTTCATCTTCTTTTCCAGTGTCTTAAAGTGAAAAGTTAGGTTACTTACTGAGATCCTTCTTTTTTGGTATAGGCATTTACAGCTATAAATTTCTCACTAAGCACCCCTTTAGTTGCTACACATGTTGGTATTTGTGCACATAAAGGACCAAAGCAGAGATATGAAAGATATGACTCATTTGAGAAAAGTCAAATGAAAAGAGAACAGGGCTAAGGAGGGAAAGTGGGAGAACATGGGCATTTAAGGAGAGGACAGATGACAAGAAGCCAAGGAGGGGCAATGAGGAAAGGAAGTTATAGCAAAAGAAACTCCCATAGTCCTGGTGGGCAGAAAGAATGCCCATTTCAAGAAGAAAAGAAAGATCATGTCTTGGCATAACATATTAATGTCAAAAAGCAGTCAAATTCTGCGCAGTTTGAGGACAATGTGACTTTCTTCGATCATGTTCTGATAGCCTCGAACAAAGATTTGATTTTTAATCGATAGGTTGCAACGGAATACCTTTTATTTTTGTTTCCTGGAGTTTGTAAGTGACACCTGTTGTTTCTGTCAGGCATCTCTCCCACCTTCTTTTGAAAACAGCAGTGCTGGTGAAACCATCAAATAAGATGACCCCACCTTCATCTGCCAATGAGATCAAGAGGAGCAGGAATCAGACCCAAAGTGGGCCAATCAGGGTTTGCCTCTAGAATTTGAATCTTAAGCAGTGAAATCCAAAGCAGTGAGGGCTGACCTGCATTTCTGCCATGTCCCAAAGAAACTGTCCTCCTACCTAAAACCCACAGCTGCCCCAGTTTTTATCCAGCCAGAGCCAGCACCAGGACTAGAGTGAAATAAGTGAGACACTTTTCTGGAACACAAAATTTAAGAGCATTCTAAAAGACTCAGTGATCTATTTTTAACTTTCTGAGGAACCTCCATACTGTTTTCCAGAGTGGCGGCACCAGTTTGCATTCCCATCAACAGTGCAAGAGGGCTCCCCTTTCTCCACATCCTCACCAATACCTGTTATTTCTTGTGTTGTTGATTTTAGCCATTCTGACAGGCGTGAGGTGAGGTATGGTAGTTTTGATTTGCATTTCCCTGATCATGATTGATGTTGAACATCTTCTCATATGTCCGTTGGCCATCTGTGTATCTTCTTTGGAAAAATGTCTGTTCTTGTGTTCTGCCCATTTTTAATTGGGTTATTTGGTTTTGGGTATTGAGTAATAGAAGTTCTTCACATATTTTGGATACTCTTTATCAGATATGTCATTTGCAAATATCTTCTCCCATTCAGTAGGTTGCCTTTTAGTTTTGTTGGTTACTTCCTTCTGTGTGAAGAAGCTTTTTATTTTGATGAAGTCCCAACAGTTTATTTTTGTTTTTGTTTCCCTTGCTTCAGGAGACATATCTAGAGAGAAGTTGCTATGGCTGGTGTCAAAGAGGTTACTGCCTATATTCTCCTCTAGGATTTTTATGGTTTTAGGTCTCACATTTAGGTCTTTAATCCATTTTGAATTTATTTTTGTGTGTGGCGTAAGAAAGTGCCAGTTTTCATTCTTTTGTATGTTGCTGTCCAGTTTTCCCAACACCGTTTATTGAAGAGACTGTTTCCCCCCCCACTGGATGTTCTTTCCCGCTTTGTCAAAGATTAATTGACCATATAGTTGTGGGTTCGTTTCTGGGTTTCCTATTCTGTTCTATTGATCTATGTGTCTTTTTTTGTGTGCCAGTACTGTACCGGGTTGATCACTACAGCTTTGCAACTTGAAGTCTGGAGTTGTGATGCCTCCAGCTTTGCTTTTCTTTTTCAAGGTTGCTTTGGCTATTTGTGGTCTTTGATGGTTCCACACAAATTTTAGGATTGTTTGTTCTAGTTCTGTGAAAAATGCTGGCGATATTTTAATAGGGATCGCGTTAATTGTGTACATTGCTTTGGGTAGTGGAGACATTTTAACCATATTTTTTTTCCCAATTTATGAGCGTGGAATGTCTTTCCATTTCTTTTTATCATCTTCTATTTCTTTCATCGATGTTTTATAGTTTTCAGAGTACACGTTTTTCACCTCTTTGGTTAGATTTATTCCCAGGTATCTTATTGGTTTTGGTACAATTATAATGGGATCCATTTCTTAATTTCTTTCTTCTGCTTCATTATTAGTGTATAGAAATGCAACAGATTTCTGTGCATTGATTTTGCATCCTGTGACTTTACTGAATTCGTTTATTCTAGCAGTTTTTTGGTGGAGTCTTTTGGGTTTCTTTATAGAGTATCATGTCATCTGTAAATAGTGCAAGTTTAACTTCCTCCTTGATGATTTAGATGCCTTTTATTTCTTTTTGTTGTCTGATTGCTGAGGCTAGGACTTTCAGTATGTTAAATAACAGGGTGGGTGTGGACATAGGCTCATTCTCCAAATTCTGTTTGAATATGGCCACAAATCCAGCCTTGAAAATAAATAAATAAATAAATAAATAAATAAATAAATAAATATCTTTAAAAATAAATATAACAATCAAGTAAATAACAATTATAAAAAGTTTATCTTTTCTTTAACTTCAAAACTTGCCCTCAAGACAAAATGCTTGTATATAGAAGCTGAAGAGGGGTGCCTGGGTGGCTCCCAGTTAAGCATCCAGCTTCATCTCAGGTCATGATCTCACAGTGAATTTGAGCCCTGTGTCATGCTCTGTGCTGACAGCCCAGATCCTGGAGCCGGGAGCCTGCTTTGGATTCTGTGTCTCTCACTCTCTCTGCTCCTCCCCCTATCTCTCTCAAAAATAAATAAACATTTAAAAAAAAAAATTTTTAAAGAAGCCGAAGAAATGGTCAATGAAGAATTTCTGTGGAAATTGTGAAGAAGCCTTCTAGACACTTTCAAGGGCTTTGGAAGCTAATAAGGAATATTAGTTGATTCTCATTTCTGAATTCATTTTTACCTGTGATTTTCCTCATTCAACCAAGTGGGGATAACTGATAAAAATGGTTTTCCCTAGTCACAATTCAGTATTTAGCTTTGCTTTAGAGCTTATAGACAGAGGTTCTTTTCCTTGGAATTTGGGGTACATAACGCTTCAGACCCCTAACTCCCCTTTCAAGCACTTAACCCAATATAAAATCCAACCATAGTGAAGAAAGAGAGCTGTGTCTTTTCATGTTTCCTTGCTAATTCATTCCCCCAATCCTAGGTTCCCATGTTCAATCCCAGCATAATCAGTATGCTGTCTTAAAGGGAAATAATATTTCGTACATCTTCCAAATCAATGAATTTCTTTCTTATGAATCAATGGATTTCTTTCTTATTGTTTTACTTTTATTTTTTTTAAATAGTTCAAAGAATTTTTAACCTAGAAAAACCAATGTTTTAATCTAAAAGTGTTCAAAGCTCTGATAGCCCAGGTTTGATGATAGGACAAATAAAATAATATATACACCTAGATTTATAATCAATGAAACTGATTTATAATGTAATTAGAATTCTGCAACAGAAGCTTCCCCACTCCCAGTTTAACTTTATAACAGGACTTTTCTAGATTTTAAAGATAAAATAACGGGGGGGAAAACCAAGCTCAGAAAAGGAGTGAAAACCTAGAGAAAAATAAAGAAGAAAGAAAGAAAGAAAGAAAGAAAGAAAGAAAGAAAGAAAGAAAGAATAAAAATAAAAGAAATCAATTTACAAATTAAAATAAAGAAAAATATAAACAAATATGATAAAGCAAAAACAGATCATGGCATCTACAAACAAATAAATACAGCTGATCCAAATCTTACACCTTTAAAGCCCTACATATGTAAAGTCCTTAGGAATGGCTTCCAGCTCACCGAACAGAGAGTGCTTCTCTCCATGCCAAATTACAGCGCTAAGGCAGATTGAGGGAGAAATATAATCAACCATTTGTTGATTATTTATTTTTTTAATCATGTTCTCAAACATCTACAGATGTAAGGAAGCATGTGGCCTCAGGCTGGAGCTGTTTGCAAACAGCAGGATTGCCTGGCCCAAGGAATGGCACTTGCTGTGTGATGAAAGCCGCCCCTCTACAACCGTGTTTGGTTAGCACCTAAGCCCTGCTGAAATTGGCATAGCACACTCTTCGTGGGCATGCTGCCAGCCCAACAGATGGGCATGAATGCGACCCTGCCAAAGAACCAGTGTGTGCAGCAAGCTCACGACTGTGGTTAGCTTCCTTTCCAAGGGTGTTGCATCTACTTAAGCTGCCCAGCAAAAAATTTATGACTTACATGCCTTCAACTGGCATTAATGAATATGTAAATTAATTTTCCAGATTAGTAGTTCTCAAAGTGTGGTCCCCCGGACCAGCAGCATCGGCACCATTTGGCAGACTGCTGGAAATTCAAATTCTCAGGCCCTACCTCCCCCAGACCTGTTGAATCAGAAACTCTGGGGCGTGGGGCCCAGCAACCTGGGGTTTAACAAGCCCTCCAGGTGATTCCAATGAGCAGCTCAAGTTTGAGAACCACTGCTCTAAACCACCTTCTCAGATGTTTGAATGACTGGAGACATTTTTTAAAACACTGGTGCCTATTTCTTAGGCTCAGAGATTCTGATTTAATTGGGAGAGGGTGCAGCCTGGGCCTCAAGAGATTTTAAATCTCCCCGGGTGATTCTAATGTGCAGCAAAGTTTGAGAAGCACTGTTCTAACTGCTCAGAATACCTCGCACAAGCTTTGAGGAGAAATACTTCAGATCCTTGAAAATGCAGGTAAGTCTTTATTGAAAGAACATTTGTATAGATCTTCACTTAAATTATTCTTTGATCGGTCCATCACTTTATTTTAAGCCCTTAGATAAGATGAAGTTTATGTAATCTGTGGTTTTAGGCAAAGCCCTCTGTGCTCTGTGAGTCGCTTTCAAGATGCCACTCCCTCACAGCGCCATATTTAAGTTTGCTCCGGATTTCAGATTTCAACGTACTCTTTCAATCTCAATGACCTTGGCATCTTTTAATGTAATATCCCCAAACGCTCTTCTACTGGTACCTCACACCCCTGTGTCTCTCAAATACGGAAACCTCACCTTATTCCCAGCCAGGATGAGATCTGATATCCAAAAGTTTAAGCTTCAGTCTAAATTGAGATAACAAAAAACCAAACAAAAGCAAAAACGAAAAAACCTTTAAGCTCTAAACTTACCCAGCATGGTAGGTAGTATATTTGACTAAGAAGCCAAGAGTAGAAAGCGTGAAATATCCACTAATTTTCTGTGCTGTCACTCCCTGTTTCACATCGGGGCACATGATCATATTTGCACATCCCTGCAAAGTGAGTGGGAGAAACTACTGACCGCCTGGCCACTCACTGACCATTCATGATCTCACACACACCATATTCACTACTGGGAAGCTCTGAATCGATGACAATTCGGGTTCCTGGACGAAATCTTAATATAATTTATGAAAAATTAAACAAATGGTTGGTTTCCCTTCGATTTTTCAGCAACTAATGCAAGATGAGCCTGGCGGCCCATGATACTACTATTGATTTTTTTTGAGGTCCAACTTAGCCCTGGAAAAAAACAAAGTGAGATGAGGGGTTAAGTGAGCACACTCAGCTTCCTGTGGCAGAATCTCAGTTCTGCCACCTGCCAGCCATGGGACCTGGACAAGTAACTCAGTCATGTTGTGCTTCAGTTTCTCTATCCATAAAATGGAGAAATGAGAGTTCCTATCTCATACGGTGGGTATGAAAATTAAATGGGCTAATGTATAAAAGTCTATAGTAAGCTGTGATTAAGTGGTCCCTATTCTTATGAACAGTGGTTACATGTAATGATAATGTGTGTGGACCTATTATTGCTAGCCCTCAGCCTCGTTTTCCTTGCCTCAGTCTCACCTGGCTCGACAGACCTACTGAAGGAGTAGGTCATTCAACTGTTGTAGCAAATGAACAGAATAGGTCACAGCAAAGTCCAAGAACATAGTAAGGCATCCATTGCTCTCAGACAACAAGGTTCCAGACTGGATTCAGCACAAAGCCCCTAGGCCCTGAGGTGATATTCTGACCTGGTGGTTTTCAATTCAGGTGTCTCAACAAGCTAGGAGGTATTTGGAAATGTTTGGAAATATTTCTGACTGTACACAGCTCAAGAATGCCAGTAGGATCAGGGAGCTTGGGTGGCTCAGTCACTCAGTAACTGTCTGACTCTTGATTTCGACTCAGGACATGATCTCACAAGTGGGATCGAGCCCCATGTCAGGCTATTCACTGACAACACAGAGCCTGCTTAGGGTTCTCTCTCTCTCTGGTCCTCCCCTGTTCATGTGCACACGCACATGCACTCTCTCTCTCTCAAAATAAATAAGCATTAAAAAAAAAAAGAAGAATGCTACTGGCATTTGGCCAGTGTTGCTAAATTTCCTCAGATGAATGGAAACCAAAATGGCAGTAACACCCGCATTGATAACAAAGAACAGGACGAGGTAGGCCCCGGTGTGATGACTGGGGCATAAGGTTACCAGAAAAGAGACATGAGAACAAGAACTAAGAATGAGCACCAAAGTATAACTGAGGTCCATGGCATGGTAGTCTATAAAGGAATACCCTTGAGATGAACATCTGTGGAGGGAAGGGACTATCTTAGTCTATGTGGGCAGTTGTAACAAAACACCACCAGCCAGGTGCCTTATAAACCAAAGAAATTTATTTCTCACTGTCCTGGAATCTGGAAGTCCAAGATCAAGGCACCAGCATGGTCATATTTTCTGGTGAGGACCCTCTTCCTGGTTCATAGCTGGCATCCTGTTGTTGTGTCCTCACATGGTGGAAGGGAAAAGAGAGCTCCATGGGATCTCTTTTAGAAGCCCACTATTTTCATTCATAATGGCTTTACCTCCATCACCTAGTCACCTCTCTAATGCCCCCTACCAATACTATCACCTTTGGGGGTTAGGATTTCAACATATAAATTTGAGGGAGACACAAACATTCCAAGCATACAAGAGACAGAAGCAAAACTGAGCAGAAATCAAGGTGCCTCCAATGACTCTATGGAAAGTGCTGGAGCTAGAATGGTCCTTCAAAGTTGTCTCGAGTTGAGCTGAGATATCAGTGTCTTTATATTCCCCATTGATCAATCACTGCATATGGGCTGCCCTGGAAAGGGAATAAGCTTGGGCAAGGCCATTCCCCTTGGTTAGGTAATTGCTGAAAGGGCTGACAACTGAAGGCTGTCTGCTGACAACACTCCTCATAGCTGGGTGAATAAGTTCCACTGAAAGAGAATCTGAATGGCGCATCACAAGGACAGATAAAGTACGTAGAATAACATGGAATCCCAGTGATAAGTGCCACAACACTCTCTTCCAGGTCAGCTATTGGCATGAGTTCCCTCACCAAACATATTCATCCCATGTTCAGAGCTCGGCTGATGGTCTCTGAAGTAGGGAAGTTGCATTTTCTCAGGACAATGCCCGCTTAGCCTTACTTGGAATGGTCTGAAAGAGGGGATTGGCCAATAAAGCCATGGAATTTTTCCAGACTCTGCAGCAAGACACTGTTGTCACATTCTCTGTTCTTGGATGCTCAAGCCCTGAGTTAGGCAATTGATATGTTCAACCTTCCAGCTCAGTCCCACCCCATTGGTATGCTAAAGAGAACCAAACACGGTTATGTTTAGGGGCTGCCTCTCTCTCCTCTCACCAGTCTTGCCTACAAGGGACTAACAGCAGCCTCTGCATAAATCTCTGTCATAGAAATTCAGTTGGTAGAAATGGGCTCTTGACACCAGTTCTGATTTATTCAGTGGTCCAGACCTTTTCTTGAATGCATTGGTTTGGCTGGGACTCTCATTCCACCCAGTTTTGGTCAATCTATTTTTTGTAGGGGCTGGCCCATATTCCTGATCCCCACATGCTCTCTGGGATCCTGTATGCATCTGAACCAAAATAATATCCCCCATGGAGTTTCACCACCATAGTTACTGCTCAGAGACTCTGGCTACAGGATCCCAGCTCATCTTATCTAATACCTTAACTGGGGTTTTGTGATTTGGACTTCTGGTCCAGCTTCCTTGGAAACTGGTAGGGTCAGTCCCCCAAACCCTTGCCCTATAAAACTTAAGCTTACTCTCCTCTTCTTGTAGATCCACTGTTAGGGCTCTGGGGTGACCATTGGCAAGTTATATATCCTATGATTCTTTGAAGCCTCTTAGAAGGATGCTTCCAAAGTATAACTTTCAGGAGTCCTACTGCTATAATAATTCTATTTTAGCCATATACAGATAATAGACCTTAACCCACAATTTCCTTGGCTTCCTTACTTCCCAGATCTTAGTCTTTCCCCCCACAGATAGGGCCATTTTACTTCATACATCAAGGAAGTGTTCCTCTAAACATAGCAACCCCTTTGCTAGAACATGACAAAAGACCATAGCTCAACATCTCAGACTCCCTTGGGGGCCTCCCACTCAGGTTTGGTTTCCTGTCTGGTTTGTGTTCTTTCTGCAGTTGACTGACCACACACAATAAGTAGTTTACACTTTCCAGGCTATTTGGGGTAAAGTAACTCCAGTTCTCCCAAAACTCTGGGCAATGGTTTTGCCGCTTACAGGTTTGTTGTATAAATAATATCCTAACCATTGAATACTAATATTATTCATTCAAAAAAGACTCCACACACATTCATAGAGACAGAAAGTAGAATAGTGGCTGCCAAAGGCTGCAGAGAGGGGATGGTGGGCAGTTGTTTTTAAATGGATATTGGGGCTCCTGGCTGGCCCACTGGGTAGAGCATGTGATTCTTGATCTTGGAGTCCTGAGTTCAAGCCCCATGTTGGCCAGAGAGCTTACTTTTAAAAAGGGGGGAATAAGGGCACCTGGGTAGCTCAGTCAGTTGAGCATCCAACTTTGGCTCAGGTCATGATCTCACATTTCGTGGGTTCAACCCCCCACGTCGGGCTCTGTACTGATGGCTCACATCCCTGAAGACTGCTTCAGCTTCTGTGTCTCCCTCTCTCTCTGCCCCTCCCCTTCTTGTGTCTTGTCTCTCTCTCTCTCCCAAAATAAACAAACATTAAAATTTTTTAATAAATAAATAAATAAATAATAAAAAGGGGGTATAGAATTTGAGAAGATGATAAAGTTCTGGTGATGGATAGTGGTGATAGTTGCACAACAATGCAAATGGTCTTAATGCCCTTGTACCCTACACTTAAAAATGGCTAAAGTGGAAAATGTTAGGTATATTTTCGCACGATTTTTTGTAAGACCCAAAGCAGCAACATTAATCTTTCATATCACTCCTATTCTAGTTAGCTACTTTGGTTACAGGGGAACAAATATTCACTCAAGTTTCCACAAGTAATGGCCGTCGATTTCAAGAGTCAGGATGGAGCCAGGATCACATGGCAATCAATGAACAGGGACGTGACTGGAACAGAAACCCAAGGACCCTCAGAGGCAAGAGCCATGACTCCTCTCAAGTGCTCCATCACAAACATGCCTCAGCCTCCCCCTGGCCCCGCTTCTCCTACATGTCTTCCTACTCCTTCCACTAAAGGAGTAGATGCCTCTTCTCTGTGTTTTCTCTTTCTCCCAGCTTCTGCTTAATTATTGTCTTACTTTCTTCACAGTGTAGCTTCCTTATAACCCAGATTTGATCTTATTCTCTATTCTACAATATATCCCCTCTATACATCCTTTCTTATCAGTTCCTTCTGTTACCCACCTCATATTTTGTTTCCCAAATCAGGTTCCCCATGAGTAAGCCTGTGATTGGAATGGCTGTGTCTCAATGAAAAGAGCTTTTTGAGCTAGGCGACCCCACAAACTGTTCCCAGTCTATATTGTGGCTCTCTGTAGTACAATCAGCCATATGAAAAACAGACTTATATGATACAAAACACAGCCACCTTCATCTGCCTCTTTGGCAGAGGTGGTAGGTGTAAAAGACACTGTGATGGCCATGCCCAGTACAACCTCATTTTCTACACCTTCTTTCCTTATGCTCTAGAATAATAACCCCTTTCCAGGCAGGGTCACAGCAACTGCATCTGGGTCAATGACATCTTTGGCATCAGTATATTTCAGGGGCATCTCTAGTATCTGATGCAGCAAAAGACCACATGACTGACCTAGAGCTTACAGCAGCAGCAATATCTACAGAAGCCTCCCGTGCTCTATGGACCCCCAACCATACCCATATCAGACAGCATGCCTTAGGTGAGAACACATGCAACACCAATGTAAGACATTTAGCTTTATTTTATGGCACATTTTTACCCCTGCTAGTTAATTATTATGTTCCTAATTTTGGCATAGCCATAATCTAGAACCTTCTTTGGACAAATATATCATTTTGAATCTGCAAATTATTTTTAGTTCTTGGCTATTGAATCTTACTAACACAACATATCTAGCACATTTGGCCTATAACAAGTACACTAATGATTAATGTTTGAAATAGCACATAATAGTTTATTGTGCGGGCCACATGCTAAATAAGATATTCCCCAAACCTGGTGATATAGAAGGCTATTCCTTGAGACATCAGATCTGGCTGGCTGCGCCCTGGAGAGCAGACTAAATTCATCTGCTGGCTCAACTCCAGCTCTTCAGGGCTTGAAGCTTCTGGGCAGGAAAACAGGCAGAAAAGCTGCATTGTGGGTGCCCCCAAGTGGGTATATTTTGATGTGCACGCTGAGGATTTTCTGGCCAGTTCCTCTTGCATTAGGTTATGTCTGTGAGGTACTTTTGAAGATGAAAAAAACTTCTAAAATGTGTATGCTTTTCAGCATACATCTTTTATCATATACTATCAACTGAAGCGATAATGTTTCAGATCATCACAGATTATTTATTTTTGAGTAAATATCTTACAGGAAAGTTTTCAAATTACGCAGCCATTGAAAAGTGTGGAATAGGGGTACCTGGGTGGCTGGGTCAGTTAAGCATCTGACTCTTGATTTCGGCTCAGGTCATGATCCCAGGGTCATGGGACTGAGCCCAGGGTTGGGCTCTGTGCTGAACATGGAGCCTGTTTAAGATACTCTCTCTCTCTCTCTCTCTCTCTCTCTCTCTCTCTCTCTCTCCCTCTCCTTCTCCCTCTCCCTCTCCTCCTCCCTCTCCCTCTCCCTCCCTCCCCTCTCCCCCTCTCTCCCCCTCTCTCCCCCTCCCCTTACCCTCTCTCTCAAAAATAAATAAAATGAAAAAAAATTTTAAATAAAAAAATTAAAATGTGGAATAGAAAAAGGATGGACTTTAGCGTCAGACGAAACATCACTTTGAACTCTGAGTCCCTAATGAATTGTATATCCTTGGGCAATCCACTTAACCTTCAGAATCCACAATTGTCTCATTGTTAAAATGGGAGTTAGGAGTATTCGAAAGAGTACTTAACTAATAGAGCTGTGTTTTAGGTAGATCACATTTCATGTAATGTAATAAGGACAGTGTCCTTATTAATTATATTAATTATTGTAATTAATATAATTATTATAATTATATTAATAAGTGTCCTTATTATATTATAATTGCTCAGTAAAGTATCGTTTATCTTTTTTTCTGTAAACAATATTGTTTGATAGACATATGCAAAGGAAAATATTTTTATTGATATTATTTGAAATTCTAGGAGCTCCCCAAAGCCTTTTTGATTAAATTCATCTCTTGCTTAAATCGGTAGGTAACTCAAGACTTATAACTGAGAACTACGTAATGTGTATAATCATGGCAGTGAAAAAGAGTGAGGTTTCCCTGTATTCCTCAAAATTCTCAATGTCATGGCAAAGAAGGGCTAAAAATGTCCTAAATTATAGCAGACGATGAGACATAACAACTAAATGCAGTATGTCATTTTGGACTGGATCCTGTATTAGAGGGAGAAAATTCTATAAAGGACCTTATTGGGACAACTGATGAAACTGGAATGTGGACTGTAGATTGAATAAAAATATCTTATCAGTGTTATTTTTCCTGAATTTGATAAGCAAACTGTGATTATGTAAGAGAATCTATATTTATGACTGTGTAATTGATATATTCACTTCAGGTGTATAAAAATAATTCAATATTTGCATATAGAGAATCTTCTTGTTAAGAAATATACACAAAAATATTAAGGGAAATGATGTGTGCAACCTACTCTCAAATGGTTTAGAAAAAAATGTGTAATATGTCTGTGCATGTGTGTATAGAATGATATATGTCTATAAATATGGACAACTCTATACATACGCTCTGTGTGTGTGTGCGCGCGTGCGCATATCTACAGACAGAATAAGAAAGAGAATATGAAAAAGTATAGAAAGTGGTAAAAATCAGTGAATCAGGATAAGGAGTAAACAGTAGCTCTCTGTATTCTTTTGGAAACTTTTCTTTGTTAATACTTAAAGCTTAAAAATCTAGGTTTAAAATTTTTTATATAATAATTTTGAAAAGATAGAAAAGTAGTCCCCTCAAAAAAGACCTGATAACTCTCCAGTACTTTGAGACAAACCCACAAAATTATTGCAAATTATGTTATGTGTTAAAGGAACATCTACTCTCGGAAGACCACTGAAAGATATTAACTAATTCCTTTGAAATTGAGAATTAAGGCATAAATGTTTTTCATGAGGAAGAAAATTTATGAGCTGTAAGAGCTCAAAGGAACTTTAGAAATCACCTGGTCCAAACTTCCTTCAAAGACAGAAAATCATTCAGATTTCCTTAAAGATACATCACCCATTCTTAATCTATAGGATAAATCACTCTATACTCATTTCCTAATGATTTAGATTATTTATCACTCATTATTCTGAAAATTGTAAATAAAAGAGAAAGAATCAACTATTTATTCTGTCTTTTCTGTCCTAGCTGTAATATAAGGTAACAAATAGTTGATATGGGAAAGTTCTTCTTTATAAAATAATTCCAGCTACTAAAAGAAAAAGAAATTATAGAAAAAGAATATCGCCATATTTCAATCCTCAGAAATAATCATCAGTGACTGCTAAAATCATTAAGCAGAAAGCTGATGGGGAACTTTATAATAGATAAGTCATGCTGACCTCACTGATCAATTTTAATATCAGAAAAAAAGACAACCCGACATTATGTGCCACCTAAGTAGTGCACGTAAGAAATACACCACCTGTGAAGGATATTTTAAGAAGAAAAAAAAAGCTGACCAAGACTCTAGATCCATCTACCAATTTATAGGAAATATAGAGCTCTGATGAACATGCTAAATGACACCATGAGGGGGCGCCTGGGTGACTCAGTAGGTTAAGCATCTGACTTCAGCTCAGGTCATGATCTCGAGGTTTGTGAGTTCGAGCCCCGCGTCGGGCTCTGTGCTGACAGCTCGGAGCCTGGAGCATACTTCTGGTTCTGTGTCTCCCTTTCTCTCTGCTCCTCCCCTGTTCATGCTCTGTCTGTCTGTCTGTCTCTCTCTCAAAAATAAATAAACATTAAAACAAAAAATAAATGACACCATGAGGATAAAACTAGCAAAATCCAGAATGCGGAAAACTCTATTTGACAAACAACCAAGATTCTTGAACTAACGCATTTGAAGAGTGAGGGAGAATCTACAGGCTAAAACAGACTTAAAAGACATAATATAACTAATAATGATGCAAAGAACTTGTACAAATTCTTAATTTCAACCAATGAGCTGTTAATATTAAGAGACACTCAGGGACATCTAAACACTGGCTGCATATTTGGTGATATTAAGAATTTATTGTTAGATCCTTTAGGTATGATAATGGTATTGTACCTATGTTTTTCAGGAAAGAGTCCTTATAGAAACTCATACTTACACATTCATAATATAAATGTTTTGACTTCTGAAAATTGTTTCAAAATGACATGGGGTAGGTGGGGAAGAGGTGGATGAGAAGGAGAATAGAAGAAATGAGATTGACCATGTGCTGATAACTGTTGAAGCTGGGTGATGGGTGGGAATTAATATACCATTCTCTTCACTTTTGAATATGTTTGAAATTTCCATTATAAAATTTAAACATTATTTTTAAAAGATTGAAGTAGCTATGTGTTTACTGAAATTGAAACCCTACTAACATGTACATTTATCGAAAAATCAAAGTATAACTTGTTTGCTTTTTATTATGGAAAAATATATATAATTTACCATTTTAATCATTTTGAAGTGTACGGGTCAGTAGCGGTAAGTACATTCGCACGTTGTGCAGCCATCATCACTATCCATGTCCAGAACTTTTTCAGCATCCCAAACAGAAACTCTGTCTCCATGAAGCAATAATTCTCCATTTCCCCTCCCCTCAGGGGAGTCCTGGTAGCTTCTACTTTACTTTCTGCCTCTATAAGTTTGCCTATTCTAAATACATTACGTAAGTAGAATCACACCATATGTATCCTTTTTCATTATTTCACTTAGCATAACGTTTTCAAGATTCATCTACTGGTATAGCATGTATCAGAATTTCATTCTGCCTTAAGTCTGAATAATACCCCCATTGTGTGTTGCACCACATTTTGCTTCTCCATTCATTTGTTGGTGGACATTTGTGTTGTTTCCTCCTCTTGGCTATTGTGAATAAAGCTGCTGTGAACACTAGGGTACGAGTATCCACTTGAGTACCTGCTTTCAGTTCTTTTGAGCATATGCCTAGAAGTGGAACGGCCGATCGTATGGTAATTCTATGTTTAACTTTTTGAGGAACCATCGCATTGTTTTCAACAGCAGCTGCACCATTTTACATTCCTACCAGCAATGCACAAGGAGTCCAGTTTTCCAACATCTTCACTTACGGCTGTTACTTTTCCTTTTTTAAAGTAATAGCCATTCTAATGGTTGTGAAGTAGAATCTCATTGGATTTGCATTTCCCTCATGGTGAGGTGGTGCATCTTATCATGTACTTATTGGCCATTTGTATATCTTGTTCAGGGAAATGTCAATTCCTTTGTCCATTTCTTCACTGGGTTGTTTGGAGTTTTTCATTGTTTAGCTGCAGGAGTTCTTTACATATCCTACGTACTAATCTCTCGTCAAATATGTGATCTGCAAATATTTTCTCCCATTCTGTGGGGTATCTTTTCACTCTCTTGATAATGTCCTCTCATGCACAAAATTTTTAATTTTGATGAAGCCTGATTTATCTATTTTTCCTTTTGTTGCCTGTGCCTTTGGTGTCATAGCCAAGAAATCATTGCCAAATAAAGTGTCATAAAGATTCTCCCCTAATTTTCTCTTGAGAGTTTTATAGTTTTAGATCTTACATTTGGGTCTTTAATCCATTTCAAGTTCATTTCTGCATATGGTATAATGTAAGTGTCCAACTGTTTTGCATGTAGTTATCTAATTTTCCCAACACTATTTGTTAAAAAAAAAGATGTAAGTTTTTATTTAAAAAAATTTTAAACTATATTCATACACTTCCACATAAAAAACATAGTGAAAGATCTGGCAAGATATACACTATACTATCGTTTTTTAAGTAGGCTCCAAACCCAACGTGGGATTCAAACTCACAACCCAGAGGTCAAGAATCACATGCTCTACCAACTAAGCCAGCCGGGCACCCCTCCACTATACTATTAATAGTGATTACTTCTGGAAAGGAAAACAATCTGGGGAGGAAGATACACAAAAGCTACAGTTTTTTGCTGTACATAATCTTGTATTGTTTAGGTTATTTATAAGCCTGTATTTATATATTACATATATAAATTTTAAAAGATAGTTCTAGTGGGGATATTTTTCCTATTTGTCTTTAAGAGAAAGTTGATTGGATGTTGAAGCATGGGACTAGTAGGCCAAGGGTTGATATTCTAGCAAGCTAGAGGTCCAAATTAAATAAAAACTCTGAGGTAGGAGAACTGTATCGTGGGAAGGAATTAGCAGATCTCAAGGGTAATGCTGTTTGTCCAGATAATCTGGCCGCAGCAATAGCAAATAGAGACAGTTAAGAAGACTCGGTCCTAATTCTTCACCTCCCACCTACCCCCCAATCTCCCACCCTAATTTATTCCATTTTTAAGTCTCAGCTGTCTTTGGATAGCATAGATTTTGCTGAAATATGTAAGAGGTAACTGAAGACTTAGAGGTCTCGGTAAACTTTGCCAGAGCAAAGCAGCCAAAGGTACAAAGAGGTTTTTATGCAATGGTTTTTTGGACAATGGCAAGTGGACTATTTTGACCAGACCAGAGGGTTTTCAGAGCAGACTGGCAAGGGGACAGGGGAAAAAAATCTTAATTTTACATTAGTTAGTATGCATTTTTTTTAATTTAATGTTTATTTTTGAGAGACAGAGAGACAGAGTGTGAGTAGGTGAGTAGGGTGACAGAGAGAGAGAGAGAGACACAGAACCTCTGTGAGAGGTTCTCTCACAGAAAGAGTTCTCTGTGAGAGAGTTCTCTTTGTGACAGAGAGAGGGGGCTCCAGGCTCCTAGCTATCAGCACAGAGACCGACACGAGGCTTCAACTCACGGACCATGAGATCATGACCTGAGCCGAAGTCAGTCGCTTAACTGACTGAGCCACCCAGGCGCCCCAGTGTGTATTTTATTTTAGTTTTCACCCATGAAATATCTTTGGAAAGCAGTCTCACAATTGTATATAATAAAATGCTTGTTGCATAAATGACACATAAATCTGAAGGAGACGAGATGAAGACAAGTAGGCTAAGAGTACACTCATACTAGAAAGACATTGGCCTAAATAGGTGGTTTCGGTGGGGGAAGAAAAGAAAAGAATACATGGAGACTTGCTGCCTAGTGAGTCCCTGGACAAGACCCCTGGATAGTCAAGAAGTGTGAATATGGAAGCCTATGACATTTACCCTCTAGTGACCTATCCACGAGTGGCCCTCACTCTATTCCCTTTCCACCCAACACCCTGCCATTGATGACCTTCATCCTACAGGGTTTTATATCCTAAGAGCAATTTGAAGGGCAACCTAGAAAGATATTCCTAGCTCTTCTTCTAGAAGTCAGTGTGGTTCTGAAAGTGCTCTGATGCTTTATGCTTAACAGCATTTCAGCAACATTATATATCAGCTTCCTACAACTGCCTCCCTAAAGATATCAGTCTTCCCTTCTGATACACTTCTGCCCAGTTTCTTGGATACCTGGCTCTTCTCCTGGCCTCCCAGTTTTGGGTGCCCAGGATGGGCCTGGTCCTATGACCTAGTCAGCTGGCTAGTATATCTACTATGCTCTTGGATATCATGCCATTATTGGTCAGAGCACACCCCTGCTGCTCATCTCCCTGACCTTGTACTAAACTAAGATCCATAATGAATGACCTATCCCATACAATGCCAGACAACTCAGCTGCCTGCATTCCAAAATTAAGTCCCCATCCCATCTTTGATTTGTCTCTCCAGATTGATAACCTGTGCCTGGAATCAGACAAGAAAGAGTTTGACTATTTTTAGCTTCCCGTGGCTGCTGTAACAAACTACCACAAACAGAGTGGCTTAAAACAACACAAATTAATTATTTTTCTGTTTTGGAGGACAGAACTCTGAAATGGGTCTCACCAGGCTCCACAGAGTCATGGAAATCCAAAAGTAAAAAGGAAAGAAAGCATCACTTAGCATGATGCACTGGTGTCATATAGAAACCCTATAATTCCCAAAATTGACATAAGACCCTGTCTGTATCACATGGCACTAGGACTAGGAATATGACCCTTAAAGACCTCACTAGGGCTAGAATAGCAGAAAAGTTAGATAAGCAAGAGTCCTCTCACACATTGTGTTAGTGTTGTGAAACTTCTTATCTCTTAACCCTAAACTGAATATCTGGGTCCATTGAATATCAATGGATTTAACTTGTTGAAGGAGAGCAGGACACGTAATTGTCTTAAAAAATAGCTGAAATTGGCAAGATGCCTTGCAATCACATGTAAGAAACTTCAGCCAAGATAGAGATGAGGTACACACACACGTGCACACACACGTTGCGCTTTAAAATAGGGATAGCCTACCATAACTTCAAGTGTAATTTAAAAATCACTGGGGTCCCTGGGTGGCTCAGTCAGTTAAGCGTCTGACTTCAGCTCAGGTCATGATCTCACGGTTTGTGAGTTCGAGCCCCGCGTCAGGCTCTGTGCCGACAGCTCAGAGCCTGGAACCTGCTTTGGATTCTGTGTCTCCCTCTCTCTCTGCCCCTCCCCTGCTCATGTTGTGTCTCTCTCTTTCTCTCAATAATAAACATTAAAAAATTTAAAAAAAAATCATTATGTGGGGCTACAGCCAAGCCCATCACCAAGAACTGAAAGTCAACATTGAATAATGCTTCCCTGGGGCCCCTGACTGGCTTGGTTGGTAGAGCATGTGACCCTTGATCTCGCGGTTACAAGCTTGAGTCCCATATTGGGTGTTGAGATTACTTAAACATAAATTATATAAAAAAATAATAATGCTTCCTTTAGGTTTAATTAATGCAAGAACCACATAGGGGATAATGTAATAAATTTTATCAATGATTGCAAACTATTAAAACTTTCCTAACATCCTGGTTTTTAAAACATCAGAGTAACTCACACTGATGGAGCACTTGGGTAGCTCAGTTGGTTAAGAGTCCAACTTCGGCTCAGGTCATGATCTTGTGGTTCATGACTTCGAGCCCCGCATCGGGTTACCATCGGGACAAAGCCCACTTTGGATACTCTGTCACCCTCTCTCTCTGCCCCTCCCCTGTTTGTGCTTTCTCTCTCAAAATAAACATTAAAAAAAAAAAAACTATAAAAAAAAAAGTAATTCACGCTCATGGTAACCTGTCAAGTAATACAGTGATGTGTGAAGAAAAAGTTAACAGTCTCTCCCTTCCTTCTCCACCCTCTTGGCTCAAAAATTTATTGAGTGCCTTTCAATGGGCCAAGCATGTTCTAGACTCTGTGGATACAGCAAAGAACAAAACAAAGTCCCTCCCACCATGGACTTACAGTCTAATGCAGGAGCCAAATAATGGCAAGTAGCAGCAAGTGTTATGAAGAAATATTAAGATATGTAAGGGATCCAGGAAGGCCTCTCTTAAGAGGAGACTTGAGCAAAGCCTTGAACAAAATGGAGTTGTAAACCAAGTGAATATCCAGAGGAAAGATGGCCCAAGCTAAAGGAGCAGACGTGCAGCTCTGTGAGATGCTCTGTGAGATGAGGAATATGGTTGGCATATTGGAGAAATAGCATGAAGCAGAGTGATCAAGGAGCTACGTTTTTATCCATCTATAGAAACCTTTGCATTTACCCTGTGTAGTTATGGTACCGACTAGATGCAGTTAAACTCATTTGCTTCATTTACCTTAAATTTTTAGGGATTTTTTTTACATTTACATTTTTTAATTGTTTAAACATTTTTATTTATTTTTGAGAGACAGAGACAGCGCGCGAGCAGAGGAGAGGCAGAGAGAGAGGGAGACACGGAATCCGAAGCAGGCTCCAGGCTCTGAGCTATCAGCACAGAGCCCGACGTGGGGCTCGAACGCATCAACTGTGAGATCATGACCTGAGCCGAAGTTGGAACTGAGCCACCCAGGTGCCCCTAAGTTTCCTTTCATAAATGGTTTGTGTGGAGGGGTCCCAGGCTAGCTCAGTTGGTAGAGCGTGCGATTCTTGATCTTTGGGTCATGAGTTCAAGCCCCACACTGGGAGTAGAGCTTACTTTAAATTTTGTTTTCATTTTTTTAAACAAATCAATTAAGACAAATGGTTCTCATGGTTCCAAATTCAAATCTACAAAGCCAAGAATTCCAGAAGAAGTCTAGCTTCTATTCTTCTTCCCTCCAACCTATTTCTTCTCCCACAGGTAGCCATCTATGAACCTTCTAGTTTTTAAATATAGGAAATACATTTGAATTCCTTCTGCTTCTCAGATGCAGTCACATCCCCCACCCCTCCCCACCCTTCCTGCTGACATCGATGGCAGCACAGTACAGAAATATGGAATATTTGAGTTTGTGTGTTGTTCTTGCATTGGCATCATGCTCATCTTCTCTATCATTATAATATTGGTATATTGGCATCTGTGCTGCTGAAATGAGCACTAAGAGATTAATGTTTGACATGGATGGAAGTTTAGAAGCTGGACACTGGAGAGAGGTGGCTTCAGTAGGTGCTCCCATGGAGAACCTCGCGTAGTCAGAAGTCACCATGAAGATACCAGCTGCTGGCAGAAAAGAGCAAGTTGACTAGGAATGGACCAAAGGCATTGAAAAAAGAAGTGAAAGGGTAACTGCAGACAGACATTGCTTATTTCACAACTCAGACTTGTGGCGGCTTCGGTTTATGTCCCATTCCCGCCTAGACTAGGTTGTATCAGAGACTAGATCAATAAAGGGCTCTGGTAATTTGGGTTTTCAGTGACTTCATTAAGCACATGAGAGTATAAACACAGAGTCCTTCATAGCACACAAAAATGTTTGAACAAATTCACGCCACAGATCAAAAAAATGTTCGTCAGTTTCTCTTAGATTGAACTTTGCAATACTAGAAAGACAAAGGCATTCTACAGATCATCCTTAATTTGAACAGAGACTACAATCTTAGTCGAAAGAGAAGAACAAAAAAAATTATTGCAAACTACTTTGTACAGACTAAATCCCTTATATGTTATTGAGCAAAATTTATTGAGTGACTACTATGTTTAACCCCCTGTGTCAAGTGCTGTGGAAGACATAAACATGAGTTAGACCTAATCCTTGCCCTTGAGAATCTTACCATCTGTGCCAGTTATCAACTTACGACTTCTCAGCTACAAATCCATCCTTCTTTGCCTGGCTTCCCTATTCTAGAGCTGGACCCCGTAGGCATTTCTGTTTTGACAACTGGAAGAATGTTGGGTTTTGCCAAAAGAAGACGGTGGAAAGACCCCTGTGAGGCCAGAGCTGGAGGAAACAATTTTCTTCCCTCTGATGTGGAGCCCATGGATTGGTTTGCAAGAGAGGCCTGGTTATGCTCACCTCCGCAGTCCTCCTGGTTCACTTGTGGCAGGTGCCTCCAGCTAAGTCCGTCACCACAAGTAGACTATGAGTTCCTATGACAGCCATGCCCTCTCGTCTAACCTCTACGTTCTTCTTTCTGTTCACTCTTCCTCAGCCAAGGGTGGTCGCTCTTCTGACAGCTGCTACTTCTGCACCCCCTTTACAATCCACTCTACCCTTCTTAGTAGTAGATACTTTGTATTGGTTAGCAATCTCTACGTTCAATTTTCCTCATTCAAATTACTAAACTGGTCTCTGTCTCCTGGCTGGTCCCTGTCAGATATACCATGGAATATGGAAAAAAGACAGACGTAAGTTAATGTAAATTCTGTGGGAAAAGAGCTATTTCTGCTGTAATCACAGCTCAACGACCAAAAAAACTTCAGAGATGTCGATTCATGGAATTATATGTCAGTTTGTGCTGTGTTCAGCTGCATGTAACAGAAAACTGACCTCAGTGGCTTAAACAAATAGAGGTTTTTTCACATATGACATCAAGTCCATAAGTAGACAGTTAAAAGCAGCTCTAGCTGCTAAAAAAAAAAAAAAAAGAAAAAAAAAGTTAAGAACTCAGTCTCCTTTTAGTTCCCAACTTCTTCATCCTTACTGTTTGGCTTCTATACTCATGGGCACAAGATTGTTGCTTCACCTCCAGACATTGGATCCATATTCCAAACAGGAAAAAAAAAAAAAAAAAAGGAAAGGAAAAAAAGAAATGAGCCAGTCGAATCTACACTTTTTGTACACATTCTTAGAGGCAATACCAAGTGACTTTAACTCACATTTCACTGACCATTCCTAACTGTAAGGAAACCTGGGAAGTTCAGTATTTTTAAACTGCAGACAGTTCTTAGTTCTGTAACTAAGAAAGGGAGAACATATGTTGGGTAGGCAATTAGCTGTATCTGCCACAAATTAAATGAAAAGTGAGTAAATTACTTCTTTTTTGTCTATTATTGAAGTACAGTTAACACACAATGTCATATTTGTTTCAGGTGTACAAGTCTATACAGTCTTCAGTGTTGGCCACAATACATGTAATCACCACCACAAGTCACCGTACATTATTACGATATTATTGACTATCTTCCCTATGCGGTGTCTGCTTGGCAAGAGGCAAGAGGGACCTGATCTCATATCCACATACTTATTCATTTTCTTCTCACGTAAATAGTCTTTCTACATGAATCATCAACTGAGACATAAAATTGTTTTTTCCTCAATAACTAGCGACATCTTACCAGAAGAAAAAAGGATGGAATAATATTTACTGTATTAATATACTGTTCCATGTAACTCTTTAATATAAATTTTAGCGTGGACCATCTGAACCTCTGCGAGGCCATGAAGAGGTACATTTACGTTTAATTCCTTACTAAATTCTTTGGCGTCATTTAGTAAATAATCTATTCCATTACACTGGATGGCATAACAGTAGCTAAAAAAATTTGTAGAGGAGTCAAAAATGAAGTTTAGGAACAAAAATTTCTGCACCAGAAAGTGATCAGTAGCCTAGACAGACCTGAGACTGTTAGGTTTTATATAAGGGGTGCCAAGAAGCGTTTTGTAAACATCATCCCATCTCATCCTAGCTCAAGTCTTTCTCAGTGAGGCACTTTTTTTTTTTTAATGTTTATGTATTTTTGAGAGAGAGAGAAAGAGACAGATTGGGAGCAAGGGAGGGGCAGTGAGAGAGGGAGACACAGAATCTGAAACAGGCTCCAGGCTCTGAGCTGTCAGCACAGAGCCCGACGTGGGACTCAAACCCACAAATCGTAAGATCAGGACCTGAGCCAAGGTCGGACGCTTAACCAACTGAGCCACCCAGGCGCCCCTAAATGAGGCACTTTCTAACCAGCCCAATCTTTTTTCTTAAACTATTTCCCTTATCACACACCACACAACTTAGTCCTAGAACATGTACTAATTTGTGTTTGTCTCCAATTCTTTATATACCTTAGTTTAATTTTTCATATACCCCAATAATAATGAAAACTCTTACATTTTCCTGTATACTCACTATGTTCAAAGAGAGGACCCAGTATTTATCTGACTTGAATAATCCTATAGAATTAGCACAGGTTTGGAGGTTTGTTTTCCTTTAAAAAAGATAAAGTGAGAGGCACATGGGTGGCTCAGTTGGTTAAGTGACCAGCTTCGGCTCAGGTCATGATCTCACAGTTTGTGAGTTCAAGCCTCACGTCGGGCTCTGTGCTGACAGCTCAGAGCCTGGAGCCTACTTCAGGTTCTATGTCTCCCCCTCTCTCTACCCCTCCCCTGCTCACCCTCTGTTGTCTCTCTGTCTCTCAATAATAAATAAATGTTTAAAAAAATGTATAAAAGAATAAAAATGATAAAGTGATAGCAAATTAAGGCCAATGACATGAAACAAAAATTTTAATAAGAAAAGCAAAATAGTTTTATAATAAAGTCCAGAATATTTTTAACTCACATTTCTGATTTTCACTTCCACAAATAATATGTATATTTTTAAATCACACTAATGTGAGAATTAGTATTAAAATGAAAACTCTCAAAAGCAGGTAACTTAAACATCTTTCCACGTGTCCAGGTTAGAACTACCTTGCAATACCTTTTTTTTTTTCTTTTTTTGAGAGACAGTGAGAGAGAACCCAAGCAGGGGACGGGCAGAGAGAGAGAGAGGGAGAGAGAAAGAATCCCAAGCAGGCTCCACACTGTCAACCCAGAGCCCAACATGGAGCTCAAGCTCACGAACAGCAAGATCGTGACCTAAGCGGAAATCAAGAGTCAGACACTAGGGGCGCCTGGGTGGCTCATTGGTTGAGCATCTGACTTTGGCTCAGGTCATGATCTCACAACTCATGAGTTCGAGCCCTGCATCAGGCTCTGTGCTGACAGTTCTAGTGCCTGGAGCCTGCTTTGGATTCTGTGTCTCCCTCTCTGTGCCCCTAACCCACTTGCACTCTGTCTCTGTCTCTCCCAAAGGTAAGTAAACATTAAAAAAAATTTTTTAAAATAAAGTCAGACACTTAACCAACTGAGCCACCCAGGTGCCCCCCCTGCAATAGTTTTAACAATAACAACCCCATTCCACCCCAGAATTTCAAGGAAAGGGGAGTCAGTACATAAGACATGTGATTCTATCTGGTTTTCTCTGAGTTATGCCTGGAGTTCTGAACTGAAATTTCCCACATTAAGGTGCTGCTGCCTCCTAATTACTTAAAAACAATTTTAAAAATTTTTAAAAGGGGTGCCTGGCTGGCTCAGTTGGTGGACCATGCAGCTTTTGATCTGGGGGTCGTGGGGTTGAGCCCTATGTTGGGCATAGAGATTTAAAAAAAAAAAAAAAACCGATGCTACTGCCTCCACATGGATCTCAAAGGAGGAGTGAATATTTTGAAGACAATGTCTTCTGTTTCAGTTACCTATGGCTGTGTAATAAACCACCCTAATACTAAGTAGCTTCAAACAATAACCTTTTCATGGCGTTTGATTCTGTGAGTCAGGAATTTAGGCAAGGCTCATTTCTGTTCTATGTGGTGTTGGCTGGGAAAACTTGATTAAAGCTAGAGAAGCCAACGTGGCCTCACTCACATGTCTAGGGCACCTCAGTTCTCTGTCATGAGGCCCTGTCCAGAAGGTTTCTCATCTGTCAGCCGTGTAACCCATGTTTCTTGATGTGATGGCTGGCTTCCAAGGAGAGAATGAAAGTTATGAGACCTCTTACTTAAGACCTAGTCCAGAATTCACAGTGTCACTTCCAATGCATTCTTTGGGTCAGAGCAAGTCATAGGATTAGTCCAGGTTTGGGTGCCTGGGTGGCTCACTCATTTCAGCATCTGACTCTTGATCTCGGCTCAGGTCATGATCTCACAGTAGCAAGCTTGAGCCCCATGTGGGGCTTTGCACTGAGTATGGAGCCTGCTTGGGATTCTTTCTCTCCCTCCCTCTCTTGTCCCCCCCCCCACCCCCCGCTTGCGCACACTCGCTCTCTTTTCTCCCTCAAAATAAATAAATGAACTTAAAAAAAAAATATGATCCCAGATTTAAGGAGAAGGGACACAGACTCCATTGCTTGATGAGTGGCAAAGTCCCATCGCAAAGGGGCATGCAGGGTAGGAGGGATTGCTGCACGTATATTTGGGAATGCTTGTCCATACTTCTCTTTATTGCACCATTCCTTTCGTCTCCAGGCCATCATCACTCAGGCTTATCAGGTACTGCCAAACTGTGAGGTCATAACGTAAGATGATTGTTTCCACGATTTAAGAAGAAATACAAAGAGAATTGAATACTTTCAAAGAAGTCCTCTGTGCATCATTGTGGTCTCACTTTACTCCTCTCAGAAGGTGCCGTTTTTCTTCAAACTTCCTCAGTGTAAATATCCACCCCCTATCAACATGGATGGTGTCACTCAAGATCCACTTCTCTCTGTTACACACACACACACACACACACACACACACACACACACACACCATTCTCACAGGTTAACACACCTGTTCTTTGAACACCTCATATTCTTCATAAATACTTAAACTCTGGTAGAACACACCAAGGACCTATTATTGCCTCCTCTTCTAGGCCAGCTCACCTACTAATCGACATATTGACAGTTGGGAGCCTGGACTTAGATTGCACCTCTCCCTACCATAGGCACCTAACCCAAATACACCCTGGAAGTGATCCTCTTAGGAACCCTGGCTTCTCTCCTGCTTCCTCCTCCTCCTCAACAGTTACTGCTACTCATTTATGGCTGAAGAAATAGGAAGTTCCCTTACACCACCTCTGTACACAAATCCGCTTAGGATAGTTTTTCCCTAAGAGAGTCTATTATTGAAGTATAGGATACGTGATGGTTAATTTTGAGTCAACTTGACTGGCCATGGGTGTGCTTAGATTGAGTATTATCTCTGAGTATGTCTGTGAAGATGTTTCTGGATGAGATTAGCATTTGAATCAGTGGACTTGGTAGACTGTCCTCCCCAATGTGGGTGGGCATCATCTGATCCATTGAGGGTCTGAATAGAACAAAAGGCAGAGGAAGAATTTTTCCACTTTTTCCCCATCTCACTATGGAGCTGGGACATCTCATCTCATCTCTGGCACTCAGACTGGGAATTACACTATTAGCCTCCCTGGTTGTCAGACCTTTAGATTCTAACTGAATTATACCACTGGCTTTCCTGGGTCTCCAGCTTGGAGACAGCAGATCATGGGACTTCTCAGCTTCCATAACTACATGTACTAATTCTTCCTAAATAAGTCAATAATTAATTAATCAATTAATCTCCCACTGGTTCTGGTTCTCTGGCGAACTCTGATGAATACAGGGCTTTGTTTATTCTACTGTAGGCATCACAGGACACTACATACTTCAGGTAAGAAGTAAATACTTGAGAAAATAAATGAATAATGTTTGAACTGTACGTGTGAATTTACATGAATTATCTCTATTTTATGGCTAAAGATCGAGCCTAAAATGACTAGCATTCACGTGATTTTGAGCCATTTGTGTTTGAAGTTGGATCAGTGACACATTCTTATTCATTCTTCATGTGTTACTTCTGAGGGCTTCTCCCCAGGGTTGCTGCTAGATGATACTGAACCTTTGTGCTAACTAGAAAAAGGGTGATCCTCTGGGTGGATGTTGTCCCATGCCAACTCTCTAGGTGGCGTGGGTGTGATTTCAGCCCCCAGCTATCCCTTCAGCTCGTCATACTAGATGTTTAATCTTTTATGTTGGCTTGTATCACTGCTAGTAGTCATTTGTTAGAACTACTAAGTAAAATTTACAGAATTTTAGATCCACCAGAAGTTCAGTAGGAGCCATTTTTTTCTGAGACATTTCTGCATTCATCGAAAAAGATGATGTGTGCAAAGTTACCAAAAACAAGTGTTAAAGTTGGGTGGGTTTTGAAAATACTCAGACTTTCCTTAGTCCCATGAAATACATCACATCCCTTACTTTTTCCAAGCATAGGGCTGGAAGAAAAATTGACCTCCCTTACTTTACAAAAGGCAACTTTATGCTCAGTCACATAACTTTTTGATCTATTCACATGCTCATTCCTTTGTCCCAGTATTTCTAGGTCATGTCTTCTGTCGCCCAAACGATTAGCCATACTTCTGGAATACTTTTCCAGATTCCTTTAAAGAAATGTGCTTTGCTGGGACCTAATTTCGTCGGTCAAGCAGTGACTGAACTCCTTCCCCACGCACACACAGAGTCCAGTTTCACAATAAAGGAGAAAGACCGGGAAGGGGGCCCCTCCCGTAATGAAAGAACAATGAAAGAACAACTGATTAAAAGGCCAAATCTCACAAGGTGCCAATTGAAAGAAAAAGTCACGCTATCCTCCGGCCAGCTCAGATCAAAAGGGGAACAACCTGTTCAATTCTCTCAGCCAGGGCCAATTTTCAATTTCTTCTTTCTGCTTCTCCTCCACCACCCCCTGCCCGCCAGCCCACCTGTGTGGGACTGTCGTTGTCCTTCCCAACTAGTTGCCAATAAAGTTGGTACAAAGTGACCTTGAGCGGCTTCCCTACTGCCCCGTTTCCCCGCCTTCTCCATCCGGGTGCCGCGGCGCGGATAAGAGCCGGACCGCGCCTGCGCGCCGCGCGCCGCTCCTTCGACCTCTGCCGCCGCAGTTGCCGCCGCCACCTCCCGGGAAGGTAAGCGGAGGGCGCGACAGCCGGGCCTGGCCCGAACGGAGCGGCGTCCAGCCGGGATCCATTCATTCTGCTGGCGCCTTGCTGGACGAGGGCCCGAGCCGACGGCGTGCTCCGGAGCCCGCGGGACGTGGGTGGGAAGGACGGGCCCTGGAGGGCACTTGACCTTAAGCCCCTTTACTTCCGCAGAGGGGAAGCCCAAGAGCCCACGTCGCCATTCACTCACGTCCTCCAGCCGCGCCGCCCCGAAGACTGTAAGATGTTCGCCTGCGCCAAGCTCGCCTGCACCCCCGCTCTGGTGCGTAGCCCAGGCTGGGCCGGGACGCGGAGGGCCGAGCTCTTGGCCCGGAGCGTCCACGTTGTTGAATGGGGCGCGGCACACCAACTTCGGGGGACAGTTCACCCCTTCACCTCTTACCCTCTGTGGCCTCTCCTGCCTTTCCTTCTGATCCTGGGGCACCTCGCTCGGCTCCTCCCCACCAGTAGGGCGGTGGGGCGCAGCCGCGGCCTAGTTGTCACGCTTCGTTCGCTGTAGGTCAAACCCTCCTTGCAGCTAGTGCCGGAGCGGCCCCCTCCCCCACCTCCTCGGTGACTCTGGGGTTGGGGTCGGCGCGAAGGTTGGGGTGCTGTTAAGGATGCTGGGGGCCCCTGAGGCCTACTTGACCGCATTAGCGTTTTCCATTGCCTATCTGTAGGTCAAACTCGCTGCTGCAGAAGGAGGGACTTTGCCTCACCCTGTGTGGGCGGAGGAAGGTGGTGGAGGAGTCGAAAGTCTTTCTTCCTGCCTCTGGCTGTCATTTCCATAACCATTTTGGAGGCTTTAGGTGAAGTGAGGATGTGGGGGACTTGTCTTAGAGAATCAAGTCTTGGTTCTGAAGGGATTTTCTGTGACCTTAGTTTAGTGGACGGTCAAGGGCAGAGACGCTGGACTGCGAGACATTCCTTATGGTCAGAGTATTTCCCCGATGATTCGTACGTTGGTACAGAATTGCTTAAACTGCTTTTTTATTTTATAATTAACGGACATATAGGAATATCTTGGAAGTTGTGCGACTCATATTAACTGATGGGCTATTTTAAATGACAAGCTTTTCTAGCAACACTCCGATGTACTTGTTGCTGCACATAAGTTTACTGAAGAATGTGGCATGTTTATTGCTGTTCTTCTGATCTGAGTTGTGGCACCACAGTAACTGAAAATCTAAAAATAATGCTTTCTTTCCACCAATTGTTCTTAGAAGTTTTATTCAGATTATTACAAATAGGTTATGTACCACACTTTAAACTTTAATTAGCAACTTTAGAACTATTAAAATACCTTCATGGACTGAAAATAATCAAACAGCAAGATACCAGACAATACAGAGAAGTCATAAGCTCTCTGATTCATTTTTGCTGCTTGCTTTTTTAGAACTCCTGGTACAAGAAGGGTCATTGAAGTCTTATCCACTGTTAATATTTGGAATATTTTTTTCATTCATAGATCCGAGCTGGATCCAGAGTTGCATACAGACCAATTTCTGCATCAGTGTTATCTCGACCAGAGACTAGGACTGAAGAGGTAATAGCAGTAGTAATAGAAATTGAGTAACCCTACCAAGTAAGTCCTGTGGTTTTAATCAAAGGGGAGGAAAAACCTCATTTGTGAATTTGAGAGCAGTCTTTTTCCACCCTTTTGTCAAAAAAGTAGTGCAGAGGATAAGCCAATGAAAGGAACTTCTGTATCCAAAACTTACCTACTTGAGTTGTCCAAGAAATGGAGTTCGTCTGTATGTTTAAATACATGGTTTTGAATGCCTGTATTTAAGATTACACTTGCTACAGTTATTGAAAAGCCTGCCCTACCAAAAAGCATATTCAAATACACTGTCTCTTAATTTTCAACAGCCTTATAATAGATATTGTTCTCCCTATTCTACAGCTTTGGAATTATTCTAAACTCTTGATTTTTCCATTTATTCAGACTCAGTTACAAAACAGAGAAGTAGCTACCATTTACAGGATAGTAATTAAAATAGCCACTTGTGATTATTGATTTGACCTTTGCCTTTATTTCCTTTTGTCTAGGGCTCTACGGTATTCAATGGGTCCAGGACTGGTGTGTCCCACCTAATCCAAAGGGAGTTTCAGACCAGTGCAGTCAGCAGAGATATCGATACTGCTGCCAAATTTATTGGTGCAGGTGCTGCCACTGTGGGAGTGGCTGGTTCTGGTGCTGGTATTGGAACAGTCTTTGGCAGCCTTATCATTGGTTATGCCAGGTAATTTCTATCACCAAATAAGCTACTTTAAGAGCATGTTTGACATAGTTGGAAACTTGGAAAACTAGTCAGATAATAAGTACTTTGTATTAAGGGCCAACTCCGTGTCTTGCATTGTATTTTGAGGGCTTTGCATGCATGAGCCCACTTAACTCTCACAACACCCCTTGGAGATATACTCCAGGTTACCTGTGAGGGATGAGCAACGTAGAAATTACACTGATTGCCCAAGTAGCTAGTAAGTGTCAGAAAATAAATTTTAATTCTGACTTCAGAGTCTGTACTCTTGATTATGAAGCTGTTTTTGGAATATAGTTAACAGCACAGTCTTTAGAAGTATCAACTTCGTTTTATTTAAGACCTTATTTCTAAACTCTTAGATCTTAAGAGTACAGAACATACTTTCACAGGGATAGCAAATATGTCTGAACCCCTTAAAATGGATGAAGACTAACCATGTATATTGACATACAGAGTTAGCTTCCTACCTTTTCCCCATGTGATTAGGATTGAGGAGAAAGGAATATCAAAGGCAGAAATAAAAGAGAGCTGGGCAAATACTTTTCCAGGACTCACCCAGTTTACAAAGATCCCACAGTAATAATCTGATTCTTTAGCATTTACCAAACATTCTGAAATTCATTAATATTTCAGAGTAACAATTATATGTGTTGTATCTCTTTTAGAAATCCTTCGCTGAAGCAGCAGCTGTTCTCATATGCTATCCTGGGATTTGCCTTGTCTGAAGCTATGGGTCTCTTTTGTTTGATGGTTGCTTTCTTGATTTTGTTTGCCATGTAACAGAAATTACTGCTTGAAATGTTGGCATTCATATTAATTACGGATGTAATTCTGTGTATCTTACTGTGACTCCGAAAACTATAGTGTTGGTGTCATGGAAATGTACGTTATTTCCAAGGTCATTTCATTAAAGGTAAAAACTTTAATTTTTGCTGTGATTTGTACTTACCTAAATTTAGATCATCATAAAGAAGAATATGCATTCAGATAGATGGTGTATAAGTCAGAGGAAACTACGGCTGTTGGCCCATGATGAAAAAGATCCAATTTCATGAAAATTCTCTTGTATAGTATTCTGCATATTGTAATTTGTAGGGCTTTTGGTTATCCATATAAAGGAGAAATATGTGTTTTCAGCTTCTATGAAACATGATAAATTAAACCAAAATAGTTAATTGCTTGAGATGGTTTTGTGTTTTTAAGAGCTGACATGAGTTATAGGGTCTAGCAGTACCTAGGAGCAGAATTACTTTCCAAGACTAACTTGGCTAGTATTACACAGCTGGATCTAAAAATAAATGTCAGCTTTTTAGGAATTGAAGTCTTGTTAAACTGGGGGGAGGGGTTGCTTTTCAGTTAGGTCTCACATTTAGCAATTAAGTGTCCTATAGCAAAGTAGAGTTTCTAAGAAGAAAATCTAATTAGCATCTAGTTTCTTACTTGAACAAGGCTCTCGTTAAAAACCAAATACCAAAAAGTAAGCTGAATTGGCTATATTTTTAAAGCCAAAAGTTGCTAAAGCATTGGTTATCACTAGAATTTGGGGATGCTAGTTGATTCAACAGTACTTTGTTTCTAATACTACATGGAGTATGTTGAAGAATATAGAAATTGTACCTGTAAGATTTGATGTCTAGACCTTGGGAACCAGTTGTGGAAGGACAAGGGTATGTGCATCACACAAGTGCCACTCCCTGTCCTAGGAACTTAATGTATCTTAGGTAATTTAGTCCTCGATGACAATCTTCCATAATTAGGGAGGAAAGATGAAGAGAAAAAAAGGCCCAGAGGGGTTAATTCCCCAAATCCCATAGCCATTAAGTGGCAATGTCAGGGTCCAGATTCAGACCTTCCTTGATTCCAAAGCCCATGCTTTGATTTTTTTTTTTTTTGCTTTTTCTTTCTTTCTTCCTTATTTTTTTTTTTTTTTTTTTGTAAGGGATGACAAAGGAAAAGCTGATTTGGGAGAAACTGTTTTGTTATAGAATTTAAAGCAAAAAATGGAAGTATAATTTTACAGATAGCCTTGTGGGCTTGAAAAGAGGAAAGGAACGGTGTTTGGTATGGAGTAGATTTGAATAAAAGCAGTGCAGAGCAGCAGTAAGAACCCAGCTCCCGATAGTTACCTGAGTTGGTAATGAACCTCGTTAACCTCACTTTATGACTACCCAGTAATATTGGAAAGTTTGTTAACACAAACTCATAAAGAGCAGTGAGGATTATTCAAGTCTGGTTATTGACAAGAAGAAATGACAGGTCAAAGGGGCTCTAAGCAACAGCAAGCCAGCACATTGTTCAACAGGCTGACCTATGAGCTTCAAACTGGGTAAGGAATGAGTAGAGCCACGATAGTGACAAGTTGGAATAAAAGAGGCTGGTCAAGGGGATTCTGGAAAGATGGAGTAGGAAGCACCAAGAATCTTCACCACCTACACAGCAATTGCACTGTCCTATCTAATAGAACTGTTTTGGAACTCTGGTCTATTAATGGCTTGCAACTTCCAAAGGAAGGCTTGGACTGTAAATTGGGGTTAATTTCAATTTCAGGTCTTCATAGAGTAGCAGCTGCTAACCCTCAGCCCCAGCCCCAGGGCAGGCCACTATGTACATCTTCCTGGAGCAGCTTACACACAGCTTACAGGAGCCAGGGTAAGCAAAATGAACCCTGCCCTCCAAATACTGGTCATCAATGCTTTTATCACAGATTGCTACTTCTGATTACAGAGGTACAGATAAAGACGAAGGTGGCCATTGTTGCTGTACCTCCCTTAATTGTTACAAGCCCCTCTCCACTCCCAACTGAAGTGAGTTCAGGGGATTTAAAGAGCTGGTATTCATTTCCACCCTTTTTTCTCTTTCCCCTTTTGGGAGCCAGACACTAAAGACTAGGACATTGAAAAACAACTGTATATACAGGGAAAAGTTGAAAGTGATCAGTCGTGTCCAAGAAAAGGCACAGGCTCAGAAAAGACCTGAGAAAACAGTAAGTTTACACATCAGGCTAATCCTTGGCACAGAAATCATTTACAACAATTAAAAAAAACAAAACAAAACCCTAGGAAAGAAGGATAATCTGCCAGAGATACCACATTAGTCAGATATCTAGTTTGCAACAAAAAAATCACAAGGCATTCTAAACACAGGAAAGTAGCGCCCGTTCAAAGGGAAAATAGACTGTCCCTGAAAAAGACCTGATAGCAGATATCTAGATGAAGACTTTAAAACAACCATCTCAGAGATGATGAAAGAACTAAAGGAAGAGGTAGAGTAAGTTTAAAAAGTGATACATGAACTTCCTTATACTGAAACAGCACAAATCTGCAATAATCAAGAGTGTTAATGGCATAAGGAAAGAGTAGACCAATTGGTTAGACAGCCCAGAAATGAATCCTTGCATATACTGTCCTATAAGTCCCAATTTTGTTAAGAGTGCCAAGACCATTCAATGGGGAAATGATAGACTTTTCAACAAATGGGGACCTCGGAAACTGGATATCCACATGCAAAAGAATGAAGTTGGACCCCCATCTAACAACATATACAAAAATTAACTCAAAATGGATCAAAGACTTAAATACAAAACCTAAAATTACAAAGCTCTCAGAAGAAAACAAGGCAGGGTGCCTGGGTGGCTCAGTCAGTTAAGCATCTGACTCTTGATTTCAGCCCAGGTCATGATCTCATGGTTCCTGAGATTGAGCCCCTCCTTGGGCTCTGTGCTGACAGCAGGAGGCTGCTTGGGATTCTCTGTCTCCCTCTCTCTCTGCCCTTCCCCCACTTGTGTTCACGTGCACAAGCGCACGAGCTCACTCTCTAAATAAACAAACACTTTCCAAAAATGAAGAATAGGCAAAAGCTTCAGGACACTGGATTTGGCAATAGTTTCTTGGATATGACACCAAAGAAAGGCAATAAAATAACAAAATTCGATAAATTTAAGATGAAAATTTAAAATTTTGTGCAGTAAAAGACACAGTCAACAGAGTAAAAAGACATCATACAAAATGGGTGAAAACATTTGCAAATCCTGTATTTGATAAGGGCTTAACAATATCCACAATATATAGAGAAGTCCTAAAACTCAATAAAAACACAACACAATTTTAAAATGTTCAAAGGACTTAAATAGCCATATCTCTGAGGAAGATATTCAGATGGGTAACCAGTACATGGTTGTGTGATCTGAAAATATGCATGGTATGATCTCAATCTTTCTGTATTTGTTGAGGGCTGTTTTGTGACCTAGTATGTGATCTATTTTGGAGACTGTTCCATGTGCATTCAAGAAGAATGTGTATTCTGCTTTAGGATGAAAAGTTCTGACTATCTGTTAAGTCCATGTGGTCCAATATCAGTGTCATTTAGAGCCGTTGTTTCCTTACTGATTTTTCTGCCTAGATGATCTGTCCATTGTTGTTAAGTGGAGTATTAAAGTCACTACAATTATGGTATTATCAATAAGTTTATGTTTGTGACTAATTGATTTATATGTTGGATACTCCCACATTGGGGCATAAACATTTACAATTGTTAGCTCTTCTTGATGGATAGACCCCTTAATTATGATATAATGCCCTTCTTCATCTCTTGTTACAGTCTTTATTTTAAAATCTAGTTTGTCTGGGGTGCCTGGGTGGCTGGCTCAGTTGGTTAAGTAGCGGACTTCGGCGCCGGTCATGATCTCACAGTTCGTGGGTTCGAGCCCTGCATCAGGCTCTATGCTGACTGCTCAGAGCCTGAAGCCTGCTTCGGATTCTGTGTTTCCCTGTCTCTCTGCTCCTGCCCTGCTCATGCTCTGTTTCTCTGTCTCTCTCCTTCAGAAACAAACATTTAAAACAAAATAAAATAAAATCTAGTTTGTCTCATATAAGTATGGCTACTCCAGCTTTCTTTTGACATCCGTTAGCATGATAGATGGTTCTCCATCTCCTCATTTTCAATCTGCACGTTGTCCTCAGGTCTAAAATGAGTCTCTTGTAGGCAGCACATAGATGGATCATAGGTTGTTTTTTTTTATCCATTCTGATACCCTATGTCTTGATTGAGGCATTTAATCCATTTACATTCAGAATGATTGTTGAAAGATACGGATTTAGTGCCATTGTGTCATCTGTAGATTTCCATGTTTGTGGCCATGTCTCTGGTCCTTTGTAGTCGTGCAGGGCTGGTTTAGTGATCATGAACTCCTTTAGTTTGTGTTTGTCTAGGAAAGCCTTTATCTCTCCTATTCTGAATGACAGCCTTGCTGGATAAAGGATTCTTGGCTGCATATTTTTCCTATTCAGCACATTGAACATTTCCTGCCACTTCCTTCTGGCCTGCCTAGTTTCAGTGGGCAGATCTGTTACTACCCTTATGTGTCTACCCTTATAGGTTAAGGACCATTTGTCCCTAGCTGCTTTCAGAATTCTCTTTATCTTTGTATTTTGCCAGTTTCACTGATATGTCATGGTGTTAACCTGTTTTTGTTGATTTTGAAGGGAGTTCTCTGTGCCTTCTGGACTTGGATGTCTGCTTCCTTCCCCAGATTAGGGAAGTTCTCAGCTATAATTTGTTCAAATAAACCTTCTGTCCCTTTCTCTCACTCTTCTCCTTCTGGAACTCCTCTAATATGGATATTGTTACGTTTCATGGAATCACTCAGCTCTCTTAATTCTCCCCCTTGTGATCTAGTAATTTCCTTTCCCTCTTTTTTGTCAGATTCATCATTTACCACCTATTTTATCTTCTATTTCACCTATTCCCTCCTCTGCTTCTTCCATCCTTGCTGTCACTGTATGTAGTTTATTTTGCATCTCATTTGTACATTCTTAATTCATCACGACTAGTTCTTAGATCTTTGATCTCTGCAGCAAGAGCTTCTCTGCTGTCTTCTATGTTGTTTTCAAGCCCAGCTATTAGTCTTATGACTGTTATTCTAAATTCTTGTTCTTATATATTGCTTATATCTGTTTTGAGCGATTTTCTGGCTGTCATTTCTTCCCAGATTTTCTTTTGAGGAGAATTCTTCCATGTTGTGATTTTGGGTAACTTTCTGTCTTATGTGTATTTTAATAGTTTGTTATATTCCTGCACCTGCAAGAACTACTATATTAAAAAGGGGTCATATACTGTCCAGGGCCTGGCGCTTCAGGAAGCGTTCTTGGTGTATGTTGCAGACAGTCTGTTGTGTTTTGGCTGTTCTATCTCACTGGTCAGTCCTCTCTGCAAAGCTCCTTCTTGCTTGCAGTAGTGAGTGTTTGGACCTTCAACCAGGTGTGCTTTGATTTGTTCGTTGAAGTAACCCTGGAAAAAAAGGAAAAAAGGAGGGGAGGAGCCTGATCCCATAAAAGAAAAACGAAAGGGGAGAAAAGAAGACCAACCAGAATAAAAAAAAAAAAAAAAACTATAAGGCTAAATCCAGAGAAAAAGGAAAATAAAGAAGAGATAGAAAAAAGTGTAAAAAGAAGAGAGTAAAAACGCCTGATCAAAGAAGCAAACAAAAAATTATATATAGATACATTTCTATATCTATTTTATATCTATAGACCTACATCTATATATAATATAGAGAGATATGTAGATATAGATAGATGTAAATATGAAATAAGAATTGGCCAAAAACAAATCAGAAACTATAAGCCTGGTTCCAAAAGAAAAAAAATAAGAGGGCAGAAAGAAAAAGAAGACAGAGACAAAGAAAAACAAAAAATTAACAGTTAGTCTGTTGATGCCTGGGACCAGTGGCTGTGCTGGCCTGGAGGAGAGAGGCAGGCTGTATCGGGTCAGTCAGCTCTAGTAGATAAGCAGTTGCCACGCAGGGAGGGGAGGGCTCAGGTGTAAGTGGGTCCCGCTTCCCCCGGGGGGCCTCTGTGTTGCTCTCCCAGTCCCACCATGCTGGTGTTGGGGAGAAGAATGGCGACACCCCGATCTCTCCTCCCCTGACCGGGTGTCTCAAACCACACTGTTCAGGCAGCCCTCAGCCTTCACAGAGTAGCATGGGTGGCCGGCTAGCCCTGCTCCACAGTTCTCCCCCGCCTCCTAGGTGCTCGGCTGGAATTCAAAACCCAAAGTCTTAAAGGACCCTGCACCGAGTGGACCCTTTCGTGGTGCAGCGTCACTCAGCTCTGCTGATAAAAGGGCTTTCTTTGGCTGGCACATGCAGGGGTTCACAGCACTCGGAGGAGACTGCTCTCTCCTAGGGCACCCCTGAGATCGCTACCATGCCCTGAGCGGCTCCTTCCCCTGCCAGCCAGCACACGCGCACAGACTGGCCTTCCCTCCGGAGAAAGTCGCGCACTTTTGCAACCTTCGAGTTTCAGCTCCTAAGGCCGTTTGCAAAATAGAAACTGGCACCCTCCCTATTTCTCGTTCCCCAGTCCGTGGTCTGGAGAGGTTTGCCTCTTGTGCTAACTCAATAGGGCAATTTCACAGCCTTTCTCTCCCTTTCTCACCCTTTTGTCTTTCCATAGAAGGGGTTCCCTCCCCTCTGTGCCTACACCATTTTTTTCTCCCCCAATTCACATACACACACCTCGATACCACCATGCTGTCTCCCTCCAACTGTGGAGATCTTTGTGCCACTCCACAGATCGATTTCCTGGGTGTTGCAAGTAAGCTGGCCTCAACACAGCTGTATCTGAGGGAGGAGGAAAATCCCAGTCCCCCTACTTCTCTGCCGTCTTAACTCTGCCCCCCCCATTGACCAGTACACGAAAAGATGCTCACCATTACGAATAATAAGGGAAATGCAAATCAAAGCTACAGTGAGATACCATCTCACACCCTATAGTATGGCTACTCTAAAAACAAAACAAGAAACGGGCATTGGCAAGGATGTGGGGAAATTGGAACTCTTGTGCACTGTTGGGAGGAAGGTAAAATGGTGCAGCTGCTGTGGAAAACAGTATGGTAGTTCCTCAAAACGTTACCAATAGAATTACCATGAGATCCAACAATTCCGCTGATGGGTATGTACCCCAAAGAACTGAAAGCAAGGTTTTGAAGAGATATTTGTACACATGTTCATAGCAGCATTATTCGCAATAGCTAAATATGGCAGCAACCCAAGTGTCCATCAATGGATGACTGGATAAGCAAAATGTGGTATATGCATACAATGGAATATTTTTTAGCCTTAAAAGGAGAGAAATTCTGACACAGGCTACAATGTCGATAAACTGTGAGGGCATCATACTAAGTGAACGAAACCTGTCACAAAAAGACAAAATACTGTATGATTCCACTTTGGTAGAGTACTCAAAATCATTGAGACAGAAAGTAGAATGGTGGTTGCTAGGGGCCGGGGGAAGGAGAAAGGGGAGGGGTTCCAGTTTAACAGGTATGGAGTTTCAGTTTCACAAAATGAAGAGCTATGGACATGGATGGTAATGCTGGTTGCACATTAGGAATATATTTAATATCAGTGAAACATAAACTGAAAATGGTTACGATGGTAAATTTTGTTATGTGTATTTTATTAAAATAAAACAGCGCTAGAACAGTCAAGGGCCCGGAGGGTACAAAACAGCGGAAGATCCATTTCAGTAAGAGCCAACAAATAGACAAGAAATGTAAAGAACTTCAGAGTGCAAGCTCTTGAAGGTAAGTAGGTCCAATGAATGAAAAAAAAATGTGCTGAGCAGCTAAAGTTAGGTAGAAATGAATGCCCGGATGCCTGGGTGGCTCAGTCCATTAAGCGCCTGCCTTCAGCTCAGGTCATGATCTCATGGTTTGTGGATTCAAGCCTCGCACTGGGCTCTGTGCTGACAGTGCGGAGCCTTCCTGGGATTCTGTCTCCCTCTCTTTCTCTTTCTCTTTCTCTGCCACTTCCTGGCTTGCTCTCTATCTCTCTCTCAAAATAAATAAAAATAAACTTAAAAAAAAAAGGAATGTCACTGAAGTTTAAGGAAGGATTGTAGATAAGTGGGAAATATGATTTGAGAATGTATATATATATATATATATATATATATATTCATAGTTCTTTGGTAAGTTTTAAATTCTATTTGGCACTTTTAGCCAATGTGGTTAGGTTTGGGTGTTGAGTGTTTGGGAGAGGATGGTATGTGTTGTTTCAGTACTATCCTCTGCAAAGGCTTTTAAAATATGTGATTTCTACACACGAAATTATGAGTTGTTAACTGTTCTACATGCCAAGCATATATTAATTTAGTAATTTCATGGTATTATTCTGTTGATAATATTCTGGACTTAAGACCTCAATACATCGTCCGTCAGTTACTTGCCCAATACTTTACATTACTACGGCCAAAAATTATTATTTTTTTCAGATCCAGCACCACCCTCCTCTGCCTCAACAGACAAGGCAGTTAGACTGTCTCTGCCAATAGCAACATTATGCCTTAGCTGGCTTTGATGTAGAGATAGCTGATACGTAGCAGTCGAAACTTGTGACAGTATAGATTTATAAGCAATATCATCGTTTTTACAGATTTTTTGGAAAGTAGATAACATGGCTTTATTTATACTCCTCTTTTCCCTCCACCCACCCTTATCCTACCCTCCTCCTTCACCACACATATACACAAGCTCAGCAGTGCATTTTGTTAAAGGCTTTCTGGTGATGTGTATATCACGATATATGCAGCACTGCTGCTCAAAGTGAGGTCCGGGGGTCAGCAGCGTTAGCATCCCTTGTGAGCTTGTCGGAGATATAGGTTCTGGAGCTTCACACCAGATCTTCTAAACCAGAATCTGAATTTTAACAAGACCCCAGGTGATTTGTATATACATTAAGCTTTGAGAGTACTGGTCTAGAATACTGTAGTCCTCCATATGCCTTAGCTCAGACTCCTTATCTTTCAAAAAGTTGTCAACTCATTAATTGGGTAGTCCCCCCCCCCCCCCCGCCACCCCTTTCTTCCTGGAATGTACTGCTAATCCAGTGATTCTCAAAGTGTGGTCTGAAAACTTCTGAGGGCTCCTAGAACCTTTCTTTCAGGGGTTTCACAAGGTCTTCCCTTTGCCGCTTGCACGGCTACGTGAGGCTAGATTGTCATTAAATACATCAACCAAAACAACATATTGCAACAGATCAAATACAGAAGTAGATTAAGTGTGACTTAATTATTTACAAAAATGAAAACAATGCCATTCTTTTATTTTTGCTTTGGAAACTATAGTTATTTTTCTTTTTTTTTTTTTTTAAGTATAGTTCTTTTTCTTTTTTTTTTTTTAATTTTTTTTTCAACGTTTTTATTTATTTTTGGGACAGAGAGAGACAGAGCGTGAATGGGGGAGGGGCAGAGAGAGAGGGAGACACAGAATCGGAAACAGGCTCCAGGCTCTGAACCATCAGTCCAGAGCCCGACACGGGGCTCGAACTCACGGACCGTGAGATCGTGACCTGGCTGAAGTCGGACGCTTAACCAACTGCGCCACCCAGGAGCCCCATATAGTTCTTTTTCAAAAACATGTTATTTATGTTAACATGTTGTTATGGAGTGAAGGGTACTGAATCTCCCTGACTGGTCTGTCAGTGAGAAAACAGGCTCCAATATGACCTTTCACTTACAACTTTATAGAAATGTCAGTTTTGTAAGTTGAAGGTAACCCTGTATCCCTAGGTCACTTCCCTTCAGCTATCGTTCTATTTATAATCTCTAAAAATTGGCCCATGTTCCTAGCAAGAATCTGCACTGCTTTCTCAAATGATTCAAGTAATCTATCTCCTCCTAGATGTTTAGTAACTTAGAGCTTCTTTTTTCAAGGGAGCTTAAATACTGAAAAGAATTGACCTAAGATCAATGGGGACTCGTAAATCCAAGGGCTTTTGATTGTTCTCCTATTAGCATGAGCTAGCATCCTACTGCTGATCTTGGCAGAGACTCCTAAGAGGACCCATGGTTGTTGGCAGTGGCTACTTTTCAACAAAAGCATTTAGTCAGCATTTCCCAGCCGTGGAGATTCCAGGATCTGCTCCTCTGACATGAGAGTCCCAGAGTTTGCTTTGTCCAAGGGTTAATGTAGTTTGGCTGAGTGTCTCAGATGCTGGACAGCTCAGTATGATTCCCTCAAGACTTCCTCTATCTAAAGGACAGTTCAAAGTATTTACCTACCTCTCTAGAGATATCCAAAACATCTTTAGCTCTCAAGACCCCAGGAGCTGTACAAAAAGAATAAGCTTATAATACTGCACGTTATCACATTCCTGCCTTATTTTCTCCACAGCACTTACTATTCTTTAAATGGTCACACGGTTTATGTATGTGCCTCGACTCCCCTCCCCCACGAAAATCTCCCTAAGGGGCTTTGTCTTGTTGACAGTTGTAGCAGCAGGGCCAGGAACAGTGCCTGGCATGTTCATGCTCAATAAATATTGATGCTTTATGAGTAATAAAGTATAGAAACAGAGCATTAGGTTGATCGTTACCCTAAGAGGCTGTGTCCAAGGTGAGAATGCAACTGAAAAGAGCGAAGTATTAATCTAAGGGCCTAGGAGGGTCCATATGACCAAGACTTTCTGGTCTCTGGCATAAGGAATTCATAGCTTTGGTACTAGGTGGGCCTCAGGGTGACAGACTAGTTATGGTGAATCATCAAGGGTAGACACTGGAATGGCAGACAAAAATCTTTATCCTAGGGGCGCCTGGGTGGCGCAGTCGGTTAAGCGTCGGACTTCAGCCAGGTCACGATCTCGCGGTCCGTGAGTTCGAGCCCCGCGTCAGGCTCTGGGCTGATGGCTCAGAGCCTGGAGCCTGTTTCCGATTCTGTGTCTCCCTCTCTCTCTGCCCCTGCCCCGTTCATGCTCTGTCTCTCTCTGTCCCAAAAATAAATAAACGTTGAAAAAAAAATTAAAAAAAAAAATCTTTATCCTAGGAGTGGTTCTATCTACTTGTATTGGTAACTTAATAGTATGTGGAAAGCTGAATATAACGATGACAAGCCCTCTTTCTTTTCTTTTCTTTTTCTACTCAATTTTATTTATTTATTTTTAAATTTACATCCAAATTAGTTAGCATATAGTGCAACAATGATTTCAGGAGTAGATTCCTTAGTGCCCCTTACCCATTTAGCCCATCCCCCCTCCCACAATCCCTCCCATAACCCTCAGTTTGTTCTCCACATTGGAGTCTCTTATGTTTTGTCCCCCTCCCTGTTTTTATATTATTTTTGTTTCCTTTCCCTTATGTTCATCTGTTTTGTCTCTTAAAGTCCTCATGTGAGTGAAGTCATATGATATTTGTCTTTCTCTAATTTCACTTAGCATAATCCCCTCCAGTTCCATCCATATAGTTGCAAATGGCAAGATTTCATTCTTTTTGATTGCCGAGTAATACTCCATTGTATATATAGACCACATCTTCTTTATCCATTCATCCATCGATGGACATTTGGGCTCTTTCCATACTTTGGCTATTGTTGCTAGTGCTGCTCTAAACATGGGGGTGCATGTGTCCCTTCGAAACAGCACACCTGTATCCCTTGGATAAATGCCTTGTAGTGCAATTGCTGGGTCGTAGGGTAGTTCTATTTTTAGTTTTTTGAGGAACTTCCATACTGTTTTCCAGAGTGGCTGCACCAGCTTGCATTCCCAGACAAGCCCTCTTTCTAGTGAGTGGGATGAGAAGAGAGGTGGGAGGAGGCATTGATATGAAGGATGGAAACAAGGGCCTTAAATTCCATTCTCTGTCTTTGGGCTGATCTCACTGAGGCTGGCATAAGCTAAAGCATAATTTGAAGATAAAGACAGCCCTCTAATTTTTTTTTTCTTCACAATGCCACACACAATTAATTACAAATTCTTGTGAGACATTGAGGGTGGGAAGTGGACAATGACCCCCCCCCCCACCTTGTACTTGAAATGTTCTGAATGGATATTTCCATTATGAGAACAGATGCTGAAAGGTTAACTATAGCATAGGCAATTTCGAGGATGTGCAGGCAAGCCCTGGGTTGTCAGAGGGAGGGAAAGAAGATCCGTCTGGAGATAGAAGCTACCAAAAGAATCAACCAAAATGTCTAGGGTCACGGTGTCCTCATCTCATCTTTCTGTACCGGGCTATATCTTGAGGATACCTGTGAAAACACAGAGGCTTTTTCTCTGAGTTCAAGACAGACATAAGGGACGTCCTGGAATATGCTATGTTTTGTTTAGCTACAAACAGAAACTATGTCCTTATGAATTGAATCTTCCTTTTCACCTTATTTTTCATATATACAGATCTGTATATTTCTATGTTAGTATATTTATATACTACTTGAGCAGGGTTTTAGTTGAATTTTTAAAAATAACAACAGATTAATGGATTAACAACCACGTCTTCTGAACAAGGCAGAAATACCACATTCTGGGCATTGGAAGGTTTTGAGAGCATTGAGAGGCCCCCGTTATTTCTTGCAGTATTTAATAATGGGCATTTCTACAATAGAAGTAGTTTTCTTCAAATAGTCTCTTGTATCTAAGGGATACCAATTTTACTCAGAAGTCATGCTGGGTTCTTAAAGGAGGTTTACCAGGTCCTTACCAACTCTCTTAGGAGTAAGTTGGGTAGATGCATGTTTGGAATGATAAGACAGGTGAAGAAGGGGTCCAGAACAGACTTCCTGCGTTTGCAAAAGAGAAGATTGTAGAGAATTTTCAGGCTGTCAGGGGAGCTTGAGGAATGACAATGAGAAAAAGAACTGAAAAGCAAAGCATTTTATTAAGATATAGTGAGACTTCCAAGTTCACGGGATCAGAATTAAAAGTCGTAACTACATTCGTTTTGTCTAAGCTGAATGTTTTTTTCATTTGTAGAAAAGCTGTATTACATGAAATATGGTGGAGCTACAAATATGTAGGTTAAAGTAAGACACTTTCTAACTAGAAGGTTGCCAACATGCATATGGAACAGATTTGCATCTTTTCCACCTGTTTTCTTCCTGTGAGCTGCTTTATTTTTTCGCACCTTAAGTTTACTTTTTTAAAAAAGAAAAGTAGCTAAAACTGCATTCTCCAACAGAGCAGAGTACTATTTGTATTACTAAATATTCTTGTCTATGAGGACTCCTGAAACACTTTTTTTTTTATTTTTTTTAACGTTTATTTATTTTTGAGACAGGGAGAGACAGCATGAACGGGGGAGGGTCAGAGAGAGAGGGAGACACAGAATCCGAAACAGGATCCAGGCTCTGAGCTGTCAGCACAGAGCCCGACGCGGGGCTCGAACTCACGGACTGCGAGATCATGCGAGATCATGACCTGAGCCAAAGTCGGATGCTTAACCGACTGAGCCACCCAGGCGCCCCAGAAAGACTTTCTTTAAAATAACATGTTCCATAGGGCGCCTGGGTGGCTCAGGGGTTGAGCATCTGACTTCAGCTCTGGTCATGATCTCACAGTTCGTGGGTTCGAGCCCTATGTCAGGCTCTGTGCTGACAGCTCAGAGTCTGGAGCCTACTTCGGGTTCTGTGTCTCCCTCTCTGACCCTCCCCCGCTCGTGCTCTGTCTCTCTCAAAAAATAAACATTAAAAAAAAGTTTTAAATTAACATGTTCCTCTAGTGCATTATGTAGATAATTACTTGACAACAGACTGGATGAGGAGGAGAAATTTAAAACCAAACCTACTGCCAATTGAAAATGAATCAAAACCAGAGAAAAGAATTTCGAATTTTTGATATGTGAATGGAAATAATTGTTTTTAAAACGCTACTCTAATTGACGCAAAGTTCTTTTGAAATGTCATAACATTTATAGTTCTTTTTCTCACATTAGACATTATTAGCCATTTTGAGAGATGGAGAGAAGCACCATTGTAGTGAACATATACTTGACCTAACAATTTGTCATTTGTCAATTGCACATTTTGTCCATCATCATATTCATGTTCAGTAGTCTGAGCCGCTGGGGTTTAACTGATGTGACGAGTGCTACACTACATTAACACTAGGACAATGTGACTGTTACTAGATAGGGATAGTACTTTAATTTTAACTTGAGAAGGTAAACAGTGGCTTCTTTCTGGTCTCTTGAATAATGAAATTAGTTTCAAAAGAAGAGTGAGTTGGCTCACATATATGTCCATAGGCCAGAAAGAAACCCGTTAAAAGGTTCAGTGCCATCAGGATTTCATTTTTATGTCAGATACCATTATTGAACTGCAAGTGTAACTTTCAAATACAATACTGCACAATTTTCCAATAATTTCAGTTTCACTTTGGTTTGGATGTTTGAGAGTACATTTTATTTTTTTTATTTTTTTTTTAATTTTTTTTTTCAACGTTTTTTATTTATTTTTTTGGGACAGAGAGAGACAGAGCATGAACGGGGGAGGGGCAGAGAGAGAGGGAGACACAGAATCGGAAACAGGCTCCAGGCTCTGAGCCATCAGCCCAGAGCCTGACGCGGGGCTCGAACTCACGGACCGCGAGATCGTGACCTGGCTGAAGTCGGACGCTTAACCGACTGCGCCACCCAGGCGCCCCGAGAGTACATTTTATATTAACACAAAGCTTTATTCATAATTTGTTATAGACTAGAAAGCACGTAATAGATGAAAAAACAAGGCACTGAAAAACAACTGGTTTTTTAAAAGTTGATGCAAGTTTTTTTGTAGGAGCCCCTCATCATGCTTTTCAACTTGTGCCAGTGTATGTTTCTTGAACAGTCAATATCCCCACACCTGACATTGAAATATTTAAGTTGTATAGAGAATCACAGAGCAACATTAAAAAAATATTTTCAGGGGCATTCACTTTCGAATGTCCCCTCTCTGTAAAGAGAGCTTTCCTACTATTCTTTCTTTCTAATCTAATACTCTAATAAACTTTTGCCTGCTGCTCAAAAAAAAAAATTTGAAAAAAATATTTTCAGCACTATACTTCTTTCTGTGTTTTTAGGAGTGTATCTGTGTCAGTTGCAGAGCAGTAAATATGGTCTCTTTTGTCCCTCATGTGAATCAAACTGTCTTCCTCCAGCACCCTTTTTTAAACAGCTTCTTTCAAAGTTTGAGGGACATTTCTTTGTCACTGTAGCAACCTAGTGGGCGGTAGGATAGTACTATGGGTAGAGAGCCATTTCTATTCCATATTCCAATTTGGTGTCCTTTGGTCCTCTCGAAATGTTAATAAGCAGATGCTGATATTTTGAAGGTTTGAAATTATTTCTAATAAAGTTGATATATTTAGTTTTTAATGTTTATTTATTTTTGAAGGAGGGGGTAAAGAGAGAGAGAGGGAGAGCATTAGCGATGGAGGGGGAGAGAGAGAGGGAGACAGAGGATCCAAAGCGGGCTCTGCACTGACAGCAGAGAGCCCCATGTGGGGCCTCAAACTCACAAACTGTGAGATCGACAGGACCTGAGCTAAAGTCTGACGCTTAACCGACTGAGCCACCCAGGTGTCCCTAAAGTTGATATATTTCAAATCGGTAACTACTCAGTAAAATTGATAAAATAGAATACACCACAGCATGGAAGATTTTTTTTTTTTTACATTTTTTAATGTTTATTTTTTCTTTGAGACAGAGAGAGAGAGCACGCACACAAGCAGGAGAGGGGCAGAGAGAGACACACAGAATCTGAAGAAGACTCCAGGCTCTGAGCTGTGAGCACAGAGCCCAACATGGGGCTCAAACTCACCAACCGGGAGATCATGACCCCGAGCTGAAGTCAGACGCTTAATCGACTGACCCACGCAGGCGCCCCCGATTTTTCTCTTATAAACAATTCTGTGCACTGTTTTAACTTACGGTTATATAGTGGAGGGCACTGTATTTCTTTTGCTAAGTTATTTAGATATAATTATATGATAACATCCTACACTGTACCAGGCGTTTAGGAGCCAGAAGAATCAGCTTCAGTTATAGTTTAGTAAAATTCGACCAAACGCCATCCAAAGTACAGGCTTTTTTTTTCTCTTGCTTTCAAAACGGACTTATCTTGCTTTCCCGCTTTGGGCCTTGGGGATACTTTGAGGCAAACTCCGCCTCTTCCAAACCCCAGCTTAACGGAGACACCCTCTCTCAGACTTCAGAGTAGCAGCAAAATGGGTTTAGGCGCGCGCCTCTCTAACGCTCTGCCTGCCTTCCTACCCAGGGCCGGGAAGTGACAGCGACAAAAATACCGGGCTCCCGTGGCGGAGCTCAGAGGACTCATTGCGCTTTCTCTCCCGCCACTCGCAGCATTTTCCAGAGTTCACCTTACTTCTCCGCACACCACACCGTCAAACCCTTCCCTGGACCCCAACATCCACCTGCTCCAGCGCCCCACACCCTTGCGAGTCGGCAGCCAGCCGCCAATCACAGGCTTCCGCACAGGTTACGGAGGCTCCTCTCTTTTGGCTCTCCGATCCCGCCCCCTCCAGGCCTGCTTCCCGCCCTTCGGGCACTTTGTCCAATCACCCGCCACCGAGTGTTCTTTGGTTCCCACCCCCTCCATCCCCGCCCTCCTGAAGTCCCGCCCCCTTCCCCTTTAAGCTGACGAAATCACCTGACCCGGAGGCGCTCCATCAGATAGAAGGCAAGAAGGGGCGTGTGCGGTGGAGGGGAGGGGCGCCGAGAAGAAAGGGGGGATGCCGGGAGTGGGGCGGGGAGAAGGGAAGGGGTGTCAGTCCGATCTCGCGAGAGAGGACGGAAGCCTGTGGGAGCCCGTGGCCTTTAAAGTGCGGTTCAGCCCTTTCCTCTAGGGGTAGTTTGTAAACACCGCTGAGCTCGGGCCTCGGTGGCGACCGAAGGAAGCATGAACTAGTGACCTGGAAAGGTGAGTTGTGATGGGGGAAGGCCGAAGGACTGGAAACTGTAGGGATACGGAGAAAGAAGGCACTAACATGGCGACGTCGCTCACCGTAGTCCCCACCCCCCGCTTCCCATCACCTCCGGCGCTCCTGCCTCGGTGCCTAGCCCTCGGGGCGATTGTGGCTGTTCTGCCACCTCAGCGGCCCGCGCGGGGTCGGCTTCAGGAGCCCGACCGGCCGGGACCGTTAGGTAACTGGCGTTCGTTGTTCCGGCCCCTCCCCGCTCGCGCGCTTTCCTAACGAAGAGGAAAAAGGAATAACGGCTCCTGTTAGACCCCTCCCCCCGATTTATCTTCCCCTTCTCTGGTTAGTTCAGAGGTCCCTGGGCTGCAGGTCGGGTCCGCCGGGGGCGCAAGGAGACCCCCTTTAGTCTTGGATTAGCGGGGAGAGGGCCGGCTCTGGTCTCCCCACCCAAGACTCAGTCGTTGGGGACCGTGTGTATGTGATGGTGGCGGGGAGGAGGATCGGGAGGCGCCGCTGAAAATAGGGTCAGGGTCTCTGCCTTTGGTGGAACATGATGGAACAAATGGTATAGAGAACCTGTGAGCTGGAAGTCTGGGCATTTTCTGTCCTTTCTGCCCCCTCACACTCTCGCCACCCCCCTTTTTCCTGGTGGGGCGGGGCTGAGATGTGGGTGCAGATTGATTCTGGTATTTTCCCCCATTTTTAACCTCCCTGCTTGGACTGCAGAACCTCCGTAGGGAAGTAACCTGTGCTTTTTAGTGATGCCCTAGGGGCCAGGGCCGAGAGAGGGGGAGAGGGAGTGAGTGAGTGTTTTCTGTGTTAGCTCGTTGAACCGACGCTAGAGGAGGGAGAGGGCGGAGGAGCTGGGTACTATTTTTGTGTCCTTAGGTAGTGTAAAATTGCCTTTGCTTAATCGGGAGCTTAAAACTGGTTGAGGCCAAGAGCAAAACTACTGTGAATATGATGGAGTAAAAGGCAGTACACCTGATGGACTTTAGGCATATTGACTAATCCCTAAATTATAATGTGAAAGTTGTGATTTCTTAGGAATTTTAAATTATGGAAACAGTAACAATGTGTAAGTTTAATAGACATACTTGAAATCAAAACAAAAACTGTTCCTTTGAGTGCACTTTTTGTCCTATTTGAAGAAACCACTGACATTGTCAGTAATAGCCTTTATAGGCTTAATTTTTAAATAGCGTGTAACCTTACTTAGTCTAGTGTGCCAAAATTACGAAGGTGATAAGCTTGTTTAAAAGTCAACCCTACAGGGTTAAGTGACCTGAAAGACCAATACGGTAGCAATTACACCTTGTAATTAAATGTGTTACACTGACTTGAGGAATCCACTGTCAACACTCCTCAAAACTTCAGGAACACCACTGTAAAGTTATGTTAAAAAATAGAGATGCCCTTCTGCAGATCACAAAATAGAGTTAAGGATGTTCTTGGGTCTTCAAGGTCACCAATAATTAAGTAACAGTTAGGAATTCTAGTCCTTGTAATTTGTAAGAATCTTACAAATTTATGGTGGTCTCTATGCTGCTTTCCTAAAACATGTTTAATCTTGCTTTGAGAGGATTACTGCCATTAAGTTTTGAATTATTTAAAATGCATTGTGGTAATTTAGAATGTAGGTGTTTGTCAGTACAGAAGTAGCTTTCAGGAACTGTGTGTGTGTGTGTGTTTCTAAGGTGCCCATGCCTTCTGTCGACCTGATTGCGTTTCCTCGAAGTTCTTTTTAAAATAACCATATTAGAATGTTTATTTCATCTTTGGGGACTATACCATAATCTATTATATATGTAAACCAGAAATTCCTGTATTTACTTGAGAGTATTTGTTTCATATTTAAAAATTAAAATAACAGCACAAAGTAAGGTTGTTATGTCAGCTCTTTAACAAATAATTTGGAGGAATGCTTTTTCTTGGTAGTCAGGATTTGAAAGCTTTCTGAGTATCATTTTTAAAAATAATAGGCTATACATCAACTAGTATGAAGTCTCAATAAATAATGAACATTTTGCCTACCTAAATTTTTGTGTTTTGAAAAAGTTGGGTTTAATGATTTATATGTTCTCTGCCGATTAATGAAATTGTTAGATCATGTTAGAGCAAATGTGTAGATCTTACCTGTGTCATCTTGAGCAAATAATACAGTCTGTCTTTTAAAAACCCACTGAGGGGCACCTGGGTGGCTCAGTCCGTTGAGCGTCTAACTTCGGCTCAGGTCATGATCTTGAGGTTTGTGAGTTAGAGCCCCGTGGGCGCTCTGTGCTGACAGCTCAGAGCCTAGAGCCTGCTTAGGATTCTGTGTCTCCCTCTCTCTGCCCCTCCCCCACTTGTGCGCTTGCTTGCTCTCTCTCTCTCTCAAAAATAAACAAACTTAGAAAAAAAACAAAACACTGAATATGGGGGACGTGGGTCCCTCAGTTGGTTAAGCATGGAACTCTTGGTTTCAGCTCAGGTCATGATCTCTGAGTTTCATGAGTTCAAGCCCCGAATGGGACTCTGCGCTGGTAGCACATAGCCTGCGTGGGATTCTCACTCTCTCCCTTTCTCCCAGCCCCTCCCCCACTCACACTGTCTCTGTCTCTCTCAAAATAAACTTAAAAAAAAAAAATAACCCATCGAATAACAATTGGATAGTCAACTGATCCTTGTAAAAGTCAATACATTAAGTGTTTGTTATGCAATTCACTGTAATTAAAATGTACTATAGAAAAACAACAAATCTGCCTTGTTACAATCAGTAGTTTAACTTAGTATTTCTGTGTTTATCCTATACTCACACCTATTCCATGAGACTAAGAATGTAACTAAACTGCTGCATGTTCTCCTAATGTAATTCTTAATGAGGGGGTATTAGTAGTAGTATTCACCTATTTACGTCCAAGGGAAAACCCACAAAACATTTCTTTTGCTCTGTTTCTTAAGCTCAAGAAAAGAAGTAAATATATAAGCTCAAGAAAAAGAGTAAAATATAATTTCAAAAAAATATAAGGAAGTTTGTGGATCTTTAAGGCCAACAATAATTGGAATTATTTTAAATATATTACTATGAATGTGTTATGTATTATATTAATTACAGATATATGTATATGTACTATTTTCATTTATTTTTTTAACAATTTTGAAACTTGTATATTCATTTACATTTTTAAGTATGTTTAAGTGATGCTTTTTCTTCTTGGCAAGATTTTGGCAGTGGTAGTACAGTGATTAAAAACATTTTTTGTGGGCACCTAGGTGGCTCAGTCGATTAAGCATCCAACTGCTCAGGTCATGATCTCATGGTTAGTGTGTTCGAGCTCTGCATCGGACTCTGTGCTGGCAGCATGGAACCTGGTTGAGATATTGTCTCTCTCTCTCTCTCTCTCTCTCCCTCTCTCCCTCCTCCTTCCCTGCTTGCCCTCTCTCTGTCAAAATAAGTAAACATTAAAAAACTTTAAAAATAATATAAAAAAATAAAAACATTTTTTTTGTAACAAGAAGGGATGTAAGTAGAATGCTCTCCAGGCTAGACTTATGCATTCATGTCTGCATTCTGTATCTTAACAAAGATAGTGATTCCCATTTTTTTCCTGTCTTAATGCCCAAGGAATAGAAACACTCCCAATGGTAGTAGTAGCTTATTATCACAGAGATTCTCAACAAGATTACTAGGGAAAGAGAAACGGTGGGAATGATTAAAATTGGCAAAAAGCCAGTGGGCAAAATACCAAGAGTATTTTGATTATTTGGCTAGTCCTGTATATCATTATCTTTATAATACTCCCTTAATTTACAAATTCCCTAAATGTTCTTTAGTTTGCCTACCTGAATCTAAACCTTTGTCATTCCAATTTTATAGCTTTGATTTTTCTAATTCTTGTTATGTGGGCTAGTGTGTTTTTTTTCTATTTATTGAACAGTTAAAATAGTGTTACTAAAAATCAATTACAAGTGTCCTACTGATAAATAACTTTTCATTACTTTTGTTGCCTTCTAATTTCTGCATATACATTGTAGTTTTAACAGAATTTTACACTTATGTTTTACTTTTCTAGCTTTAGCATTTTCCCATACTGTCTAACCTTTGTAATATATAATGGTTACCTGATAGTTTACCAAATGAGTATTAACATTTCCTCAATTTTATTTTTTTAATTTTTTTAAGTTGATTTATTTTGAGAGAGAGAGCTTGTGCATGCATGCACAAGGGGAAAGAGAGAGGGAGAGAGAATCCTAAGGAGGCTCCATGCTGTCAGTGCAGAGCCGGTGGGTCACAGGGCTTGATCTCACTCACGAACCGTGAGATCATGACCTGAGCCAAAATCAAGAGTTGGACAGTTAACCAACTGAGCCACCCAGGCACCTCTACATTTACTCAATTTTAAATGCCCAACAGGAAAATAGTTGTTTTCAGTTTCTATTTTAACACTGAATTGAGCATCTCTATGCATTTATCTTTTTTCTTATTTTGAATTGTTTTCCATACAGTACTAATCTCAAATGAAATTACTAGGTCAGAGGATATAAATGTTTCTATATTGCCAAATGTTTGTCTCCCCAAAGAGTTGAGCACATTTACACTGTCATGAGAATATGAGTTCACAGACTTTATCATGATTTTATCAACTTTGGAGTTATGCTTATTAATAAAGTAGGATTGCTTAATTAGGAATTATTACTAATTCTGGGAATAACTTGCATTATTTAGTAGTTTTATTTAGGAGACCATTTCAGTCTGTAGTTATTTATCTGCCAGTGATCTGTGTGCTGGGACAGATACTGTATATTTCACTTTTTTCTGTCATTTCACTGACTTTCTCCTAAAAATTAACTGAAACATTTAATGGTATAGTAACAATAATCCTTACATTCGATGTATTTTTAATGGTTTACATGTTGGGTGTTTTATGCTGGTTTTAATATAAGAGCTACTTTCTGACCTATGCATTTATGAGTTATTAAAATTCATAATAACATTTATTTCCATATAGGTAACCCTTGAAATAAAGAATATGTATGTTATAGCCAAATTGACTGAGTTTTTGTTTCCTCAATATCATCTTCTGGTATATAGTAAGTATATAATCAACATTTTAGCGTGATTATTAGGAGCCAGAGACTGTCATGAGTCTTCCAACTTACCGTCTGTATCACCTTCAGCAAATAATATAAACTCTCTGTGCTTCCTTGTCCTTATTTTTAAAGGTAATAATTTATAGCCTTGTTCAAATAATGTATATGTGATGCTTAAACCAGTGTCAGGAACTAACGAATACTTAGTAAATGGTGTGGTAATTATTACTGTTAAAGTACATTCAGAAATAATAATAATCTACCATACCCCCTCCAGGAATGTGTGATGTAACTTGAAAGCAGGATTTCAACCATCTGTTTGATAGCTTTGGCAATAAAGTTGAGTTTTCCATAGGAACTTATCATTTGTGGTGCAGCTTATTACATTAGAATTTTCAAAACTCCATGTGAGAGTGTATTTCATATACTTTTTGTTTCATATACATCCCTTCTCCCCAAGTCGATAGCATCCTCATATTTTGAGATGATAAAACAGTGGTAGTATCATTTCCATAAAATCTAATTACCATTTTCTTTTTTTTTTTTAATTTTTTTTCAACGTTTATTTATTTTTGGGACAGAGAGAGACAGAGCATGAACGGGGCAGGGGCAGAGAGAGAGGGAGACACAGAATCGGAAACAGGCTCCAGGCTCTGAGCCATCAGCCCAGAGCCTGACGCGGGGCTCGAACTCACGGACCGCGAGATCGTGACCTGGCTGAAGTCGGACGCTTAACCAACTGCGCCACCCAGGCGCCCCTAATTACCATTTTCTATTCTACTAATTCCACTAAAAACATTTTGGTGAGACCTTTTATTCTTTTCTCTTCATAGTGGAAGAGCTAATGATTAAATAAAATACCACATTTATAATGTTCTCTTTTTAATTTGAAAGTTATTTTAATTCTGGTTAACATATAGTGTTAGTTTCAGGTGTACAATGTAGTGATTCAGCATTTCCATAACCCTGTGCTCATGACAAGCACTCCTTGATCCACATCACCCATTTAATCCATCCACCTACCCTCTCCCCTCTGGTAATCAGTTTTTTCTCTATAATTAAGAGTCTGTTTCTTGATTTGTCAATTTTTTCCCCTTGTTTTGTTTCTTCAATTCTACATACAAGTGAAATCATGTATTTATCCTTCTCTGTTTCACTTAGCATAATATTCCCTAGTTCCATCCATGTCATTGCAAATGGCAAGATTTCATTCTTTTTTATGGTCGAGTAATATTCCATCACACACACATGCACACACACAACACTGCACATCTTCTTATCCATTCTTTTTTCAAGGGACACTTGGGCTGCTTCCATTATAAATAATGCTGCTGTAAACATAGGGGTGCATGTATCCCTTTGAATTAGTGTTGTTGTATTTGGGTAAACACCCAATAGTGCAGTTGCTGGATCATAAGGTAGTTCTGTTTCTAGATTTTTGAGGAACTTCCACACTTTTTCACAGTGGCTGCACCAGTTTGCATTCACCAACAGTGCACAAGTGTTCCTTTTTCTCCACATCCTCACCATGGTGTTGAGTTTATCCATTCTGACAGGTGTGAGGTGATAATCTCATTGCAGTTTTGATTTGCATTTTTCTGATGATAAATGGTGAGCATCTTTTCATGTGTCTGTTGGCCATCTGTATGTCTTCGGTTTTTTTGAATTCTTTAACAATTACTCAGTGTAACTGTACCATCACTTCTCAGCCACACTGTTAAGAGTCACTATGTTTTTATCATTTGTAAGGAAGGTTTTAATGACTATTGACGTATGTCGGATTGAGGGTTATTCCTGTGGTAGTATCTCTTTCACTTAACTTGAATTTTGACATACTTTGAGAGAAGTGAGAGGTGAGCTTACTAGTATTGTATTGGGAATTGTACAGAATCTATACCCTATCAGGGTGCCTGGGTGTCCAGTCAGTTAAACATCTGACTCCTGGTTTCGGCTCAGGTCACGATCTCATATTTCGTGAGTTCCAGCCCCATGTCAGGCTCTGTGCTGACGATACTGAGCCTGCTTGGGATTCTCTCTCTCCCTCCGTCTCTTCCTCTCCCCCCGTCTCTCCCTCTCCCCCCTTCTCTCCCTCTCCCCTGCTTCCTTGTGTGTGTGCTCTCTCTCTCTCAAAATATATAAACTTTAAAAAAAAGTTAAAAATACTATACCGTATCTTATTTGTGCCCTCTTCATAATGGGAAATTAATATCGATATACTCTTAATAGCAGTGATGACTAGGAATTATTGTAATTTTTGGTGAGCTGTGAATTTCTATTTTTTTTTAACTTTTATAAACGATAAGTTTTTAAGAAATAAAACAATAATAGATAAGGACGTTCTATACGTTTACCTTGAGAAAAATAGTGCTATGGACATTATTTTTATAATAGATTACCAAATCTAAAATTATGTTATTAATAAAATCTTGCATTAGCACCATTCACATTTGTAACCATTACTATGTAAGTTCTTACATGTATTTCTAATGTACTGTTGTAGTTTTAAGCTATAAGACAAGAACTTGCTTACCTTAAATCACCTAGAGATTACAGGTCTGGGAATAATCAATACTCCCTTAAAAAAATGAAGTTTAACTTAAAAACTGCTATTTTTATTACAGAAGATTCTGATATATTGGGCTGATCTCAATATTCACATACTCAGTACTTTCGTGAATACAATATTGGGAAAAGTCTGAGGCGCTCGTTATGTGTACCATCAACTTTGAGGAATTTCATCAAAACATTAGTATACTCTTGGGAATTGGTGATATGTGTGAAGATTATCTGTTGTGTCACTGTGAGTGGGGCAAAATTAAAAACTGCTTTCCTCAAAAAGCTGCTTTCCCTCATTAAATTCTATTTTTATCACTTCTGAGGCATTTGATTTCCTTACATAGATGAACTAAACATTATGTACCAGATAACCTTATGGGATAACATCAGATTCATGGGTTAAAGATTAAAAACCTTTGTTTAAGTATTAAACATGTAATTCTCAGTTTCGGGCTTTAAAGATGGTAGTAAGAACAGGACTGATTAAAGCATTAGGAAAATGTACATATAAATTTTTTTTAAGTAAGCTCTAGGCCCAGTGTGGGGCCTGAACTCATGATCCTGAGGTCCAGAGTCACATGCTCTACTGACTGAGCCAGCCAAGTGCCTCAGGAAAATGTACACTTAAAGTCAAATACTGTAAAGCTTCTAATAAACTTAATAGATACCATGGAAGTGCCATGCACTGTACTATATATTTTACATATGTTATTATCCTTTATGCTTTTTGACCACCCTAAAACTGCTGTATTATTTCCTATTGAAGAGGATCATAGTAAAGTCATGCCATTAAAATTTTTCCTAATATAAAACTCAAAGATACTTTAATCTTGAAAGGAATAAAGTCCTACTAGCTCATAGTTACAGATTTTTAAACTCATAGGTTTTTTTATTATGACCATAGTGCTGTTCCGAGGACCCAGGATTGCTCTAAGATCACTTTTTTGCATTTTGTGGCTCTTGACCAAGATTTAAGAAGGAAATTACAGCACAGAGAAAACTGTGTCTGTAAGGTGTTGCTGCTCTTGAAGACTTGTGACACAAGCCTGTCTTCCTGGGTACGTTAACATTTTTGCTCACTCTGTTAATTTTCTATTCCTGCATTACAAATTACCACATACTTTGCATCTTAAAACAACACAGATTATCTCACAGGTTTTGTAGGTCAGAAGTCCAGGTGGGCTCCCCTAGGTCCTCAGTTTAGGATCTTATAAAGCCAAAATATGTTGACTGAGCTGCATTCCATTTTAGTGTCTAGGGAAAATCCGCTCCTGGGTTGGCCGAACACAGTTGTAGGACTGGGGAGGTCTCTCTTTCCTTGCGGACTGACAACCAGGGCTGGTATTTGCTCTCAGAAGCTGGAAGGCTTTCATTTCTGCTCCCTCCAGTAAAGGCAGGTCAGGTCTCTCTCATGCTTCTAATTTCTGTGATTTATGCTGCTGCTGAATCTCTCAGACTCCAGAGAGAAAAGTTTTCTGTTGTTAAGCGCTCCTGTGATTAGATTGGGACATCTGGATAACTCAGGATAATCTTCCTGTTATAGGATCTGTAACCTTTTTATATCTTCAGAGTCCATTTTGCTATGTAATAGAACCTACTCATAGTTTCTAGGGATTTGAGTGTGTACATCTTTGGGGGACCATTCTACCTACTACACTCCTATGCTTCTGAAAAGAAATTTGGTAAATTGTGAACCCTTGCACCTTTTTTTCTTGTTTCTAAGCTGAATCCTATAATTTTTCATTGTAAGTTTAAATAGTTGGGGGAAAAAATTTCTGGCTCTTATAAGTAATTTCAGTAGTCATTTGAGGTTATCATTGGTTTTTAAAAAACTATAATTCACTTTTAATAGAAGTTTTCATTATTCCTCTTTCTTATGGAACTTTTATTTAACTTCCACTTCTCCAACGTGATTTTATTTGAATCCAGTGAATTTTAATGTTTTAAAGTATTGATCACCGTATCCTACTTCTCTGCAATAAATATAAATTGAACTTTTCTAAGTTTCTTATTGATTTCCTCTTTTCACGGAGCTCTCTCAGGACAGTTCATTTTTTAACAATATTTTGTGAATGGAAGAATCAGTCTAAATACAAAGTTTTCATTGTTCCTGTCGTCACACTAAACAATATATATGAATTCAGAACATGTCCTAAACACAGGGCAGAACACCATTCTTAAAAGCAGTGCTTTGCTTTAACAGAAGTACTTAGACGAAGATGCAAGCCTGAGGTTTAATGGTGCCTGGATTAAGGGAGGCTTTAAGCCACTCTTATTTTAAATAATCCCCTTGTTTTATTCCTTGGAGGTTTTTACAGCCTGGGGCAACGCGTGGTAATAAGATTTGGTATGGGTTTCTTTGGAACTGTGGAAGAATAAGGACTTAGGGAAACTAGGCAGATCATTCTGGTAAAGCAAATGTAGAGAAGTAAAAGATATGGAAATTTTCTTAAAACTTATCCTGTTCAGATGTCACTTGGAAAGCATTAGTGTACCTTAGTAATACATACCCCTGTTTGAACACTGGCTAGCTCCTATTCTGCCACCAGGCCAGAAGCCTACTACTCAGGATTCTCTCTGCTATACAGTTGCCCTTAAATATGTTAGACTCTTCTGAGTCCATGTCAAGAGAGAATTACTCCTTTCTCACACGAATATCTACTTTTTGAGCTCTGTTGTTTGACAATATCTGCCTTCCAGAATACTTAACCACTAGCAGTATTTGCCTCCTTCAGCAGAGACCATACCCCCTACCCACAGGTTAATTATATCCAAATGCAGGCATCCCTTAGAGATAATGGCAGGTTTGGTTCCAGACTACCACAATAAAGCAGGTCAAGTGAAATTTTTTGGTTTCCTGGTGCATATAAAATTTATGTTTTTTCACTGTGATGTGTAGTCTGTTAAGCGTGTGCTAGCATTACGTCTAAAAAAAATAAACTGTATATGCCTTGGGACTCCTGGGTGGCTCAGTTAAGTGTCTGACACTTGATTTCAGCTCAGGTCATAATCTCATGGTCATGAAATAGAGCCTCGCATTGGGCTCTGAGCTAGGTGCGGAGCCCGCTTAAATTTCTCCCTTAGGCCACCTGGGAGGCTCAGTCGGTTAACCAACTTTGGCTCAGGTCATGATTTCACCGTTCCTGAGTTCAAGCCCCGCGTTGTGCTCTGTGCTGACAGCTCGGAGCCTGGAACTAGCTTAGGATTCTGTGTCTGTCTGTCTGTCTGTCTTTCTCAATAAATAAAACATTAAAAAATTCTCACTTTCTCTCTGCCGCTTCCCTGCTCGTTTGCGTGTGCACGTTATTTTTCTCAAAAAAGGAAAAGACTATCGCTAAAAAAATAATGCTAACCATCATCTGAGCTTTCAGCAAGTTGTAATCTTTTTGCTGATAAAAGATTTTGTCCATGATGGCTGTTCACTGGCCAGAGTGGTGGTTGCTGAAGGTGGGGTGGCTCTGACAATTTCTTTAAATAAGACAATGAAATGTACCCACAGTAGAACTTTTAAAATTGGAGTCAGTCCTCTCAAGCCATACCACTGCTTCATCAATTAAGGAATTCAATATTCTGAATTCCTTGCTGCCATTTCAAAATCTTCATAGCATCTTTACCAGGAGTAGATTCCATCACAAGAAACCATTTTCTTTGTTCATGCATAAGAAACACCTCATTTGTTCAGGTTTTATCATGAGATTGCAGCAATTCAGTCCCATCTTCCAGCCCCACTTCTAGTTCCCTTGCTCTTTCTACCACATCTGTAGTTACTTTCTCCACTGAAGTCTTGAACCCCTCAAACTCATCCATGAATATTTGAATAAACTTCTTCCAAACTCCTGTTAATATTGGAATTTTGACCTCTTCCCATGAATCTCAAATTCTTTTAATGGCATCTAGAATGGTGAATCTCTACTAGAAGGTTTTCAGTTTACTTTGCCCAGATCCATCAGAGGAATCACTATTTATAGCAGCTGCAGTTTTACAAAAGGTATTTCTTAAATAATGAGATTTGAAAGTCAGAATTACTCCTTGGGCCATGGGCTGCAGAATACATGTGTTTATTAGCAGGCGTGAAAACATTAATCACGTCTCCATGAGAGCTTTTGGGTGTCAGGTGCATTTCAGTGAGCACTAAGATTTTGAAAGGAATCTTTATTTCTGAGTAGCAGGTCTCAACTGTGGGCTTAAAATATTCAGTTAAAGCATGTTGTAAACAGGTTTGCTGTCATCCAGACTTAGTTGTTCCATTTGTAGAGCAAAGGCAGAGTAGATTTAGCATAATTCTTAAGGGCCCTAAGATCTTTTTGAATGATCAATGAGCATTGGCTTCAACTTGAAGTCACCAGCTGTGTTAGCCCCTAACAAGAGAGTCATCTTGTTCTTTGAAGCTTGAAATCAGGTATGAATGCCTCTCTAGCTGTAAAAGTCCAAGATGGCATCTTCTTCCAATCTAAGGCTATTTAATCTACATTGAAAATCTGTTATTTAGTGTAGCCACCGTCATTAATGATCTTAGCTGGGTCTTCTGGATAACTTGCTGCAGTTCCTATATTAATTTAATTTTTTTTTAATGTTTTATTTTATATTTGAGAGACAGAGAACATGAGCAGGGGAGGGGCATAGAGAGGGAGACACAGAATCTGAAGCAGGCTCCAGGCTCTGGGCTGTCAGCGCAGAGCCCGATGCAGGGCTCGAACTCATGAGCAGTGAGATCATGACCTGAGCCAAAGTCGGAGGCTTAACCGACTGAACCACCCAGGTGCCCCTGCAGTTCCTATATTAGTGCTTGCTGCCTCACCTTGCACTTTAAATTTTTATTATTATTTTTAAGTAATCTCTGTGCCCAGTGTGGGGCTCAAACTCACAACCCCAAGATCAAGAGTTGTATGTTCTACCAACTGAGCTAGCTAGGCTCCCCTTCACCTTGTACTATTATGTTATAAAGGTAGCTTCTTCCCTTAAACTTCATGAACCAACTCTGCTAGCTTCCAGTTTTTCTTCTGCAGTTTTGGCACCCCTCTCTGGACTAAGTTTTAGTTTATGGGAGTGTTGTGGCTGGTTTGATCTTCTATTCAGACCACTAAAACTTTCTCCATATCAGTTGTAAAGCTGTTTTACTTACCCTTTGTATGTTCACTAGAATAGCACTTTTGATTTCCGTCAAGTTTACCTTTGTATTCACAGCTTGGTTATCTGCCTGGTGCAAGAGGCCTTTGCTTTTGGCCTGTCTTGGCTTTCGACATGCCTTCGTCACCAAGCTTAATCGTGTCTAGCTTTTGGTTCAGTGTGAGAGATGTGCCCCTCGTCCTTTCCCTTGAATACTTAGAGGCCATTGTAGGGTTAGTAATTGGCCTGATTTCAATATTGTGTTTCAGGGAACAGGGAGGCCTAAGGAGAGGGAGAGAGATGGGGGAGGGGCTGGTAGGTGGAACAATTAGAACACACACAACATTTATCAATGAAGTTTGCTGTCTCATATGGGTGCAGTCCATGGCTCCCTAAAACAATCGCAATAGTAACATCAAAGATCGCTGATCACAACTCCCCAAAACAGATGTAATAAGAATGAAGAAGCTTGAAATACTGCAAGAATGACCAAAATGTGACACAGAAACATGAAGTGAGCAAATACTGTTGGAAAAATGGCACCAATAGAATTGTTCAATGTAGTGAAGGCTGCCACAGACTTTCAATTTGTAAAAAAACATCCGCAAAGCACAATAAAGTGAAACTCAATAAAACAAGGTATGCCTGTATAAGAAATATATATACAGTAGCTAGGATAGGGAGCAGTGGTAAAAGAGGGGTTCCTTACATCTATGTGTTTCAAGCTACCAAAAAAGCCCCCCAGACATTATGTTCAATGTCTTCTGAAGTCTGGATGGCATCTATGTGTTTCAGGCTACCAAAAAAGCCCCCCCAAACATTAATGTCTTCCAAAGTTTGGATGGTAGTCTTAACATTGCTTGCATAAATCATAAGCTGTATAAGCCAGGTACAGCTTGTTAGCTTAATCTTGTTGCCTTTTACTTGAAGACCAGAAGTCCATCTTGCTGTTTTCTAGGGTGTTAGTTCCTGGTCTTTTGTGAGCAACTGCTAAAATAAGAATACAAACACTCCATGGGAAAATCTGAGGCCCTGCTTTTAAAAATAAACATTTCCCTGAAAGAAACAATTTGCAGAAATTTCTCTCTACCTAGAAAATGTGAACCTTTACACAAAGCCATTTGTCCTTTGAATTGCTGCTCCATTTATGGTCCCTATTTTACATTTGTATAGCTGAATAGCCTGTTCAGGTCCCTTTACCTTTAAGGGACGTTCTGTGTAAAACAGAATTTTGTTGCCAGCTTTGAAATGAGAGTCTTTCTGGTTTCTGATATTCTCATTTCAAAGTTTTGAACATGAAGACTGTTTCAGCCAACCTTACTCGTGGTAAAGTGCAACCCTTCTTATCATCACTCTGTGCAATAGGGACATCTCCCAAGTTCATACACAGCCTAATAATGAGAGCTTGGTTCTCAAGTAATGGTAGAGGGAAGTCTACTTTCCCTTTTAACATTTTGTTTCAAGGATATACTGCCTTTTCCTAATGCCAGGATCTTATGCGGCCGGACTCAGCTTGAGCACTCCATTACTTACATAATGGCCCTGTGTTACCATTTCTGAGTTTTGTGGACTGCTTATGTGAGTTTATCCTCCCAAACCACAACTGTTTAGGTTGTTTCTTTGCTCTTACATTGTTTTTCTGTTATTCAGATTTTTCTCTTGTTTGTCACCTACAGATTGGCCTTGCGTATTTAGAGACGTTCTCACGAACACTGGTCTTGCTCCTTGTCCACTGGCAGGACTTTCTGCTTTCGAAAGCTCCCTTCAGTGGACTACTAAGGCATCTCTACAAGGTATTCAACCATCTTATGTTTTAGAATGAGAGAGTGACGCCTAAATGTTGACCAATATTCATTTCCTTCTTTTTCTTTATTATAGATGCTCCAGTTTTTAACTGAGCATATGGCAAAATAAAGAATGTATTTCTCAGGTATAACCGTGTGACTTAAGTTCTGGCATATGGAATGTAAATAGAAGTTTCCTGTGCGTTGTTGAAAAGTTTCCTTAAGGGAGGCTGTTGCTCATCTCATTCTCCTTCCTGCTATCTGATCAGCAGATGTTACGGTTAGACCTTAAGCAGTTATTTTAAACCATGAAGTGGACACCGCGTGTTGAGGATGGCAAAACAACAAAATAGAAGGAGCCTGGGTTCCTAATGATCATGGTTCCAGACTGCTTGTGCTTTTGTGTGAGAGAAAAAAACTTCTGAATCATTTAAGCCATTGCTAATTTTGAGTTTTCTGTCACTCATAGCTGAACCTAATCCAACTGATACAGGTATAAAAAAATCAAGCTGTTACCAAATGAAAAGCATATGAACTGGGTCCCATTGATGTTATGTTGCAGCACTGACACAGGAGAAACTTTTCGTCTCCACTCTTAAGATTCAGCAGATTCAGCACTGCCATTTCACCTATCATCTATAACTACCTCTCCCTTCTGTTGTGGTAAAAAGCTTCATTGTTCCCCTTTCACCAAGACTCCGTTGCTGTACTTCCATCCTTGAAACTGTTATACCTCTGGATAGGTGACATTTTGCTGGGCGTTACAGGAGACCATAGGATAAACACCTTCCTGGAGCACTGAAACTTTTGAAGGGAACCTTAATTTTTATATCAGAAAAAAATGGAACAGAAGGCCAACTTTACATACATTTTAAAATATAAAGTAAATACTTAACATTTTTTGTATCGGAGTTTAACTGCATGCGTCTGTTTCCTTAGGTATCACAGAGTAAGGGGTTCACTCTTTTCTGCCTCTCCTTTGCCCTAGGGATACATAGATGGAAACTTGAGAAGTACTGCTTACTTAATTAGAGCTGAAGGATTCCTGGCAGCAGAGCAAATAAAGCTCATGGCCCACCAGCTAGAAAGGTAAGAGACTTTAAGCTTTTATGCAAAAGTGGTTCTTTATTTTGCGATTATTTCTCAAGTATTACTGACTTCAACAGATGCTTCTAGATAGTATCCTCAGGATGCTAGTGTCCTATCATATTATTGATAGTGTTTAGTAAATAAATACATACATACATAAATTGGAGGTTCAGCAAAGTTGGAAATGTCCTTTTGGAGCTACAGTGCATTACTGCATATAAAGCACACTGAAGACTTACATTAAATTTTTAAATTTTAACTCAGAGCCTCCTAAACTTATCTGACTAGGGAATCCTCTATAGTAAAGGGCCCCCATATGAAAGTCCTAATTCTCTGAAGATTTTATAAATGATAGTAACAATAGTTAATCCTTGAAGTATTTTCTTTTCTTTTTTTTAAGTAAACTCTAAGCCCATCATGGGACTTGGGAATTCATGATCCCAAGATCAGGAGTCACCTGCTCTACCAAATGAGCCAGCCAGGCTCCCCGAAGTATTTTCTATACTGCACAATTTTTTTGGACAAAAAGTATTACCCATTTTAAGGCTAACTAAATACAAGCTAACTAAAATGTCAAAACTTATTTGCTTTTGGATTGAATTAAATCAACTAAGTTTAGTTCAGTGATTATTCGTACTGAACAGAAACATTAATAGGAAATTGTATAGTTCTTCAAATACATCTTTTTTGAACATCTTCTATGTATCAGCCCCAGTGTGGTGATGTTAAAGATACAAAGTACAGTGGTTTCTGGCTGTAAGACATTTATAGTTTGGGAATATAGCTTTTAAAAATGGAAGGGAAATATTGATGTAATAAATGTGATCTTTTAAAACATAATGGTCTAGTTGTAGACTTGGTCAGATACATCAAGATATACAAGCAGATTGGCCTATGCTGTTGTACCTTAATCTGAAGGTTCAGACTGAAAGTGAAACCATGTGTAAAATACAGTTACTCTAATTTTGATGAAATTTGGAAAATATTTATATATATATGTGTGTATGTACCTGCATATATATACATACATACATATATATAAATATGTTTGAAAAAGTAAAACTTTTTTTTAATATATTTACTTACTTTGAGAGAGAAGGCATGTGGGAAGGGGGGGGGGGGGGGGGGGGGGGGAGAGAGAGAGAGAGAGAGAGAGAGAAAGAGAAAGAGAAAGAGAAAGAGAAAGAGAAAGAGAAAGAGAAAGAAAATGCCAAGCAGGCTCTGCACTGTCAGTGTGGACCCTGGTATGTCCACGGGCTCAAACCTGCAAATTGTGAGATCATGACCTGAGCCAAAATGAAGAGTCAGACGCTTAACTGACTGAAACACCCAGGTGCCCCTGAAAAAGTAAAAAGTTTTAAGCAGGAATTTTTTTTTTTTAATTTTTAACGTTTATTTATTTTTGAGAGAGAGACAGAGTGCGAGCAGGGAGGGGCAGAGAGAGAGGGAGACACAGAATCCGAAGCAGGCTCCAGGCTCTAGGCTCTGAGCTGCCAGCACAGAGCCTGATGTGGGGCTCGAACTCACAAACCATGAGATCATGACCTGAGCTGAAGTCGGACGCTTAACCGACTGAGCCACCCAGGTTCCCCTAAACAGGAAATTTTTTAAGGAGAAAAAGATGGCAAACTTTTTCTTGCACACTGAAATATATGTTAAATAAATTCTGAGCCACTTGATGAACTTAAATGTTCAAACCCTGATTTGGTTAGAAGTATTTTACATAAAGCATAAATTCCACGAGGGCAGGGACTGTGTATCGTTGTATCCTGGAGTCTAACACAATTCCTCCCCTCTTACATGTACTCAATAAATATTTATTAACTAAAGGATGAAGTAAATGAGTGATCTGAATTTCAGAGTATAAGGGGTTAGTGGATGGAGGTGAGCAGTGTTTACTAAGAAAGAGATGGGTGAGTAGGAAATGAGAGCATTCTAGGCTCCACATGGAGCTGATTAAAAGCCGACCTAAAACTGGAGCCAAGGAGATGAAGGGGTAGCATAGACTGGGGTAGGAGGAGGCAGGGGTCAGTCCATACAGAGGTGTGGAGACAATGTTATGGATCTGAAGCCTTATCCTAAACATTTTTTTCATAACTGGTCCTTTGCTCTCATTTTGACTGGTACTGCTGATGTGCAAATTGTCGTTCTCTTTTCTGAATTTAGCAGTAGTTTGTACTGGCTTTCTTATGCATAGTTTTGCCCTCTCTAATCCATCCTTCACATTTCTATTAGTGATCTTGCAAGAATTCCCCTTTGATTATCTAGTTCATCATCTTAAAATCTTTCCATTTTTTACAGTGGGATTAAGCAGACTTATTCTTTAAAGGGCTCGATAGTAAATATTTTAGACTTTCTAGGGGCCACATGTGGTCTCTGTTGCTTATTCTCCTCCCACCCCTACCCCCAACCATTTGAAAATATGAAAAACTTGCTTGGTTCAACATTTCAGCACAGGCCTATATTTATAACCTCAGAGTGGCAGTGGGATGGGGGTGGTGAGGGTGGAATCCAAACTCCTAACCAGGATAATAAAGCCCCTTCAAGATTTGCTTCACTTTCTGGCCTTCTCTCTCTTCCCTTCAACCTTATATCCCACATTTCAGGGGTCCAGCGTTCCCTCAGTGTACTCTGCTTTATTGTGATTCTACATGCTGTCTTCTCTGCTGAAAACATCATCCCTGACTAGCTGATGCCTCTTCCTTTGAGACTACACACAGTCATTTCTTCCTTCAGTAGTAGTCTTCTCAGCCCCTCTCTCCACATTTGGCTAGGTACTTGTCTTGGTTAGGGGATAGAAACTTAATCGGATAAATTCAGGGTTCAAAAAGAAAAAAGAGCTCACGCTCAGAATACAGACGACCTGCATAATTCAGCCACAGAAAACATAGTCAGGCATCACAGAAACTGCTTTCCTTCTTCTTGGCTGCATGCTTTCTCATCTCTGTTTTTCTATGCCTACTCTTGGTTCTGGCTTTCATTAATTTTTTTTTTTTTAATGTTTATTTTAGAGAGAGGATGCACATGTGTGCTCAAGCAGGGGAGGGGCAGAGAGGAGGGATAGAGGATCTGAAGTGGGTTCTGTGCTGACAGCAGAGGGTTGGATGCGTGGCTCGAACTCCCGAACCATGAGATCATGACCTTAGCCAAAGTCGATGCTTAACCAACTGAGCCACCCGGGCACCCCCATTAATTTCTTATCAGTATGAACATGACTATAAATGTCCACCAGTCCTGAGTATGATTTAGAATCTCTGGTGCCCACTTCTGTTTGCCTGATTTTTTTCTTTTTACAAATTTCCTGAAGAGGTAATCTGATTGGCTTGACTTGGTTAGGTGTCCCCTGATTCACCTGAGGCAAGTATGTCAAGGTCATGGATATTATAGGATTGCCCTTTACTGGTAATCAGACTCTCTAAGAGGGCAGTATGGGTGCTGAGGAGAGGTGGCCAGCTCCAGTATACTCCTTAAGCCCCTATGTTCCCATAGTGCCTGTGTAATGTCTTTATTATTATGTTGCTGAATTGTATAATGTAAATATTATATATTATACTTATATCACTGAATTATACTTGTTTACCCTTACTAATCTGATTTTGAGGGCAAAGACCGTATCTCTTATTCTCAATATGGTATAAGATACAAAATAGGCAGTCAAATGTTTTCCAAATACATTTTACAAAATAAATTTGTTGTATTAGAAATGCTTGGGAATGCTGTATGTTGTATGTAACATTTAGTATTATCCGTATTTTAGAAATCTGCTTTGAAACTTGAGTACATGCTTTGAAGGTAAGAAATTACAGCATTTACAGTTCTGTAGCTAAGAGGGTCAGTAAAATTAACATTTTATTTTATTTTGTTTTAACTATTTTTTTTAATGTTCATTTATTTTTGAGAGAGAGAGAGTTACAAGCAGGGGAGGGGCAGAGAGAGAGGGAGACACAGAATCCGAAGCAGGCTCCAGGCTCGGAATTGTCAGCACAGAGCCTGCCGCAGGGTTCGAACCCATAAACCACGAGATCATGACTTGAGTCGAAGTCGAACACCCAACCAACTGAGCCACCCAGGAGCCCCTAAAATTCACATTTTAGAACATAGAGATTTTGGGGGTGCCTGACCAGCTCATTCAGGAGAGTATGGACACTTGATCTTAGGGTTGTGAGTTTGAGCCCCGCATCAGGCTCTGTGCTGACAGTTCTGAGCCTGGAGCCTGCTTCCGATTCTGTGTCTCCCTCTCTTCTGCCCCTCCCCCACTCATGCTCTGTCTCTCTCTGTCTCAGAAATAAATAAACATTTAAAAAAAAAAAAGGAATCTAGAGATTTTTGAAGTTAGTCACCAGAAATTGACTTGCTCCCTCCCATTTTTTTTTTAAGATTTTATTTTTAAGTAATTGCTACCCCAACATGGGGCTCAAACTCAAGAGTCGCATGCTCTATCCATCGAGCTAACCAGGCACCCCTGTCCCATTTTTAAAGCTTCATTTACCCACGCTATTTTCTGTGAAGTAAATTGGTTTCTTTCTTAATTTGTTTTTGGTAGAGATTTAAGAAAAGCATGTAGTTTTTATCAGCTGAATCATTTGAATGATAGAGTTCTATATAGCATGGGAGTAGTGGTATTATAGTCTATAGGATCATCTTACCTTGCTTAACTCATTTCATATTTAAAAAAAGGAACTAATAAGACAAACAATTGTCTAATATCACTCTTTGAATATTCAGGTACAGGGTAATATTTTTATCATAGTAGGATTCTCTTTGCTCTTAACCTTGCAATACAGATGTGATTTTTCTATTCTTTGATCTCTATAACATGAAAGTTATAAACCAGAAATGAGTAGAGAATTGTTAGAGAATCCATGTTTTGTAGTATTTTTCTCATAACTACTCCTAAACACCATGTGATACTAATTATATAATGGATATATAGTGAATTATTATAGTGCATATCATTATAAAATTTTTTTTTTTTTTTTCAACGTTTATTTATTTTTGGGACAGAGAGAGACAGAACATGAACGGGGGAGGGGCAGAGAGAGAGGGAGACACAGAATCGGAAACAGGCTCCAGGCTCTGAGCCATCAGCCCAGAGCCCGACGCGGGGCTCGAACTCATGGACCGCGAGATCGTGACCTGGCTGAAGTCGGCCGCTTAACCGACTGCGCCACCCAGGCGCCCCAGTGCATATCATTATAAATACCTTCTATAAGTTTTTCTTTTTTTAATTTTTTAGTATAGAACCATTTAAGAGTATGTTGCCAACCTTATGTCCCATTACCCCAAATACTTTATTTTCTACAATAATACATTCTTCTACAAAATCACAATACAGCCCTGAAAACCAAGAATTTAGCATTGAAATATTGCTACATCTAATCTGCATATCACATTTTAAGTTTTACCAGTTGTGGGGTGCCTGGGTGGCTCAATCGGCTTAGCATCCGACTCTTGATTTGGGCTCAGGTCATGATCAAGCCCCACGTCAGGCTCCATACTGAGCATGGAGCCTGCTTGGGATTCTCTCTCTCTCTCTCTCTCTCTCTCTCTCTTTCTGCCTCTCTCTCTCTCTCTCTCTGTCTCTCTCTCTGTCTCTTTCTGCCTCTCTCTCTTTCTCTCTCTCTCTCCCTCCCCTCCCCAACCCCTGCCCCTCTACCCCATTTGTGCTTTCTCTCTCTCTTAAAAAAAAAAAAAAGTTCTGCCAGTTCTAATCCAAAAGATTTGTCTAGAATTCACATTGCAGTTGTTATGTCTCATTGGTCTTTTTAAATCTGAAATAGTTCCTAAGTCTTTCCTTGAGTTTGGGACTTGGGCACTAGTGACTAGATGATTAAAGTCCAGTTATTTTGAAGAGTTTACCTCAATTTGGGGTTGTGTAATATTAGAGACAGGTATCTGATATTGTGTAGATTAGATACAGGTGTGTGTATCTTTGTTTTACTGTCGTGGAAATGACGCTATGTCCTTATTGCATGTCAATTTTTCTTATTTCTAATTTTAACTTGGATCATTTGAGTAAGGTAATATTTGCCAGGTTTTTATAATTAAGATATATTTTATCAGGAAATACTTTGAGAGGATATAAATATCCTGTCTTATCAAATGCTGAGTTTATTCTTTTGTATCAGTATGGATTAATGGGATCCTGTTTTATTCACAGTATGATCCATTACTATCATCTTTGATTTTGATTCTGAAATTGTTTCAGATCTGGCCACTTTCTGGCCAAATTCATAAGTAAGTCCTTCTTAATTTTCTTGCACAAGATATTCAAGGGCCATCCTGTACTTGCCCTGCCCTAGCCCTGGAATCAGACAATTCTTGAAAGAGCTCAGGTTCCTTTTGGTAGAGAATGGTGTTTAGACATCAAGATCTGGGTGCCTAGTAGGTGTATTGCTTTGGGGGTATCTGTGTTCTCAGGCCCCCCTCACTAGACACAGCTAGGGAAATACATGAACATGTATGCAGATATGTACACACACATATTTATCGTCTATATTTCTGTACCTTTATATCTCTTTTGAAAGTCAAGAGTTCACACCAATATCTCTAAATTTCATCTAATTGCCAGGATTCATTCTGTATTATAATTACCTTCACCTATAGTGTAAATTTCCCTTCACCCACATCCTTGATATATCTTATTCTGTCATTCCTTGTATTTGTACATAATGAATCACCTGTTGCCACCACACCCACTTCTCATCATCATCTAGATGTTCTCCAGCTTGGGCCCAGGTATCCTGTGCTAGACTCATACCATCTCTGTTCCTTACCTCATGTGGTTGCCTCCTCAGACTTCCCCCCAGCCACCTTCCATTGCCATGGACAACTTTCTCACTCTGCCCACTCTGTGACACTCTGCGCTGGTTTGTTCCCCAATAGCCTGTCTAAGCTGCCTCTCATGAAGATACCAAAATATATGTTTTTTCTGGAGGCTTGGCTTTTATATTAATTTTAATGTTTTATTTATTTTTGAGAGAGAGACGGAGTGTGGGGGTGGGCAGAGAGAGAGGGAGACACAGAATCTGAAGCAGGCTCCAGGCTCTGAGCTGTCAGCACAGAGCCCAATGTGGGGCTTGAACCCACAAACTGAGATCATGACCTGAGCCGAAGTTGGACGCTTAACCGACTGAGCCACCCAGGCACCCCATATTAATTTTAAGTTATAAGAAATGTTTGGTAGTTAATTTCTCCCATTTTTTTCTATTCTTTGTTCCTGGAAGTGTTCTTTACTATTTTCTTATTGGCATCTCATATTATGTGTGATTTTATTTGATAATAGGTCTGTTGAATAATTCTGGAAGTCCTAGAAGAGTCTTTCTATACTATGTTTAAAAGATGGTTTACATAAAATTTCTAGATTGTTGGTAGGCATAGGATAGCAAGGCGTAACAGTTGATAAACATAGTATAGCAAGGCATACCAGCTGGCAGGTACAGTCTAGCATTAAGAATGTTTTTGTCCCATTTTTTACCTAGCAGTAAGTCATTTCACCCTTTGGGACCTCATTTGTAGGTTAGGTAGTCAGGACTAGATCAGGAATACAATAAGGTACATGATCAGAAATCTGTGTGATAAGAAAGCCTATGATCTATAGTCAAGAGAGAATTTTGGACTAAGATTTTATTTTTTTAAGAATGGGCAATGTAAACATTTCACAGAACTACAAATAATAATTATATATATGAAAAATTATAACCTAAGTGTGTCAAAATATGCAACTTTAAAATTAGGGTTTTGTTCCAGTAATCGGACAAAAATGTTAAAAAGTAATATTCACTATTGGTATGGGTGTGAAGAAATGAGGTCTTTCTGTATACTACTGGTAAAGGAGAAATCAGTACTCTATATTAGAGGGCAGTTAACAGTGTAAATCAAGTCTTAAAAATATGCTTTCACTTTGATACAGTAATTTTTAATTGTTTTTTTGTTTGTTTTTATTGTTTTTTTAATTAAGCAGAAAGTTTATTTCCAAACTCATCAAAGATGATTACAAACACAAAGTATCCTTTTAAAAGTGTCCCAAATTAAATCAAAAGCACATCATTAAACACTTGTGACATTAAGAATTCATTTAGGTTGTAGTGTTTTCACATTATTTTTTTAAATCATTTGCAGTGTTCTAAGATCACATTTAAACATTTAAAAAAATTTTTTTTAATGTTTATTTATTTTTGAGGGAGACAGAGAGAGAGGGAGACAACAGAATCCGAAGCAGGCTCCAGGCTCTGAGCTGTCAGCACGGAGCCCGATGTGGGGCTCGAACCCATGGACGGTGAGATCATGACCTGAGCCGAAGTTGGACGCCCAACCGACTGAGCCACCCAGGCACCCCTCACATTTAAACATTTTTTAAAGACATGAAATAATGTAGTATATTAATTTTTTTAAGTATAACTATAAAGTAGAGGAACTTAAGACAAAGATCAAATCTTCAAACATAGGATAGGGTAATCTGATACATAATACACTATGAATCTTTCCAAACAAGTTTTCTAAGAAACTGCTCCCATGTTTAGTGTTACAAATAAAACAATCTTCTCATTTAGAAAAATCAAGATATCATTTGATTAATAAAGTCTATTCTTCCCCAGTTTTATACTTGCTTGTCTTCATTTAGAAACTGTAAATTCATGAGAAAAGAACAAGTTTTGTTATGGTATAAAAAATCTCAGGAACAACAGATTACAAATATTCAATTTTTTAAAAGTGTATTTATTTTGAGAGAGAGAGAGAATAGGGGAAGAGCAGAGAGAGAAGGAGAAACAGAATCCCAAGCAGGTTCCACAGTGTCAGCAGAGAGCCTGACACTGGGCTTGATCCCATGAACTGTGAGATAAAGACTTGCACCGATAACCCAGAGTTGGACGCTTAACCGACTAAGCCACCCAGGTGCCCCCAGTTTTTTAACAAACAAAAATGTTTTCCTTCCCAAAACGTAAAGAAACATTCAGTAAATAAAACAAACATAATATTCCAGGTGTAGCAACACTAGTAATTCACTTAGGAAAGAGTTATATTTGGTGGTAACACTTTTTTTTTGTCTTAAACATAAAAAACACTTTACCAAAAGAATCAGGCCATTATTGTTTAATAATGGCCTTCACCCAGTTTCCTTACCTGAGTAGAAACTCATCAATTTCTGTAGAATATTGGTTATAGGACAGATCACAGGAAAGGTCTGAAATATCTAAAAGCCATTTGGCTGGAGAAAAGTGTTTTCTTGAGACTTAGAAGCAGTCATTTCATCACTTTGTGCTTAAATGCATTCCTCAGTGAACTTTTTTCCCCACAGCTTTTAGAATAAAGCACAGGATCTGGGCTCCTGGAAGGGGTTGCTTCCAGCTGGAACACTTACCTACCAGCAGGACATCCCTGCAGGTATTCTGCATGTGGTACTGCGGGAGTTCCAGCCTCCAGCCTGAGCTGTTCCAGTAGGCCGCTTCAGGGTATTCCCACTGGCCCAGGAAGACATGGTAGAAGAGGTGCTGGGCTCTTTGACATAGTAATTTAATTTCATTTTTAGATATTGTTCCCGTGGAAATTATTACAGATACTCCACAAAGATTTGCTGCCAAAGATATTTGTTGATGATAAAAAAAAATCCACTAATAGAAAATTAATTATGAATATATCCCAACCATATGATGGAATACTAGATAACAATTAAAAATTATATATAATACTTAATGATCTTACTATTTAATGATGTAGCAGAATTTAGATGATTGCAATTTAAAGTTATAACACTGTTTGTACAGTTTGTAAAGCTACATATCTCCATACATTGATAAGACTGTGGAATATGTACTCTGGAATGTCGAATAGTAGTTGTCCCTAAATCATGGTCTTTTGGGTGACTTTATTTTTTTCTTTTTGCTCTTCTGTATTTTTATGGGAGCAAATTTAAAGCTCCTTACTATATCTTAGTTTAGTAGGGGTAATTTAGTTCATATTATCGGGAAATAACAATGGCCTTCTTCTGAACCCCAGACTTTTGCTTTAAAGGTTTTTCAGAATTTTGTAATACTGCTAATTTATGTAGGATATCTAATACTGGAAATTGCTCTGGCTCTGTTGTAACAAACAAAATTCAAAGTATACCAACATTCAAAGTATAGGTTGAAGGTTGAGGTTCTATGAGCACCTGGGTGGCTCAGTTGGTATGCGTCTGACTCTTCATTTTGGCACAGGTCATGATCTCACCACTCATAAGATCAAGCCCTGTGTCAGTCTCTGTGCTGACAGCACCACTGTCTGCCCCTCCCCCACTCATGCGTGCGTGCATGCACGCGTGTCTCTCTCTCTCTCTCTCTCTCTCTCTCTCCTCAAATAAACATGAAAAAAAAGGTTGGGGGTTCTAAAATAAAATGCCTTATAGCAAAGAAATAGAGAAATATATTTTAGGGCACACATACATGTTTACATGTGGAATTGACTTAGAAACCTGGAAAGAAGTCTGAGTTGCATGCTAGATTAGCTGATGTAAACTTCCTCACTATCCTGGAAGCTTCTTGAGGGCAGGTACCTATCTTAGTTCCCCACTACATCCCTAGCATCTAGCAGAGTGCCAAGCCGGAAGTGGATGCTCAAGTATTTGTTGATTGAAAGAAGAAAAGAGGAAACTCCAATGGTATGGGATCTTGAGGGCAAGGAAGATAAAGGACTGTTAGAATAAGAGTTAAGAGTGAAATTAGAGAAACCAAAGAACTTCTTTTAAATTTTGCTTACAATCCTCTTGTGTCTTCTTCGTGACAGTAATTCTCTTACCAGTGTAGTTTTGGATGTTTGCCAGAGAGCTGTGTGGTATATTAACAATTCTCTATCTGTAGTCATTGAAGTCCCAACAATTTATAGTGAACAAAGCCTCCTTTCCCTATGAACGTATTTCCAACCTTGCTGTAAAAGGGAAATAAGGCTAGATTTAGAGGCTTGAGATTCAGTTTAAGGAAGAGATAGTTTTTAAACCTCCCAGAGCAAATATCATCATTTATGTCTCAAGGTGCTTCATCTGTTGTATTTACAGCTACCTCAGCGAGGTTTTAGAAAATAGTAATAAGGAATGGGAATTTTTATTGTTTGGCTAGGAAGTAGGCTGATATGTAGGTAAGGAACTTCTTTTGTAGAGGAAGGGGGCAGTTGTAATGGTGCAGGAGTGGAAGAGATGAGAGAGAAGGGTACCACAGGCTAATTCTCTCAGAAAGCCTTTCTAGAACTGTCAGGTTTGTCCCTGCACTCCCTGTATATTGTCATAGTATTTTAACTCTTGTTCTTATCAGAGGAATTGAGATTATATTTCTGTATTCCTCTTGCTTCTGCTAGACTGAAAGTTTCTCAAGCACAGAGACTTTTTTCATCTTTGTGTCTTGGCATGTATTTGGTGTTTAAATGTTTCTTGAACTTAACTGAATTTAAATATTGCTTTGATTTTTCATGGCAATATAACTGCATTTTCTTACTAGTTTTAGAAGAGTTTGTTAAGGTAGACAAACTTGTTCACATCATATGACTATTCATTCCTTAATATTTAATGAGTAAATGCTATTGTGAGATAGGCACTGTTTTAGGTAGTTAAGCCAAAGATAAGTTCCTTGCCCTCATTAAGGTCACATTTTACTGGTGGTAAGAGAAGCAGAACTTTTACAGATTTCCTTTAGATTATTCTGGTGTTCTTTTCCCTCTTCTCACAGACAGCATGGTAGAGTTGGATGTGAATAGAGGAATAGAACCCTACCAGATACAAGTTTTGCCTGGAAACCAGGGAAAAAACTGTCTTCCTACCCTCCTATACCAGATCACCCTTGACCCCAAGACTCAGAACGGTGGCTATTTACACATTTCCCCACAGGAATTATCCAGTTTTTCTGAGCAAGACATTCTTGCTACCACATTTATAAGCAAAATTAGAAAAAAAATTTTTCTTTGTGCATCACTGGCTTATTTGGATAAGTATATAGTCACTTTGGGGGGTGCCTGGATGGCTCAGTCTGTTAAGCTTCCTACTCTTGATCTCAGGTCATGATCTTGTGGTTCGTGAGATCGAGCCCTGCATCAGGCTCTGTGCGGACAGTGCAGAGCCTGCTTGAGATTCCCTCCCTCCCTTCCTCCCTCTCTGTCTCTGTCTCTGTCTCTCTGCCCCTCTCCCACTCAAGCGTGCGCGCACACACATGCGTGCTCTGTCTCAAAGTAAACTTGAAAAAAAGCATATACTTTGTTCACCACTGGATGGGGTTTTAGTAATTCTAAGATGAAGTATTAGCAGAGTTTGGGTTTTTGTTTTGTTTTAAGTTTTGTTTTGTTTTGTTTTTTATGTTCATTTATTTTTGAGAGAGAGACAGAGAGTGAGCTGGGGAGGGCAGAGAGAGAGGGAGACACAAAATCCAAAGCAGGCTCCAGGCTCTGACCTGTCTGCATAGAGCCCAACTCGGGGTTCAGATTCATGAACCATGAGATAATGACCTGAGCTGAAGTCAGGTGCTTAACCAGCTGAGCCACCCAGGCGCCCCTCTTTATTTTTTTTTAAGTAATCTCCACACCGAACGTGGGACTCAAACTCACAACCCCAAATCAAAAGTCGCATGCTCTTCTGACTGAGCCAGCCAGGCTCCCCTAGCAGAGTTTTTAAAATGGGCCACTCAGGGCGCCTGGGTGGCTCCGTTGGTTGAGTATCCAACTTCGGCTCAGGTCATGATCTCACAGTTTGTGAGTTTGAGCCCCACATCGGGCTCTGTGCTGACAGCTCAGAGCCTGGAGCCTGCTTAGGATTCTGTGTCTCCCTCTCTCTCTGCCCCTCCCCTGCTCACACTCTGTTTCTGTTCTCAAAAATAAATAAATGTTAAAAAAAAATTTTTTTTAATAAAAGAAAATGGGCCACTGACCTGGATAGTTCCAACATGTTGTACTTGTTCTCAAACTAATATCAAATAAATAAGTTATAAAGTTGTGAAACAGAGAGATGCTTATATAGATCAACGATATTATGGGACAAATAGATTTTGGTGAATTAGGCTGAGAACTTGATCACCTCTGACTATATTTTAAGAAGTTAAAAACTTTCCAAATAGATATTCTGAAATGCTAGATCTCCTCTTTCTCATCAGACTCCCAAAACCAGGATTTTTACTCTTTTAATAGCTTCCTTTCAACTATAGCCCTAAGAGCTGAATTAAATGTTTTTTCTCCTTTTATCCTCTATGGTGGAGTTGGATATATAGATCCTATGTTTGAGGCATTTATATGGGTATTCATATTGTAGGAGCACTACTCTTACCTATTATAAAGATTCTTAATAGTGACAGGCTTTGGGGGTGACAGTATTACAAAGTAATAATTATTCAAATATTTCAATATTTCAATATTATTCAAATGTTTCAAAACTATTTTTAACAGTGTGAAAACTATTTTGTTTTTCAGTATCCTTGCCATGAAAAAGAGGACGTGATAAGTTGTTCAACTTATGAAATTCAAGTTACATGTGAATTCTGCCAGGTATGTATGCAGGATTTGGGGTTTTTAGCCATTTTCATATTTTAGGTTATAAAAATTTTCATAGTTATTTCTAGATAAATATTTCAATATTTTTTTCTATTAAAAGAAAACACTTATCCGGTATATTAGTTTAGCTGATACTCCTGTTGTGTTTTTAAAGTATCAAATGGAGCATTAAAATACATATAACTATGACAAACATAAACATATTTTAGGGTTTGATTTCTACAGTGTCAGATAATACTAGTTCCATGAGATGTTACATAAAAAAGGATTTCAAATAGCAAATGAATGTGGCAAAAATGCCATATTCTAGGTGCTCCTTTAGTCATTTCACTTGAACATATTAAAGGCTTTAAAAGTCCTAAAGAAAAAAAGTCCTCCAGCATTTCCCAAATTTGTTTGATTACATACCTTGTTTCTATAGTAGCTGCTGTCATCCCTGTTGAATATGCTTTGGGAAACATTACTCTGAAGGCTTAACAAGTTAATGTTGAAAAAAGAACAACGTTACTGAATTTTTAGCTGAGTCAAATACCATTATATGTAATTTTTAAAAAAAAATTTTAATGTTTATTTATTTTTGAGACAGAAGGAGACAGAGCATGAGTGGGGGAGGGGCAGAGAGAGAGGGAGACACAGCAGAATGCGAAGCAGGCTCCAGACTCTGAGCTGTCAGCACAGAGCCCGATGCGGGGCTCGAACCCACGAACCATGAGATCATGACCTGAGCTGAAGTTGGTCATTTAACCAACTGAGCCACGCAGGTGCCCCAGTTACATGTAATTTTTAGAAAGAAAGCCAAAACAATGAAAACCTACAAGTTGATAGGAGTGATTGGGAACTTTAAGTCTAAATCAAAAATAGGAAAATAATCTTGACTCAAAAAAATTTTTTAGTTATTTTGTTCAAATCAGGATCCAAAAGAGGATTTACATGTAGTTAGTATTTAGGAGATTTATTAAATCTCCTCTAATTTATAACAGTTCCTGTCTACCTCCTCTCTTCTTGTGTACTCCATGATATTTATTTGTTGAAGTGACTAGGGCTTTGTCCTATAGAATTTGGCTGACTGCTTCCAGATTGTTTTCACAGGTTTTTCTACCTCCTATATTTCCTGTAGCTGGATCTAGAGATGCTCAGTTAGATTCAGGTTTGACACCCCGATCCACCCCCCTACCCCCCCCACCACCAACACACACACACCCTGCCTCCCTGGACTACTTTCTTGTGCATAATGTCTGATTGTCCCATTCTTAGTGATGTTAAGGTTGACCTGTTTCCCATCACCTTTTTTGCTAATGGTTTCATCAGACATTGGTGACCTGGTCTAGATCCATTATTTCATTGGGGATTAAAGTGATGATTTTCTAATTGTTTCATTCATTCTTTACTTAAACTGTTGAACAGGAAAAATTTAGCCTGACAGACCCAGGTTCCTGACCTTTTCCTTTTGTAGTGTAAAATCTGCATGCTGCATGTATTTGTCTACTCATTATAAGAAAATGGAAGGGGGGGCACCTGTGTGGCTCAGTCAATTAAGTGTCCCGACCCTTGATTTTGGCTCATGTCATGATGACAGCAGAGACTACTTGGGATTCCCTCTCTCCTCTGCAGCTCCCTTGCTGCTCTTTCTGTCTCTCAAAAATAAAGAAACTTTAAAAAAAAAATTGAAGATGAAAGGGAAATAGGGCTAAAATATCAGTAAAAATGTTTAGTTCACATTGAAGTAGAAAAGGTAATAAGCTTAGTGAAAATCATATAATACTACATTTTAAATTATTCTTTAAAAATCTGTACTGTAAAATGTTAAGTCATCTCTTAATGTTTTATTATAGGCAATACAAGGACCTGTGGAATATGAGTGATGACAAACCCTTTCTATGCACTGCCCCTGGATGTGGCCAGGTAATATATAAATTACTTTAAATCATTTTGTATAGTCACATTTATTAAAACACTGATGACAGTTTTTGTTGTCATGAAAAGGATTCTCCTGCAATTTTTTGTAAAATTTTGGAGTTCGAATAAAAATAACCTAGAAAATTTTTGAGAAGAAATTCTTCATTTTTCTGAATAGAATATTTGAATTTTGAAATACACAATCTAATATGGGGAAAAAAAGTTAAAATTCCTGTAATGGAAAGGTGGATACCTAGATGAAATCCAGGGCTTAAAAGTATTTTCATTTGACCATTATTGGTTAAAAATCATTGTAATTTGCTTAATTGGAAATGAAATATACATTATCTTGCTTGAAAATTATTTTACTTGCTGAACTCATAAAATTAATACTTACCTCTGACAATATCACTAATGCATTAATGTTCTTAATGTACTTAAGTCTAACATTTTCACTACAGAGCATGTGTGAAAGTATTTTCAGAAAAATCAGCATTGTTTCAAAAAATAATATTTCAGTGTTTTTAACAGGCTATTACATTATTAATCTATTGCTATTATGATAATTCTAACTTTATAGACACCAGTAAAAGGATAAATTTAATGTGTAGTCAAATTACAGAGTACTTAATGATACAAACTGTAGATCATAAGACCATCACCATAATTAAGATAGTGAACATACTCATCACACCAAAAGTTTCTTCATGCCCATTTGTGATCCCTCCGTTTGTTATCCCTCCTACCATTGTAAACCACGATTCTGCCTTATATCCCTATAGATTAGTTTGCATTTTCTAGAATTTTATATAGAGTCACACAGTCTGTACTTTTATCTGGCATCTTTTGTTCCACATAATTAATTTGTGATTTCCCTTGTTATGTAATCAATAAATTCTTTTTCATTGATGAGTAATATTTCATTATTAAATGTGGACATTTGGCTTATTTCCAGTTTTCAGTTATTATAAATAAAACTGGTGTAAATATTTGTGTTCAAGTCATTTGTATGGATGAATGCTTTCTTTTCTCTTGGGTAAATGCATAGGAATGTAGTGGTGGGATCATATGATAGATATGTATTTACTTTTTTAAGAAATTGCCAAACTGTCTTCCAAAAATGGATGCACCACTTTACATTCTTACCAAGAGTGTATAAGAGGTCTGGTTGTGCCATATCTTTGCCAACATTTGGTGTTGTGTTGGTCTTCTCATTTTAGCCATTTTTATTGTATATCCTGTAGTTTTAATTTGCATTTCTTTGATGAAAAGATGAGCACTTATTCATGTGCTTGTTGGACGGTTGCCATCTTGGATACCAGTCCATTGTCAAATAGTTTCTCTACTAAGTCTGGTTGGCATCTTAATTTTCATGATAAAAGCTTTTGAACAAGTCTTTCTAATTTTAGTGAAGTCTAATGTGTTAACTTTTTCTCTTCTATGGTTGTTGCTTTCTAAGAAATCTTGTCTAAGAAATCTTTGCCTACCTTTAGATCACAAAGGTATTCTCCTTTATTTTTCTGAAAGCTTGTTTTTTCATTCAGGTCTCTGTTTCATCTTGAACTCGTTTTTGTATATGTATATACTGGTGTGAGGTAGGAATTCAAGCTCACTTTTTTTTCATGTGATTTTTCAGCATCATTTGTTGAAAAGATTTTTCTTTCTCTATTAATTTGCTTCAACTCCTTCGTTGAAAATCAAATCACTGTGTAACTGTAGGTCTGTTTCTGAGCAGTCTACTCTGTTCCTTTCATCAGTTTGTCAACTTTTATGCTAGTACCACAATATCTTAATTACTCTAGCTTTATAATAATGCTTCCAGTCAGGAAAGGGAAGTTCACCAATTTAGTTCTTTCTCCTTTTGAAGATTGTTTTGGATAGTCTTTTAATTTTAGTCACTCTGGTGAGGATGTAGTTGTATCTCATTATGATCTTAATTTACCTGATATCTGATGATGCTGAGCCAGGGTAAAGATAGGAATTACCAGGGTTGGTGCTATTTATACAGGTTGTGCCTCTCTGATAAGGTGACATTTTAATTAAAACGTGAAAATGTGGGAGCAGACCCTGGAGGAAGAGTTTTTAAACTGAAGGAACAGCAAATATAAAGGTCCTAAGGAGGGAAAGGGTTTGGGTGTGTTTAAAAACAGAAAGACGACTATTGTGCTGGAGCATGTAGTGACCAACAAGGATAAATAAGGGTAAGAGATGCTGTCAAGTAGAAAAAAAGAGTCCTACTCTATAGGACTCTGTTGACTGTGATCAGGTATTTGGGCTTTATTCACAGAGTGATGAAAAGCCATTACTGAGCTAAGAGTGCAAACGGGGAGTAGACTGACAGCTGTTAGGTGAGAGATAATGGTGTCTTTGTCTACATGCCAATAGTGGAAATATAGAGAAATAGACTGATTTGACATATATTTTGGAGATATATTTGATATTCATTTTTCTATAAATTCAAGAAAGCTATAAAAACTACACTTCCCAGAATTTTTTATGACTAGTATTTCCTAGGAAATTGAAAATTCATATAAAAATTGATTTTAGAAGTACCAATTTGGTGGTGGTAATGTAGTACAAGTTATTTTTTGTCATAAGTATTGATACTATTCCAAATTTGAAATTTAGCTTTAGTGCACTTAAATTTAAATTTTCAAATAGATTTTAAATTTCTTAAAACATATTTTGTTGATATTATTTTGGAGAGAGACCAGTAGAAATCAGTGCAGAGAATACTAACTGTTGACTGTTGCTATTAAAAATGGTTTTAGGGGCGCCTGGGTGGCTCAGTCAGTTAAGCGTCCGACTTTGGCTCAGGTCATGATCTCGCAGTTTGTGAGTTTGTGAGTTCAAGCCCCACGTCAGGCTCTGTGCTGACAGCTCAGAGCCTGGAGCTCGCTGCAGATTCTCTGTCTCCTTCTCTCTTTGCCTCTTCCCCACTTGTGCTCTGTCTCGCTCTTGTCTCTCAAAAATAAATTTTAAAAAATGTAAAAAAAAAAAAATTAAAAAATGTTTTTATATGCCACTATTATGTATTTCACAGAAAGAGTTGCATTCATTGCATTTGTTTTAAAGTGATGTTCCACTGAATTTGGTGAAAGAGACAAAGTGAGATAATTTAGTGAAAGATTCATTTAACATGGGAACTCTTCTATTTTATTGGTAATAGCTTTGCTTTTGGTGATGCTTTCATTGAAAATTATCTCTTTGGTAGAATGTTTATACATTATAAGCTGTTTTGCAAAGGAAATTAAGATTGATTTTATTCAGTCTAAAGTGTCACTGGAGGTATGTTAATGTGAATATGTGTGTATAACTTTCTGATGTTGAGTAGATTTCTTCAACTAGTAAAAAAGTAAGATGAGCTAGTGGTCTGATGGTTTTATAACTTAGTTGTACCTATTTAATCTGTTAATAATCTATATCGTGGATGTGAATGCATGTATTAAATGCAGAATGACTGACTTCTTAGGAAGTTAGTTCTGGTGAGTGTTCAAGCCTTAGAAACACAGATTTCTCAGATATCAGAGCTTAAATTCCTTATAGAAGCAACTGGTTTACCTCCCTTCCATCTGTCAGGTTACCCTTTTTAACTTTTTAAGAGAGATGGTTATCTTATCCTACTTTTCTTGACTGCCTTTCCATTTTATTCAGCTGTATGCTCAAAGCCTTGTTGTTTAGCAAAATACTGTGTACATGTGTAACAGTTTGCATTGGGGTTGTACTCTGAATTGCCTGGGAGAAAGAAATTATGAATTCAGTATGTTGTTATTACTAGTAGTATCATAATTTTTCTATAAAACTTACTTTCAAAATAAACTTTTTAATTTGGCTCAGAAAACGGTGCAAATAGATTTTGCAAAAATTTTAACTTAGCATGTAGTAGCTATTTTATAAGCATTTGTTGAAAAAATAATTTATTTCATTCATATACATAGATATATATTCATCTATCTATAGATATATCTGTCCTTTCCTGGTGACTGCCTTTTGACAAGATGACTGTTGACATTTTTTTTAAGTTTCTAGTTAAAGGTAAATAAATTACCTCAGGTGATAGCTAAGGTTCAACTCCCCTATATCAGGTACCAGTTTCAATGTATTTTATCCATGTACATCAATAATATCTGATCAAAAATCTCTTAATAAATAGCATTTTGGTAAATTTGATCTGTAGATCATATGTGAGACTTCATATTTCTTGTTCTCCCCCTTTTAATATTCACATGATCCTAAATGGTTTTTAGGGTTCTTTTAACTGTTCTTTTTTACTTAGGATTAAATTTGGTGCCATTTTCACATGTTTTGTACAATTTGTGCAATTCTATATGTAGTTGCTCTTTGATTTGGATATTTGTGGTCGAACCAATCCAGGCAGGGGATAGTGGTAGAATAAGTTCCTAGGAGATAACTTTCCATGTTCTTATCTGTTAATTATGACCTCTACCAAAATGCATTTATTCACAAATGTTTAATTATTGCCTTCATGGGAGAAATTACATTGTTAGGTTCTTTGGACATAAAGTGAATCTTGCTTTAAGGTACTTTTAGTGTGGAATGTAATACATGTATATTTAAATTCTAATGTAAGGTAATTAAATATGCTAGTAAATTCTACACGTATGTTCATTCTCTAAGAGCAGTTATTCAGCAGTCTATGAAAAGACAGCTACTTCTCCCTCCAAATTTGGGAGTAATTCTTATAATGATAAAGCAATAGTAAGATAGCACTTGAGTGGGAAAGAGCTGGATTATAAAATGAACTGCTTTGTTATATTGATTGCTATTTCTTCACTGAATTACAAGAAGCATTTTTTTTTAATATGGTAACATAAAGAACCTGATTTACTTCTTAATTTATTCAGGAGTAATATTTCTACAAGAGAAGGAATCCATTTTGATGGTTTAGGGGAACTGAGTTCAAATACGTATAATTTTAACATTCCCATTTATAAGGATGTAGAACAGAGAGTTTATATCTCTTAATGTGGCATTTTATAATTATTGCCCTGAAATAAAATATAAGTGCTCCCTATTTTCAGTTATAATTGTTGCTCGATAAGGAGCATCTTCATAAAGGTTGATGTCCAGACATAATTTTATTTTAAAATGAACTAGTTTATTATATTGGTTGCTATTTCTTTGTTGGATTATAACAAAAGCATTCTTTTTTAACGTGGTAACATAAAGAACCTGATTTACTTCTTAATTTGTCCGGGAATAATATTTTTATAAGAGAATTCTCATTTTAAAAGTGGTAAGTAACCTGAAGTCTGGGTCAATACAGTGCTTTCCTCAGAAGTCATTGTACCATGGAATATATATTTCTACTATGATAAAGCAAAAAAAAGAAAAAAACAGTAGTGGTCTGTTTTTAGTATCCAAATGAAATTTATATGAAGTTTCTTTGCCTCAGGTTTTATGAGTTTGCCTCAGTCAAATGAGTTTTGTGACTTAGTAATACATCAGTATTGCTTATTCTTGGGTAATGGGTTTCTCTATGATTATATGAAGTCTTCTGTGTTTATCTATACTAACAATAGATTCTTTTATAGTTAACAAACTATTTCATTGTTAATGGTGGTTTTACATGTTGTGGAAATGAATTTCCTTATCATTTTACTTATTTGATCAAATTGAAAATCTTAACTATATTTTAAAACTTTTTGCCACAGCGTTTTACCAACGAGGATCATTTGGCTGTCCATAAACATAAACATGAGATGACACTGAAATTTGGTCCAGCACGTAATGACAGTGTCATTGTGGCTGGTTAGTATATGCTTTTATTAATAGCTTATATACATATTTCACCTGGAATGTGCACAATTTTTGTGTATTCTCTGTAAATAATATAGTCTGGTGATATTCCAATTCATTTACAGTAAATGTTGGCAACATGTATTTTACCCATTACATTTTCATGTTTCCTTCTGACCATTCATTTCACTTTTTTTTGTGTGGTTTTTCAAATGTAGATTTCAATGTCAGTTTTGTGGAAGTTAATTTAGAACCCCAGGAGCATTTTTATAGCATCTCCAGAATTTACATTTAATTGATAATTGAACTAAGGTGATGTTTAGTCAGTGTTTCTTTTAGCTTTTTACACCTGGTTTACAATGCTGTGGGAAGATAGGAAATGATCAAGCTCCTCCTGTTGGAGAGAGATCAATTAGCTGACTTGCTCACTAGAATTTGTTTATATTTCTCTTGGGACTAAAACATCTGTGTTAGTAAAATACTCTCAATAAAGGGGCCTAAATTCAGTATTTGCTTTTCTTGTGTTTTGAGCCTATGAACATACAGTATTACATAAGCAGATGAATATCTTTCACAATATGTGAAAAGAGAAAATTCATGCATTGTTTTATTGTCCTCTCATGCTGTATTAGCTGCCCCTTTTTTGGTATTTAAATATATATACACACACGTCTATGTGTATGGACACACACATAATACGCATAGTTTTACTGCACTTTCTATATTTTATAAGTATCATGATAAGAAAACAAAGTTTCATATAAAACTTAATATATTTATATAAATTTCAGACCCTTTTGTGTCATAACCACAAAGTCGTAAGTATTCAGAATCACCCCTAAATTATTCTTTTCTAAAGTTTGGGTTATACTGCTTGTAAGTCTGGAATTAACCCTGATATCTGAATATTATGAATATTTTGAAATTAATACCCAGCATAGAAATTGTCATATGCAGTGCTCTGGAGAGATAATGAGGCAGATGGTTTTTCCTGTACTTTCAGTATCATAATTTTTGTACTGAAAAAATTTGAGGTAACAAAAAGTTGGTAATTTGTCAAAAACTAGGAAAAATGAAAGAGAGAATGCTCAGTGTATCTTTAGTTCCGTAAAAGGAAGCAGAGAAGAATGAGCTATACATTTCTTTAAAATGGTATACATCAGATCTAAAGAGCTAGAACCAAAAAAAAGCAGTCAAACAAAGTAACAACAACCTGGACAGTTCACTCTCCTAGGCATGAAGGTCTTTGCTTGTCTGAAACTTCCTGCCCTAGAGCAATGTCTGGAAATTTTCAACTTAAAAATGTTTCGAGATTGGTTTCTAGAAATTTCCTGTTGCTTTACCTTTATTACAGTAGAAAAATAGAACATGTTCAAACACAGCACTTGACCATTTTTTTACTAACATATGTTGAAATAAGTAGTTTAGCATTACTGTATAATGCATGATGTGTGTGGTATATATTTGATGGTCAGTAGCCATAAGCCACTGCATATCATATTTAAACCATTGATGTTTAAACCGTGCCTGTGTTGATGTTTCTTTTCTCAGGCTTCATCATTCCAGTAATCACTAATAATGCATATGCATAAAACATGGTTATTTTTAAGCTCTTTCTCTCCCTTTAACACAAATTAGGAGCCTTCTGTTGAGGTGAGATAGACCTTTTGCATGTGAATAGAAGAGTCAGATTTATATTCAGTTTACTAATTCAGCTATGATGGACTTAAACTGATATGAGTATTCTGAGCCCTTACTGTAATAGAATTATAGAAATCTTTTGAGGGTTAGTGGGTACGTATGTTGTAGACTAACAGGTAAAATGAAGGCAAGAGAGAGTCTCTTCAGTAATTTAGATAATACTAGTAGTGTTTGAAATAGGCTTACATTATACATAATATGTGTGACATGTAGGTCATTTTAGTGTTAAATATATTTATATGTAGTAAGCATATCAGTACTCTAGATATATGTGGGGCAGAGATGAAACAATAAGTAATGCCCATTCTGGGGACACAGTATTTAACAAATATATGAATTTTAATCTTACAAAATCTTAAACCAGGATTCATCCTTATACATGTATTTAATTTAGGCTAGATTCCTAATACAACCTGTAAGTTAAAATGCATAGAATGTGAATAGAATTTCAGTGTGCCACCAACTCTGGTCAGGATGAATAAATAGCCTGGAAAATTATGAGACCAAATAGGCAGAGTCCATAAAAATACTATTTTTTATTCAACATGGACCTTAACTGGCATTTATTCTATAACCAGTATATGTGTTAATGTACATAGCATAAGTACATATTCAAGGATAGTTAAAATATTCCAAGTTGTGGGGGCGCCTGGGTGGCGCAGTCGGTTAAGCGTCCGACTTCAGCCAGGTCACGATCTCGCGGTCCGTGAGTTCGAGCCCCGCGTCAGGCTCTGGGCTGATGGCTCAGAGCCTGGAGCCTGTTTCCGATTCTGTGTCTCCCTCTCTCTCTGCCCCTCCCCCGTTCATGCTCTGTCTCTCTCTGTCCCAAAAATAAATAAACGTTGAAAAAAAAATTAAAAAAAAAAAAATATTCCAAGTTGTGAGAAAATAGAGTTGACTATTCCTCTACTGCCTAGAAATTAAGGTAGAACTTTACATAAATATGTAACTCTTAAATAGCCCCTTGTTCCAAACTTGAAAAATGCATTAAAATAGAAAATTGGCTTTAGCGGATAGTAATAAGGAGGGAGGGTTGGTTATTTTTGTTGTTGTTGTTGTTGTTTTGGTTTGTTTTTGTTTCAGGGCTCTTGTTTTAACCTTCTTTTTCTTCCTTGTAGTATTTTGATCTACCTCCTAAAAATTCTGTTTTATCTTAAGCTTGCTTTCGTAATAGATTATGAACACTAGTGGAAGGGCCAGGCTAGAGTGAAGATACATGCTCTAGTCCTAGTTTTCCCCAAACTGCATGTATTTTAAACAATCATAATTTTTTAATAATGTAAAATTTTTTAAAATTCTTACTGCCTTAAATAATGATAATAGTTGATCTCTGAGTAGAAGATGCTTGTCACTCTACTCAGAGAGAAGGTCTGGACTAAGGAAGAAGAAGGACTTTTTTCATACTTTTATGGTTCATAAAGTTGGAGAAAATATCTTGAACTGCAACAAAAACTTAACCAAATTTTGTTTGCTTTAAAGGAAGAGGTCTTTCCAAAGAGAATTAACAGCTGATTGAACCAGTCCTGCTAATTTGTTAATTTACTAGCTATATTTTAGGGTCGTGCATGATATTTAAATCTATGTGATTGCTTCTTGACGTTTATTTCAGATCAGACCCCAACACCAACAAGATTCTTGAAAAACTGTGAAGAAGTGGGTTTGTTTAATGAATTGGCAAGTCCATTTGAGAATGAATTCAAGAAAGCCTCAGAAGACGACATTAAAAAAGTATGTTGTTAACCATGAAATTAAAAAAAAGAGTACTTCTAACAGAACAATAATCATAGCTAACACTTCCTGCTTTCTTATTTTAGAAATGCTGATTGGCATTTTGGAATTCCTAACATTTTCTTTTAACGTTTGTATTTTAGATGCCTCTAGATTTATCCCCTCTTGCAACACCCATTATAAGAAGCAAAATTGAGGAGCCCTCTGTTGTAGAAACAACTCACCAAGATAGTCCTTTACCTCACCCAGAATCTACTACCAGTGATGAAAAGGTTAGAAATTTGCATTTTTGGTAGAAATAGAAACTTAGTGTAAAAAAATCACCCCAAGTAAAGTTTAGTATTTGATTTACATAAAATGTTAATGTAATAAGTTGTACATAATTGAGTGTCAGGTTGTAATAGTCTTATATGTAAAAGCCTGTGAATACTCATGGAAATTTCAGGGCAAGAAGACATCACTTTTGTAAAAAATTGGCTTTTTATTACACAGAAAAATTATAGGGGAGGACAGCAGTCATTTTAAATAAAACTTATTTTTTAAAGGCTACACAAATTTATAAAAACTTAATTTTTCTGGGTTTTGTTATTTTATTCTTTGCTCCTTTTTTTTTTTAATGTTTATTTTTAAGAGAAAGAGAGTGCAAGCAGGGGAGTTGGGGACATAGGGGGTTGGGACATAGAATCTGGAGCTGCGAGATCATGACCTGAGGTGAAGTAGGACGCTTGACCGACCGAGCCATCCAGGCGCCCCTGTTCTTCACTGCTCTTGTATAGTGACAGCTTTATCTTTACTACTAAAAATTGCTCGAACCAAGGTTATTTAGGCTTTTTAAGGGCTAAAGCAATACTCATTCTCAGCAATGGGTCTTTGGTACTGCCAACTGAGGTGATGGTGATACTGTCTTAGTACAGGCCTTTTGTAGGCAATTTAGGGCTTATTCCTGGATCTTGAATACCTTGGTAATTTGGGACCCTCTGGGCTATAGTATGGGTTGAGTAACCATTCTTGTGAGTATTTCTTGATTGCTTTTTTTCATAAGCACATCTAATGAACACATGGGGTGCTATGTGTGGCACAATGAAGAGGCATTGACAATGTTTCTGTGTAGATTATTTTATTCTAAAACCATAAATGGATTAATGGATTTCTGTCATGGCAGAGGATGACATGGCTTTGACCTTAGATGTTTTGTGGGGTGTTTTCCTCAGTTCCTAATTATAAAAGTGAGTCTCTTTATAAAAACTTTAAGAATATAGAAAAATATAAGGAAGAAAACCAAAATCTCCTCTTAGCCCATAATTGAGTGATAAGAAATACTAATATTTTGAAACATTTTTTCCTAGATATATGCATGCATTTATACAAATATACTGTGTAAGTGAATAGCTCATTAGAAGGATAAATAGATACAAAGAAAAATTCGAAGAAAGATCCTAGTTTACTTTTTAATTTAAAAAATTTATTTTTAATTTTTTTTTAAGTAAGCTGTACACTCATCATGGGGCTTGAACTCATGACCCCAAGATCAGGAGTCACATGCTCTACCAATTGAGCCAGCCAGGCATCCTGATTCGAGTTTACTTTTATATCATGCATTCGACATTCAACATTAATGAACATTTTCCCACATCATTAGAAAATTTCCAAAATCATAATTTTCTTCATTTTTTGAGAATTTTATTTAAATCCAAGTTAGTTAACATGTAGTGTAATAATGGTTTCAAGAGTAGAATCTTATTGATTCATCACTTACATATAACATGCAGTGTTCATCCCAACAAGTGCCTCCTTAATGCCCATCACCCATCCCCCTACCCAGCCACCCCTCCAGCAGCCCTCAGTTTGTTCTCTGTATTTAAGAGTCTCTTATGGTTTGTCTCCCTCTCTGTTTTTATCTTATTTTTGCTTCCCTGTATTCATCTGTTTTGTTTCTTAAATTCCACATATGAGTGAAATCATATGATATTTATCTTTTTTCTGACTTATTTTGCTTAGCATAATACATTCTGGTCCCATCCACATTGTTGCAAATAGCAAGATCTCATTCTTTTTGATTGCCGAGTTATATTCTATTGTATAGATATACCACATCTTCTTTATCCATTCATCAGTCAGTGGACATTTGGGCTCTTTCCATAATTTGCCTATTGATAGTGCTGCTATAAACATTGGGGTGCATATGCCCCTTCAGTCAGCATTTTTGTATCCTTTGGATAAATACCTAGTAGTACAATTGCTGGGCCATAGGGTAGCTCAATTTTTAATTTTTTGAGGAACCTCCATACTGTTTTCCAGAGCGGCTATACCAGTTTACATTCGCACAAAATCATAATTTTTAATGGTTGTACTTTATCATTATCTTAATGTATTTAATTATCTTGTTCTTTTTTGGACATAAAGGTTTCCACATTATCACAGTTACAGGAAATATTGTTAACTCTTTGATATGAGTATCTTTTTTCCTAAAGATCGTGCCAGTCCCTTCACACTCAACAGTTTTTCCCTGTTCATTGCTGCTTCAGCTTCTTTCAGGAGTAATCCTTGCTACATTCCTCCCTCAGTCATTAGCCTCCTCCTGGGCAGGGCATAGCCATGCCAATTTGTTAAAGTCCATTCTGGGCCCTCTTCACTTTTCTTTCTCACTTTTCTTTCTAGGTGAGATCACCTAGACCATAACTTTAAAAACCATCTACATGCTGATGACTCTCAAACTTCTATCAACCAAGGTATCTCCTGGATTTCCATATTCATCTCTCACTCCCGTCTTGACATTTCCTTTTCTATGACTGAAAGACATCTTAAACTTAATACATCTAAATCAGAACTCTTGATTTTTTTTCCATAATTCTCCCTATCTCAGTAAATTTTCTCTCCATCCCATTGAGTTGCTCAAGTCAAGAATCCTTCATTTCTTCCTTTTCTTCACACCAACACCAATAGCAAATCTTATCAGACTTACTTTCTGAAATATTAATTTATCTTCTTTGATCTTCAGTGTCATCACTTTAGTCCCAAGCCATCATCTTTTACTTGGATTATTAATAATTACTTCTAACTGGACTTTCTACTTCCATCTCCAATATTCTATAGGTAGCTTTATTTTTAATACATTATAGAATCACTTTCCTGCTTAAAATCCTTCAGTGGTTAGCCATGGCATTTAAGATAACTAATAGTCCTTTCATAAGGCCTCATTGATCTGAGCTTGTCTGCCCATTCGACCTTCACTTCATGCCACTCTGGTGTATTCCCCAAATAGTCTAAGTTTTTTTCCTACCTTAAAGACATTACTCTTGGTATCGCTTCCCTCTCCCTAGATAGAATTTTCTCCGGCTATCCTTTCAGTATCTGTTCATCCAGCACCATTTTTTGCAGAAAAGCTCACCTCACCTCACTATGTATGCTATCTAAAGTAAGCCAACCCCAACCTTCCCTCAGTTAATCTTTCATGATTTATTATGTTGTACTGTTATTTTATAACATACTACTATTTGGAATTTTCTTGTTCTACTTGTTAATTGTCTCTTTCTTCCCAGTAGCCCTTGAGGGCATGCTATAAATTCTCAAACTTGTTGAATAAATGAAGTTCCAACAGTACTAGTTGATCTTTTCTTCCTATGTAGCTAAATAAGATTTTGATAATAAGAGGCAGCGTAAAGACCAATTCTAAGAACACAGTAGACCCAGTTTTTACCCTAACTAGTAAAAGGAGTTCTAGGTAAAGCTCTTAATCTCTTCCTAATCTGTAAAACTGGGGAAAAGACCATCTTTAAGGTCCTGGCTAACTCAACAAATTCTGTGTTTTTCTTTAATTTGCAAAGATTTCACTCCAGTAATTATTTTACATTCAGGATATCAACATTACTTGACCTTTTGACATTAATAAATTGTTGTAGCAAACATTTGTATTAAAATTTTTTAATCATTTCTATTACTAATTTGTATCAGTCTCTCTGGATCTGTTTCCCCTTTTTACAGTATAATGATGGAGTAGGACTAGGCAGTCTCTCATGGATTTTCAGAAATGTTCATGGAATCATAGCCAAGTTACTTAGCCTGTTTCTGGATTGATAGGAAAACAAGTAGTATGGAAAAAAAAAAAACACCACTCTGATGTTTTTATTTTTATTATTTTTTAGGTGTTTTTAAATTCAAATATGAACGTTATATTTGACGCTTTTTAGCTACTTCTAAAATTTTCTTTTTAATAACTTTAGCTTGTAAAATTTTAAATAACTTTGGACATTACTTTGGGGGAGGGTATTATTCTGCAGATGCTTTTAATTTTTTTTTTTTTAACGTTTATTTTTTTTGAGACAGAGAGAGAGCATGAAGTGGGGAGGGTCAGAGAGAGGGAGACACAGAATCCGAAACAGGCTCCAGGCTCTGAGCTGTCAACACAGAGCCCGACGCGTGTAGATGCTTTTAGAAGTGTGTTATATTCTGTTCACTTTTAAGTTTCATGGATTGACTTATAATTTAAAAAAATGTTTTGTTAATGTTTATTTATTATTTGAGAGAGAGAAAGAGAGAGAGACAGAGCTTGAGAGGGGAAGGACCAGAGAGAGAGGGAGACACAGAATCTGAAAGCACACTCCAGGCTCCGAGCTGTCAGCACAGAGCCTGCTGCAGGACTTGAACTCCCGAACCTCGAGATCATGACCTGAGCCAAAGTCAGACGCTTAACCAACTGAGCCACGCAGGCGCCCCGGATTGATGTATAATTTTAAATCCCACCCTTTTTTGTTTCATCACTAAATAGGAGGTACCATTGGCACAAACTGCACAGCCCACATCAGCTATCGTTCGTCCAGCATCATTACAGGTTCCCAACGTGCTGCTTACAAGTTCTGACTCCAGTGTAATTATTCAGCAAGCAGTACCTTCACCAACCTCAAGTACTGTGATCACCCAGGCACCATCCTCCAACAGGCCAATCGTGTAAGTGATGATTTGGGCCAGTCATTGAACTGTTTATGAATCAAGTTTTTCTTGTCACAGTTTTTCCCACGACATGTAATTCAAATTGTGGCCTTAGTTTTGTGTGTGTATGTTAATCATGTTCTGCATGCTTTGATTTTTGGAAAAAGTATTTGGGTTGTCTTTCTCTCTTAGTGTTCTCTAATAGATTAGAAAATAAATATCTAAAACTTAATTTTTTAAAAAAATTGCATTGAATGTGAATTTAAGGTGGTCTCTAGTTTTCATGCTATTTCACACAGAATACATAAAATTACTCCAGCAGATGACATTTTTTTCAGTTCTTAAACATATGTCAAGACTTTGGTTTTTTCCCAAACATTTTAAGTAATCTCTACACTCATCATGGGGCTCAGCTTACCTGATCAGAAGTTAAATGCTGTTCCAACTGAGCCAGGTGACCCTCAAGACCTTCTGATAAGAATTTTTCTCATTCAGCATATTGGAGATTGTCCTGTTTTTCTGGACCTGTTGTTTCTCCACACTGCTATATACATTATGTATTTAGAATACAATTAAAAATAATAAAATTTTGTAATTTGCTTTGCAGTGGTTAGAAAATTTATTTTTAAATGATATGATAATAGGAGTAAAAATACTCTCGTATTGTTAGAAGTGGCTGATAAGGATTTCTTACCTTTAATTATTCTTCTTTTGTTTTTCTTAGTCCTGTACCGGGCCCATTTCCTCTTCTGTTGCATCTTCCTAATGGACAGACCATGCCTGTTGCTATTCCCGCATCAATTACAAGTTCTAATGTGCATGTTCCAGCTGCAGTCCCGGTAAGTTTGAGGTTTAGACTCTGTAAACTGACTTAGGGCTGCTTGATTGGTTTATGAAACTGAATCCAAAAAAATACTTACTAGGGGTTAGTAGTGTGTATTCATTCATATTTATAATGACAGCATATACCATTCAAGACAAACATAATTAATTGGTTAGAAAATGTTTTTCCATCCTCTCAAAATTTTCTTTTCCTTGTTTCCATACAACACCCAGTGCTCATCCCAACAAGTGCCCTCCTCAATGCCCATCAACCCTCAGTCTGTTCTCAGTATCCAGGAGTCTCTTATGGTTTGCCTCCCTCTCTCTAACTTTTTTCTTTTTCCCCTTCCCCTCCCTCATGGTCTTCTGTTAAGTTTCTCAAATTCTTCCTTGTATTTTTAATTTTAAGAAATTTATTCCTTATTCAGCCCATTTCACTTTGACTAGATTTGTAGAATTCAATTATTAACACAGATTTCTGTTCTTTAGGAATATATGTGTACGAAAACACATGTCCAGTAATTCCATGGTACTTTGATTATTGCAGGAATTGTTTATAAGGACACTCTCTGTGAACTTTTATGGAAATTGACAAATTTTAAAAGATAAATCAGGACAGTAGATAATAAGGGTTTACAGTTTTCTGATTCTGAACTCTCAAATTTGTATAACCATTGTGCAGATATAGCACAAATCTCATATTGAATATATCCTCTAGCAATTATTTGTTAATATATTTTGCATAGCTTGTTCGGCCAGTCACCATGGTGCCTAGTGTTCCAGGAATTCCAGGTCCTTCCTCCCCTCAACCAGTACAGTCAGAAGCAAAAATGGTAAGCAAGATTTTACTTGTTCTGTACATTTCTTGAGCCTGTTTTGAATTAGTTTTTCCATTAAAGCCTGCTTCAAATGTACAGTTTAGATCACATCTTATAAAGCTTTGGAATGTATTACACTATGCAAGAACCAGATAATATGGAAGAGTTTCCATTAGCATAGTGACTAATTAGTGGTACTTTAAAATAAATGGATGAATTTGAGAGTAAAGTCCTAGTTCTTGTCATCGGTTTGTCTGCTTTTGAGCTGTGGCGTTTTGAACAAAATCTCCTCCTTGTGGTGGCTAGGAATATTACAGCTGAAACTAGGTGTAAACATTGGAAGGCCATACAGATGGTTTTAAACAGTGATAGGAATTAGTAGAACAGTATTGACAAGAATTCTGAAATTGTATACAAGTTAGTAAATGTAGCACATAATACATAAAGAAAATCCATATTTTTGAGTTGCGTTTTGACACCAAGAAACTGGTGGTGTTTAAGGGATAAGCTATAGATTAGGAGTCCAAAGACATGGGTTTTAATTTTAATTCTGACTCTGCTGTTCATTACCCTTAATCAAGCCATTTTAATTTTGAGGAGACTCAGTATTCTTAGGTGTAAAGAGATTAAACGTTGATTTTTAGAATGTCTCTTAGCCCCAAATTCCATAAATGTGCTAAATTCCTTGGCAAAAAAAAGTAAAGCTGCTTTTTGTTTTTTTAATACATGTAATTCTCCCTTCTATAGTCTTAACACATTTTCAGGACTAATTCTGAACATCAGTTAATGTATCCTTAGAAAAATTAATAGATAATTTTGCATCAGTTCTGTGCTAGGCAGTATACTAACAGTATAAATGTGTACATATAAAAATCATTATATATTGCAATGTTTCAAGTTTTTTACCTCTATTCTCCATTGCTAATAATCTCAAAATGGCATGTGATAACTAACAGTAAAACTTAACACACCATCTGAATGAACAATGTTTGAAGAGTGTAAAAATTAGCTAGTTATTGATTGTGGTGAGAGAACTTATGAAAACCCAAGAGGGCAATTTTTTGCATTAACAGCATGTTTAACTCAAAGCTTTGGAAATACTAAGATGCATCTTCACTTGATAGCAAAAAGCTTCATTGGGAATGTTTTTTACACTTCCTAAACATACCGTACTAGTGAAAAATTCAATTTAGTGAGAACTGAATAGAGTAGAAATAGGAGTTAACGAGATCTGTTGTTCTATCCTCCATCTAAAAATACTTTTACATATTCAGTGGACTTTTTTTCCTAGCAAATTAATTCAAAAGGAACAAGTCAGATTTAAAGAAATAGTTTTGGCTATAAGAGTAGGCCATACTTGTAGAAACTATTAAATTTAATACTTCCTTGAATAACTTTTTCTTTTAGGTCATCAGGAAATTAACAAGAATAAGAGTGTTTTGTGTGCTTGTATATTAAAAAAATCAAAGCTATAACTTTATATATGGAAAATAATCATTGGTTGAAGGCCCAAAAAATAGCATGGGGAGTCATAGATTGCCCTACTTAAATTTAACAATCCAGTTAAATTTATTATTAGGATTTTGCTAATGTAAAATAACCATATTTAGGTGATTGCCTATTTTAATTGGAGTAGTAAATAAGATTGTCCAGTTTTAATTAAATAAAAAGACTCAGAAATTAGTCCGTTTCCTTTTTTTTTTTCCTAACTTTTCATTATGGAAAATTTCAAACATATACAAAACAACCAGTATAGAATAATGAACCCCCATGTACCCATCACCAGCTTCAATTATTAGCACTGTAACTGCCATTAGTGTTTTATCTATGCCTCAGACCATTCCCTACCCAACTCAATTATTTTTTAATAGGCCTTTCTCAGTGTAAAATTTATATACATTGAAATGAACCAATTTTAATTTTGATGTATAAGTGTATTAATGTAACTCACACTGCTATCATGATATAGAACATTAACATCTACCCAGAAAGTTTATTTCCCTTCGCAATCAGTATACCTTCCCAACTGTTGTCACCAGCAATTAGTTCTAGAATTTAATATAAATGAATCCACGTATATTCTTGTGTCCAGCCACAAGATTTATCAATGTTGTTGAATGTATTGGTTTGCTGCTTTTTATTGCTGAGTAGTATTCCATTGTGTGAATATAACACAGTTTCTTTATCCATTCTCTTGTTGGTGGACACTTGAATGGTTTTCAGTGTTTAGCATTGTGAACAGAGATGCTGTGCACGTTCTTGTGTAACTCTTCTTGCGGATGTTTATTTTCATTTGGCCTATCTACTGAAGGGTAGAATTTGCTGAGTAAGGGGTAGGTATACATTTAACTTTGTAAGAAACTGCCAGACCATTTGCCAAAGTTCTGAATTCTCACAGAGTATGGGAATTCCAGTTGTTCCACATTTTTGCCAGCATTTGTCTTTGTCTCATTTTCATTGTAGACATTTCTAGCAGTTTGTAGCAGTATCTTACGGTTTTATTTAATTTCTGATTTTGCCAGATGCTTTTGTGATATCTTCTGCTGATTTCTTAAAATGGGTTGTCTCTTATTTTTATGTCATAGGAACTTTTTAGATATACTAAATACGAAATTTTTACATATGTCTTACAAATATTTTCTCTTAGTGGGTAGCTTGGCTTTATTTTTCTTAATGATAGTACAAACATATCATTCATTGCTACTTTTATCTCTAATGGTTTCTCCTAGTTAATTGGGTTTAATGTGCCTATGTTTTTTTGGCTTAAAGTGGAAGCTTGGATTATTGATTAAACCTTTTTACCTTTCCAGTATAGGCATTTAAAGCTATAAATTTCTTTCCATAAATTTGATCTGCTATATTTTCATTATCATATATCTTTTAATTTCCTTTGTGATTTCTTTGAACTACTGGCACTTATATAAAAGTATATTGTATAATTTCCAAATATCTGGGGGCTTTCCTTTTTATCTTGATTTCTATTTTAATTACGTTGTGGTTTGAGAACATACCACCTTTGGTATATTTGATTGTCCTATGTTTCCATTTTCTAATATATCATACCTGTTTGGCTCATTTGTGAAAATTAGATATTGCCCTTCTATCCAGGTAATATGAACTGGTAACAAAATACCAATTGCCTAGAATGCTAAGGGAATTCTGATTAATTGGGGGTTTTGTTGTACAGAAATAATTTCACATTTCATCATTGGTTTTATATTTTTATGAAATATTGCTAGTCTGTTTTCCCTTAGTCTATAATGTTCATTTTATATTACTGTCTAAGAATTTTCACTGCTTGCGTGTTATCAACTATACTTCTATATTGTTACAAGTACAAAACCAATCTACCGACATTGGGAAATGACCTAAAAATAGTTTGGGTTTTGTAGTTGGTTTCATGTTCATATGTTTTTCCTCAGTCTCATTTAATAATTATTTCTGTCAATTATCATTTATTTAACATACATTTCTTAGGTGCTAAGAAATTCAGCATATGTGATCTTAAATTTTGAGTTTCTCTTGCAAATCGTTCTGGTGATCATCAAGAGAGGCAAAGAAGTCTTCTTTTAAGGCCATTGATTATATTCTTTAGCAGTTAGGATTATATCAGTGAGTTGTTTGTTTTTGGTGCCCTTGATAACTTTTGTGCATAAAAACCATTATTCAGGGACTGCTTTTATTTATTTGATTTTTTTTTTCAGGGACTGCTTTTAAAAAATATATTAGATTTATTAAAGTTACAAATTCAGAAAGTTCTTCCCTGAATTTTTAAGGCCAGTTTACAAATCCAACTATATAATTGCTTTTAAAGGTCTTCAAATATAATTAATTTTAAACATGCCAAACTTCATTTTAAACTTAATATATCCTGTTTTCCCTATAGGTACCTCAGTTGTCTAATAAACTTCTCTAAGTACTTTAATAACCTTTTAAGTTTAATTAAACTTATAGATATGAGGCTTGGTTTTCTTAAATAGTCCATTATTGGGAGGCTTATGAGATTATTTTAGCTCTTCCAATTAAAATCACAAGACTGAATTGATCTTTTAACCATTTTAAATTGAAATTCAAGGGTAACCTATTAGTCTGTGGCAAGTTACTTTAATTACTTTCAGAACATAGAATACCAAATAGGTACAGATGATTTTAAAATTTGAATTAATATGTCAGTGTCATTGATTTTTAGCCCCCTGGAGCTTAATAAGGTAAAAGACTTACCAATTGAGGAAATAATTGTATCCTCCCAACTGAAGAAAGTTGAGACTGGTTTCCTTAATGACAGGTAAATGATCACAGGACTTGATTCTCCATCAGTGATAGGACTCCAAACCCAGTTTCTCCAAATGAGTGATTCCCAGCTCTTATCCCTTTGATTCATGTTACACATTAAATAATTTTTTTTTGCCAGTCTGCTAACCTTCTAGTAAAATTTACAATGTCTTCTTTCAGGCTTGAGTTGGACTGTGCTTTGTTGTTGCCTTCAACTCTTTGAAAATACTTAAACATCCTCCCTGTTTGGTTTTGCTAAAATGATGTGTGGTTCAGAAGATGTTATATACAAACCTAATGGTAACCACAAATCAAAAATTGGTAATAGGTATGCAAAAAAAATAAAGGAATCCAGGGGCGCCTGGGTGGCGCAGTCGGTTAAGCGTCCGACTTCAGCCAGGTCACGATCTCGCGGTCCGTGAGTTCGAGCCCCGCGTCAGGCTCTGGGCTGATGGCTCGGAGCCTGGAGCCTGTTTCCGATTCTGTGTCTCCCTCTCTCTCTGCCCCTCCCCCGTTCATGCTCTGTCTCTCTCTGTCCCAAAAATAAATAAAAACGTTGAAAAGAAAAAAAAAATAAAATAAAAAAATAAAGGAATCCAAATATATCACTAAAGAAGGCCAACTTGTGGTGAGAGAAGAGAGCAAGGGAAGAAAAAAACAGAAGATCTACAAAAACAATCACAAAACAAATGACAGAATACCAATAAATACAGACTTATCAATAATTACTCTGAATGTAAATGAACTAAACATTCCAAAAAAAAAAGCATAGGGTGATGGGAGGGATAAAAAAAAAAAAATAAGACCAGTGTATATGCTGCCAACAAGAAACTCCTTGCAGACCCAAAGTCACATGCAGATTGAAAAAGAGGGGATGCAGAAACATTTATCATGCAAAGGGGTGTGAAAAGAAAGCTGGGGTAGCAATAGCTGTATCAGACAAAATAGACTTTAAGACAAAGACTGTAACAAGAGACAAAGAAGGACACTACATAATCATTAAGGGGGACTCCAACAAGAAGACATAACAATTGTAAACCCTTATACACCCAGAATGGGAGTACCCAAATACATAAAACAGGTAGTAACAAATATAAAGGAACTAACTGATGGTAACACAGTGATTGTAGGGAACTTTAACATGCTATTTACATCGATGAAATCAATTAGGAAACCGTGGCTTAGAATGATACATTGGACTAGTGTTTTAATAGACATATTCAGAATATTCCATCCTACAATAGCAAAATGCACATTCTTTAAGTACACATGAAATATTCTCCAGATTATATATTAGACCACAAAATCTCTACAAATGCAAAAAGATTGAAGTTACCATGCATCTTTTCAACCACAATGCAGTGAAACTAGAAATCAGCCATAAGAAAAAAATCTGAAAAGAGCTCAAATACATGGAAGTTAAATAACATGCAACTAAACAGTGAATGAGTCAACCAACAAGTCAAAGAGGAAATCAAAAAACACATGGAGACAAATGAAAATGAAAACACAGTGGTCTAAAATCTTTGGGAAGCAGCAAAAGCATTTCTAAGGGAAAAGTTTATAGCATTACAAGCCTACCTCAAGAAGCAAGAAAAATCTCAAATATTAGCCTAGCCTTACACCTAAAGGAGCTAGAAAAAGAACCCAAACCCAAACCCAGCAGAAGGAAGGAAATTATAAATATCAGAACAGAAATAAATGATCTAGGAACTAAAATGAATCAGGAGCTGGTTCTTTGAAAAGATCAACAAAATTGATAAACCTATAGCCAGGCTCATCAAAAATAGGAGAGGGGACTCAAAATCAGAAATGAAAGAGGAAAAATAATAACCGACACCACAGGAATGCAAAGGATTGTAAGAATATTATGAAAAATTATGTGTCAACAAACTGAGCAACCTAGAAGTGGATAAAATCCTAGCAACATGTAACTTCCCAAAAATGAAGCAGGAAGAAACAGAAAATTTGAACATATAGATTACCAGCAATGAAATTGAATCAGTAATCAAAAATTTCCCCAAAAACGAAAGTCCAGGATCCAATGGCTTCACAGATAAATTCTACCAAACATTTAAAGAAGAGTTAAAACCTATTCTTCTCAAACTTTTCCAAAAAATAGAAGAGGAACGAAAACTTCCAAATTCATTCTTCAAGGCCAATATTAACCTGATACTAAAACCAAATAAACACACTGCCAAATAAAAAAGAGAGCGCTACAGAACATAGATGTAAAAATCCTCAACAAAATATTAACAAACCAAATCCAACAATGCATTAAAAAAGTCATTCCCCATGAGCAAGTAGGATTTATTCCAGGGATGCAAGGGTGGTTTAATGTTCACAGATCAATCGACATGATACATCACATCAGTAAGAGAAAGGATAAAAGCCATAAGGTTGTTTCAATAGATGCAGAAAAAGATATGACAACATACAACATCCATTCATGATAAAAACCCTCAACAAACTAGGTTTAGAGGGAACATACTTTAACATAATACAGCCCTTATATGAAAACCCCACAGCTAACATCATAATGGTAAAAAACTGAAAGCTTTTCCCCTAAGGTCAGGAAGAAGACAAGTTTTATTCAACATAATACTGGAAGTCTTAGTCACAGCAGTCAGATAAGACAAAGGAATAAAAGTCCCCCAAATTGTAAGAAAGAAGTAAAACTTCAACTGTTTGCAGATGACATGATTTTATATACTGTATAGAACACTCTAAAGACTCCACAGAAGGGGCACCTGGGTGCCTCAGTCGGTTGAGTGTCCCACTTTGGCTCAGGTCATGATCTCGCTGTCTGTGAGTTTGAGCCCCGCGTCAGGCTCTGTGCTGACAGCTCAGGGCCTGGGGCCTGCTTCAGTTTCTGTGTCTCCTTCTCTCTCTGCCCTTCTCATGCTTGGGCTCTGTCTCTCAGTAATAAATAAACATTAAAAAAATAAAGACTCCACCAAAAAAACTACTAGAACTAATGAATGAATTCAGTAAGTTCACAGGATACAAAATCAATATACAGAAATCCATCGCATGTCTATACACTAATAATGAAGCAGCACAAAGGGAAATTAAGAAAACAATCCCATTTATAATTACACGAAAAGTAATAAAATACCTAGGAATAAGGAGTATAGGTGAAAGACCTGTACTCTGAAACCTGTAAAACAGTGGTGAAAGAAATTGAACATGATACAAAGAAATGGAAAGACATTGCACGTTCATGGATTAGAAGAACAAATATGTTTAAAATGTCTATACTGCCCAAAACAATCTACAGATGTAATGCAATCCCTATTAAAATACCAACAGCAGGGGCGCCTGGCTGGCGCAGTCGGTTAAGCGTCCGACTTCAGCCAGGTCACGATCTCGCGGTCCGTGAGTTCGAGCCCCGCGTCGGGCTCTGGGCTGATGGCTCGGAGCCTGGAGCCTGTTTCCGATTCTGTGTCTCCCTCTCTCTCTGCCGCTCCCCTGTTCATGCTCTGTCTCTCTCTGTCTCAAAAATAAATAAACATTTAAAAAAAAAAAAAAAATACCAACAGCATTTTTCACAGAACTAGAACAATCCTAAAATTTGCATGGAACCACAAAAGACCCCAAATAGCCAAAGCAATCTTGAAAAAGAACAAAACTTGGAGGTATCACAATTCCAGGCTTCAGATTACAAAGCTGTAGTAATCGAAACAGTATGGTACTGCACAAAAATAGACACCTAGATCAATGGAACAGAATAGGGAGCCCAGAAATAAACCCACAATTATATGGTCAGTTAATCTGACAAAGGAGGCAAGAATATGCATTGGGAAAGAGTCTCTTCAACAAACAGTGTTGGGAAAACTGGACAGCTATGTGCAAAAGACTGAAACTGGACCACTTTCTTACACTATATACAAAAATAAACTCAGAATGGATTAAGGACCTCATTGTGAGAACTGAAACCATAAAAATCCTAGAAGAGAGTATGGCGGTAAGTTCTCTAAGATCGGCTATAATGACATCTTTCTAGATAGGTCACCTGAGGTAAGAGGAACAAAAGCAAAATTAACTATTGGAAGCACATCAAAATTAAAAGCTTCTGCACAGCAAAGGAAACAATCAACAAAACAAAAAGACAACCTACCGAGTGGGAGAAGATACTTGTAAATAATGTGCCCAATAAAGGGTAAGTATCCACAGTATATCAAGAACTTAACACAACTCAACACCAAAAAAACCACAATCAATTAAAAATGGGCAGAAGACATGAACAGGTGTTTCTCCAAAGAAGACATCCAGATGGTCAACAGATACATGAAAATCAGTTATCAGGGAAATGCATATCAAAACCTCACTGAGATACCATCTCACACCTGTCAGAAAAGCTCAAATCAAAAAAAGAAAAACAAGAGTTGGCAAGGATGTTGGGAAAAAGGGAGGCATCATGCACTGTTGGCTGGAATGCAAACTGGTGCAGCCACTGTGAAAGACAGTATGAAGGTTCCTCAGAAAGTTAAAGGGACGCTTAACCAAATGAGCGTTTGGTTAAGCGTCCGAATCTTGATCTTGGCCCAGGTCATGATCTCATGGTTTGTGAGTTCGAGCCCCACATCAAGCTGCACTGATGACGTGGATGGGATTCTGTCTCTCCTTCTCTCTGCCCCTCCCCCACTTGTGCTTGCTCTCTAGCTCTCTCTTGCTCCCTCGCTTGCTCTCTCAAAATAAATAAAGTTAAAAAAAATTAAAATAGAACTACCCTAAAATCCAGTCATCTCACTACTGGGTATTTTCCCAAAAAATTACAAAAACCCTAATTCAAAGGAATATATGCACTCCTGTGTTTATTGCAGCATTATTGTTAGAGTAGCCAAATTATGGAAGCAGCCTAAGTGTCCATCAATAGATGAATAAAGAAGAGGTATATATGGAGAATGGAATGTTACTCGGCTATAAAAAAGAATGAAATCTTGCCATTTTCAATAGCGTGAAGGATCTGGAGAGTATAATGCTAAGCAATATGAGCCAGTCAGAGAAGGACAAATACCACATGATTTCATTCATATGTGGAATTTAAGAAATAAAAAATACAAATGAAAACAGACTCTGACTATAGAGAACAGATGTTTAGCAGAGAGGAGGTGGGGAGGATGGGTGAAATAGGGAATTAAGAGTACGCTTACCTAGATAAGCACAGAGTAATATATGGAAATGTGGGAGTTTTTTAATCTTTATTTACTTCTGAGAGAGTGTGTGAGTGAGTGGGGGAGGGGCAGAGAAGAGAGAGAGTGAGGGAGAGAGGGACAGAGAGGGAGATACAGAATCCGAAGCAGGCTCCAAGCTCTGAGCTGTCAGCACAGAGCCTGACACAGGACACAAACCCACAAACCGTGAGATCATGACCTGAGCCGAAGTTAGACGCTTGAACGACTGAGCCACCCAGTTGCCCCAGTATATGGAATTGTTGAATCACTATATAAGTCCTGAAATGAACAGTGTATATTAACTATACAGGAATTAAAAATTTTTTAAACATAGTGAAAGATACATTTAAAAAATAAAAAATTAGGAGAAATAGCATTGGAACACATTAGAATGACTAGCACACTACAGCTGAAGAGAAAACTTATTTGTATCTGAAGATAGCCAGGAATGCTTTTGTGGGGCCCTGATTTTCAAAACCTAGTGCTTATATAAGGAAGACAAATACATATTGTTTGTGTCTACTATAAATATTGAAATAGGATCCTTTTTTTGCTAAAGAAATTTCTCCAGAGCAAGGTTTTTTTTGGTTGTTAGAACATTAAGTCTTTGGGAAAGTAAGAATGTGGTAAGAAAAAGAAATGTAAGTGGGGATTCACAAATACAAAATTATCTAGTATTTTTTAATATTATAGAAAAATTCCTAGGATCTACTGTCTTCCATAGAATTGCAATGGACCTCCCCACATTTAGATTTAGGAGTTTTGTCATTAAGCAAGTAAACTGTAGGTGTTTGCTATCTGTGTTACTCTTCTACTAAAACAACTTTCTTACCTAATATTTGTAACTAAAAGGTAATGTGTCTGAATAAGACAATGTTAATTGTCTAGGAGCTTTGTTAAGAAGATTTAATAAAGTATTTAGGTAGCATTCTTCACAATCCTTCCTTGAAGTGTTGTGTGACAAACTGAGAAATAACTTTGCACACGGTGGGAAGCCAGTAGGTTTTCTGCAGGGGGTTTCTACCGAGAGCTGACAGAGGGCATCTTGGCAAATGTTCAGAAACCTACATTAACTTAGTTGGGCCCTGCATGGAACCTCATGTTCAGCAGAATTCTTCTGACCTGCCTCTGCATGCCAAGCTAATCAGCAAACACCTAATGAGCCCACTCCAAAGAAACAGACTCTCTCCCAACCTACTTCATTTTCACACGTTCTCTGGGGGTGGGGAGACAAGACTTCATGAGGACTGATGATGCTGCAAAGACCACAATAATGATAATTAACTTGCTGAATTTAGAAGATTATGCTGTTAATTAGTTGCAAAATAAAGATAAGTAATAGAGCAGCAGATGGTAGGATAACACCCAGGAGAAGGAGGGTTATTACTCTGATGAGCTTTTGTGGCACATATGAAATATGGATCTGACTTTTTCATAAATTGTTTCTAGAGAACATTATGTTTTTTCTTTGAACTATGATGGAGTAGTTTGCTCCTACTAAGTTCTGACAGATGTGATAAAATTTGTTTCCAGGAATGTGAAATATAACATAGAATTTGAAAAGCAAATTATTTTTAGGAGATTATCTCTTACAATGAGTAAGTTGTATTGGCCAGCACAACAAACCAATCATCCTTTAATTGACACATTTTATATCTAAGAAAAAAAGTTTCAATATAGTAGTTGAATTTTATGTTGCTAAAAATTAATTCCAAAACACTAGTCTGCTTGGAAATAGAGTAATAAAGATATTTTAGTTTTCTTTCAAACAGTGCCTCTAGTTTAAAATTATGCTCAAGCTTTATTTTAATTGGACATGTTGGAGAATACAGACCTTATGGATCTTACTGAATTTCTTTGAGTACTCAGTCTTTTCATTTACTTATATTAAATATCCATATGGAGAGAAATGAGCTGGCCAATGTCTGATACTCTTCTTGATTGCTAATATATCTAAAATAGTTAATATCAGGCAAAAACTCCAGTTTGGCAAAACTTTTGTCTAAAATATGTTCAACGAATTAGGAGTCAACAGAATTTCTGGTCACTCTGCTTCTAACTAACTGTGATTCTGGGAAGTAACTTCATTTTTTGGGCCTTTATCTGTAAGTTGGTGATTGGACTAATTATCAATATATCTGCTAGTTCCAAAATTCTATTTTAAAATAAATAATTTTGAACCAAACTATTTGTCATTATTTAAGATGTCTCTAGCAAATATATTTGGGTGGATTATAGAAAATCCTTATAAAATTTTTATGAATTCTGTTTAGTGACTTTTTTCACCTAACCCATTCTAATTTTTTTTTAGCACACAAGTATTTTTATTGCTGTTTAAAAACAACAACAACTACAACAATATATATATATATATATATATATATATATATATATATATGCATGCAGCTCAGAGCAGTGTTAACCCTTGAAAATCTTTTTCTTAAATTCTGTACCCAGTGGCACACTTTCTAAGTCAGACCCATTGTAATCAATGTAACAGCATGGAGCAAACATTAGAGCTTCCTCACTGGGTGAGTACTGTATACACTGGGGCAGTCAAGAGAGGATAATGAATGAATACTGATGCTGCTTTTAAGTGCTCTATAAGGTAGTAACTTGCCCTACTAAAGATTATTCAAGAGAGTGATGTTTATGTACTTCAGACTCCCCTATGTGCAGTTACTGTATTTCATTAATTCTAAGAGTTAAGCTCTTCACTATAAAACTTTAAATGCTCTTCAGTTCTATGATGTTTTCTACCTAAGGACTTCAAAATGTTTTACCAACACATAATTTACCAAGCTTCACATCTCAACCACTACCTAGATTTATGTACATTTTATATCTAGAAGTGAAAGCCCTAACCTAACACTATAGACTAGGTACTATTTCTTTTATTTTGATGTGTAACATTTCTGTTTTTAAAAGATATAATTATGTAGGCTGACCACCTCCCCAGATTTTCCTCCTTCTATTTATATTGACCTATACTTTCAAACTCCTTTCTACTTTGAGTTCTTTACCATTTATCCTAAGTAGTCCTACTGGTTGGAGCCAATTACTCCTTTGATCACTTACCTCATTTTGGTTTAATCCATCCACTTCCATACTATCCCTTCAGTTGAGTGTCTCAATTTCATGTGTCTTAGCTACTAAGACGACCTTGGGCAAATGATCTCTGGTTTCCCAATCTGTAAAATAGGGACACTGTCCTGTTAGAAACTCAGTGAAAAAATACTGATAACATGGATGGATCTCAAGTACATTATGCTAAAAGAAAGACGCCAGATTTCAGAAGGCTGTAACACTGTATAAGTCCATTTATATGACATTCTGGAAAAGGCAAAACTTTGGGGATCAGAAAACAGATTAATGGTTTCTAAGGACTGGGGGTGGGAGGAAGAGTGACAGGAATGGAGCATGAGGGAATTTGAGGGGATAATAGCACTGTTTTGTATTCTGATGGTAGGGGGTGGTTGCACGACTGTATGTGCTTGTTAAAACTCATAGGACTATGCACAAAAAAGACTTCATTTTACGATGTATAACTTCTACCCCAGTAAACTTTTATTTTTAAACTATTGGCTTATTTTTAAAATCATACCCAGCATCTACAGTGATTAGCAGTAGAGAGAAAATGTCGAGTAACACTTGTCTAGGTATAGTTATTGCCTCAAGGGAAATTTTGGTGGACCTTTTCATATATGCTTCAGTTTTTTCAGGGGTCTGGATCATTTGTAGATGGCATCGTAGATATGCATAGATGAAAACAAACTACAGATTTTGGGATAGTTGTATAATTTGCTAAGTTGCTCTTATTGGAGTAAATGAAAGCAGTTGTCCTAGAATCACCTGGGTGCTTTTCAAAAGCTCTTCTCTCTTTCCCACTTCTCCCTGCCATCGGCAAGGAAGGGAGAGAGAAAGGTGGGTACAAATCTGTTTTTAGCACCCAGCCAATTATGACTTCTGGGAAGTTTGGAAAGCACTGGATAGACTGCAACACATTTCTCATATCAATTTTGTAGCCTCCTTCCCCCACAGATAATGAAACTTTATTTTGGGCTTAAGGACTACAACTGTTACTGAGAACAATATCAACAATAATAATTCCAGGTCTCTCAGGTGCCTTTCATTGCTAAGATATTATGGTATGATTATCTTGTGCCAATTATTTCATATTTACAGATTCTAACAATAAAACTACCCCAGGTATCGCTTGTGCCATTTTTGCCAAAGAATCCAATTTCTCTCAGTTAACAAATACATTTGTTGTTCACCCACGTAGCAAATCCGTGTACCAGTCGCTTAAAAGGGATGCAAAGAAATGTAAGGAAATCTCTGCTCTTGAAAGAGCTTACTGTTTGAGGAACTAAGATATTCACATGTGATACACTTTTGCTGATAGAATAGTAAGTTTTATGCAGATTGTGTTTTTATTAAGAGGTAGCCGTAAGTGTCTAAGGCCTCCTTCTGACACTAGGTTACTCATACCCTGGCAGTGGGTCAGATGCAATTCAGTGAAATGGCAAATGGAACATAGTAGAGGGGATAGACTTCAAACTAAACCTTCTTACTGGAGACAGGGAAGACCTACGGGAGGCAAACCTAGCTGTAGGTTCTAGGAGGAGGTTCAGTCTGACAGTCAATATAGTGGCCTAAAAAATGCAACATCAGGTCATTGTCCAAATAAGCCCAGTTGTCCAAAGTGGGCCCAAATTTGGAAGAGATTTAGGTTTAAGAATCTAGGAGAGCCTAAAAAGATGGAGATTCAGGAATGAAGGGCAAGAAAATAGGTGACAGTGTACATAATTACCTTGTGTTATTTATGTTAGTTGAACGGAACTGGTTATTTTCAGTTAACGGTGTTTTTCACTCCTTCCTCAAAATTGATTAGGATAGCAAAGTATTAAATCCTATAGTAGTACTCAGAAAGACTCAGGAAAGCTTTCCAGAGTGTTTGTCTTACTATTTGTAATGATAAAACTAATTTTAAAGCCAAATGCATTTCTTAACAAATACTTTTTTTTGGTTAACGAAAGAATACTTTGAGAGTTGGACTTGAGTGGAAAGCAGGGAACTTTTTTTTTTTAATTGATGTCTGCATTTCAGAGATTAAAAGCTGCTTTGACCCAGCAACATCCTCCAGTTACCAATGGTGATACTGTCAAAGGTCATGGTAGTGGATTGGTTAGAACTCAGTCAGAGGAATCTCGACCACAGTCCCTACAACAGCCAGCCACATCCACTACAGAAACTCCGGTATGTGTGTTGTTTTTATAATCTACACTCTGTTATCCTTTAAAAAACAAATACTGGGTAACTTAAAGGACTATATACTTTGAAAAAATTACTTCTGGTCATATTTCAAAAGGGTACCAAAAACATTAGGAAAGGTAGTTCAGTGTAAAAGTATTCACACCCAGGGGTGCCAGGGTAGCTCGGTCATTTAAGTGTCCAACTCGATTTCAGTTCAGGTCATGACCTCAGAGTTGTGAGATCTAGCCCCGCATCAGGCTCCACGCTGAGTGTGAAGCCTGCTTAAGATTCTCTCTCTCCTTATCCCTGTGCCCTTCCTCTGCACCCATGCTGTCTCTCAAAAAGTATTGACACCCAAAAATAAATAAGTAAATAATTAAAATAGTCGAGCAATTATTACTGCTCAGGACACCCTGTAAATGCTTTTGTCTATGTATGTTGGTCTGACATAGCACAAATCTCCACTGACGCTTTTTAACTCATTTTTTGTGGATTGTATTTATGAGATTACTGGCATATATCAAATGGTTTTTTTTTTTAATGTTTCTGTTTATTTCTGAGAGAGAGAGCGCAGTGCAAGCAAGCTGGGGAGGGGCAGAGAGAGGGAAGGGAGACCAAGGATCCAAAGCGGGCTCTTCATGCTGACAGCGGAGAGCCCGATGTGGGGCTAGGATTCACGAACCGTTTGAGATCATGACCTGAGCCAAAGTTGGACACTTTACCGACTGAGCCACCCAGACACCCCAGTCAAATGATTCTTGAATTAAAATGTGAGAGACATTACCAAAGGAGCAGATATATATGCTTTATGGACACTGTTTATACCAGAGGTCCTTTTCATTTATCTGTAGTTTGTGACTGCTTATCAGATGGTTGATAGGTCTGTTATGTCTACAGTGCATTTCTACATGGAAGGGTAACTATTTCTGTTAAATGTTTCAGAACTCTATTTAGAACTTTTATCTTAAGAGATACTTAAACAGTATTAGCATTAGCATTAAAAAGCAAAACTTTGCTATTAAACAGGTAAATGGCAAGTTCTAGATTGCCTCATAAGCATAAGTTTTTAGATAACTGTATTTTATTTTTACAAAACTTAAAGTGGAATGTAGTTATGGTAGTTATCGACTAAACAACATAGGGGCCAAGAGAGAAGGTAAATAAGTGGATGTGTTTTAATGTCATAATTCAGACATTAGCAAACGGACTCATGGGCCAAATCCACCCATGGCTGTTTTTTTGTATCGTCTGCAAGCTCTGTGTGGTTTTTACATCCTCCAAGTTTATTTAAAAGAAATGAACATATAATTTCTATATAATAATTTCTATATAACTTCTATATAACTATGAAAATATAAATTTTTATATAATTTCTGTATAAAGCTAACCATTATTCCCCTGGATCTAATTTTTATTTGTATCTTTATATCATATTGGATGACAGCTTCATAAGGCAGGACTTTATGTTTGTTTACTATTGTATTTCTAGTTTCTAGGATAGTTCCTGTGTTCTTTTTAATGATGTGTAATGAATGGATCACTGAAAGAAAGGAGAGATGGAGGAATATATGCTTTTAAGTAGCCTTAAATTGTGAGGTGTAAAAATGTACAAATGTAACTCTGTATTTAGTTTCTGCTTATAATACTTGTGATTAGCCTTTGCTGTAATAACTGACTTGTAAATTTAAAAAAAAACAAACAAACCTGTTCTTTCCTATTCAGCCAAATGAGTAAAAGAAAAAACCTGCTATTATCAATAAGTTAAGAGGATGAAGACAAGAAAATGTTTCAAGGTTGCCATTCTTGAAACCAGCATAGAATATTTTTCTAAAAGATTAACTTGCAATTATGTACGTAAAATAAATGATCTAATTTAATACTTAATCTTTATTACAATTAAAATACAGTATAAGTTAAATTACCCTCATAATTTTTAATGCTAGTTATTTGGAAAAGAAATTAAATGAGAACCTGTGGTTTTGGAGTTTGTCGAGTGAGAAGTAGTTTGATGATTTCCCTGCAGAGCTTACCTTGATTGAGCTTATATATAAGATTATTGCTTATTATGTAGATTAGAAGATAGAAATTTTATTTATTCACCCCATTTTGGAATGTAATTCATATTAGGCAAAAAAGATTGTTTTCAGGCTTCTTTGGGTCACATACCTGTAGTCACAAAGTGCTATTTCCTTTGCGCTATTTCCAGGGGTTCGTTGTTTCCTGTCTCCCAAGTTCAGGTGTTCCATGGCACAATTTTGGGATTTAAGAAAGGCTTGGAAATGCTTATCGTTCTATAGCCCCAGATACTAGACAGTATCACTAGTGACTGACTGAAAATTTCTGCCCCTGGCTGATCTTAGATAACTAGGCAGATCCGTTGAGCAAGGGGAGCCAGTTAAAATTAAAATTTAGACTCCCGTGAGATTCTGCCCACCAGGAAGATGAACATTAATAATCATGTGAACCTGACCCTAAATTTCACAAATTGAAGGAAAGCGGAGTGTACCAAACTATGTATATCCAGTAGTTCCCTCGTCCCACAGTTTAGCTTTCGTGCTTTCAGTTATGCATAGTCAACCATGGCTCAGAAGATGGTCCTCCCTGACAGATTGCTAGAAGGCTCATTACTAGTAGCCTAGCACTATGCCACAGTGTCTTTATCATCCACCTTACATCACATCATCACATAAACGTTTTATCTCGTATCATCACCAGAAGGGTGAGTATAGTACAAGTATTTTAAAAGCAAGAGAGACCACATTCACGTAACTTTTATTACAGTATATTGTTATAATTGTTCTGTTTTATTATGAGTTATTTTTGATCTCACACTATACCTAATTTATAAATTAAACCTTGTAATAGGTATATATTCATAGGAAAAAACGTAGTATATATTGGGTTTGCTACTCTCCGTGGCTTCAGGCATCCACAGGAGTCTTGGAACACATCCCCTACTGATAAGGGACACTACTGTACTTTTGCTCCTCAATTTTAGAGAAACCAATTTTTAAAAGAAAATTTTACTGTTTTTTATTTTTAAAATTTTACTTCAAAAATAGTAAGAAAACGGTTTTTTCATAGTGAATTTAAGTAAGTTATTAAATTTTTTCCTTTAGTACTTCACAGTTTTTCAAAGGATTGTATAATACCATGATGTTAAAAAGTAAAGTTGGAGGAGACTATAGATGCCGGAGAGGGTGTGGAGAAACGGGAACCCTCTTGCACTGTTGGTGGGAATGCACATTGGTGCAGCCAGTCTGGAAAACAGTGTGGAGGTTCCTCAAAAAATTAAACATAGACCTACCCTATGACCCAGCAATAGCACTGCTAGGAATTTACCCAAGGGATAGAGGAGTGCTGATGCATAGGGGCACTTGTACCCCAATGTTCATAGCAGCACTCTCAACAGTAGCCAAATTATGGAAAGAGCCTAAATGTCCATCAGCTGATGAATGGATAAAGAAATTGTGGTTTATACACACAATGAAGTACCACGTGGCAATGAGAAAGAATGAAATATGGCCCTTTGTAGCAATGTGGATGGAACTGGAGAGTGTGATGCTAAGTGAAATAAGCCATACAGAGAAAGACAGATACCATATGTTTTCAGTCTTATGTGGATCCTGAGAAACTTAACAGAAACCCATGGGGGAGGGGAAGGAAAAAAGAAAAAAAAAAAAAGAGGTTAGAGAGGGAGAGAGCCAAAGCATAAGAGACTCTTAAAAACTGAGAACAAACTGAGGGTTGATGGGGGGTGGGAGGGAGAGGGGGGTGGGTGATGGGTATTGAGGAGGGCACCTTTTGGGATGAGCACTGGGTGTTGTATGGAAACCAATTTGACAATAAACTTCATATATTGAAAAAAAAAGTTGGAAAAACACAAGATCTATACGTGTTCATTTGTATTACGGTTTCAAGTTTTCTACATTATTTCTGTATAAATGAAAATGTTATACAAACTTTAAATATATTCACTATGGTAGTGAAAAAGTGAGAATCTTATTTTTTTAGCAGGGCTTATTTATTTCAAGGAATTCGTTAAACTGCAGGGTGATTTTCATGTCACCCCTAAATATTGATAATATACAATGAGACTTAGAAAATATAGTAGCAACCCTTTACTGCCTATGTTCTCGCTCACTGCTACAAACATAAAAAGCTTCCATTTGTGTTTATTATAGGCTTCTCCAGCTCACACAACTCCACAGACCCAAAATACAAGCGGTCGTCGAAGAAGAGCAGCTAATGAAGATCCTGATGAAAAAAGGAGGAAATTTCTAGAGCGAAATAGAGCAGCAGCATCAAGATGCCGACAAAAAAGGAAAGTCTGGGTTCAGTCTTTAGAGAAGAAAGCAGAAGACTTGAGTTCATTAAATGGTCAACTGCAGGTAAGGTGCATATATGTAAATGTTGTCTTATTTTTAGTAATTGTGAACTTAGCTCTTCCCTGTTTTTTCCACTTAGCCATCCAGACATTTTAGCACACAATATTGGGTGTGTGTGGAATCTGTAGTTAAAGCGTAGTTTTATAAACCTATTTGAATACTGAGATGAAGGGTTATAACACTTTAAACACTGACACTATGAAGAAATGTTAAATATAAGTTCTTGTGTGATACAAAAGTACCAAAACTATCTTGCTTAAACTTTATAAAGTTGTGGTATAAAGTTCAAACAAAGAACCTTGAAATTTAAAATACCACTGGTATTTCATTTTTCTTATTTTTTGGTTTCTATCACAGCTGTAAAGTTGCTTTAGTAGCATTTTTGTTCTTAATTTCTTTTGTTCTTTGAATTATAAATTTTGTTTTGTTTATTTAGAGTGAATATAGTGCTTGGAAAAGGTGTCAGATTGACAGCCTTGGAAACTGAAGGGCTCTGATTATCCACAGAACAGGTACAATATGGCCAGTGGCAGTAGAAATCATTTCTACCTGCCAGTTCACTGCAGACAGGTTTCTTAGGAACCTCATGGGATATAAAGGTTTTAAAGCTCTTTCCTGTTGAGTCTTTGGTAAGATTTACAGTGATGGTGTCGGTACCAAGTCGATTTCCTTCATGCTCTTTTTTTCTTTCTTCCTTTTGTTTTTGTTTTAATGTTGTGAATATTCTCCGGGAAAACGATGAGCATCAACTAGAAAATTGATGTCAGTGAATTGTACTTGTTACCGGTCAGTCTTTTGAGTTGTCCTTTCCTAGTTAAAAACGAATCTTTCTGTATAATCATAATTGATGGGGAGACTTGCTCTCTTGTTAAATCTATCTTTAAAGATGTCACCAGTATTAATGTCTGTTTCAATACTTCGGAAAAAGTTTTTAATATCAGACAAAGTATTTAACCTAACGTAAATTTTATAAAAATTTTTTCATATGTGAAGCAGTCATCTTTTAAAATTCTCTATTGTGCTTTGGATATTGATGGATGAGCTCGAGAACAAATAAATTTGTCTTGAAAAATTTATTTTTAGCCATTTTAACCATTTAGAAAAAAATCTAAACATTTACCACATCACAGAGACTTTAAATACATACTAGGTTATCTTAAACATATATTATCATCATCTGGTGAATTCTTAATCAAGAACTATTTTCAATCCAACTCTTGATTTCAGCCCAGGCCATGATCTCAGAGTCATGGGGAGCGAGCCCTGTGCTGGGCTCCGTGCTAAGCATGGAGCATGCTTAAGATTCATTCCCTCTCCCTCCCCCCCTCCCCCTCTCCCCCTAATCCCTTCCTCTAGGGGCACCTGGGTGGCTCAAGTCAGCTAAGCACCTGACCCTTGATTTCAGCTCAGGTCATGAATTCACAAACCATGGGATCCGGCAGGGTCTGCACTGAGATTGCGCTGCTGAGGATTCTCTCTCCCTTTCTGACCCTGCCCCACACATGCTTTGTCTCTCAAAATAAATAAACTTAAAGATTCTCTCTCCATAAAATAAAAATCATATTAAAACTATTTTCATAACTTTTTAGGAAAAAAACATGATTTTTATGATTTTTTGTCCTCTTAAATAAAATGAAACAGATTATAGGTACTAATTTAAAGTTTCAAATATGTTACATTAACGAAATGATTTAGGTGTATCTGTTTCCTTTCTGTTCTTAACAAGATTATTCTTCTAAATGACTTGGCTGTTTTTTAGTTGTACATGAAGCATGTTATTCTCTGTTAGCCTCCATTGCCTTACACATAGAATAGAGATAATGCCTGTTGATCCTACTTCTCTTGAGGGTTTTTTGCATAAATCATTTGAATTAGAATAAGTGCAAGAATTTTTAAGTACATAAATTTTAAATCTTAAATTGGTCAATATTTTCCTAATTTGGCTTATTCTTTTTAAGAAGTAAAAATGTTTGAAAACTTTAAAGTGGGATAGAAATATATGGTATCTACAGGCTATTCTTGGACTTCAGATTGGGCCAGTTTTCTGCTGTGACCCAAGGTATGGTAGTACTAACAGCTTTAATGAATCATTGCTATTCCCTTAATTGTATTGCAGCACTGGTCACCATTATCAATAGCAACAGTGCTTTGTTATTTCAGAAAACCTTGGAAAATTCAACATTCGAGACAAATGTATGTAATCCTTACTTCATTCATCTCATGTTTTTTTTCCACCATACAAACTATGATTAAATGTCATTATCTTAAAATATATTTTATGTTTTCCTAATCTGGGTAGAAATTTCTTGATTGGAGGAATAAAGGCAAGATTTATCACCTCAGTAAAAGTTAACAAACGTATCATTTTGAAAGCATGAATCTTTTAAATTGAAGTCAAATTAAAGAAATTCCTAAATTAACCGCTACAGTTTAATAGGACGTTAGTTAATACTTCAGATTACAAACAGAAAAGTAAACTCCGTATGTTTAATCATTAAAAACTAAGTGATGATGGCTTCATGGTTAGATAAGAAAGTGTTCTTAGTTTTAGAAATGCATATCAGAATGTGAAGATAGGTGAAATGATGTGTTATCAGGGATGTTTTTTAAAATGCTTAAGAATGAAGTTCGTATGTATGTATCAACCTGGGAAATAATCTGTAATATATTATTAGGGGTAAAAAGAAAGTTGCCGCAAACAGCCCTAATGTCCATCGGTGGATGAATGGACTGGTTATGTTATATATGCACAGAATATTATTCAGCCATAAAAAGGAGTGAGAGTACAGAATGTGTATGAACCTCAAAACATGCTTAAGTGAAAGAAGCCAGAAACAAAGTCATGTGTGACTCCGTTTGTATGAAATATTTAGAGGAGAGAAATCCATAGAGACAAATGCAGATTGGTGGTTACCAGTGACATGGGGAGGAGGAAATAGGGAGAAACTGGTTAATGGGTAAGGAGTTTTACTTTGGAGTGACAGAAGTGTTTTATCACCAGATTGGGAGAGGTGGCTGCACAGCATTGTAAACGTACTGAACACCACTGAATTGTTCACTTTATTTTTGTTGTTGTTGTTTGTTTATTTTGACAGAGAGTGCACATGTGAGCGAAGCAGAGCGAGAGGAGAGAGAATCCCAAGCAGGGATTCCTGACAGTAGAGCCCCATGTAGGGCTTGATCTCACAAACCATGAGATCATGACCTGAGCTGAAATCAAGAGTCGGATGCTTAACCAACTGAGCCACCCAGGCGCCCTGAATTGTTCACTTCAAAATGGTTAATTCTAGGGGTGCCTGGGTGGCTCAGTCGGTTTAGTGTCTGACTTCGACTCAGGTCGTGATCTTGCAGATTGTGGGTTCAAGCCCTGCTTCGGGCTCTGTGCTGACAGCTCAGAGCCTGGAACCTGCTTCGGATTCTGTGTCTCCCTCTCTCTCTCTGCTGCTCCCCCGCTGATGTTCTGTTTCCCTCTCTCTCAAAATAATTAATAACATTTTTAAAAAATGGTTAATTCTAGCTCATGGAATGTCACCTCACTAAATTACTTAAAAAATAGTTGGAGCATAACTTTTTCATTAATAAAAAGTTTATAGTTAGATGAATAAATGTGTAGATATGGAAATCACTATAGGAATGAATCCCTAAATATAAGTGGAATTTTAAGAATGATCTGCACCAGGATGTAACAGTGGGGAAAAGGCTGTTGAGAAGCATGAACGATTTGGGAATAGAGTAGGCTTCAGTAATTGTTTCAAGCGGCTATATGGTTTTTATTCATTGTTTTTTAGTTATCAAATGAAATAGCAGTTCTAAAAAGTGACAGATTCTGATTTTCAGAATATAAAGAGTTAACCTGGATTCAGGGAGGAAAACTTTGTCTCACAACAGCAAAACTGTTAACTGTGAAGAACAGAATGACTTGTAAAGAAAATTGAATGTCAGAGAAATAATTAAACTATGTGAAAACATTCCATCAATTCTACATTTCCTTAATCCTTCACGTGACATACAGGCATAGCTGATCAGTATAGTGGGCAGTAATGACCCATGGTTACTTATATATTATAAATAAATTTTAATGAGTGTTGAGGTGTGACTGTTCATATTTTTACCAAATACATATTAGGTTTTAAAGAACATGTTAATTATTCAATCTTCTTGCCCCACTCACTGAATTTAATATTTTAGCCTTCTAAAATTGCTGCTAAAAGGCAATATCATGAAGTTGAATTGGAGACATGGTAATCTAGACCAAAACTTGGATACTGTTGGTTATAAATTATTATATTTTTAAAGGTAATATGTGATTTTTGTGGTCTTTTACTTGAAAGAGTTTCTACCTCTTCATGACTTTGCTTTTCAGTTATACTCATTTTGAAATTTTGTTGTCAGTTTACAATTTCACCCTGTTTCCTTTGTGGACAAAGACAGATTCTTTACTCACCGTAGCTCCTTAACAGTTACTCTGATATAAAACTTGGGAGTTTTTGTCGTGGATTTTGCTTTTGAAACTTAAGTGTTGCAAAATGTGTGTGGAGTAGAAGCTTAGTAAGTTTTTTTAAAAATGGAAGCATTGTTTCATAGCTGGGTACTTGGAAGACTTCACTCATAAGTTAATGATGACACGGAAAAGGTTTTGTTACTGCTTTGTTGACTTAAAAGGGAATAGAATCAAATCTTTTATTTCTGACACCTAAACAATATTTTATTTCAGTATTTATCCCTTGAAATAGGAAAGAATAGTGACAGTTGGAAAATACTATACCTGTTTGTTTTAATTCCAAGGTGGGGGTGTGGTGGGGAAGTATTGTGTGCTATCACCGCCTTCCTTCTTTTCCCCTGAGTGTTTAAATTACGCTGTAGAGGGGGAAAGGGTGATAGTGATACCACCTCTACTTCATGCATTTTACTAGGAGCCTGAGACCTGGTTCTTCGTTTTAGTAGGCCTTGCTAAAAATCTTTGAGCCTTTACTTCCCCATCTGTCATACTCCTAGAATAAGTACTATTATGAAGATCAAATGAGAGAGAGAGTACAGAGAAGTCTATTATAACGACACTATGCAAATGCTAGTTATTTATTATTCATTCTGTCGTTAAGCATCTATTGTGTGCAGAGCATGTTATTAGACACAGGAGATACAACAGTGAAAAAGACATTGTCCTTGCACTTACAGAATTTGTGGTCTATCAGAGGAGACTGACATGAAACAAAGTATGAGACTAAGGAGAATGAGAAAAGGGTCATTCCCATTCATTTCACAAAGTATTTCCAAAATACTTTTTTTTTTCTTCTATCGTCATAGACATAAGTTAAGTATTTCATTCTCAAGTGTAAGCTTTTGCATCCATGACAGTCCTTGGAACTGTGTGAGGGGAATCTTGATACTTAATCATTGATTTTTGTGAAGACTAAACATGAGGAAAATCATACCTTTAGCAATGAGAAACTCCCTTATTTAATTTGGAGGGGTAGTGTCTAAACTGAAAAGCCAAAGATCATAAATTTATGGAATACTTGGTCCTCAATCTATAGCCAGTGATCAATGAAAACCTTTAATAGATTACTCATATAAACTAAAAAAGAATTGTTCATTAGTATGTAATTAACCTTTGAGTAGCTACAGATGGAATGAAGCAATGGTACAGACAATGCCAAAGTAATTTACTTTTAGACCAGAATAACAGTTTTTTTTCAGCATCTGTCTTATCTTACCAAAAATGTTTTACTTTGACTAAAAAAAAAAAAAAAATCATAACATGGTTTATGATGAATGTCTATATAGAATATTTAGGAGAGAGAGCATTTGTGATTTTTTAAATTCTGTGAGATGATACTGTAAAATATGCCAATTTTCATTTTATGTCTGAGAAAAATTAACAGTGTAGCTGTGTTGGTGAGGTTGTGGGCATAAATAAGGAAATCGGGACCTCTGACCAACTTTATATTATTTAAGCAATTTCATTTCACCTTCTTTGGTATTTTTTAACCCTCCCCTGGACATAGAATTACCGTGGTTCTCTCTAGAATAGTACTAAATAGTACTCCGTACTAGGCTGTGTGCTGTACTCTGGGGATACAGAGAGCCAGATAATCCCAATCTGGCAGAGGTGATGAACAAGTAAACCAAAAATTAACAATCCTGGTGTGGTGAATACTACGTAAATGCGCACACATATGTATATATGGCTCTGGGAACACAGAAACGGACTCCTAACTTATTTTCCTATCCAAATTTATACTGAGTGGACTCTTAAAGATGAGTGAAAAAATTAGCAAGATGAGAAGAAGGAGAGGAAAGCTTTTCTAGGTAGAGAAAATTGTGTGTATTCACAAGAACTTCAGTTTGTGTAGTTCAGAACAATTAAGTATTTTTTTTCATAGGTTCAAACTAATGTGAAAGGGTGGTCACAGGTACCAGATTATAAGAGATTATAAGAGATTATTATAAGATTATACTATATATTCTGGGCTAAAAATACATGTCCAACCCTATTTCATATTACAGAAATTAATGAGAGAAACTTACTAGACATGGATCTCAAAATCAAGCTGATGCAGCAGGGAGGGAGGAATTTTGGATAATATATATTAGGTTCTTCATAACGTGGTTTCTCGTGCTTGGTGTCATTAATAAAGAGCTATAATTTATAGTATTGACACTGATGACTGCAGTATTACAGAGAAATGAGTTTTCTAATAAGCAGCTTATTTTTTTAAGTGAAACTAAAAATTTCCCTCTTATATTTTCATCACCATACACCCATTCTTGTCTCAAATACAATATTTTAAACACAATTTAGCCTTTTAATGTTCCGAGTTATTGTGAGCATCAATTTTTGTTCTGTGCTTTAATGCATTGTTGCAATTTGTTGTTGTGGGGGTGCGAGAAACTATTTGGCCCAAGAGACTTGCTTAAGTTTCATTCTTTGGATTTTTGTATTTCTGTCATTGATCAGTTAATAGGATCTAATGAGTCTAATCTTCTAAATAATTCTACATTCAGCTTCCTGGTTAAGAGACCAAGGGGTGGAAAACAAAGTTCCTGAGCTTTTACGTACACATGCTTGTTATATTTCTTTATTTAATTTCGGGTTACTTAAGGGTAATGTAAGTCCAAATAAGTAGATGTGTTTGTAAATTAAGAGTTTTCCTGCCATTTTATTAAATTCATATTATGACTCACTCTGGAGTATTGGTAATTATCACTAACTTCTGCATCTTTAATATTTGGGGGTGACCCAAGGGAATTAAATGGACTCCCTTAATTTGGAACTTTTTAATATAGAATCTACCAGATTAACGCCTCCAAAACAAAGGCTGTGAAGTGCTCATTTTTAAATAAGGACTAGGACAAATCACCATTAATTTATCGGATTTAAATTTTGATGTGTACAGATTACCTAGATCAAGGGCAACTAAGTCATCTAGATATTATATCTACTATCATTGGTTCCGTGTCCAACACAGTACTTTGTTGCATTTTAGGTATCCATGATTCTTTGATTATTGTGGTTTCTTCTGTGGAGGCTTTCATAGTTTCCAGAAAACCAGAAACTTGCTTAATTGAGTTTCCAGGATAAATTTTTCACTTTCAAGTGAACAGAGACAGTGAACATTCATTCTGACTCCCTTGATGTTTCTAATTTTTCAGATAATCAAAAGAGCATGCAACATAACTAAAAAATACCTTCTGCAGGTAACCTGTAATATATAAGCAGTCCCAAGGCAAATGGTAACATAAAAACTTTGAAATATGTTATCCAGTCATGTTGTTACCTCATTTAAATTTTTATAGAAGTTGCAGTCTTTGTACAAATGCTAAAATACAAAAACTGATGTGTACTGATTAAACCTGCTCGAGCAGTGTGTTTTGTTTATTCCTTGATACTCTGTTAAAGATATCCAATACCCTTAATTTTCACTTGTTATCAGCAGTAAGAAACGTTTAGTCTGATGCTGTTAAGGTACATAAGTTGTTTCTTCTCTAGAGTGAAGTCACCCTGCTGAGAAATGAAGTGGCACAGCTGAAACAGCTTCTTCTGGCTCATAAAGATTGCCCTGTAACCGCCATGCAGAAGAAATCTGGCTATCATAGTGAGTAATGTGCCATCACCTATAGCCTTAGGCTGCGTCGGTGAAATACTGCCAGAGTGAACCACGCTACAGTTAAAAAGACAGAGGCTGCAGTTCTAATACTTAATATTAAATATCAGAACTTCTGCAGGGTTATTATGGAACGGGGAATATACTTTGTAGAATCTAGAGTTTTTGAATTTTCCTGTTTCTAGCCTTTTTTCGAGGGATTACTATACATCAACAAAACAGGTTAATAATTCAAAATATACTGTAAGTACTGATGGTATTTCATCTTCCCAGGGTAACGGTTGGTCTTAGAACGACAGAGTGAAACACTGCTTCTTTTCCAGCCTCCATTGAGTAATTTTTTTTTTAATTAACTATCTTCGTTTAACAATATATAGTACCCATTTACAGTATCGGATCCTATTGTTCTTAAATATCAGCATTGTGCAGTTTTTTTTATTGTTGTGAATCTTTATGTTGAGTCTTTTGGTCATAAAAATGCTACAGAACACTACTTCCATTATCTGCTTCTAAGTTTCCTTTTACATGTTTTCCCCAAAATGAGATTCTTCTGTTTTTCAGCATTTTAGAGGTTAATTGTGCTTTTTCTTTCTTGTAATGTCCTTCTTTTTTGATAAGATGCACAATATTGGAGCCAGCTGTTACTCTTGAATAAATGGCCAATTTTGTCCATCGTACACAAATTTGTAACAAGTAACAGAGCTGGGAAGGCATTAGGCAACATTCATAATATATAACCCACAGCTTTTGTTTTTATGATTTAGTGATATTTCAGGATATTTGTAAATGTGAAGATTGTTTCAACCATATGTATCCACTTCATTTTAATTTGCCAGTGTCAGTAATTCAAAAGAAAGAAACATTTTGTATTGGATGCAAACAGTTCCTCAGGTGCTCACGATAAAACTTAATGGCCACCATCTTTACTTGTAGTCATTGTAAGCAGTTTCATCAGAATGGGCAATATTTTTTAATTTAAAAGATTCAGTAGATTTAGCAACTCTCTATTGCCATATATATTTAGAACATTGATTTTTGTCAGTTTTGAGCAAATAAATCTCAGTCCTTTGATATCTAGTCATTTTCACAGGATGGTGAAACACATTGTGGAGTAAATTGGAACCATATAGAAATATGTTTGGGGTTTGTATTAACAATGATTGCTGCAGGGATGAGGCCATTATGGCTCCCATCTGACTTAACAACATAATTTCTGATAGAAGCTACTGAGTTCAGCATTATGCATCTATGATTTTCTTAACAAGAGAGCGCTCTTGAATTTTGATAGTTCAAAAAGAATATACAAATGATTCTATAAAATTAGAAGGAAAATGAATTCTTCCGTTGCATCCAACTAAAAATTTATCTCATCTGCAATTTTTTAATCCCATCAGTTTTATCTCTTATCAAGGTAGCATGTGCACAGCAAAGGCAAGCCAATTTTTCATTTTAAGCAACAATTTATAAAGATATTTTTAAGGTATAAATGTGTGGGTTTATGTGCCATACCCTTAAATAAACTGAAAGTCTAGATTAATAAATTTTTAGGAAATACATATTATGCTAGGTTGAATAGACTGCAGGAAATGAATAACACATTTTGGACGTTTGGAACTATTCCTGCCTTTTTCCTACCTAGTCCTCTAGATAATCAAATGGAAGTAAAATACGGTTTTAGTATAAAATTAGTTCTCTTTAGCTCTTGGGAGATAATTGGATTTTGTAGAAATTGTAAAGTAATTTCTGTTTTCAAGTTTGAAGCAGAAAATCTGACTTTTGTTTAGTAGTCAAGGCAGATGGATTGAGTAAGTGAGTACTTAACATCTTGGAGAAAATGTGGGGAAGTTCACAAATACTGAACACTATGCATGTCTTAGCACACAGCTATTGCTGATGGTGAACTGTAATAGTAGTTAAGACTTTCAAAACATCTGTGAAGTCAAGGTTTAATAGAAACTAATGAATATTACAAAAATCTTTCAGATAAAGGTGACAGTATAAAAGCACACCACCATACGGTCTCACTTCTAATTGTCAAAGTCCGTGCATCCTAGGATGAAACCCCTCAGGCATGGGAAAACCATGACAGTTGGTCACCTTAAACAGTATAAAACATGAATGAAAATAGGAATATATTTTTGATGTTTGGATTCTATGAAAAATAAAGCACAAGAGTGATCTTATTACCATTGATTCCTATTTTCTAAATTTTGGAGCATAATTAAAATTGTATTATACTTGCTTCTGTAATCTTAAGTGCGAAGGAAACCTTCTTTGGGCCCTAGATGTAATTGAGAGCTTATATTTTCATTAATGAAAATATATGTATGAACATAGGTAGAAATCTTCAGAGCGTGAATTGTCAAACACTTGGGGGTTTTTTAGTAGCTTTTAAGTAGGGCTGAAAAGGGCTCTGTGAGTGCAGTAAGAACTCTTCTCTTTCTAGTGCTTAGGGTTATGTTGGTGATTTTTCTCTCCTCACCTTCCAGAAGTGGACATAGGTGCAGGTATATCCCTTTATAAAAGTATTTTACATATAAAATGTATAATTACGCCATTTATAAATCGGTACCTGGTACTTTGTATAGCCTAAAGATTTGCTTTGCCTAATTCTGAAAGTCTGGAGATTAGCACTTGTCTTTAAAATTTACTGTTTTATGTTGTCATTGCCTGTACTCTGTATTTACATTTCCTTAGACCTCTCATCATAGATCAGCCTCTTTATTTTTAAATTTTTTATTTTGAGAGAGAGAGGAGTGGGTATGGAGGGGCAGGGAGAGAGAGTCTTAAGCAGGCTCCACGCTCAGCTCAACTGTGAGATCGTGACCTGAGCAGAAATCAAGAGCTGGACACTACTGACTGAGCCACCCAGGCACCTTCGCCTCTTGGTTTTTGAAAGCTGGTGTATCCCTAGAACTTAACATTGAGAGGAAGGTCCGTTTGTTTTCATATTGAAGAAGAGACGTAAAGGGGACTGTACTCTTGTCAGTTTGAGTGCCATTGCCAGGGTTTGGGTTTCTTGAACACGTAACTGTTCTGTTGGCTATGTAACTGAATTAGAAATATTTTATAACATTTGTTATTGCCTCATCCAAAAAGGATCCTTTCTACTTTATATAATTTTAAAAGGTTTATTGTGATTTTTTTATCATATCTTGAGGGGTGATTTTGCATTGGTAGCAGATTTATAGAGAAGAGGGGATTCTAATTAATATATTTTTAAAAACTGCTTTCCAGAAAATGCATGGATTTGAGGCAAACTTGTCAAAATTCTTTAAGTCCTATATTTCAGAAAACTCTCAAAATGGGTTTTATGTGAACTAAAATCAAGCTGGCCAGGTTTCTCCTCCTCCATCTCCTGCATCACAAATCATGGAATAAGTCCTGCTTCATAGCGTCCACAGTCTTTTAATAATGGACTTTCAGAATAGGCACCTGGCCACCAGTAAGCAGGCCAGTCTGCATTGTCAGATTTGACAGCCCGCTTGTTACCTTTAAGCACTAAATAAAAATTATTTTAAAGCCAAATGAAAAGAAAACGAGGGGTTTCTGGGTGGCTCAGTTGGTTAGACGTCTGACTCTTGGTTTTGGCTCAGGTCATGATCTCACAGTTTGTGAGATCGAGCCCCACATTGGGCTGTTCACTGACAGTGCAGAGCCTGCATGAGATTCTCTCTCTCCCTCTCTCTGCTCCACCTCAGCTCTGTGTCTCTCAAAATAAATAAACTCTATAAAAAAAAAAAGTACAAAAGAATACATCCAGTATGATACAATTTTCAGAATGTTCAAAAGTTAAATGCTACTTTCTAGGGATGCATACCTATTTGGTAAAACTTCGAACAAAAAACAAGGTAATGGTTAAAGAGCTATCAGAACAGTGATTACCTTTGATGAGGAGAAGAGCCTCCAGGAAGCATCATTGTTATTGGCGGTGTTCTCTTAAGCTGGGGGCTAGGTTCACAGTTATCATTGGTCCATGTTATCATTCTATAAGTTACGTACACTGTAACTACCGGTGTGGTGTGCGTATCAGAGTTTTCACTAAATGAAATTACTGGATTTGATCCTGTTAAAATGAGAAAGATGTAGGAGATGCATTGTTCCGTCCTAAAAGTTGGTAGATTTTCACAAGTACACAGAATGCCTCTTTCTGAGTATCTTCCATTGTAGTTTCTAGAGTTTTATATAATTTTTTATTTGAATCCCAATTAATTCGTGCAGCTCTAACAGCTGGTGGCATTTAGATTCTAAATATTGCTCATTCTCATGTGTATGCATCATTAGAGTCAGGTGTTGTAATCACCCATTGCTGCCATCGATGGAAAGTCAGCCAGAATAAATATAGTTCTAGAGAATGCAGAGGGAGTAATTTGAAAATGCAATTTGTATGGAAGAATTCATTTTGTTTATGCGTGTGGGTATAAATTTTCTTATCTTTTAATAAGAATGGCATGTAGGCAAACAGACCGGTTGTGTTAAATTGTCGTTACTTGGTAAGGGTCTGATTATATCTGTAAGAGTCTGTCTCCCAAATTCCTGCCTGACTTTTCTTAACACTGTTGAGCAAACACGTCCTCGGCTCGGTTCTGTGAGCTGGGCACGCAGATGCTTCCGTGTGCATGGCGAGGCCTTCATTTGAGCTGCTGCAAGTAAAATCGGAAAGCCACCTTTTGGTTTGCTCAGTTCCAGTCATCCCATCGTATCTAAATAACCGCTTTTGTCAAACCCTGACTCTTTACTCTTGTGTGTTGACAACCTACTGATACATTCTTACAGCTGTTTTTAAGAAACCGTGATTCTTCTTTTTTCCGCTCAGCTGCTGATAAAGACGATAGTTCAGAAGACCTGTCCGTGCCAAGCAGCCCGCACCCTGAAGCTATACAGCATAGTTCTGTCAGCACATCCAATGGAGTCAGTTCAACCTCCAAGGCCGAAGCTGTGGCCACCTCAGTCCTCACACAGATGGCGGACCAGAGTACAGAGCCCGCGCTGTCGCAGATTGTTATGGCTCCTGCCTCCCAGTCACAGCCCTCAGGAAGTTGATTAAAAACCTGCGGTGCGGCAGTTTTAGATACTCATTAGTGACTTCAAAGGGAAATCAAGGAAAGACCGGTTTCCGTTGATGCGAAATCTGTGGTTGTAAATTTTTTTTTTTACTTGAAATTAAATTTGGCTCTAAAGTTGGTGTAGCGGCAGTTGATGATCAGCCTGAACAACAGTTTTTAGTCTCTGGAAAAAGACTGATTTTGCTTTTTTTATAAATATTGTTAGATTTATTAATTTTCTGTGCTCAATGTGTAAATTGTATTATAATTCATTGTGGTTTATTTCACTTTTAATTTGGTGGTGTTTTAATAAATGGGGGTGTTACTGAGTCTCTTCCCACTTCCATTTCTTTTGACCACCTCTTACCCTCAACTGTGATGGTAGTATTGTCATATCATTTATACCAAAGTTCTGCATCGTCCCTGTTGACTTTGTAATGTTAACAAGGTCATAAAGCACTAGCAAGAGAAAGATAGAAATTTGCTTTTAATCTTTTTGCCTTTTATTTTGCACATTATGCAAAAGGAAGAACATTAGAGAACACTTTTTAAGTGAGTGAAACGTGGTAAAAGACATACAGTGCTTTTATGCACCCTCAAACTAAATCAAGGTCATCCGTCGTGCGTTTTCTTTAAGATTTTAAGTAGACAGGAATTTTGGAATCCTCCAACATTTCAAAAGGACTATTTTTCAAGTCTTAAATTCAGTATTTTAAATCCTATGTTTTGAGGCTAATAAAACATGAAATTATATCATCTATGATACAGGGTTATCAGATAGCTAATAATTTTTTGAAATTAGGTTTTGGGTTTTTTTGCAGATTTCAGGTTACAAACTGAGAAGTTTATGCATAATCAAGTATGGTGTGGTTGCCAGAAAAAGCCTAAAAATTACTTAGAAAATTTAAGGCTGTTTGCCCCCATTGTCTTGTACTTGCAAGCTAACTTGTACTTATTCTTGTGAAAGCACTGTCATCTTTTAGTAGCAAATTTTGATAATGTTTCTCGTGGGAAAAAAAATCAGTATCTATCTTTAGAACATTGTAATTATAATGTGGGAAGCAAGAGTGTGTGTGTGTGTGTGTGAGAGAGAGAGAGAGTGTGTGTGTGTGTGTATGTGTGTTATGTGTGTATGTTTCTTTCAATAGTTTATGCCAGCAGTCTTTGCTTGAATGTTTAACGATGCCTTCGGTGTGATGCTGGCCGATAGATGATTGCAATTTAAAATGTCATTACTGTGCAGGCTTGGATAACTAACATTCCATGATGTAGTTTGTTTCTGAGGAGATGATTGTAGGTACACTTTTCTCATTATCCAATCATCCGTGGGATACTGAGTTTTCTAATGTGCCATTATCTATTTTTATTCTCCAGTTATGTTCAAGATACAGTACAATATTTTAAAATAGACTAAATTGTGAAAAATAAAGTAGTAGACGTGTGTAAGAAAACTTTGTAAAATAGTTACGAGTCCTACCCAGTAGCAACTTCTGGCATTCAAGCAGGATTCCATTATGTAAATATCTGTAACACATTTATAATAAGCTGTGTAGTCTGTTCTGCATCTATACTACACTATTTACGAATGTCTCGGTGCCATCTCCTAACGAGACTGACCTTTTAAAAACCTATGTCGAATCTCCTTGGTAATTCAAGGAACTATCCCACCTGCCTAAGTTCCAAACTGGGAAACATTCAAATTATACAAATGACATTTCAGGACTTTTAAGTATGAAGATAATAGGATTTTTATTGTTTGGCTTATCAAGAGTGAGCGTTTTTAGTTGATAATTCTACTTCTAAATTTTTTTTTATTTTTAACTGATTTTGTAATTTAAAGCAATGAATTTCTGATCATGATTTTCTCATAGTTATGCTAAGGAGTTGATCTCAAAGGCACAAAATATGAATTCTGCAAGAAGGCAGTTTTTTATTGTAAGTTTGGATGGGTTAGGAAAAGCCTCAACTTTTCACTCTCCTAAGTCCTTCAGTACATTTTTCTTTCATTTTATTATTTATGCAAGTTAAAGTTTTTGGTAACAGGAATTCTTGCAACTGTAAAATAAAACTACATAGATGTAAGAAGTCATGTAAACGGTTAATGAACTTACCAAGGTTAGCAAAACTTTCATTGTAAATCAGTCTGTGCTCAGCAAATGAAAATCATTCTTAGTTGTATAAACACAAATTCCATTTTGACTTTCAGGATGTCGCACTACTTCTGTACCTAGCATTTTGAGTCCTTACATTTGCAATGTTACACAAACTGTACTACTTTCTTTTATGTGCAGTTTGCATGAGTAAACCATCAGAGAATAAATTCTATCTTTAAATTATGTTCATAATTTGCTTGTCCTTACCTCTCTTTCGTAAAGTAACAGCACTTGATAATATGCTTTCCGCCCCCTTCAGGATGTTTGTTACCTGAGAAGAACCGGATAGTCTTTCTATTTCTGTGATAAAATTCAGTCCTCCTTAAAGACGTTTCAACTGCAGGGTGCTCAGGCCTTGTCCTTCTCTGGATTCATTAAGCCCCAGCCAGATACACTGAACTTTTAACTTTTGTCCCCAGCCACGAACATTCTCTCAACGACACCCATACACCAGTCCGCCCGCCTCTGGCATCTCTTGGCAACTGCCTGACAAAACATCTTAAACGTAACACATCCAACGTTATGTGCCAACCATTATAGTTCAGTTACAAGTGTAACACGTCCAGCACTGACTCCTTAGCACCCCCCCCCCACCTTCCCGTCAAGTGTGGTTCTCCAGCAGTCTTTCAAAAGACACTTGATGACAGCTCCCTTCTTCCAGTTGCTTAAGCCAGGACAACGGTGGTGGTGTCTTTGATTTCTCTCTTCCCACCTCCAAACTATCAGGAAATGCTGTTGGATTTACCATCAGAACAATCCAGAATTCAACCACTTCTCCCCCTGTACAGTGCTATTGCTCTGTACCCTTATTATCGTTCACCCAGTGTACTGTATCTGCCTAGTAACGGCCTCCTTGTTTCCACCCCTCCTCCTTCAGCCCATCCTCAGTACAACAGCTAGAATGGTACTTTTCAAATTAAATCAGCTTGTGGTGCTCCATCTACTCCAATCCTGGAGCAGCTCGCTGCACTCAGAGCTGAAGTCCATACAGCGGCCTGCAAGACGGTTTGTTCCCCATCCCGGTGCTGTGCTGGCTCTGAACCCCTCTACCTCGTTTTATTCAGTGAGAGCTACTCAGCGTGTCACTCGTTGTTCTGGGCACATGGAATGCACCAGGAGCCCAAACACAAAAATCCGTGCCTTTGTGGATGGAGCTCCATTCCAAAGAGGGTTGGGGGGGTTAGTGTTGGGAACCACAATTAACCTACTGATACAAATGCTAAAAGTGGTCAGTGCTAAGTGAAGAAATTAAAGATGGAGAGCATGTGAATTGATACTTTGGTCTTGTTCAGATTGAGCCAATCTGAAGAGATGCAAAAAAATCACATGGCTATTTTTTAAGGTACACGTTCTAATGAAGGTACTTAATCTGGATTACATGATATTAGATAAAAGATTTCATGAAGACAAGCTGCTGATACCTAACAAAATTTGACGAAAATATTAAAAGGTCAAACTCATTGTTTGCATTGATTTGTTTCAGAGGACAGGAAAGATCATCTTGTCTCTGGCATGTACTTACTGTTAAATGTAGTTTTATTACTTCTACATCTCAGACTGTAGCGTTTAACACTTGACATTAAGAATTCACTTGTGAGAATCTATAGGAGAAATCTGTTTACTTGTAGGCCTTCATTTGTATAAATATACACTTGCACAGACACAGGGAAAAAAAATGCCTAGAGAACACAGTTATCCAAAAATTTAGTTCTAAAAGACATTTAGAAGAAAACATTTTCTAGGGGCACCTGGGGCGCTCAGCCAATCAAGCATCCAACTTCAGCTCAGGTCATGAGCTCACAGTTAATGAGTTCAAGTCCCACGTTGGGCTCTGGGCCGACAGCTCAGAGCCTGGAGCCTACCTCGGATTCTGTGTCTTCCTCTCTCTGCCCCTCCCCCACTTACGTGCTCTCTCAAAAATAAACATTTAAAAAGTTAAAAAAATTTTTTAATCTGACATTTTCTAGATTATCTTGACCACAGGATAATGGTTACTTTTGAAGGCAATTCATACCATTTTGTATCTCATGTAGTTATGAGAAATCGTTTCTTTAAACTATTAATAAATACAAATTTGTTTCTGTAATTCTCTCCCACAGTTAAAAAAAAAATACAGGTCTTTGCAAGACTAACAACAGACTTCTACATGGGTGCTCATTGAAGCTAAGTATCATGATCCTAGAGAGCTAGCATCTTTCTGTGTAGAGAAAAACCCACACAAAATTTAGAATGAGGACCTTTCTGGAAAAAGCAATCTACCATTTAAGTAAGTGGTGAGTTGCCAATTCCATGTATTGCCATAGAAAAAGCACAGTCAGTGAAAATGTTTCAAAATTAAAGGATTTATTCTGAAATAACAAAGGCCACGTGATATTGAAACCTACAATAAAAAGTATATGCATAGTTTTATTCTATTGTAGCAGTCTAAAGTACAGAATCAAATGTTAATAGTAAAATAATCAAATGTGTCACAGCACTCTAGAAGGGTTTTGTTATTCAATAATGGGACAGTGAGTTGCATCTTTTATCATCAAATGCACATGCAAATTTTTCCAGTGGCTTTCTGAGAAGAGGAAGTCATTAGTATATGGTCATGATCACAATGCCTTCCTTTGCCTCTTTATTTTGCATTAAATTTTAAATGTAAAGCAATTCCTTCAGCTAGAATGTGTTTAACAAAATGGCTGCCATGGTTTTATCATTACCTCAATTATTTGGGAAGCATTTTTAACTATGTCCGTTATGTCGAATAAAGGTTGGTTTGCTTTATTCACTTACATTAGGTTTTGCATCCCCCACCAAAAGAATGCTTTCCCAAGGAGGAGTTAAGGTGACGGAGCAGCATGGAAACCCTGAGCTTGTCTGGTCCCTGAAACACAGCTAGATTAGTGCCAAACAATTTTGAACCCTAGGAAATTGATCTGAGGATTCACACAACCATCTGCATAACTTAAGCCATAGAATTTGGTAGGTACATGGTACAGAGAGGTGAACTGGGGGAGAGGAAGGCTGCAGAGGGAAGGGAGGTGTTTTTGGCGGAGAGAGGACAGAGCAAGGGGGAGAGTGTAGTGCATCGTGATTGTGTGACAAAAGCATTCCCCAAAGCTACCTGGAGAGAGACAGAGAGAGAGAGTGAAAACACAGGCGAGACTGAACAAGAAATCTGTTCCCAAAACCATTGATGGGGAGAAAGGAAAGGGTTTTAACACCACTAGGATTCTATAAACAGGGGAGTGCAGAGCCTGAAGTTCCGGACCTCAGTGCTGGGCAGTGCTGTGGTGAGGAAGCAGGGTGGATGCCCAGGAGCAGGCAGAGCAACCTGAGGGGGTATGTGTGCCACACAGAAGCAGTTCCCCTACTTGGAGTGCATTTGGTAGAGGCCATACAGCCTCCCCATAGGCAAAGGTCCCAGTGAACCCTGAAGAGCAGCCATGTTTGCTAGTATTGGGATAAAAACACCAGAGTGCAGTGAAACCCGGCAACAGCTGTATGTTGTAATTTGCCATAATCTCTGAACCCCTGCCGTTGCACAATCACCCAAACGCTTCTGGGGCAAGCCGGCACCTGGCCATTGCTTAGCAAGACCCTCCACCAGAGAGTCGGTGTAGATGGGTCTAAGCCCCAGGGGTCTCCAAAGTGTAGGGTTTTGAAACACAACTCCGTCTGAGATAAAACACTGGAAGAAGGTGCTGCCTGGCAAGCAGACAGCTTGGACAGGGACAGGGTAGAGGTGGGGAGTGGACAGAGGCCTGAGACAAAGGAGGGGTGCTTGATCACAGGTCGGTGAGGGCAAAGAATTCCTGTGCCAGAGACTAGGGAGCTGGGTGGAGCCATTTCCACCTCTCTCGTGCTCGCACACATGCATACCAGCATGCGCACCACACTGATCCACCCCAGTAAGCTAAGCGGTGCCACTTAGTTGAGAATGGAGCCATTACACCAAGCCCAGCTGCGCCCTCCAACCACATCCCCCAGAAGACCAGCACAAGATACTCCACCTGCTTAGTGTACAGACTATAGAGTGCTCCACAGTTTCAGTTGTAGGGGAAACTGGATATAACTTCATCTGGGTTTCATTCTGTTTGCTGGTTCATTTATTTGTTTGTTTTCTTTGCTTCTGTTTTTGCTTAAATTGTTTTTTTCTTTTTCTCTTTTCTTTCTTGGATACAGAAAGATAAAATACTTTTTTTAATTTTTTATTTTTTTCTTTTTTTTTTTTTTTAATTTTTTTTTTTTTTTAACGTTTATTTATTTTTGGGACAGAGAGAGACAGAGCATGAACGGGGGAGGGGCAGAGAGAGAGGGAGACACAGAATCGGAAACAGGCTCCAGGCTCTGAGCCATCAGCCCAGAGCCCGATGCGGGGCTCGAACTCCCGGACCGTGAGATCATGACCTGGCTGAAGTCGGACGCTTAACCGACTGCGCCACCCAGGCGCCCCTAATTTTTTATTTTTTTCTAAATTTTTATTCTATTTCATTTTGTTTATTTTATTTTATAATTCTATTATATAGTTTTTTTTAATTCTTAAATTATTTTTTCACTTTTTTCTTCCCTTTCCCTTTTTTCCTCTATTCTATCAAGCTACTTTCAAAAGCAGACCAAAACACACCTAGGACCTAGCTTCCTTTATTTGATTTTTGTTTTGTTTTTAATTTTTTAATTTTAACTTTATATTTTATTAATTTTTTTCTTCCTCCAAATGACAAAACAAAGGAATTCACCCCAAAAGAAAAAACAGGAAGAAATGACAGCCAGGGGCTTAATCATCACAGATATAAACAAGATGTCTGAACCAGAATTTAGAACCACGATAATAAGAATACTCACTGGGGTTTAAAAAAGCATAGAAGACACCAGAGAATCCCTCTCTGCAGAGATAAAATAAATAAAATCTAGTCAGGCTAGAATTAAAAATGCTATAACTGAGATGCAATCTTGAATGGATGCCACAATGGCAAGGATGGACAAAGCAGAGCAGCGAATTGGGGGTATATATGATAAAATTATGGAGAATAATGAAACAGAGAAAAAAGAAGGAAACAAAGGCAAAAGATCATAATACAAGACTTAGAGAACTCAGTGACTTATTAAAAAGGAATAACGTCTGAATCACAGGAGTCCCAGAAGATGAAGAGAGAAAACAAGGGGCAGAAGGTTTATGTGAGCAAATTATAGCAGAAAACTTTCCTAATCTGGGGAAGGACACAGACATCAAAATCCAAGAAGCACAGAGAACTCCCATTAGATTCAACAAACCCCGACCATCAGCAAGGCACATCATAGTCAAGTTCACAAAATATACAGACAAGGATAGAATCATGAAAGCAGCCAGGGAATAAAAGTCCTTAACCTATAAGGGAAGAGAGATCAGGTTCACAGCAGACCTATCCACAGAAACTTGGCAGGCCAGAAAGGAGTGGTAGGAAATATTCAACATGCTGAATTGAAAAAATATGCAGCCAAGAGTTCTTTATCCAGCAAGACTGTCATTCAAAATAAAAGGAGAGAGAATTTCTCAGACAAAAACTAAAGGAGTTCATAACCACTAAACCAGCCCTGCAAGAAATGTTAAGGGGAACTCTTTGAGTGGAGAAAAGACAAAAACAAAAAAGACCAAAAGCAATAAAGACTAGAAAGGACCAGAGAACATCACCAGAAACCCCAACTCTACAGGAAACACAGTGGCACTAAAATCATGTCTTTCAGGACTCCCTCTAAATGTCAATGGACTAAATGCTCCAATCAATATACATAGGTATCAGAATGGATAAGAAAACAAGACCCATCTATATGCTGCTTACAAGAGACTCATTTTAGACCTAAAGACATCTGCAAATTGAAAGTAAGGGGCTGAAGAACCATCTATCATGTTAATGGTCATCAAAAAAAAGCTGGAGTAGCCATTCTGATATCAGACAAACTAGATTTTAAAATAAAGATATAACAAGAGATGAAAAAGGGCATTCTATCATTAAGGGGACTATCCACCAAGAAGATCTAACAATTGTAAATATTTATGCCCCCAACGTGGAGTACCCAAATATATAAATCAATTAATCATAAGCCTAAAGAAACACATTGATACTAATACTATAATAAAAGGGGACTTAAACACCCAACTTACAACAATGGACAAATCATCTAAGCAGAAAATCAACAAGGAAACAATGGCACACTGGACAAGATGGACTTAACAAATATATCCAGAACATTTCATCCTAAAGCAGCAGAATACACATTCTTCTCAAGTGCACATGGAACATTCTCCAGAATAGATCACATGCTAGGTCACAAATCAGACCTCAACAAATACAAAAAGATCAAGATCAGACCTTGCATATTTTCAGACCACAATGCTATGAAACTCAAAATCAACCACAAGAAAAAATTTGGAAAGAACATGAATACTTGGAGATTAAAGAACATCCTAATAAAGAATGAGTGGGTTATCCAAGAAATTAAAGAGGAAATTAAAAAGTACATGGAAGCCTATGAAAATGAGAATACAATAGTCCAAAACCTCCGGGATGCAGCAAAGAGAGTCATAAGAGGGAAGTATATAGCAATCCAGGCCTTCCTAAAGAAGGAAGAAAGTTTTCAAATACACACCTAACCTTACACCTAAAAGACCCGGAAAAAGAACAGCAAATAAAGCCCAAAACCAGGAGAAGAAGGGAAATAATATCAGAGCAGAAATCCATGATACTAAAAAATGAATCAATGAAATTTAAAGGACAACAACAACAACAACAAAAAACAGTAGAACAGATAATGAAACCAGGAGCTGGTTCTTTGAAAGAATTAACAAAATTGATAAATTCCTAGCCAGATGGATCAAAAAGAAAAAGGAAAGGACCCAAATAAATAAAATCACAATTGAAAGACGAGATATCATAACCAATACAGCAGAAATACAAACAATAATAAGAGAATATAATGTGAAGTTATAGGCCAACATATTTGTCAATCTGGAAGAAATAGACAAATTCCCAGAAACATATAAACTACCAAAACTGAAACAGGAAGAAATAGAAAATTTGAACAGACCCATAACCAGTAAAAAAAAAAATTGAATCAGTAATCAAACATCTCCCAACAAACAAGAGTCCAGGGCTGGATGGCTTTCCAGGGGAATTCTACCAAACATTTAAAGAAGAGTTAACGCCTCTTCTTTTGAAGTTGTTCCAAAAAAAATAGAAATGGAAGGAAAACTTCCAAACTCATTCTACGAGGCCAGCATTACCTTGATTTCTAAACCGGACAAAGACCCCACTAAAAAGGAGAACTACTGGCACTTTCCCTAATGAATATGGATGCAAAAATTCTCAGCAAGATACTAGTAAACTGGATCCAACAATACATTAAAAGAATTATTCACCACAATCAAGCGGGATTTATTCCTGGGATGCAGGGCTGGTTCAATATTCACAAAATCAATGTGATAGGTCACATCAATAAAAGAAAGGATAAGAACCACATGATCCTCCCAATAGATGAAGTAAAAGCATTTGAAAGAATACAGCATCCTTTCTTGATAAAAACCCTCAAGAAAGTAGGAGCGGAAGGGTCATACCTCAAGATCATAAAGACCCTATATGAAAGACCCAGCTGATATCATCCTCAATGGGGAACAATTAAGAGCTTTACCCCTAAGGTCAGGGACACAACATGGATGTCCATTCTCCCCACTGTTATTCAGCATAGCGTTGGGAGTCATAGCCTCAGCAATCAGACAGCATAAAGAAATAAAAGGCATCCAAATCAGCAAGGAGGAATTCAAACTTTCACTCTTCGCAGAGAACATGATAGTCTGTGGAAAACCCAAGACTCCACCAAAACACCGCTAGTACTGATACATGAATTCAGCAAAGTCGCAAGGATATAAAATCAATGTATAGAAATTGATTGCAATTGTATATATCAATAATGAAACAACAGAAACAGAAATCAAGGAATCAATCCCATTTACAACTACAGCAAAACCGTAAAATACCTAGGAATAAACTCAACCAAAGAGATGAAAAATCTATACACTGAAAACTATAGAAAGCTTATGAAAGACATTGAAGATGACACCAAAAAAATGGAAAACATTCCATGCTCATGGGTTGGAAGAACAAATATTGTTAAAATGTCGATACTACCCAAAGCAATCTACATTTTCAATGCAATCCCTATCAAAATAATACCAGCATTCTTCACTGAGCTAGAACAAACAATTCTAAAATTTGTATGGAATCACAAAAGACCCCGAATAGAAAAGCAATCCTGAAAAAGAAAAGTAAACCTGGAGGCATCACAATTCCGGACTGCAAGCTGTGTTACAAAGCTGTAATCATCAAGACAATATGGTACTGACAACAAAAAGAGACACAGATTAATGGAACAGAATGGGGAACTCAAAAATGGATGCACAAACGTATGGCCAACTAATGTGACAAAGCTGGAAAGAATATCCAATGGAAAAAAGACAGGACCGGGGCGCCTGGGTGGCTCAGTCGGTTAAGCGCCCGACTTCAGCCAGGTCACGATCTCGCGGTCCGTGAGTTCGAGGCCCCGCGTCGGGCTCTGGGCTGATGGCTCAGAGCCTGGAGCCTGTTTCCGTTTCTGTGTCTCCCTCTCTCTCTGCCCCTCGCCCGTTCATGCTCTGTCTCTCTCTGTCCCAAAAATAAATAAACGTTGAAAAAAAAAAAATTAAAAAAAAAAAAAAAAAAAGGAAAAAAGACAGTACCTTCAGTAAATGGTGTTGGGAAAACCAGACAGCAAAATGCAGAAGAATGAACCTGGACCACTTTCTTACACCATACACAAAAATAAACTCAGAATGGATGAAAGACCTAAATGTAAGACAGGAAGCCAGCAAAATCCTAGAGGAGAAAACAGGCAACAACCTCTTTGACCTTGGCCACAGTAATTCCTTACTTGACATGTGTCTATAGGCAAGGAAAACAAAAGCAAAAATGAACTATTGGGACCTCATTAAGATAAAAGGCTTTTTGCACAGCGAAGGAAACAATCAGCAAAACTAAAAGGAATGAGAGAAGGTATTTGCAAATGACATATCTGATAAAGATTTAGTATCCAAAATCTATAAAGAACTTATCAAACTTAATACCCAGAAAACAAATAATCCAGTGAAGAAACGGGCAAAAGACATGAATAGACACTTCTCCAAAGAAGACATCCAGATAGCTGAAAGACACATGAAAAAAATGCTCAACATCAGTTATCATCAGGGAAATACAAATCAAAACCACAGTGAGATACCACCTCACACCTGCCAAAATTGCTAAAATTAACAACTCAGGAAACAGATTTTGGTGAGGATGTGAAGAAAGAGGAACACTTTTGCACTCCTGGTGGGAATGAAAACTGGTGCGGCCACTCTGGAATACAGTATGGAGGTTCCTCAAAAAATTAAAAATAGAACTACCCTATGTATGACCCAGCAATTGTACTACTAGGTGTTTGTCCAAAAGACGTAGGAGTGCTGATTCGAAGGGCCATATGTACCCCAATGTTTATAGCAGCTCTATTGACAAGAGCCAACGTATGGAAAGAGCCCAAACGTCCAACAACAGATGAACTGATAAAGATGTGGTATATATATACAGTGGAATATTAGTCAGCAATGACTAAATGGAATCTTGTCATTTGCAACAACATGGATGGAACTTGAATGTATTATGCTAAGCAAAATAAGTCAAAGAAAGACAAATATCACATGATTTCACTCTTATGTGGAATTTAAGAAACAAAACAGATGAACATAGGGGAAGGGAAGGACAAAGAAGATAAAAACAGAGAGAGAGAGACAATAAGAGACTCTTAAATACAGGGAACAAACTGAGGGTTGCTGGAGGGGTGGTTGGGTGGGGGGATAGGCTAAAAGGGTGAGGGCCATTAAGAAGGACACTTGTTGAGATGAGCACTGGGTGTTGTTATATGTAAGTGATGAATGACTAAATTCTATTCCTGAAACATTATTATACTGTAAGTTAACTTGGAATTAAATTTTAAATCAATTTTTAAAAAAAGGAAGGCTCTCTCAAAGGAGGACCTTTTAAAATTATTTTTGCTAATTTTCTAAAAGCATGTAAATTAGGAAGAAATTCTGTTTTCTATAGCTTGACAAAAAAATTAAGCAATAATTATTTAATGGGGTTTACTTAGCAGAATGTGAGATGAGAGTGTTGTCTATTATAAGTTTCTCGGAATTGGGAACAAATGCATTAGGTTTAGGAGGAAATAAAATTTGTTAATACATTATCTTCAAAAGTAAACCTTTTTGCATTAGCTATTACTACATTATTTATCTTGTTTGATTTTTTTCTACCAATAATTTTTTAATTTAAACACGTAGCTAAGTTTCTCTGTCCAAAATTGTCCTAGGGTCTAGTTAAATAACATCAGTGAAAAATAAAATGAGGTAATACAACTACTCTAGCATTAATTAATTTGGACATTCAAAAAACCACTCAGATTATTATTGACTTTCCCCAACTGCTAAATTTTTAGGAAAGTACTTCTTTTGCATCTTAGTTTATTCAGCTCAACTAATAGTTTCTGAAGTGACTTCCGGCGCCATGAGGCCATCTGCAAAAGCATAAACAGCCTTGTCAATAGCTCAACGTATTGCAAGCAAAACTCTTCAGACCTTTCCCATGATATTAGAGGCAAAATAAAGTTATTTTTTATGGACTAGGGTGTATTTGTGACACGGTAACATTAGGTGACAATTTTGAAAATAAGATATCTCTCCACTATCATTTTCATTAATAAGTGTCCTACTTACCTGCAGATGCCGTAGGAGTACCTCAAAAGTAGTGAGCTATTGTTGAAGAGGACGTTGCTCCATAAGTTGAGAACTTGCATGAGAGACATCTGTAGGCCTGCCATAACTAGTAGTGCAGAGGCATATATAAAATCATAGATAATTCTAAAATATTTTTTTTAATATTTATTTCATTTCTGGGAGAGCAGAAGCCGGGGTGGGGGGGGAACAGAAAGAGGAGGACAGGGGATCTGAAGCAGACCCTGCACTGACACGCTGACAGCAGTGAGCCCGATGTGGAGCTCGAACTCACGAAACTGAGATCATGACCTGAGCCGAAGCCAGACGCTCAACCGACGGAGCCACCCACGGGCCCCAGTTTTAAAATATTGTAACCCCTTGCTTAAAATTCTCCCCCCGCCACAATCTCTTACCAAAATTTTGAATATAAATTTAACTTAGGCTTCTGTTATTTCTCTTGCTGGTGAAGGTACTTATCAGTGTTGGCCCACTGAACGACAGGCCATGGAAGAGAAGAATTTGGCTAGTAAGTACAGTGAACTGCCACTTTGTGCTGAGGTGTTGGACTATAGGGCCCACAGTAGAAATAAAGACCAGGATCCTACCTTCAAGTAGAATCCGTTTGGAAAAAGAGCATACTTGTGACACCTATGACAGGAAATAATCCCAGTCTATAATTTAGGAAACAGGCTTTATAAGTTCAGAAAAGGAGACAGACTAACATTAAATTTGAGCTTCACCTTAAATTGTGAATGAGATTGGGGTAGAAAGAAAACAAAGGTGAAGACACAAGGGTTGATAAGTATGTTCACGGGCACCTGGGTGGTGCAGTCGGTTAAGCGTCCGACTTCAGCCAGGTCACGATCTCACGGTCCGTGAGTTCGAGCCCCGCGTCGGGCTCTGGGCTGATGGCTCAGAGCCTGGAGCCTGTTTCCGATTCTGTGTCTCCCTCTCTCTCTGCCATTTGAGGCATCATGCCCCGTTCATGCTCTGTCTCTCTCTGTCCCAAAAATAAATAAACGTTGAAAAAAAAAAAAAGATAAGTATGTTCATAGTACAATGGAGAAATAGGAAAAAGATTAGGAATAACAAATGATGTTGCATAGCTACAATTATAGAGGGCCTTCAAAGTTCATTGAGACTACAAAACCTAGGAAACCATTGACTTTCCAAAAAGGGACATGAGGAAAGTAGTTTAAGAAATAGACAATAGGAAGGCTGGCCCACATGGAAACCAGCTGCAAATTGCAGGAATTCAGCCATGAGTTGTGATAAGGACTGGGAAAGAAGGGCCAATAAGTAGCTAAGGGAATGGGTGTAAGGAATATTTTGCAAGAAATGCCTATAGAATTTATAGACTAAAAGAGAGATAATGAAAAAAAAAGTCAGAAGACTCCATTTTTCAGGCTTGAAAGATGGGAATGGTGGTGTCACTTATAAAAATAAGTTGGGAAAGGGAGACAGTTTGGGAAGGACAGGTGAATAGTATTGTGGAGATTAAATGTAAATGTCCATACTCCATCAAAAAAAAAAAAAAAACTACTAGAAGCAATGACTGAATTCAATAAGGCCACAGGATACAAAATCCATATACAGAAGTCTGTTGCATTTCTATACACTAAGAATGAAGTAGCAGAAAGAGAAATTAAGAAGATATTCCATTTATAAGTACACCAAAAAGAATGAAGTACCTAGGAATAAACTCAACCAAGGAGGTGAAAGACCTGTACTCTGGAAACTATAAAATATCAGTGAAAGTAACTGAAGATGACACAAACAAATGGAAAGATACCTCATGCTTATGGATTGGGAGAACAGATATTCTTAAAATGGCCATACTACCCAAAGCATTGTTGACACTGGAATAATACTAAAATTTGTATGGAACCACAAAAGACCCTGAATAGGAAAGCAATCTTGAAAAAGAACAAAACTGAAGGTATCACAATCCCAGATTTCAAGATATACTACAAAGCTATAGTAATCAAAACAGTATGGTATTGGCACAAATATAGACACAGACACATACATCAACAGAACAGAACAGAGAGCCCAGAAATGACCCCACAATTATATGGTCAGTTAATATACAATAAATGAGGTAAGACTATACAGTGGGGGACAAGACAGTCTCTTCTCCATATGATGTTCAAAAACTTAGGTAGCGACACGCAAAAGTATAAAACTGGACCACTTTCTTACACCATACACAAAAATAAATTCAAATTGCATTAAATACCTAAATGTGATACCTGAAACCGTAAATATTGTAGGAGAGAGCATAGGCAAATTTTCTCTGACATTGGCCATAACATTTTTCTAAATGTGTCTTCTAAGACAAGGGAAACTATTCTAAAGCAAAAGTAAACTATTGGAACTACATCAAAGTAAAATGCTTCTGTACAGGAAAGGAAACAATCAACAAAACAAAAAGACAACTGACTGAGTAGGAGAATATATTTGCAAATGATATTTTGAATTTTATCTCCTTATCAGATATATATGGAGAACTTGTAGAACTCAACACCCAAAAAACAAATAATCTATTTATCAAATAGACAGGAGACATGAACAGACATTTCTCCAAAGAAGACATGCAGATGGCCAACAGATACAGGAAAAGATGCTCACCATCACTGATCAGAGAAATGCAAATCAAAACCACAATGAGATACCACCTCACACCTGTCAGAATCAAAACTCAAAAACACAAGAGTTAAAGTAAATGTTGGCGAGGATGTAGAGAAAGGAATCCTCATGCACTGTTGATGGGAATGCAAACTGGTGCAGTCACTACGGAAAACAGCATGGAAGTTCCTCAAAAAGTTAAAAATAGAAATACCATATGACCCGTAATGCCACTACTGAGTACCCAGAGAAAGCAAAAATACTAATTTGAAAGGATATATGCACCACTATATTTATTGCAGCATTATTTACAATAGCCTTATTTACAAATTATTTAAAACAGCATTATTTACAAATCACACAAACACACACGCACACACACACACACACACACACACAATGGAATACTGCTAGGCCATAAAAAGAATGAAATCTTGCCACTTGCAACCATGGATGGATGGATCTAGAGGGTATAATGCTAAGTGAAATAAGTCAGTCAGAAAAAGACAAATACCTTATGATTTCACTCATGTGGAATTTAAGAAAACAAATGAATAAAAAGAGAAAAAAACCAGACTCTTAAATATAGAGAACTGGTGGTTATCAGAGGAGAAGGGGGTGTGAAATGGGTGAAGGGGATTAAAAGTACACTTGCCACAGTGTGCCTTGAGTGGCTCAGTCAGTTAAGCATCCAACTCTTGATTTTGGCTCAGGTCATGATCTCATGGTTCATGCGTTCAAGCCCCACATTGGGCTCTGCACTGACAGTACAGAGCCTGCTTGGGATTCTCTCTCTCTGCCCCTCCTCCACTCATGCACACAAATGCTCCCTTCTCCCTCTCTCTCTTAAAATAAACTTTTTTTTTTAAAAAAGGGTACACTTATCATGATGAGCATTGAATAATGGATAGAATTGTTGAATCACTATATTGTACAACAGAAACTTATGTAACACTCTGTGTTAATTAACTAGAATTTTTAAAAATATAAATGTCCAGGGGGCACCTGGGTGGCTCAGTCGGTTATGTGTCCAAATTTTGATCTCAGCTCAGGTCTTGAGCTCAAGGTCATGAGTTCAAGCCCCGAGTTGGGCTATGTGCTGGCTGTGACACCTACTTCAAAAATCTATCTATCTATCTACCTATCTATCTATCTACCTATCTATCTACCTATCTATCTACCTATCTATCTATCTACCTATTTATCTATCTACCTATCTATCTATCTACCTATTTATCTATCTACCTATTTATCTATCTACCTATCTATCTACCTACCTATCTACCTACCTATCTATCTATCTACCTATCTCCAGGAAGCACATAAAAATGTAATAATAGCCTCTATTGAGTATATTGTTTACTAGAGGACCTGCATTTATCTCATTCAATCATCATCACAGCCCTCTGATTGTTTCAGTAAGAAAAAAATTGAAAACAGATTTAGAAGTTGATTTTTAAAGTCCTGAGACTGAATTAATTATCTTGAATTATTTGAAAGACAAGTTGTAATGGGAGACAGGCAGAAGGTCAAGTCTTGAATATCACCAAATGATTATAATAAGAGAAAAAAGGCAGAGTGGTCAGAAGAGAACCAAAATAGTGTAATAACATTTCTATCATGCTCTACAATATATTAAGTACTTTTATAGATACTAACTTACTAGAACCTCTGAATCCTACGAAGATGGCATTATCCTCATTTTAAATAAGAAATGAACCTCAAAAGTTGAGTTATTTAACCAATGTTACACACCCAACAAGTGGCAGGATTAATACACACACCCATCTCCTAATCCCACGTAAAAGTGTTCTTTCCACCACAGACAAGAAGAGCAAAATTTAAAAGCAAGTGGTTTATATGCAACAAAAAAGTCAAGGGTTGTGTAGATTTAAATTGCCACTTAGTTTAGCAACAAGAACGTCTTTTGTGACCTGTGGGACCACAGTCAGTACAATGATTTGAACAAGTGACAATAAGCTCATTGGCACTTGGATTTTCTCTTCCATCAGCGGATGGCAGAGAAGTCTTGGGCTCTCTAATTTTTGAAACTACATCCTCACATTAAAGGGGTATCTTAGGATCACACCCACAAAGAAACACGAAAGAAATCTTGTTTGTTAGTACCTAAGTTCCAAGTTTAAAAAGTCTCTCCTGAAAAATGGAACACCCTTGCCCTGTGCAGTTGTGTTTCAATGTTTCAGCATGCTCCATCCACATGATCTAGAAAGCCACGCTAAGAAATTAACAGGATACATTTTGGGTACAAATGCAAAATCTCTCCAAGAGAACATTCCTGCAATCTGGATCATACTCAAGTGTCACAGGGAAAAAGAAAATGGCCCTGTTGAAAATGAGTATATATTAAAAACAAAAAACCGGGGGCGCCTGGGTGGCGCAATCGGTTAAGCGTCCGACTTCAGCCAGGTCACGATCTCGCGGTCCGTGAGTTCGAGCCCCGCGTCAGGCTCTGGGCTGATGGCTCAGAGCCTGGAGACTGTTTCCGATTCTGTGTCTCCCTCTCTCTCTGCCCCTCCCCGTTCATGCTCTGTCTCTCTCTGTCCCAAAAATAAATAAACGTTAAAAAAAAATTTAAAAAAAAAAAAAAACCAAAAAACCAAACAAAACCTGCCACAAAATGCAGGAAAAGCATTTGACAAAATTCGACATCCATTTATAATAAAACCTCTCAACAAAGTAAATCTTGAGGAAAAGTACCTTCACATGATAAAGGTCATATATAGCAAGCCCACAGCTAACATCATATTCAGTGGTGAAAAGGTAAAAGCTTTTCCTATAAAATAAGGAAGTCCCAGCCAGAGCAATTAAGACAAAGAAATAAAAGACATCCAAATTGCAAAAGAAGAAGTGAAATTGTCACTATTTGCAGATGACAGGTATTAGAATAGTTGAAATCAGTAAAGTTGCAGGATACAAAACGAATACACAAAGTTCTGTTGCATTTCTATACACTAGTAATAAAGAAAGAGAAATTAAGAAAACCGTCCCATTTATAGTTGCTCAAAAAGTATAAAATGCTTGGGGTGCTTGGGTGGCTCAGTCAGTTGAGTGACTGACTTTGGCTCATTATGATCTCACAGTTCATGAGTACAAGCCCCATGTTGGGCTCTGGGCTGGCAGTGTGGGGCTTACTTGGGATTCTCTCTCCCTCTCTTTGCTCTCTGCCCCTCCCCCACTTGTGTTTGCTTTCCCTCTCTTTCTCAAAATAAATAAACTGAAAAAAAAAAAGAAAAGCATAAAATCCTTAGTTAAGTTTATTCCTAGGCAAGCAAAGGACCTATGCACTGAAAATGATACAATGTTGATGAAAGAAATTGAAGAAGGCACAAATAAATGGAAAGATATTCCATGCTCACAGACTGGAAGAATGGAAAGCAATCAAAAGATTCAATGCAGTCCCTATCAAAATATCAATGGCATATTTCACAGAACAGAAAAAGCAATTCTAAAATTTGTATGGAACCACAAAAGACACCAAATAGCTAAGGCAATCTGGAGAAAGAAGAGCAAAACTGAGGCAGCATTCTCCTTGATTTCAAACTATATTACAAAGCTATAATAATCAAAACAGTAGGACATGGCATAAAAACAGACACAGATCCATGGAACAGAATTCAGAGCCCAGAAATACACTCACAGATATAAGGTCGATTAATTTACAACAAAGAAGCCAAGAATGTACAATGGGGAAAAGACAGTCTCTTCAAGAGACTGGGAAAACTGGAGAGTCACATGCAAAAGAATGAGACTGGACCACTATTTAAGCATACACTAAAATTAACTCATAAAACTCCTCTAAGAAAACAGACAGTAAGCTCTTTGACATCAGTCTTGGTGATGAGCTTTTGGGTGTCAAATCTTGGTGAGTTGACATAGAAAGCAAAATAAATAAGCAGGCTACGTCAAAGTGAAAGGCTTCTGCGTGGCAAAGGAAATCAACAAAATGAAAAGGCAATCTGTGGGCTGGGAAAAAGATTTGCAAATCACATACCTGATAAAGAGAAACAACCAAAATGTATCAAGAGCTCATACAAAGCAAATATAAGCAAGAACGCATATTTAATAGCAAAAGCCCAAAATCTGTTCTAAAAATGGGCAGAGGAACCAAATAGACACTTTTTCAAAGAAGACATACAGATGGCCAACATCACAAATCATCAGGGAAATGCCAATTAAAACCACAATGAGATACCATTTTAGAATGGCTATCATCAAAAAAGATAAGAAATAACAAGTGTTGGTGAGAATGTGCGGAAAAGGGAACCCCTGTGCACTGTTGGGAATGTACATTGGTATGGCCGTGGTGGAGAACAGTACAGGGGTTCCTCAAAAAAAGTAAATTAAAAATAGAAATACCATATGATCCACAATTCCACTTATGGTATTTATCCAAAGAAAATTAACACACTGACTTGAAAAAACATTTGCACCTTCATGTTCATTATAGCATTACTTATAGTAGCCAAGGTATGGAAACAAGTGTTCATAGATGGATGCCCGTGTCTATCCAGTGTGTATATATACAGCCCATGGAGTACCGTTCAGCCATACGAAAGAAGGAAATCTTACCATTTGTGACACAGTGGATAAACTTTGAGGGCATTATGCTAAATGAAATAAATCAGATAGACAAATACCGTATGATCTCACATCTACGTGGAACCTTAAAAAATAAAATAAAACCAAAGCGAAAACCCTGAGCTCAGAGATACAGAAAACAAATTGATGGCTTACAGGGGTAGGGGTGTGGGGAGATGGGCAAAACGGGTGCAAGAGGTCAAAAGGTACAAACTTCCAATCCAGTGAGGATATAATGTACAGCATGGTGACTATAGTTAATATTGTACTGTATATTTGAAAGTTGCTAAGAGAGTAAATCTTAAAAGTTCTTATAAGAAAAAAATGTTATAAGTATGTATGTTAACTAGACTTGCTGTGATCATTTTGTGATATGTACAAATATTAAAGCATTATGTTGTACACCTGAAACGAGTATCATGGTAAATGTCAATGATAACTCAACAAAACAAAAATCCCTGGGTAAAAGTTGTATTCATTTTCTATTTGTACAACAAGCTACCACAAGCCTATCGGCTTACAACAATACCTATTTATTATCTGTTTTTTTTAGGCCAGAATTCTGGGCATAACAAAACTGGTTTCTCTGCTTGAGTCTCACAGGCTGAACTCAAGGTGTTGGCTGGGCCTGTAATCTCATTTGAGGCTTTATATCCTCTTCTGAACTCACTGCTTATTGACAGAACTCAGCTTCCTAGAGATGTAGGACTGAGGTCACTGCTCTCTTGCTGGCTGTCCACTGAAGACTGTCAACTAAAGACCATTTCCTGCAACATGGTTCTCTCTACAATATGGCAGTTCGCTCCTTCAAGGCCAATTTGAGAATCTCACTTATTTTGAATCTGTCTGGCCTCATTTACGGGGGTCATCTAATTAGGTCAGGCTTACTCAGAATAATCTTAGTTTTGAGTAATTTCAAGTCAATTGATTAGGGGCAATAATTACATATATGAAATCCCTTCTCTCAGGTAGGTAACAGAACTACAGGAGTGATATCCCATTATATTCACATGTCCCACTCACATTCAAGAGGAGGGTATTATATAGGCTCTGTCAGGAAGTGAAAAAGAATGAGGAAAAAAATAGATAAGAGCATCCAAGAGCTGTGGGATAATATTACATGGAGAATTTGACAGAAGTATTATCTGAAGAGATAAGGACCAAGAATTTTTCCAAAAATAATCATTAAACCATGAAACCCAAGCAGATAAATACCAAGAACACCCCACAAAAATTACACCTAGACACATCACATGCAAACTGTTGAAAATTAAATATAAATCTTACAGGAACCAGAAAAAAATTACACACAGAGGAAAATGATAAGAATTATAGCAGATTCCTTAGTCCCAAACTAAGCAAGTCTCTTTAGTGGCTCCTTCTAATGTGCTAGGGAGAAAACTGAGAAACACATATTTCTATATCCAATAAAAATATCTTTCAAAGCTGAAGGAAAAAGATGTTTTTAGATAAGCCAGTACTGTAAGAATTTATTACTAGCAGAGTCTCACTCAAGAAATGTTAAAGAATCTCCTTCCAGAAGATGCAATAAAACAGATGGAAACTTGACTTAACAAAAAGAAATGAAATTTTCTAGAAATAGTTAAAATGAATGTCAATCTAAAAGACATTTTTTTTCTTATGTCTAATCACTCTAAAAGATTTAGACTGTCTAAAGCAAAAATAATAGCAATGTTTGGTAGGTTTACAACACATGCAAAAATAATATATGACCACAATAGCTCAAAAGATGAGAATTTTGGATAATACTATTTGCAAGGTTTTTATTCTGCATGTGAAGTAGTAGGATATCATTTAAAGACAGACTGATTAGAAAGGATGAATATTGTAAAACCTAGGGCAACCGTGGGGTGGGGGGGGGAGAAAGAGGTATAAATAATATCTTTTTTAATGAACTCCAATGGGTTGCAGTAGTCCCCTGTGCAGAACACCCCAGGACCCCCGACTTGCACCCATTTCAGCTATCCTGCCAAGGTGTCCTTTGCGTGGAGAGTCCTGGGACATCAGCTTGCACCCACTTCAGTTTCAGCTGTCCTCCCAGGGAGACCTCTGCACATAGAGCCCCAGGAACCCCTATTTTCACCCACTTCAGTTCAGCTGTCCTGACAGGGAGCCCTCTGCATGGATAGTTCGGGAACAACCCCATCCCATTTCCCCTTTAAGTGCCTCTGCACAGAGAACCCCAGGACCCCCTGGTTTGCACCCCCTTCAACTTCAGCTGTCTTGTCAGGCCTCCTTCTGCACAGAGAGCCCTGGGACTGCACCACCTCATGCCCACTTCAGCTCCAGCCATCTCATCAGGGAGCCCCAGCATGAAGTATCGGGGGACCCCCTAGCCCACACTAGCCACAGCTCTAGCCAGCCACAGTTACCAGGCACACACACAGTCTACACAGGGATGGCTATACACGAGACCATTCCCTCAAGTTTAGGGGAAGTAGCTATTCCACTTAATTCATAGAAACAATTATAGAAAGTTAAGCAAAATGAGGAGACAGAGGAACATGCTCCAAATGAAAGAACAAGACAAAATATCAGAAAAAGCTAAAGGAAACAGGGATAAGTAATACACCTGATAAAAAGTTTAAGTAACTGGAGAGAAGAGTAAAAGAACTCAGTGAGAGCTCCAAAAAAAGATAGAAAATATTTAAAACAACCAATCAGAGTTGAAGAATATAATAACTAAAATTAAAAATACACTACGGAGGATCACCAATAGGGCAGCAGATGCAGAACAAATCAGCAATCTGAAAGCATAATAGAAAGCACCCAAGCTGAACAGTAGAAAAAAAAATAATAATAATTTTTAAAATGAGGATAGGTTAGGGGAACCTGGGTGGCTCAGTCAGTTAAGTGTCTGACTCTTTATTTTGGCTCAGGTCATGATGTCACAGTTGGGAGATGGAGCCACACATCAGTCTCCATGCTGACACTGCACAGCCTGCTTGATATTCTCTCTCTTTCCCTCTCTCTCTGCCCCTACCCCACTCTCCAAAAAAACCCCTAAAAAATTAAAGATAGGTTAAGACATCTCTTGGACAATATCAAGCAAATACACATTGGCAGTACAGGGATTGTAGAAAGAGAAGAGAGAGAGAAAGGGGAAATTTGAAGAAATAATAGTTGAAAACTTCCTTAACCTGGATAATGAAACAGACATCCAGATTTTGGGAATCTTAGAGGGTTCCAAACAAGAGGAACTCAAGGAGGTCCACACCATGACACATAATAATTAAAGTGTCAAAGATTAAAGGTAAAAAGAGAATTTTAAAAGCAACAAAAGAGAAGCAAAAAGTCACACACAAGGGAAACCCCATAAAGCTATTAGCTGATTTTTCAGAAGCTTTGCAGGCTAGAAGAGAGTGGAATTCAAAGAACTGAAAGAAAAAAAACCTACAACCAAGAATACTCTACCCAGCAAAGTTATCATTCAGAATGGAAGGAGAGAGAAAGAATTCCCCAGACAAAAATTAAAAGAAGTTCGTCACCACTAAACTGACTGTATAAGAAATTTTAAAAGGACTTCTTTAAGGGTGGGGGGGGGGCGGGAGGCCATTTTAGAAGAAAATTATGAATAAGATGTAAAATAGGACAATATATACATAAAATCTGGAGGGGGCAGGGAGTAAAAACATAGTCCTTTTATAATGTGTTGAAATTTAAGTTACCATCAACTCAATATAGACTGCTATATACTTAGGATGTTATATAGGAACCTCATGGCAATCACAAACCCAAAACTTATGATACACACACACACACACACACACACACACACACGCACACGGGGGGAGAGAGAGAGAGAGAGAGAGAGAGAGAGGAAGTCAAATGTAAAACTACAAAAAGTCATCAATCACAAAGAGAGCAAGAAAAGAAAAAAACAGAACTACAAAAAGCAGCCAGAAAACAATCAACAAAATGACAGTAAGTACATATCTATTAATAATTAAATGTAAATGGCCTAAATGCTCCAATCAAAAGGCATAGGATTTTTAAGACCCATTCAGGGCACCTAGCTGGCTCAGTCAGAACATGCGACTCTTCATCGTGGGGTTGTGAGTTTGAGCCCCATGGTGAGTGTATAGATTAAAAAATCTTTAGGGGTACCTCGGTGGTTGGTCAGCTGGGTGTCCAACTTTGGCTCAGGTCATGATCTTGCAGTTTGTGGGTTTGAGCCCCACACCCAGCTCTGTGCTGACGGCTCAGAGCCTGGAGCCTGCTTCAAATTCTGTGTCTCCCCCTCTCTCTGCACCCCCATGCTCCTGATTTCTCTCTCTCTCTCTCAATAATAAACATTAAAAAATTAATTTAAAAATCTTTAAATAAAAATTTAAAAAATTAAAATTAAAAAAATTAAAAAGATCCATACATATACTGCCTTCAAGAGACTCATTTCAGGCCTAAACACCCATACAGACTGAAAGTAAAAGGATGAAAAAAGATGTTCCATGCCAATGGAAGTTGGGGGTGGTGGTGGAAGGAAGCCAGGTAGCAAGACCTATATCAGACAAAATAGACTTTAAAACGAAAGACTGGGAGAGGAACACGGAAGATGGTGGCATAGGAGGAAGCTGGGCTCACCTCGTCCTGCTGATCACTTAGATTCCACCCACATCTGCCTAAATAACCCAGAAAACTGCGAGAAGACTAGCAGAACGGACTTTCCAGAGCCAAGCATAGACAAGAGGCCCATGGGAGAGGGTAGGAAGGGCGGAGAGGTGGTGCGCGCTACACGGACTGGCGGGAGGGAGCCGGGGTGGTAGAGGGGCAGCCCGCCCGGCAAGGCAGAGCCCCTGAAGTCTGGCTTGCAAAAGCAGAGGGGCCGGACTCCGTGAGTTCTGACAGCCAGCAGGACTTAACATCTGGGATGTTATAAGTCAACAGCTCTGCTTGGAGAGCGGAAGGGTGAGAGGACACTGGGAGAGAGAGGTGTTGAGCCCTGGAAGACAGAGCTCAGCTCAGCGGGGAACAAAGGCGCTGGCAAGCGCCATCTCCCTCTCCCATCCCCCAGCCGAAATCCTAAAGGGAACCAGTTCCCATCACTGAACTTGCTTGCACTGCACAAACACCCAACGCTGTGCTTCTGTGGATCCATCCCTCCAATGGGTCAGCCTCCCTCCTGGTGCTGCAGGGCCCCTTCCGCAGGACACCACCTATGGCAAAGCAAGCTAAGCCTGCGCCTTCTGCCCCTGTGCACCTTGCGGATCCACCCCGGCTAATATGCCAGATCCCATCAAAGCAGCACCACAAGCCTGGCAGTGTGCGAGTAGCTCAGACAGGGGCCACACCATTCCACCGTGAGTCCTGCCCCTGGGAGAGGGGAAGATAAGGTACACACCAGTCTGAGCGGGGCCCCAGTGGTGGGCTGGGGACAGACATTGGGTCTGAATGTGGCCCGCCCACCAACACAACTTACTCCAGACAGCACAGGGGAAGTGCCCTGCAGTTTGGAGCCACCCCAGGGACTACGCAAAATGACGAAACGGAAGAACTCTCCTCAAAAGAGACTCCAGGAAGTAGCAACAGCTAACGAATTGATCAAAAACGATTTAAGCAATATAACGGAACAAGAATTTAGAATAATAGCCATAAAATTAATCGCTGGGCTTGAAAAAAAGCATAGAGGACAGCAGAGAATCTATTGCTACAGAGATCAAGGGACAAAGAAATAGTCATGAAGAGCTAAAAATGCTATAAATGAGGTGCAAAATAAAATGGAGGTGGCCATAGTGCAGATTGAAGAGGCAGAGGAGAGAATAGGTGAATTAGAAGATAAAATTATAGAAAAAGAGGAAACTGTGAAAAAGAGAGATAAAAAAATCCAGGGGGATGAGGGGAGAATTAGAGAACTAAGTGATGCAATCAAATGGAACAATATCCGTGTAATAGGAATTCCAGAAGAGGAAGAGAGAGAGAAAGGGGCTGATGGTGTACTTGAACAAATCATAGCTGAGAACTTCCCTGATCTGGGGAAGGAAAAAGGCATGGAAATCCAAGAGGCACACAGAACTCCCTTCAGACATAACTTGAATCCATCTTCTGCACGACATATCATAGTGAAACTGGCAAAATACTAGGATAAAGAGAAAATTCTGAAAGCAACCAGGGATAAACAGACTCTAACTTATAAAGGAAGACCCATAAAACTAGTGGCAGACCCATCTACTGAAACTTAGCAGGCCAGAAAGGAATGGCAGGAAATCTTCAATGTGATGAACAGAAAAAAATATGCAGCCAAGAATCCTTTATCCAGCAAGTCTGTCATTCAGAATAGAAGGAGAGATAAAGGTCTTCCCAAACAAACAAAAACTGAAGGAATTCATCACCACTAAACCAGCCCTACAAGAGACCCTAAGGGGGATTCTGTGAGTGAAATGTTGCAAGGACCACAAAGTACCAGAGATATCACTACAAACATGAAACCTACAGACATCACAATGACTCTAAACCCATATCTTTCTATAATAACACTGAATGTAAATGGACTAAATGCTCCAACCAAAAGACATAGGGTATCAAAATGGATAAAAAAAAACAAGACCAGTCTATTTGCTGTCTATAAGAGACTCATTTTAGACCTGAGGACACCGTCAGATTGAAAGTGAGGGGATGGAGATCTATCATTCTACTGGAAGTTAGAAGAAAGCTGGAGTAGCCATACTTATATCAGACAAACTAGACTTTAAATTAAAGGCTATAACAAGAGATGAAGAAGGGCATTATATAATAATTACAGGTTATATCCATCAGGAAGAGCTAACAATTATAAATGTCTATGCGCCGATTACGGGAGCCCCCAAATATATAAAACAATTAATCACAAACATAAGCAACCTTACTGATAAGAATGTGGTAATTGCAGGAGACTTTAATACTCCACTTACAACAATGGATAGATCATCTAGACACAGGATCAATAAAGAAACAAGGGCCCTGAATGATACATTGGATCAGATGGACTTGACAGATATATTTAGAACTCTGCATCCCAAAGCAACAGAACATACTTTCTTCTCGAGTGCACATGGAACATTCTCCAAAATAGATCACATACTGGGTCACAAAACAGCCCTTCATAGGTATAAAAGAATTGAGATCATACCATGCACACTTTCAGACCACAATGCTATGAAACTTGAAATCAGCCACAGGAAAAAGTCCTGAAAAACTCCAAAGCATGGAGGTTAAAGAACACTCTACTAAAGAATGAATGGGTCAAGCATGCAATTAGAGAAGAAATTAAAAAATATATGGAAACAAATGAAAATTAAAATACAACAATCCAGATGCTTTGGGGTGCAGCGAAGGCAGTCCGAGAGGAAAATACATTGCAATCCAGGCCTATCTCAAGAAATAAGAAAAATCCCAAATACAAAATCTAACAGCACACCTAAAGGAAATAGAAGAAGAACAGCAAAGACACCCCAAACCCAGCAGAAGAAGAGAAATAATAAAGATCAGAGCAGAAATAAACAATATAGAATCTAAAAAAAAACTGTAGAGCAGATCAGTGAAACCAAGAGTTGGTTTTTTGAAAAAATAAACAAAATTGATAAACCAGGCTTCTAGCCAGGCTTCTCAAAAAGAAACGGGAGATGACCCAAATAGATAAAATCATGAATGAAAATGGAATTATTACAACCAATCCCTCAGAGATACAAGCAATTATCAGGGAATACTATGAAAAATTATATGCCAACAAACTGGACAACCTGGAAGAAATGGACAAATTCCTAAACACCCACACACTTCCAAAACTCAAACAGGAAGAAATAGAAAACTTGAACAGACCCATAACCAGCGAAGAAATTGAATCAGTTATCAAAAATCTCTCAACAAATAGGAGTCCAAGACCAGATGGCTTCCCTAGGGAATTCTACCAGACATTTAAAGCAGAGATAATACTTATCCTTCTCAAGCTTTTCCAAAAAGTTGAAAGGGAAGGGAAACTTCCATACTCATTCTATGAAGCCAGCATTACTTTGATTCCTAAACCAGACAGAGACCCAGTAAAAAAAGAGAACTACAGGCCGATATCCATGATGAATATGGATGCAAAAATTCTCAATAAGATACTAGCAAATCGAATTCAACAGCATATAAAAAGAATTATTCACCATGATCAAGTGGGATTCATTCCTGGGCTGCAGGGCTTGTTCAACATTCACAAATCAATCAACGTGATCCATCACATTAATAAAAGAAAAGAAAAGAACCATATGATCCTGTCAATCGATGCAGAAAAAGCATTTGACAAAATTCAGCATCCTTTCTTAATAAAAACCCTCAAGAAAGTCGGGATAGAAGGAACATACTTAAACATCATAAAAGCCATTTATGAAAAGCCCACAGCTGCTATTATCCTCAATGGGGAAAAACTGAGCTTTCCCCCTGAGATCAGGAACACGACAGGGATGTCCACTCTCACCACTGTTGTTTAACATAGTGTTGGAAGTGCTAGCATCAGCAATCAGACAACAAAAGGAAATCAAAGGCATCAAAATTGGCAAAGATGAAGTCAAGCTTTCACTTTTTGCAGATGACATGATACTATACATGGAAAACCCGATAGACTCCACCAAAAGTCTGCTAGAACTGATATATGAATTCAGCAAAGTCGCAGGATACAAAATCAATGTACAGAAATCAGTTGCATTCTTATACACTAATGATGAAGCAACAGAAAGACAAATAAAGAAACTGATCCCATTCACAATTGCACCAAGAGTCATAAAATACCTAGGAATAAAACTAACCAAAGATGTAAAAGATATGTATGCTGAAAACTATAGAAAACTTATGAAGGAAATTGAAGAAGATATAAAGAAATGGAAAAACATTCTGTGCTCATGGATTGGAAGAAGAAATATTGTTAAAATGTCAATATTACCCAAAGCTATCTACACATTCAATGCAATCCCAATCACAATTGCACCAGCATTCTTCTTGAAGCTAGAACAAGCAATCCTGAAATTTGTATGGAACAACAAAAGGCCCTGAATAGCCAAAGTAATTTTGAAGACGACGACCAAAGCAGGAGGCATCACAATCCCAGACTTTAGCCTCTACTACAAAGCTGTAACCATCAAGACAGCATGGTATTTGCACAAAAACAGACACATAGACCAATGGAATAGAATAGAAACCCCAGAACTAGACCCACAAACGTATGGCCAACTAATCTTTGACAAAGCAGGAAAGAATATCCAATGGAAAAAAGACAGTCTCTTTAACAAATGGTGCTGGGAGAACTGGACAGCAACATGCAGAACGATGAAACTAGACCACTTTCTTACACCATTCACAAAAACAAACTCAAAATGGATGAAGGACCTGAATGTGAGACAGGAAAACCATTAAAACCCTAGAGGAGAAAGCAGGAAAAAACCTCTCTGACCTCAGCCGCAGCAATTCCTTACTTGACACATCCCCAAAGGCAAGGAAATTAAAAGCAAAAATGGGCTATTGGGACCTCATGAAGATAAAAAGCTTCTGCACTGCAAAGGAATCAATCAACAAAACTAAAAGGCAACCAATGGAATGGGAAAAGATATTTGCAAATGACATATCAGACAAAGGGCTAGTATCCAAAATCTATAAAGAACTCACCAAACTCCACACCTGAAAAACAAATAATCCTGTGAAGAAATGGGCAGAAGACATGAATAGACACTTCTCCAAAGAAGACATCCAGATGGCCAACAGGCACATGAAAAGATGCTCAACGTCACTCCTCATCAGGGAAATACAAATCAAAACCACACTCAGATACCACCTCACGCTGGTCAGAGTGGCTAAAATGAACAAATCAGGAGACTATAGATGCTAGAGAGGATGTGGAGAAATGGGAACCTTCTTGCACTGTTGGCGGGAATGCAAACTGGTGCAGCCACTCTGGAAAACAGTATGGCGGTTCCTCAAAAAATTAAAAATAGGTCTACCTTATGACCCAGCAATAGCACTGCTAGGAATTTACCCAAGGGATACAGGAGTGCTGATGCATAGGGGCACTTGTACCCCAATGTTTATAGCAGCACTTTCAACAATAGCCAAATTATGGAAAGAGCCTAAATGTCCATCAACTGATGAATGGATAAAGAAATTCTGGTTTATATACACAATGGAATAGTACTTGGCAATGAGAAGGAATGAAATATGGCCCTTTGTAGCAACGTGGATGGAACTGGAGAGTGTTATGCTAAGTGAAATAAGTCATACAGAGAAAGAAAGATACCATATGTTTTCACTCCTATGAGCATCCTGAAAAATTTAACAGAAGACCATGGGGGAGCGGAAGGAAAAAAAAAAGGTTAGAGAGGGAGGGAGCCAAAGCATAAGAGACTCTTAAAAACTGAGAACAAACTGAGGGTTGATGGGGGGTGGGAGGGAGAGGGGGCTGGGTAATGGATACTGAGGAGGGTACCTGTTGGGATGAGCACTGTGTAAATGTATGGAAACCAATTTGACAATAAATTTAAAAATAAATAAATAAATAAATAAGACAAAAGACTGTAATGAGAGTACCTGGGTGGCTCAGTCGATTAAGCATCCAACTCTTAATTTTGGCACAGGTCCTGATCTCACAGTTCGTGAGTTCGAGTCCCTCAACAGGCTCCATGCTGACATTGCAGAGCCTGCTTGGGGTTCTCTCTCTCTCCCTCCCTCTCTATATGTCCCTCCCCTGTTCATGCTCATGTGCGTGCGCTGTCTCTCAGAAATAAAATAAATAAACTTGAAAAAAAATAAAACAAAGACTGTAACAAGACAAGAAGGGCATCACATAATGGTAAAAGGATCAATCCAACAAGAGGATATAACAATTGTAAACATCTATGCACCCAACATTGAAGCATTATTATACAGTAATACCAGGGGACTTTAATACCCCACTTATACCAATGAATAGATCATTCAGGAAAAAATTAATAAGGAAACAGTATCTTTGCACAACACAAAAGATCAGATGGACTTACCAGATATATACAGAACATTACATCCCAAAACAATAGACTACACATTTTTTTTTTAAGATCATATTTTTTAAGTCACTTCTATACTCAACATGGAGCTTGAACTCACAACCGTAAGATCAAGAGTCACATGTTCTCCCAACTGAGCCAGCCAGGCATCCCTAGGATACACATTCTTTAAGTGCATACATGGAACACTCTCCAGGATAGATCATGTTACACCACAAAACAAGTTTCAATAAATGTAAGAAGATTTAAATTATATCATGCATCTTTTCCAACCATGATGGTATGAAAGTAGAAATCAATCAAGAAGAAAATTGGAAAACACACAAATACATGGAGGCTACACAACTTGCTACTATGGGTAAATGGGTCAATAAAGAAATAAAAAAAAAATACATAGAGACAAATTAAAGTGAAAGCACAATGGTCCAGAATCTGTGGAACAAAGTAAAAGCAGTTCTACGAAGGAAATTTATAGCAATACAAGTCTACCTCAAGAAGAAAAATAAAAAATAACCTAAGCTTACATCTAAAGTAACTAAAAAAGGAAGAATAAACAAAGCCCCAGGTTAGGAGAAGGAAGGAAATAATAAATATCAGAGCAGATATAAATGGAGACTAAAAAAACAGTAAAGCTGAAACCAAAAGTTAGTTCTTTGAAATGATAAACAAAATTGATAAGCCTTTAGCCAGACTCATCAAGAATAAAAGTGAGAAGCCCAAATAAAATCAGAAATGAAGAGCAGTGCCTGGGTGGCTCAGTTAGTTGAAAATCTGACTTTGGCTCAGGTCATGATCTCATGGTTTGTGAGTTTGAGCCCCACGTTGGGGCACAGAGCCTGCTTCAGATCTTCTGTCCCTCTCTCTCTCTCCTCCCTTTCCTCTGCACCTCCCCCGCTCATGCCTCTGTCTCAAAAATAAATAAACATTACAAAAACTTTTTTAAAGAAATGAAGAAGCAACAACCAACACCATAGAAATACAGAGGATTATAAAAGAATTGCAAAAAAAATTGTATGTCAAAAATTGGACAATTTACAAGAAATAAATTCCTACAAACATATAATCTTCCCAAACTGAATCAAGAAGAAATAGAAAAATCTGAAGAGACCAACTGCTAGTAACAAAACTGAATCAGTAATCAAAAAACTCCCCACAAACTAATGTCCAGGATCAGATGGATTCACAGGTAAGTTCTACCAAACATTTAAAGAAAATTTGATACCTCTTCTTCTGAAACTATACCAAAAAATAGGTGAAAAAAGCTTCCAAATACACTCTGCAAAGCCAGTATTACCATCACACCAAAACCAAAGATATTACAAAAATAAAAAAATAAATAAAACTACAGGCCCATATCCCTGATGATCATAGACAAAAGAATCCTCAACAAAATAGAAGCCAACTGCATTCAACAATACATTAAAAGGTCATTCACCACAATCAAGTGGGATTTATTCTGAGGATGCAAGGATGGTTCAGTATTTACAAATCAACCAATGTGATCCACCACATCAACAAAATGAAGGATAAAAATCATATGATCATCTGAATAGTTGCAGTAAAAGCACATGATAAATTTCAACATCCGTTTACGATAAAAACTCTTAAGGTGGACACAGAGGGAACATACCTGACCATAATAAAGGCTATATATGAAAAATCCATAGTTAACATCTCTCTCAATGGTGAAAAACTGACAGATTTTCCTCTAAGATCATGAACAAGCCACAGCCATCCACCCTCACCACTTTTATTCAGCATGGTACTGGAAGTCCTATCCACAGCAATCAGATAAGAAAAATAAATAAAAGGCATCCAAATTGGTAAGGAAGAAGTTCAACTGTCACTATTTGCAGAAGACATGATACTATACATAGAAAACCTTAAATACTAACAACAATGACAACAACAACAACAACAAAACATTAGAAGTAGTAAATGAATTCAGTAAAGTTGCAGGAGACAAAATTAATTTACAGAAATTGGTTGTGTTTCTATACACTTACAATAAAGTAGTAGAAAGAGAAAGTAAGGAAACAAATCCATTTATAATTGCACCAAAAATAAAATACCTAGAAATAAACTTAACCAAGGAGGTGAAAGACCTATACTTTGAAAACTATGAAACATCAATAAAAGCAATTGAAAGTGACACAAACAAATGGAAAGATAGTCCTTGCTCATGCATTGGAAGAACAAATATTGTTAAAATGGACATACTACCCAAAGCAATCTACAGATTTAATGCAACTCCTATCAAAATACCAACAGTATTGTTCACAGAACTAGAAAACATACTACTAAAATTTGTATGGAACCACAAATGATCTGAAATATCCAAAGCAATCTTGAGGGGAAAAAACAAAACTGGAAGTATCACAATCTCAGATTTCAAGATATACTACAAAGCTAGACAGCAGTCAGTAGAGCATGTGACTCTTGATCTTGGGGTTGTAAGTTTGAGCCCCACCTTGGGTGTAGAAATCACTTAAAATCTTAGGGCGACTGGGTGGCTCAGTTGGTTAAGCATCCAACTCTTAATTTTGGTTCAGGTCATGAGTCAGGTCATGGTTCACGAGTTCGAGCCTCCCTTTGGCCTCTGTGCTGACAGTGTGGAACCTGCTTGGGATTCTCTCTCTCCCTCTCTCTCTGCCCCTCCCCTGTTTGCTCACTCACACTCCCTCTCTCTCTCTCTCTCTCTCTCTCTCTCTCTCTCTCTCAACATAAATAAGTAAAAATAAACATTTTTGAAAAAGAAAATAAGATAAAATCTTTTTAAAAAGCTATACTACAAAGCTACAGTACCATACTGTTTTTGTTACTGGCACAAACATAGACACATAGATCAATGAAAAAGACTAGAGAGCCCAGAAATAAACCCACAACTACATGGTCAGTTAATCTACAACAAAGGAGGTAAGAATATACAGTGGAGAAAAGACAGTTCCTTCAATAAATGGTGTCGGGAAAACCAGACAGCTCCATGCAAAAGAATGAAACTGGACCACTTTCCTACACCCTACTCATAAGTAAACTCAAAATGTATTAAAGAACTAAATATGAGACCTGAAACCATAAACTCCTAGAAGAAGACACAGGCAGTAATTTCTCTGACACCAGCCCTAACATTTTTCTAGATAGGTCTCTGTAGGCAAGGGAAACAAAAGCAAAAATTAACTATTGTGGTGACACCAAAATAAAAAGCTTTTGCACAGCAAAGGAAACGAGAAACAAAACAAAAAGGCCTCCTGAATGGGAGAAGGTATTTTCATTTTGTTTTTGTTTTTCAATATCTGAAGTTTATTGTCAAATTGGTTTCCATACAACACCCAGTGCTCATCCCAAAAGGTGCCCTCCTCAATACCCATCACCCACCCTCCCCTCCCTCCCACCCCCATCAACCCTCAGTTTGTTCTCAGTTTTTAAGAGTCTCTTATGCTTTGGCTCGGGAGAAGGTATTTTCAAATGATATATGTGGTAAGGGAATAATATTCAAAATACATCAAGAACTTATGCAACTCGCACACACAAAACAAATAATCCAATTAAAAATATGGGCAGAAGACCTGAATAGACATCTTTTTAAAAAGGACAGAAAAGATGTTCAGAATCACTAATCGGAAAAGTGCAAATCAAAACCACAATGAGATATTACCTTCACCTTTCAGGTTGGTGGTAGCAAAAAGACAAGAAACAAGTGTTGGCAAGGATGTGGAGGAAAAAAGAATACCCACGCTCCGTTGGTGAAGATGTCAATCGGTGCAGCCACTGTGGAAAACAGTATGCATTTCCTCAAAGAATTAAAAATATAATTGCTACATGATCCAGTAATTCCACTGGTGGTATTTGCCCAAAGAAAATAAAAACACTAATTTGAACAGATACATGCACCCTTATGTTTACTTCAGCATTATTTACAATCGCCAAGATATGGAAGCAGCCCAAGTGTCCATTCAATAACAGGTGAATGGATAAAGGAGTGGCATAAATATTTACTCAGCCATAAAAAAGAATGAGATCTTGCCATTTTGGAACAACCCAGATAAACCTAGAGGTATTGTGCCAAATTAAATAAGTCAGAGAAAGAAAAAAAACCATATGATTTCACTTAAATGTGGAATCTAAAAAACAAATGAACAAACAAGCAAAAAACAAAACAAAACAAACAAAACAAAAAAAAAACCAGACTCCTGGATACATAGAACATTCTGGTAGTTGCCAGGTGGGTGAAATAGAAAAATAAAGAAAAGAAAAGAAAATGTTCAGCAACACTAGATAAAATTGTGTTTTTACTAAAACTACAATGAATTTTTTTTAGTAGCTCATCGCCAGTTTTTCTCATAACCTAATTTTTGAAACACCATGGCCAAATTCCTGTCTCTTTATGTTACTTCTCATGAGGCTATTTGCAATCTTAAATATTTGCAGATCTTTACAGCAAGAGTGGATTTAGTTGACTAGTTTTTGAAATAAGTGGCCAGCGATTTGGTCCTGCAAAATACCATTATGGACCAGTTTTTCTCATATTCAGCATGTGCTTCTAAGGTCCATTCTTTCACTTGAGTGAAATATAAATGCTCCTTTGGACAGAGGAAAGATATTGATCTAGGACCACATACTCCTTCAAGACAAATCAAAATAGACCCAATTTAAGCAACTCATCTCAAAATATAGAACTTCTTCCTAAAACTTGGAAGAATAAATGTTGTATCTACCCAAATGGAAAGTCTATTAGAAAAATTATATTTAGAAGGAATGCCATAGTTAGGAATTTTAAAAAATAATTTTAAGTTCTTAAGATCTATCTAACTCTAAATTAGATTATATTTATGTTCTACTTGTTGAGTAACAAGCAGAAGCCACTAAGAAATTCACTACAAAGCATTGCATGGGAACCCAATGAATATTTTTAATTTTTTTAATGGTTTTTTTAACTTATTTTTGAGACAGAGAGAGACAGAGCATGAGCAGGGGAGGGGCAGAGAGAGAGGGAGACACAGAATCCGAAGCAGGCTCCAGGCTCTGAGCTGTCAGCACAGAGCCCCATGAGGGGCTCAAACCCACGATCCATGAGATCATGACCTGAGCCGAAGTCGGACGCTCAACCGACTGAGCCACCCAGGCACCCCAAGGGAACCCAATGAATATTAAATAAGCATTAAAATCATGATTTAAGCTCTAATTATAATCATGTAAAAAGATGCATAGGATAAGATGCAATAAGTATATTTTAATAAAACAAAAGCTTCTGTTTTCGCAATAATTTAACTTTTGTAAGTAGTTTTTTGGAATTTTGGAATTCTCATTTTGGATGTTTGCTCTTGTTGGGGAGAACTTCAGGATCGCAGATAGGGCTAATGTGGAATGCTACCCTATCTCTTCCCCATACATAAAAATAGATTATATAATATTTGAAATATTTCAACACATAGCTGAGCTATAAAGCAAGAAGAGTGCCGTAAATAAAAACAATTCTCACAGCAGACAGCTGGATTCAGTTAGATGTCCTTTGGAGCTCACCTGAGCTCACTTATACAGCACAATTTTAATATACCTTACAGTCAGATGGGCAGAGGAGTCATGGCTGCAAGTGAAAGGCTGTTACTGGGCTCCCATCATTTTTTTTAATTTTTTTTTACATTTATTTATTTTTGAGAGACAGAGAGAGAGAGTATAAGCAGGGAAGGGGCAGAGAGAGAGGGAGACACAGAATCTGAAACAAGCTCCAGGCTCCGAGCTGTCAGCACAGAGCCCGATGCGGGGCTCGAACTCACAAACCGCAAGATCACGACCTGAGCTGAAGTCGGATTCTTAACCAACTGAGCCACCCAGGCGCCTACTGGGTTCCCATTATAAAGCCAGAGCCAGGAAAGTGTGATCCCAGTAAAACTCCACTCACTGGCAGGGGAACTGACTGTGCATCTTTCCAGCAGTATCTCTACACTATAGAGATAGAGCATAATTTCCAGTGGAAGGTGGCCATCTCTGCAACAGTCCACCCCTTTGGCCACCAACCATTGGACACACTCCTCTTCCCACACTGAACATCTCACTTCCTAAAAGAAGAAAACCCAAAGTCCCATCCAGTTATTGCATCCAGTACACAGTCCATGGCTGATGGGGGAAATCGAAGCACAGACCCCCCCATCAGATAAGAATGTAGCTTTTTGTGACCTAGCAATACATGAACTAATGGACATGTTCTTTTCTTTCAAACCCCCAACACTTGCACTATTCCACTGCAAATCAAGGACAAAATAATTACAATAGAAACTTCTCACCAGAAAAAGGACTGGTGAAGGGCACACATAGCCTATAGCAATTTTCAAATCTGATGGGAGAGGCATTCTGAGGGCCCCCTTTTCTGCCATTTGGGGAACTTCCTTTTTAGACCTGATCCCGCCCATTCGTGGAATTCTTCTATCCTCTGTGGCCCCTAGGTCACCTTTTCTGGAGGTATCTTCCACCTTCATTATCCTCTTTGGCCACATCTTTGGTGGGTGTAGGAGATTATGTTCTCCTTGGGAGACTCAAGATTTCACAGCCTACCTCCTGCCTATATAAGTTTGGCAGCCAGGGACTGTTTCACCTCTTAAAGCCTTTTTAGTCTAGGCTCATGGATTCTTCTGCATTGTAACTTTCTCAAAATCTCAACTGACTTATGATCTATTTGCTTCAAGTCAGTCTCATGAGCCAGCGGACACACCCTGCATTTGTTCCTAGACATCTTTCCAAACATCTCAATGTCTCTCTCCTGGGCCCCTTTGTCTCTCTAATCACTGGCAAGTTGAAATCATCAGACTTAAGTGAGAAGACACATTTCTTTGTTGCTGGGTTCAGTCTTGACTGGCTTTTCACATTCCAACTTTTTTTTTCCTTTGGCGTTTAAGAGCAGGTGGCTTCTTCAACTGTGCCACTCTAGTCCCCTCAGACCTGGACGAAAGGGGGTCCAGGCAGCAGCCCACACTTTCGAGATCCAATACTCAGTCCTGGCACAGCTTGACCCATAACCTTAAAACAGCTGCTCTCATAACTTATACCATTCAGCCTCCAGAAACACACTTCTCTGCATCTCTTTCATTTGTCATTAAAACAAAAGTAACTGTCATGAAGTTTTGTGGACTGTGTCACTGCTGGTGTCAGGGATGAACACTAGTTTGTAATTCAAGGGAGATTTGAGTATTAAAAGCATTTAGCTACGAAAAAGACATTAATTTGTCAAATCCTTTCTCTCCACATGAATGCAATAGATTCGTGTTGTGCAAAAGGTATTATTTCCCAGTGATGTCAAATGCCCATTTTCTTGTTCCAATCTGTAGTATTGTCAGAAGATGTACATGGTGTCTGAGAAACATTTTGCAATGTTAATAATGTATGTTACTTTTAAATTTACAAATATCAGGTCCAGCTGCATGCATGAGGTGATACCATTTCCCTTTATATTGGCAACCAGTGAACACTCAACACCAGAATTGCAATAAAAAATATAAAATACCCATAAAATTTAACTAAAATTTCAATTTTGATTAATTTTGCTTAATTTTGATTTATGTTTGATATTTACTAATTATAACTTTATTTGACCTTTTCAAAGATAATTTTACTCTTTGGGGAGAAAATAATGTTTTTTGAAAACAATTTTTAAATTTTATTTATTGAAAATAATTAAATATCAAATGCATTTACATATTTTCCATTTTGATAAAATTGTATTTAAATTGGGCACACTTCGAATTACCTTCTTTAAAAAAGATTTTTTTAATGTTTATTTATTTTTGAGACACAGAGCATGAGCAGGGGAGGGGCAGGGAGAGGGAGACACAGAATCTGAAGCAGGCTCCAGGCTCTGAGCTGTCAGCACAGAGCCCCATGTGGGGCTCAAACCCACGATCCATGAGATCATGACCTGAGCCGAAGTCGGACGCTTAACCGCCTGAGGCCACCCAGGCACCGCTGAATTACTTTTCTTTTAACCCTACTGTCAAAAAGAATAGAAATTATATGAAAATCTTATAGCAACCTATTAGTGATTTTATTAAAATTAAGGCAAGAATAAATACAATAAATGTTATAGGGGCGCCTGAGTGGTTCAGTCGGTTAAGCATCCGACTTCGGCTTGGGTCATGATCTCCCGGCTGGTGAGTTCAAGCCCTGCAACCGGCTCTGTGCTGACAGCTCGGAGCCTGGAGCCTGCTTCAGATCCTGTCTCCCTCTCTCTCTGCCCCTCCCCCACTCACACTCTGTCTCTCTCAAAAATAAAATAAAAACGTTTAAAAAAATAAATAAATGTCATAAATTTTGTGTCTTAATTTTCTTACTCATGTAATTATAATTGGCCCAAAGAACACGCCAGATATGTGCAATCATTATTATATTCAGAGATCTTTCATATTTTGCTGACTCTCAGTCATAAAAAGTAGCATTAGCTGCTTTTTTTCATTATGGAAATAGATTTATCAAGGTGGATGGACCAAGGAAGGTAGAGGAGCATATTTTATGATACGTAATAGTTTGTGATCTTGGCTTGTAACCTGCAAATATCTAAACAACGGGTCTATATACTTCCTTTTGTACTTGGGTCTTAGACCTGGCCAATTCTTAGCATCTTGAATATCGCCTGTTGCCGTGCCAAAGTGGGAGGAAATAGGGAGAGAAATCTTGAGGGTCTCAAACCAGCAGTACTAATCAATCACAAACATCGTTTCTATTCACAACCAACAACTAGTCTCATAGCTTGACCTAAATACAAGGGAACCAGTAGAGAACTGAAAAGATACGGCAACCCAGTTGGTATATTACTTTCCTAGTTTACAGAGAAGCCAAGAGAAGCTTAAGGAACCAAGTTCACACGGTTACACAAGCAACAGAGTCGGAATTAGAACACGAGCAGTTTGGCTCTTGAGCCCGCGCCCTTAACCACTATGCTACACAAATCCCCTGGGAATTTGAAGAGCTCTTGAAGCGCTCTGGACATATACAGGATGGGACACCAAAGTTCAAGTTGATCTCGTACGGTTCTCAAAGACACAAGAAATTCCGGCTAACATCTAAGAGTAATCTTTACAGTGTTCTGACCCTAGAACCCCACGTCCAAATTACCTTTTATATGGTCGCACAAGCGTTACTGAGGAGATAAACATCCTTCTCCTACCTTCCACTTTCCTTCTACTGTCTCTTCTTGGCAGAACTTATCACGAAGTCAGCTGAGAAACGTAGTTTGCAGAGTTTGAATCCCAGCATCAAAAACCAGAGTTTGAAAGGGTAGAGGATGGGTCTGAGAGACAAGTGAGTCACTACCACAACTGCTCTTCCCAGGCTCCCTTGCTACCGGTGATAAAGTTCCGGCGCGTTGAATGAATGGAAATCACGTGTGCAATTTCCCGAGTCACGCCCTTCCTCTTTTCCCTGTCCTCAGCTGCAGTGTCCACGTGGGGATGAACTGTGGCCACCAGGTAGATGAGCTTAACATCTTACAGATGGTGAAGCAATGGGATTATCAGAAGGGCCTGGGCCCGTGAAATCACAGAGTCATTACACATTGATGAAGAAACAGAGACTTAAATCAGCTTGTTGGAACGCTTAGGCAATTTCGATGGTGTGGGAAAAGGAAAACCATTTATACAGGGGAAATCATGAAATTGGGTGAAAGGGGAGGAAAATAACAATAGAACATAATAAATACGTAGTCGGGTGAAAAACCAAACTTCCAATTCTATTATCTGTACGAGAGATAAATACGAACAAAAAGAAAGGTTAAAAATAAAAAGATAAAAAGAGATATGGCAGGGAAATGGAAACTAATAAAATGGGAGGTTGAGTGGCACCTGGATGGCTCGGTTGGTTGAGCGTCCGACTTTGGCTCAGGGCGTGATCTCCCGGTTCATGAGTTCGAGCCCCGCATCAGGCTCTCTGCTGTCAGCACGGAACCCACTTCAGATCCTCTGTCCCCCTCTCTCTCTCTGCACCTCCTCCACTCACCCTCTCTCTTTCTTTTTTTTTAAATTTTTTTTTAATGTTTTATTTTTGAGACAGAGAGAGACAGAGAATGAATGGGGGAGGGTCAGAGAGAGAGAGGGAGACACAGAATCCGAAGCAGGCTCCAGGCTCTGAACTGTCAGCACAGAGCCCGACGCGGGGCTTGAACTCACAGACCGTGAGATCATGACCTGAGCTGAAGTCGGACGCTTAACCGACTGAGCCACCCAGGCGCCCCTAACGCTCTCTCTTTCAAAAACAAATTTCAAAACATGAAAAAAATCAAATTGGAGGTTGAGAAATATTAACATCAGGAAAGCTAGCATTCGAAGTCTAAGGTACTAATTGAAATGAAAATATTCCATTAAAAATGGTAAAGGGCTATCAAAAATGTTAACAAGCCCTCTCATTCTGAAGAACACATCACCAAAATATGTAGTAACAAAGCGAAGCCTGGATAAGCTAGATCACAAGAATGTTTAGTTTTTGAAGAGAAACTGAAAATAAATTGGACTCAGCTTTACACAACTCAGTTTCAGTTTGGTATTCTAAGCATACTCGTATACAGGAGACTAGCCCAGAATTTGAGAAATGCATTCGTAATCATTGGGTGATTATCCATTCCCATTTGAGTCTCTGAAGCGTTTGTGAGGAGACCGGGTTTTCCCTGAAAGGATGAATATCCCCCCGTCCATCATCCCGGGAACAGCTCAGCCCGGGGCAGAGACAAGGCTTTGGGCTAGAGGGTGAAGTGTCCCAGGAAACCAGAGGCTGGGATCCAGGCGTGTAGTTGCCTGGGTGGACTATTCCTGGCTCAGGTGAGCTGAGAGTCGGGAAGGGGACTCAGATCTGGGGCCCTGGGAAGGTCTGGGCCTGCGTAGAAGGAAGGTTTTTGTTGTTGCTGCGGGGTCGCTTTGTGCGTTTTGGGTTTTTCCGAATAGTGCTTTTTCTATTATCGCCGGACCTTCAAGAAAGTCTCCCTTAAGTCTTTTGAAATGTTCCCGCCTGGTCTCAGCCTTCACTGTGGGCGACTGGGGCAAAGCTGGTATAGGGGGAGGGCAGCAGCCCGACAGCACAGCCCGGCATTAGCAGGCTGAGGTGGCCAGTGACCATCAGAGAGTCCTTGTGGCTTCTTAGCTTTCCTGTCATCTTGAGTCCTCTTTGGACTCTGTTACCAGATTCCAGTGCCATAGGCGGTTGGCTGGGCCTGGTGCTCTGGGTCTGTGGTCACCTGCCGTCACCCTGGGCCAAAGAGGCTCCGGGCCCAGGACCTCGTCACCAGCCCGCGTCCTGCTCCAAGACGAAAAGGCCCCCGGGCAGAGTGCCCACAGCTCTGGGCCGAGGCTTCTCCTATAGCCAGATTTTGTTCTTTGCTCACTTGGGGAGGGGGCTGAAGAGGTATTTAATCATGGATTTAGAAGAGCTCTTTAAACTGTGTAAAAGTGGCGTTTGGGTACATAGGTGGGAAAGCCCCGAGTCCACCACGCTGGCATTTGGGGTAAAGTCCTGGGGTAAACGTATGGATCTCAAAGCCCTTTGGTTTCTTGCCAACTGCTCCCAAACTGTGCACCCCTCCGGCGCCTGCTGTGGAATAGGATGGGCATCACTGTCAACGAGATTAGGTAAGAAGTTAGCATAAATGTGGAGTACGTTGTATGATTTCAGGACTTTGCTAAGCCTGTTTTCCCCAAGGGTAAAGAGATCAGATGATTTTGTTTCCTGGAATTCCAGACGGGACTGAGGAAAGCGGACTGAGCTGTCATGGGTATTCCAATCTGAGAAAGAGTGGGAGCTGGGGAGCGAGTGAGTTGGATGACATGAGATGATAGAAAACGGGGGCTCCCTGGGGGAGGAAAACAGGCTTTGGGAGGCAGTAAAGATGGCTGGAGTTGGTGGGAAGCTATGGCGTCCCCGCCCATGTCACCCCCACTCCTCAGCAAAGTCACAGAGCATCACAGGATGTGGAAGGTGTTGGCAGTTCTCAGGACGATGGAGAAGGGAGGGAGCCTCGCCTGTGGGTCTGATCCACACCTGAACCAAACGGAAGGGGGAACGCAAACAAGGTATCCTCAAAGCTCCTGTATGTAATGTAATTTTCGAGCAGAACTCAATCTAAAATTGATACTTAATATCTGCTATTTACCAAGCATTCTGCTACATACCAAAAACTTCACAATATTAAAAAAAAAAAAATCTGCCCACCATACTAATCCTGGGAGACAAATATTGGTATTACAGGCTGGAGAGCCTCTGTTTAGACAGGAAGAGGCTTGTCCAAGGTCATGGAGCGGGTAAGTAGCAGAATTAGGGTTCCATCCCAGGTTGGACACAGAGGGAAAGGAAGTCTTTGGGTTGATACATAAATTCCCATTTTACCACTTCTAATGAGAGAAAAAGGCGTGTATTTTACTTAAATAGTTATTCTAGCTGGGAGCACTTTCATAAGAGAGCCATAATTTCAGTTTCTAACAAAGTTGTTTTTAATGAAGTAATGAATTTGCAGAAGACTTAGCTAAGTATGTCTAGCACTAGGGGTGGTAGGCACTATTAAATAAGGGGATGAAAAAGCTAGTCAATATTTTTCATTTAAAAGGGACTTTGAGGGTTTTTTTTGTTTTTTAAAAAAAATTTTTTTCAACGTTTATTTATTTTATTGTTTGGGACAGAGAGGGACAGAGCATGAACGGGGGAGGGGCAGAGAGAGAGGGAGACACAGAATCGGAAACAGGCTCCAGGCTCTGAGCCATTAGCCCAGAGCCTGACGCGGGGCTCGAACTCACGGACCGCGAGATCGTGACCTGGCTGAAGTCGGACGCTTAACTGACTGCGCCACCCAGGCGCCCCGACTTTGAGTTTTTAATACACAAGTTTTATTTTATTTTATTTTTAAGTTTGTTTGAGAGAGAGAAAGTACCCGTGCGTGTGTATGCGCGAGCCGGGGAGAGGCAGAGAGAGAATCCCAAGTGGACTCTGCACCGACCGATGAGGTGCTCGACCTCGCCAACCGTGAGATCGTGACCTGAGCCGAAACCCAGAGTACCCAGGCGCCCTACAAAACTTTTATTTTAAAAGAAAGCACGAGAACTATAAACACAAAGTGATCCCTCAGGCGCTATTCACATCGGGCTTCTCTTCCACACAGGGCTTGCCTCCTGCATCATCTCATTCCGGGGTCCTTTCAAGGGAATGGGATGAAATTTCCATTTCATCAGAGACAAATACAACAGTGTGTGACACTTGAGGAAAGCACAGTTTGCATTTATACCACAGCTAGTCTAGAAAACTGGAGCTAGTTGGAAAGTAAATATTAGGACTGGAATCCAGCTGGTAGCATGTTTGCTTTTCAGTACACTTTCCTTCTGAAGTAGGAATCCAATGAAAACTTTACTTTTTAACGAATTGAACAAAGCGCCACCTAGTGGTAAATAAACAGATTTTGTAAGTGAAGAGAGCAGAAATTTCTTGTAGAAAATTTGGAATCCATTCACTATCAGTTTATTTTACCAGGTAACCTTCGTTTAATATTAGAATATTAACGAGCTTATGGGGCGCCTGGGTGGCTGAGTCAGTTCAGTGTCTGACTTCAGCTCAGGTCATGATCTCACGGTTTGTGTTTGAGTCCTGCGTTGGGCTCCGTGCTGACAGTGTGGAGGCTGCTTGGGATTCTCTGTCCCCCCCTCTCGCTGCACCTCCCCCACTCGCACTCTGTCTCCCTCTCAAAGATGCATAAACGTTTAAAAAACTAAAATATTCATTTGCAGCAACGTGGATGGAACCGGAGGGCATTATGCTAAGTGAAACAAGTCAGTCAGAGAAAGACAGATACCATGTTTTCACTCATATGTGGAACTTGAGAAACTTAACAGGAGACCATGGGGGAACGGAAGGGGGAAAAAATAGCTACAAACAGAGAGGGAGGGAGGCAAACCACAAGAGACTCTTAAATACAGAGGACAAACTGAGGGTTGATGAGGGGGCAGGGGAGAGGGGAAAATGGGTGACGGGCATTGAGGAGGGTACTTGCTGGAATGAGCACTGAGTGTTGTATGTAAGTGATGAATCACTGGAATCCACACCCCAAACCAAGAGCACCCTGTATGCACTGTATGTTAGCCAACTTGAGAATAAATTATATTTTTTAAAAAAAACCCCTAAAATATTAAAGAGCTTACGTAGTTGGGGTTTGGGGAGGGGTTACAACCATAAAAAAACTGGGCAGATAAAATCCCGTGTCACTAAATATCATTCCTTCATGCACGTGTTCCAAAATAGTGTTTAGAGCCGATGGCATAAATACACCCTCTACTTTGAAGCCCTCCAAAAATATCCTTCCCACATTTCAATTTTTTCATTTTCAAAGCTCCGTGTGATGATATTTTGTGTTACTGGATAGATCAGTGAGCCCTGCGGTGTACCTTCTCTGTATGGTCCCCCAATGTCCCCTCCACCCTTCTCCAGCCCTTTATTCATCGCGCCCTCTCTCTGAATGAGATGGCTCTGCCTATGACTTCACAGAGCAAAGAGAAGCCAACAGCTAGGAACGTACCCAACTTCCCGCCACTGACTCTGCACGCTTACAACTGGACCCAGCTAGTCTCCTTCCCTCTCCAGTTAGAGCTTGAACCTTCTTCTCCCATCAGAATCTGGGTATCTCTCCTCAGGCTGCCTCAGTATGGTCCTCTCTCTGCTCCCTCTAGCTCAGAATGGTCCTCTCTCTGCCCTCTCCAGATCCCTCCCCTCTGGCTCATCCAGGGCACCGTTAGGATGGGATGTCTCTCCCATCCTAAAAGCAGACAAATCTCAGACTGACTCAGTGACCACCTCTCTTTAGCCCTATTTTCCTTCTTTATAGGTTGTCAGCACTTGCTGTCCCCAATTCTTCATCTGCCTTCATTCCTTAGCCAGGTGGAATAGGAGCTCCTAAGGCCCCTCTCCAGCATTTACTCACTTGGCCACTCCTTCCTTACTGAAAGGATTTCGTGCCTTGACTTTTTTTTTTTTTAAGTTTATTTATTTTATTTATTTTTTTATTATTTTTTTTAATTTTTTTTTTCAACGTTTATTCATTTTTGGGACAGAGAGAGACAGAGCATGAACGGGGGAGGGGCAGAGAGAGAGGGAGACACAGAATCGGAAACAGGCTCCAGGCTCCGAGCCGTCAGCCCAGAGCCCGACGCGGGGCTCGAACTCGCGGACCGCGAGATCGTGACCTGGCTGAAGTCGGACGCCTAACCGACTGCGCCACCCAGGCGCCCAAAGTTTATTTATTTTGAGAGAGTATGTGTGTGTGCAAGCAGGGAAGGGGCAGAGAGAGAGGGAGAGGGAGAATCCCAAGCAAGCTCTGCACTGTCCGGGCAGAGCCCAATGCGGGGTTCAATCCCACGACCCTGGGATCATGACCTGAGCCAAAATCGAGAGTCGGATGCTTAACCCATTGAGCCATCCAGGCTCCCCTTGTGCCTTGCCTTCTATGATGTCACCCTCCCCTGCTTTCCCCCACCCCTCTCATCTGGAAGTTTACTGTTTGTCTGCTTGCCCTTTGAACACTGGGAAGTCACTGGGTTGGGAAGGTGCTTGGAGATTTGAGGGATCTCTCTGTGCCTTGGATAAGGGCTTCAACTCTTCCATACGTTTCCCTGGGTGTTTAATCCACTCACGTGGCCTAATGTACCGGAGGGCTGAAGGAGTCTGCAACCTGTTAGTACTTGTCACATATATAACCACCTCATCGTTGTTCCAAATATCTAGTACATGCTTTTAATTGTTCATTTATATGCTGTAAAATGTTGCAAAATAGAATTTAGGGGCAACTGTGTGTGCAAAAAGCAAGCACTCTGTACTCCATAGTACACTGGGCACTTTATTTTTTCTTCACTACACTGAGCACTTGAAATGAATTATTTAATTCTTGCAACAAACTCATGGATAAAGTTCTATTTATTTCTCTATTTACAAATCATCACTGAGGCTTTAGGCAGATAAATAGTTTTCCAAGGTCACACAGTTAGAAAGTAAGAGAGCTAGGTTCTGTAATGGGATAATGTTTAATGTTAAATTATATGCTTTTCATTTCTTTACCCTGACCCTCTTCCCCCAACCATCAAGCAAAATAGTTTTTGGGTTTTTTTTTTTTTTTTTTTGAGGGGGAGGAGGGGTAGAGAGAGAGAGAATCCTAAGCAGGCTCTGCACTGTCAGAGCTCGATCCCACGACCCTGGGATCATGACCTGAGCTGAAATCAAGAGTCGGATGCTCAATCAACTAAACCACCCAGGCGGCCCTTTTTTCTTTCTTCTTTTTTCTTCAGAATGGTTTTCTTTTCTTTTCTTTTAATGTTTATTTATTTTGAGAGAGACAGAGACAGAATGCGAGTGGGTTAGGGGCAGAGAGAGAGGGAGACACAGAATCCGAAGCAGGCTCCAGGCTCCGAGCCATCAGCACAGAGCCCAACGCGGGGCTCAAACTCATGACCTGAGCCGAAGTCGGTCACTTAACCGACTGAGCCACCCGCGCGCCCCTCAGAATAGTTTTCTAAGTGCATGACCTGCAGAGGAATGATGGAACCAGTTTAGAACAAAGAAATTACACTTCAATTTTGACTTTCAAAACAGATATTTTAAAACCTAATGCAGAAAAAATAGTGATGAGAGGCCTGACTTTCTACTGGAAGAATGAAGCACCTGAATGAGACAGGATTCTCTCGATGCCTCCAAATGCCGAGAATTAAACTTAGAAGATTAATCATAGAGCTTATGAAGAGCCGTTGAGGACAGCAACTGCAGAATGGGACATACAGGTCATGTTTCTGGGTTGGGAAGGTGCTTGGAGAGATTTGAGGGAGGTGAGTACTCAACACATGTGAGGGTCTGTTCCTTGGTCCCCACTTTGGGGCCAACATTCTGATGTAAGGGAGTGATGATGACCGGCAAAGAGGTTCAGAGAAACTCAAAGCAGATGGGTTCATTTCCTGCTTTCCAGGACATGGCAAAGTTGTAAGCCTCCTAGAGATGCCCATGATTGGGATGGTGCTGGAACAACTCAATAGTAGGAAGTGGATTAGCAGTGGGTGAGAGGACTGTTTGCATGGGTGTGCCGATGCCCCTCTACTTCCCCTGCCCCAGGGAAGCTTCACAGAGGCCCAGACCCTCCAGAACAGGACAAGGAATGCAGCTAGGGGGTCTGGGACTACAAAGGAGGGACACAGAAGTGCTGAGAGGCTTGAAAGCCTAGAAAAGTGGTAGGGTCGGGACAATGGGAGGCAAGACTCACTAATGTCAGCAACAGAAGTCTGTGTACAGTGGCCAAAGGCCAGGTGACCCCTGCCCAAAAGAGAGACAAGACCTCAGGGGACAGCAACAAAGACAGGATGACAGCTTAGGGACTGGGCCATCCTTCATCATCACCATTATGAAATTTAAGGTTCCTCCTGAGCCAAAAAGTCACTTGGGAATAGCAAGACGGAGGAGGGAAAATCCCCTGCAAGTTGGAACACTCCACCTTTTGGAACATGCCAAGGAAAGCTAGAAACTTAGCAGGGACTGGTGCTCAGGACAGAGGAATTTAGGCAAGAGTGAGATAAAAATTCTAGGCATGGACCTGTGGGATCAAGGAAAAGTCCCCCATATCACCTGTCCTCTGGAGCTGTCTTTGTTTTCCTGCTTTGTCCCTTGCAGTGACCATCACAGGAAGGCTCGTGGACACCTGACCTGGACATAGGCGGAGTGGGACTTTCACCACTGCGGTTCATATTAAATTTGGTTTTATTCATTTACGCTTTGTTTGGAAGATTGGGTGTCAAAACGCTTTTTGGGTATTACGAAACAAAGTTTAAAAGCTATTTTGAAATGTGGGTTGTGAAAGTTTGTTGACTATTTCTGGATGTAATCAAACAGCTCAGGTTAAAGTACAAGGAACTGGCTTCACCTCTCAGTGTCCATGGAGTTCTTCCTTAACACCCTGAGTCTCTCTTCTAGCTTATGTTCAGGAGTATCCTTACTCAAGGTTTCATCGGCGTAAAAAAGCTGTGTGTGTTTATTCCTCGAGACCCAAAGGTACATGGATGCTTAACACAATGCCAAAACCAGCATGCTGAGCAAGTCATAAGGCGTAGACCCTCAGGTAATGCAGCAGGACACCATGGCTGTCTACCCACTAGCCTTCCCACCCCTCTTCTTTGTCCATTGAGTCCTGACTTTGTTCAGGAATCAGGCATATGTGTGCTTCAGGGAACTCTGCCCCCAGCCAGAGCAATCACTGTAATCCCAGGCCCTTGGGCAGTGGTTACTTCAGTGATGGCCTAACTTCTGTTCGATAATACATAACGCAATGGCCGTTGGGGAGGTCCTGAGAGAGTTTGGGGGTGGCATCGGTATTTGCTTGGTAGGGCTGCTGTAGCAAATGACCACAAACCGGATGACTTAACCAACAAAATTTGTCGTCCCATTGTTCTGGAGGCTAACGGTCCAAAATCAAGATGTTGGGCAGGCCTAGTGCCTTCTGAAGGATATGAGGAAGGATCTGTTCCAGGCTTCTCTCCTTGGCCCATAGATGGCCATCTTCATGTTCATATGGCATTCTCCCCATGTCTTCACATGATCTTCCCTCTGTGTATTTCTCCCTGTCCAATTTTCCCCCTTTCTATAAGGACACGAGTCATATTGAATTAGGTCCCATCCTCATGACCTCATTGTAATCCAGTTACTTCTGTTGAGACGAAACTTGCAAATAAGGTCATTTTCTGAGGTACTGGGAGTGACTTCAACATGTGAACTTGGGAGGGACACAATTCAACCCATAACGATATCTCTTCCAGTCTTTGGATATTATCAACTCTCTATACACCAAGCTGCCTTATCTTATTACTATGTTTCTTGGCAGGACATGAAGATTCTGTCTTTCTAACCCAAAAGTGTAGGCTGGTAACTGGGGGACTTACCTTCATCCGAGATCTCAGCTTACCCTTCCATGGCCCCATTGTGGGCCATCCTCAACCCACATTGCCCCACTTTGGAACTCTTCTGCTCAAACACCCTTCTCTCTGGCCTTAACCTCCTATTCCCTCTGCACTTCACTTTAATTGCTCCAACCACACTTGGTCCCCTTACGTATTTCTGATCAGCCCCTCCTCCTGTTCCTATACCGTCTCTTCTAAGATGCCGTGCCTGTCATTTCAACCACACTCTTTCCAAGATTCTAAACTCATGTTCTTAAATTCCATTGCCCGGCCTGGCAGAACTCCAAGCCTGCATTCCAATGGCCACCCATCTCCACATGCTGACATCCGGCCTAGGGAGCACGACCAGAAGCTCCACACACAGAGAAGGCTGGTTCCTGTGACTTCATGAACACAGTGTTAGCTGACCACCATTATTATTTAAATAATTCCACTTCCCTCTTTTTGTGAACAAAAGCCTTCTCTTAGTGTTCTGATCTACTGTCACCCTGTTACTTCTCCCCTTCTTAATCAGACAATTTTAACGTGATCTGCTTTTACTATCTTCCATTGTCCTCCTTATATCCATGAGCCCGCTCCAGTCTGGCCTTTACTGATGCCCTTCCACTGATCCCTATTATTGCCAAGATTTCCAACTGCTTTCATGTTGCCAAATCTAATGAATAGTTCCCACTCAATACACTGGCATATTGGAAGTGTGCCATATCACTGGCCATCCCTTCTTTTTAAGATCATTTCTTCTGACTTCTAGATCACTGTATTCTCCTCGTTTTTCCTCTACCTCTCTCAGTATCCTTGATAGACTTTTCTTCTTATATTCCCAAAGTCTCTTTGTTTTTCTTCTGCTCTCAACTTTTCTCCTACTCTCCCTGGAGGATCATTTCCACTTCTAACGGTTCCAATTACTTCTATACACTGATGATTCCTCTGTCTGTATCTGTATCTCGATCTCTCTCCTAAGCTCTCGACCCAGATTTGCAACCCCACTTGGGCATGACCCAGGCACCTTAAACTTACACGCTTATCAACTGAACCCACTGTCATCCTTCATAAAATCAGTTCTTCTCATTTCCCCTATCTCAATAAATGGCACCCATTTGTCACCATGGCTCTGAAAGCGGATTCATCAGGTTTGTAGCACCTCTCCACTACCTTCTGGCTGATAACCTTGGGCAAGTTACTTAACTTCTTTGTGTCTTGGTTCTCTAATCTCTAAAATGTGAATGGTTATACTTCCTATATGTGAAGATTGTGGTGAGTTTAAATGGTAGAATACACATAAAACACCAGGAATAGTTCCTGGCATGTATTGCTTTCTCAGGAAGTTTTAGCCATTGATATAATTGCCTGAGTAAGCGTCCTGGGACTCAATCTTGATTTGCACATCTAATGAATCATAAAATTACTTTGATTTTATCTCCTTAATACCTCTTGAATGTATTCATGAGAAGTGACAGGAAAGGAGGTGAGTATCAATAAAAGTAAAATGAATGCATTTCCACCTCCCCTGCCCTCATTCAAGCAGGAATCACCAGGCAATCTAGCCCCTACACAACCGGGCTCGGCAACCCACCAGGGTTGCACTACTGGGTTACAGAGCCTGCGATGGCAATGCTATTTGGTGTCCATGGGATCTGGGGATTCCGAGCCCAAGTCTCACAGAAGCAGGGAGTGAACAGCAAACACTAAAGTGGCCCAAAGAGACCAAGGACAGAAACTAGCCTTGACTAGTTACCTGACAAGGTCACACGTCAGCACAATGCTCTGTTGTCCCAGTGAATAATTTCTCAGTGGTCCCTTCCTCTTCGCATTATTGCTCAAGAGTTAAAGTCGCCGGTGGCAGCATCTGATTGGCTGAGCTCAGGTCCCCAGCTGCCCAGGCTAAATCCCAGGGGATGGAGACAGGGGTGACCTGTCCACCTCAGGTTCTGTAGTGGGAGGGAAGCCTTCGCCCCCTCCCAACACTTAAGACAATGAAAGAGTCACCCAACACAGAAGTAAAGTTTGGAAGCTGGGGGGCCAAAGGAACAAATGAGCATTCGCCATTTGCTTATTTGAAAGTAGTGCAATGGAAGTATCAGAAACAAAACTGAAAAGGAGCTGGAAAGTGACCTGCCTAGGCTACCTGCTTCCCAGCCTGAAATGGTCTGGGAAATGGGAACTTCGCTGATTTAGATAGGAATGGCTTTAAATTTGTTTCTATTTCAACTGGGTAAGGCTGGACTAAATATATATATATATATATATATATATATATATATATATAAGTTTATATATATATATCATAGTACTTGAATGAAAAACGTCACATTTGACACAATTCAAGAGGCTCAGAGACAGATCAGGGCTGTAGAAGCAACTGGGAGGACCCGGGCTAGCTGGGAGAGCCGCAGGTGCCCGCGCATGAGCACAACATAGTTTGGACTCTGGGTCCACCTGCTGGTGCAGTTTTCCTTCTGCTTTTCTTTTTAGTGAGCATTCGCTGCCACCAGGCTCACTCGCATTTCCCAGCAGTGTGGGGATCAGCAGGAGTGGGTCCAGATGCAAAGTGTAGCAAGGATTCCCCAGATAAGAATGGAGGAGGGGTGGTTGGTTAATCAAGAAGGCAGTTCCTGATGGGTCAGGGACACTGGAAGCTGTTTTTGTTTTTGTTTTTGTTTTTGTTTTTGTGTTTTTGTTTCCATTTCAGGACACAAAAGGAACCCAGGGCTGGGGCAGAGGATTTCTGTGGTTCTGAGACTTGGTGCAGAACTGACATCATGGCTCTCCAGGGTCCGTGCCTCACTTTTACAAGCAGAAAAGAGGACAGTCGCCTGCTAGAAGCTGTGGCCTTGCAGGACACTTCTTGGCCAGTGCTTCCCTCCGCCCCCTATCTCAGCTTCTCGAGGACTCTGCCAGCAGGAGAGGACTGAGGACTGTGCCTCAGCAGGTCTGTTCTTCTTGCTTATGTGACTCATGGCCATGGCTTCTCTGTTGCCCAAGACTTGTATGTACAGCCCCGATCAGCTGTGTTTTATCACTGCTTCCTGGATTCCTCTTATTTTTCTTGTGCTGCTTGAAGGACCAGTGCTTCCACCTATCTGCTGCCAGGATCACATTAGGGCTTCCTGTGTCTGCGGCTCACGTCTTGGCTCGGGGACATACCTGCGATGATACTGAACAAGTTGAGGCCATCGCCTGGGGACTAACTCACTGCTAAATGACGTCAATAAACCCCTTTGAGGTTGCTGCAGACAGGCCTCCTTGGCTGTCAGCACCAGGGAATGGCTCACCTTGGCAAGTTAGAGAACAGTGCTACTCTAGCCAAGGTCCCTGGGTCTGATGACCTTCATTTACAGGGACAAGCCCAGCCCCAACCAGCTTTCTAGAAGTACAGTTTGACTGTGATTTTTTTTTTTTAAATCGAGGCTTGATTAAATCAAGGAAAATTTATAGATCTTAAGTGTAGAGCTTGGGGAGTTTTTATGGAGTTATGTGCCTGTGTAACCACCACCCGGATCCAGATACGCATGTGACTGGAGTTGAGCGTGTGAGTCAATTAGAGCAAATTCCTCATGATTTGGGGGGGGGGGGAGGGAGTTTGAGTGGTTCTCAAACGTTATCTGTACATCACAATCACCCGGAAGGTTTGTTAAAACACAGATCGCTGGGCTTCACCCCAGAGTTTCTGACTCGGTAGGTCTGGGGTGGGTTGAGAATTTGCACTTCTTTTTTTTTTTTTTTAATTTTTTATTTATTTTTGAGAGAGAGAGAGTGCGCGCAAGCATGAGTGGAGAAGGGGCAGAGAGAGAGAGGGGGAGACAGAATACGAAACAGGCTCCAGGCTCTGAGCTATCAGCACAGAGCCCAACGCGGGGCTTGAACTCAGGAACAATGAGATCATGACCTAGGTTGAAGTCAGAAACTCAACCAACTGAGCCACCCAGGTGCCACGAGAATTTGCATTGCTTTTTTTTTTTTTTAATAATTTTTTTAATGTTTATTTATTTTTGAGAGAGACAGAGACAGAATGTGAGTAGGTTGGGGCAGAGAGAGGGAGGCACACAATCCAAAGCAGGCTCCAGGCTCCGAGCTGTCAGCACAGAGCCTGATGCGGGGCTTGAACTCACGAGCTGTGAGATCATGACCTGAGCCGAGAGCCACCCAGGCATCCTGAGAATTTGCATTTCTAACAAGTTCTCAGGTAATACTGATGCTGCCCTTCAGGGCCACACTTAGCGAACCCCTGGAGTCAGGAATTGCCAGTAAATGTTAGTTAAGCTGCCTGGTATTTATCACCATACAAAGGAGGAAAGCCCATTAACAGAACAATTTTAATTAAAATGTGTCAACCAGGTATTTGGCTGATGGTCTTTAGATTCCGGCCTTGGTTGTCTGACCCAGAACTCTTTGATGATCCAGTCTGTTTCTAGCCAAGAGACCAGCAAAGTTATAAGCATAGATTAGATCAGTACAAACCCAAAGAGCTCAAAAGAATCAGTATGCTTTTAAAAACTAGAAGACCCATTTTACCTTTTTATAGTCAGAGAAGTGGTATTTGTACATTGTTTTGAAATCCTCAGAAGACGAACCAGTCAGCACCTATTGTTGGGGCATTTTAAGCATTTCTATTTCTTTAAAGAAAGGTTTTTTAAAACATTTTGTTTTTGAGAGAGACAGAGAGACAGAGAGCAAGCAGGGGAGGGGCAAAGAGAGAGGGAGGCACAGAATCTGAAACAGGCTCCAGGCTTTGAACTGTCAGCACAGAGCCTGAGCTGGGATTCCAACTAAGAGAGCGTGAGATTCCTCAGGGTCCTGAGCCGAAGTTGGACGCTGGACGCTTAACCGACTGAGCCACCCGGGTACCCCTAAACATTTTTAAAAGAAGCACTGTGACATAATTAAAAACATATATTTGGTTTTGTCTCCAGTTCCTGACACACAGCTCCTAAAACCATTGGAATCTCTGGAGTGTGCTAAGTGTCTTTTGTACGCTCAAGAGATGACTAGTACCTAGGGAGGGGGGCACCTCGATAGCTTCAGGATGGGTGCTGGGTTGGCCAAGACATAATTAGAGGGTTGGAATTTTTACCTCCACCAGCCCCACCCCCCACCTCTGACCTCTGAGAATGGGGGAGTGGCTGGAGATTGAGTTCAATCACCAATGGCCAATGATTTCAACAATCATGCCTACATAATTAAACCTCCATAAAAACCCTTAAACCATGGGGTTCAGAGGGCCTCCAGGTTGGTGGACACATCAAGACACTGGGAGGGTGGCCCTCCCAGGGAGGGCATGGAAACCCCTTCCCACATATCTTTCCCTATGCATCTCTTCTATTTAGCTACTCTTGAGTTGTATCCTTTATAATAAACCCTTAACAGTAAGTGAAGTGCTTTTCTGAGTTCTGTGAGCCACTCTATCAAATTATCGAACCTGAGGAAGGAATCATGGGACCCCCCAATTTGTAGCTGGTTGTTTGGTCAGAAGTACTGGTGACTATCTCAGACTTTTGACTGGGCAGTCCTATAAGTTCTGTGCTGACTCCTGGTAGCTAGCATCAGAATTGAATTGTGGAACAAGCAAATGATGTCTAGAGAGTTGGAGGATCAATTGATGTGGAAAAAACCCCCAACACATTTGGTGTCAGAAGTGTTATGAGTAAAAACAGCTCAAGCACATCCAATAAATATAAAACTAACAGCCTAAAGTGTGCATTTTTAACTTTTATATGTAATTTCTGAATCTAGAAAGGTTTTCATAACTTTTTTCCAAATTTTCCAAAATGGTTTACAATCACTATATGTTACTTTAATCAGAAAAATCAGAAAAAAAGCGAGCGCCAAAACAAAAACAAAATTTCCAGGAAAAGCAACAATAGAGGTCCAAGAAATTTAAATTGTTGCCTTGCTTTGGATACACAGCCGTACTTAATTAAGAATTTCTGGGGCGCCTGGGTGGCGCAGTCGGTTAAGCGTCCGACTTCAGCCAGGTCACGATCTCGCGGTCCGTGGGTTCGAGCCCCGCGTCGGGCTCTGGGCTGATGATGGCTCAGAGCCTGGAGCCTGTTTCCGATTCTGTGTCTCCCTCTCTCTCTGCCCCTCCCCCGTTCACGCTCTGTCTCTCTCTGTCCCAAAAATAAATAAACGTTGAAAAAAAAATTAAAAAAAAAAAAAGAATTTCTGTACTGTGGGGCCTCTGGGCAACTCTTGATCTCAGGGTTGTGAGTTCAAGCCCCACATTGGGCATGGAACCTCCTTAAAAAAAAAAATTGTACAAAGTAAGAAATCTGAAAACGTTTGAGGTGCCTGAGTGGCTCAGTCGTTGAGCGTCCGAATCTTGATTTCAGCTCAGGTCATGATCCCAGGGTTATGAGATCAAGGCCTGTGTCGGGCTCTGCACGGAGCGTGGAGTCTGCTTAAGATTCTCTCTCTCTCTCCCTCTCTCTCTCTCTCTCTCTCTCTCCCCCCCCCCCTGCCCCCTCCTCCGCTCAAGTACACACACTCTCTCTCTTCTGAAATAAATAACAAAAACCTCAAAAAATAGACTCATGTCTATTTTTAGAGTGTGAAATGAAACAGATCAGTCCTGTATATTCCATTCCTCCCACAATGCCTTGCAAATGTGTCCCTAAACTCACTTTCACCCACCTTGCATGCAACTTTGCAAGGCAGCCCTCTCCATCAGCAGACAGGCACTCCCCGGGAAAAGAGCACGTCCTCCCTGAGCCGGAGTCTGCCCCCCCAAGGCATTCCACCCTGGGCTTCTGGAGCATGTCAGATGAAGTCCTGCACAGGACACTTCAAGTATCCGAAGACTGTTATGTCCTCTTCTCGGAGTCTCCTGGTATTCAGAGCAAGCCGTTTGAGGGCTCTCAACTGTTCTTCAAATTGCACGTTTGCCACCTCGCTCCTTTTCCTCTCCCTCTCTATCAGAGGCTCTCCATCCTGACCAAGTGCTAAGTACGCACTCTTCATTGGATGAGAGCTGAGCGAAGGACCCAAGGGTTATAATCTTCTTTAATGGACACTGCTGCTAGTAACTCAGTCTAATCTCGGGGAGTTCGTTTTATGATAGCCTTGCCATTCTCCTAGCTCCAAATGAACCTATAGTCAGCTAACCCGTGCCACTCCCCAAATTCAAGGTCTTTACTACATGAACTGCTGCTAAACCACCTTGCAGTCAGTTATTTGAGTCAGATTGTGGGTCTTTATATGTGCCTGGTTAAACAGTAAAAACGTGACTCTTAGGGAAAGTAGGCATTTCACCTAAGATCCCATCACTGGTAACTAATAGCACATCAAAGTCTTTTTCAATATTGACTTCTTCATCCAAAAGAGTATCAGCATCACAAAAAAAAAAAAAAAAGCAGACTTAAAAAAAAACCTTGTATATATCAAGCATTATTTAAATGCTTTTTGTAAATCAACGAATTGAATCTTCATGACTTTATGAGGTAGGTCCTATTATCATCCACATCTCAGCGTTCAAGAAGCCGAGGCACAGAGAAATAATCAATTCCCAAGGTCACAGAGTTGCTAAATGGCAGAGCTAGGATTCACTCCCAGGTAGTCTGGCTGCAGCGGTCTACTTAACCATTCAGCCTCTCAAAGCAACCTTTCCCGTTTCTTATTACAGCTTTATAAAAACGTCTCTGATTTAAAAAAAAATTTTTTTAACGTTTTATTTATTTTTGAGACAGAGAGAGACAGAGCATGAACGGGGGAGGGGCAGAGAGAGAGGGAGACACAGAATCGGAAGCAGGCTCCAGGCTCTGAGCCATCAGCCCACAGAGCCCGACGCGGGGCTCGAACTCATGGACCGCGAGATTGTGACCTGAGCTGAAGTCGGACGCTTAACCGACTGAGCCACCCAGGCGCCCCAAAACGTCTCTGATTTTTAAGAATGCGGTAGTTTACTGATTCGCTCAGCACTTGTTGACTTCCAGGCCTTATGCTTAGCTCCGCGTATACACGTACAGGACAGACAAGACGAAGGCTGGGCACGGGGTGATTTCCGTCAATTGTCAGTGACAGAAACCTGACTCAAACTAGACGAGGCTGAAAAAGGGAGATTTGTTGACTCATAAATCCAGAAGTGTAAGAGGAATAGATCTTGGGTTAGAGGCAATAGGATCTAGAGGTGAAGATGCCAGGGGCGTCTGGGTGGCTCAGTCAGTTGGGCATCTGACTTCGGCTCAGGTCATGATCTCACGGTTTGTGAGTTCAAGCCATGCGTCGGGCTCTGTGCTGACAGCTCAGAGCCTGGAGCCTGTTTCAGATTCTGTGTCTCCCTCTCTCTCTGCCCCTCCCCCACTCATGCACGCACATGTGCTCTCTCTCTCTCTCTCTCCCTCTCTCAAAAATAAATAAACATTGGAGGTGAAGATGCTGTCGTTAGGGCATGGGTGGGGCTTGTTGCCAGAAAGTGGTGAGGGAAAGCCTGCCAGGGGGACGTAAACCAAAGCCACTGATGGCAGACGGAGGTCTTTGGTTCCAAGCAACAGAGGCCTATTCTCTACCTTGAAGATAAAAGAAGTATTAGAAGGTATAGGGTGGCTTTTGGAATCATCGAATCAGCTGGAGAACCAGGGTCAGCAGGAGCAATAACTGAGGCAGCTTGAGGGAATTCGAGGAGCATGGCATTAACCGACAGGCATCTTTCCTGAAATGCGTCAGCACCAGTCTTTTTTTCTCCCCCCTCGTGTCTCTTCACTCAAGATTAGTAAGATACCTCTGCACACGTATGAGAATGGCTAAAATTAAAAAGACTGATCATGCCAAGTGTTGACGAGCATGTGGAGAAATACGAGCTCTCGTACATGCTGGGTGGGAACTTGTGCAAAACCACACAAATCCTGGCCAACACAGTCTCGTTATTTCTCAAAAAGTTAAACATGCATTTATCATCTGACCCACGCATTCTACTTGTAGGTATTTACCAAAGAGAAATGGAAGCATGCGTGTGTACTAAGACGGGTACACGAATGTTCATGGCCCTTTGTTCACGATAGCCCCCAAGGGGAAACAACCCAAATATCCACCAAAAGGTGAATGGATAAGCAAAATGGTATCTGTCTGCCCAGCAATAAAAAGGAATGAATTATTACTGCCCACAGCGACATGGATGAATCTAAAATAATTATGCTGAATGACAGAAGCCAGTCAAAAAGTTTGCATAGCATATGATTCAATGTATATACAATTCTTAAAAGATGAAACTGATTGCTGGATAGTGACAGAAAAGAGATCAGTAGTTTTCTGGGGAGAGCAGTTAGAAGAAGAAATTAGTACGGAGAACAAGAAAACTTTTTGCGTTGATGGACATGTTTATTATCTTGACTGTGGTGATGGTTTCATGGGTATATACATATGTTTAATTGTATCAGGGCATATAAATATGTACAGTTTGTCATATGTCAATTATACTTCAAAAAAGCTGTTCAAATGTTCTCTACAAAGTCTCCACTACAGATTTAAAGAAAGAGATGATAATTTTCCTTTCCCAATCATCACTATTGGAAAAAATTATTAAAAGCATACTAATTTCTTTTTTAAAAAACAGTGAATCTGATATTCAGTATCATCATTTTGTTTATTTATTTTTGAGGTAGAGCATGACTGGGGAGGGGCAGAAAAAGAGGGAGAGAGATAATCCCAAGCAGGCTCCATGCTGTCAGCACAGAGCCCGATGCGGGGCTTGAACTCATGAACCGTGAGAATCATGACCTGAGCTGAAATCAAGAGTCAGATGTTTAACCAACTGAGTACCCAGACGCCCAAATGTAGGCTGATTTTTTAATATGTCTTTGGTAAGTTGGTCTTTGGAGTGTTGGCACTAGTGGAGTATGAAATGCCTTGGGGGAAGACATCATTTAGTTAATGGTTTCCTACAGCCCACACATTTCTACATAAGAACTAGTAAATCAGCAATTAGAATGTTTATGTTTGTAGAAACATAGAATCATCTAGTTCAACTGTGACATTTTGTAAGTGAAAAACTGAGAATCAAAGACATAATTCGCCTACAGTTATTTGGCTAGTGAAAAAATCATGGTATAATTACTTAATTAAAAATTACCTTATGGGCAAATGGCAAGCCCCTTCGAAATAATTGCTAACAGCAACCTTGACAGATTTCTATCTTGACAGATTTTGGTGTTGTTGTTTGCCTGATTTCTGGGCCTCTTCAACGATCTCGGTATATATCCCAGTCTAGAGACACTCCTTTCCCACAGGAGGAACGGCTGGGAAGGACACGGCCGGTCACTCGACTGACAATGCCTTTCTGAATTCCGTGTTTTTCCACAAAGGTGTGGTCAAGGATTCCTCAAACATGGTGGCCTAATGATAGCTCCCATCTTCCTTGTGCCAATGAACCGTTAGGTAGAGTAATCATGTTTGTCTAATGCTATCCTTTGGCCTTAAAAAAAATTTTTTTTAATAAGATTATAGTTGGTACACAATATTGCATTAGTTTCAGGTGTCAAACAGCGATTCAACTTCTCTGTATGTTATGCTATGCTCCCTAAAAGTGTAGCTACTCTCTGTCACCGTACAACGCTATTACAATATCACTATTACACTATTACACTATCACTATACTATTACAATATCATCTATTACACTATTACAATATTACACTATTACAATATCATCGGCTATAATCCCTATGCTCTCCCTTTTATTCCCGTGATGTATTTATTCCCGAACTAGAAGCCTGTATCTCCCACTGCCCTTCACTCATTTTGCCCATCCCCCGCCCCTTTCCCTTTGGCAATCATGAATTTGTTCTCTGTATTTCCAGGTCTGATTCTGCTTTTTGTTTGCTTATTCATCTGTCCTTTAGATTCCACATTTATTTATTTATTTTTTTCAACGTTTATTTATTTTTGGGACAGAGAGAGACAGAGCATGAACGGGGGAGGGGCAGAGAGAGAGGGAGACACAGAATCGGAAACACGCTCCAGGCTCTGAGCCATCAGCCCAGAGCCTGACGCGGGGCTCGAACCCACGGACCGCGAGATCATGACCTGGCTGAAGTCGGACACTTAACCGACTGTGCCACCCAGGCGCCCCTAGATTCCACATTTAAGTGGAATCATATGGTGTTTGCCTTTCTCAGTCTGGCTTACATCACTGAGCACAATACCCTCTAGGTCCATCCAGATTGTCACAAATGGCAAGATCCCACCCTTTTTATGGCTGAGTAATATTCCATTGTGTGTATGAATATATACATATATATCTCACATCTTCTTTACCTGTTCATCTGTTGATGGACGCTAGTTTGCTTCCACATCTGGACCTTTGTAAATAATGCTGCAATAAACACAAGGATGCCTGTATCTTTTCAAAATAGTGTTTTCATTTTCTTTGATGCCTAGGAGCTTACATTTTCTTTGATAACCTAGGGGTTTGATAACTCCTAGGAGTAAACACCTACAAGTAAAATTACTGGGTCATATGATAACTCAATTTTTTATTTTCTTAAGAACCTCCATACCATTTTCCATAGTAGCTGCACCAGTTTGCATTCCCACCAATAGTGCACGAGAGTTCCTTTTTCTCCACCTCCTTGCCAACACCTAGTTCTTATCTTTTTTTAATATTAGCCATTCTGATGGGTGGAAGGTAATATCTCAAGGTGCTTTTGATTTGCATTTCCCCAACGATCAGTGATAGTGAACATCGTTTCCTATGTCTGTTTGCCATCTGCGTGTCTTCTTTAGAAAAATGTCTATTCAGGTCCTCTACCCATTTAAAAAATTTTTTAAATGTTTATTTATATTTGAGAGAGAGAGAGAGAGAGAGAGAGAAGAGAGCGCATGTGCACATGAGCAGGGGAGGGCAGAGAGACAGAGAGGGAGACACAGAATCTGAAGCAGACTCCAGGCTCTGAGCTGTCAGCACAGAACCCGGCTTGGGGCTCAAATCCACCAAGCATGAGATCATGACCTGAGTGTGAGCTTATGACCTGAGCAGAAGTCAGAGGCTTAACCGACTGAGCGACCCAGGTGCCCCCCCCGCCCATTTTTAAATCAGGTTGTGTGTTTTTTTCATATGCTTTTAGCATGCTTTTTAATTGGTAAAGAACAACAATAACAACAAAACATACAACCAAGAGTTTGCAACGATTAGATAACACTATTTAAATAGCAATAGTCATCAAAATACTTTAAGCATTATAAGACATCTGGTTCATTTCAACAGCAAATTTTTTTCTATTCAACTTTTTTTCTATTAAATTTTGAGGATACACTCATCCCCAAAATTTAATAGAGAAAAATTAACCCTTTGCAAAATAAAATAAAAGGATACTTCTTTAAAAAAATTTTTTTTAATGTTTATTTATTTTTGAGACAGAGAGAGACAGAGCATGAATGGGGGAAGATCAGAGAGAGAGGGAGACACAGAATCCAAAGCAGGCTCCAGGCTCTGATCTGTCAGCACAGAGCCCAACATGGGGCTCGAACTCACGGACCTTGAGATCATGACCTGAGCCGAAGTCGGATGCTCAACTGACTGAGCCACCCAGGCCCCCCATAAAAGGATTCTTCTAAAGCATATCTATACAAAAATTGATTTCAGAAGTATGGAAAATTTAAAGCCATAAAAAAAGTAGAATAATATAGATGAATATTGGTTACACTTCTTTTATGGTATATGCACAACGCACGTTCCCTATTCCCTTTGAGAACTGCCCTTTCTCCACGATGCCCCTCAAGACGAGCTCTTTATAGTTTGTGACTCCCACACTCGCTGGACATAGCTTGTATTTTTGGATTGGAAAGAGGGAAGCAAAATAGGTCAATCTACTGGGTAGACTGTATGAATTAGCTTCTCTTTCCCATGAGTTAAAATTGAGGCACAGAGATGCTAGTGCATTTTTCCGTGGTGCCAAAACTAGGGTGGCCACAGCATGGATGAACAACGTATCAGAGAAGAAGAGGGAAGAAGAAAGCAGCTGCTCACAGAGAAGCAGAGAAGTGAAGTGAGTGGAACAGGTAGCTCAAGAAATGCGAAAGATGTTTTGGTTCCAGGTAAGGTGTTAATTCCTAGCTCCTGACTCTCATGTGGCCTGCTTAAATCTCCTACCCCCAGATTCCATTTTAGATCCCAAGTATTAAAATGAATTTCCCTTTAATTAAACCAGCTTCTATTGCTTGCAAATAAAAACAGCCTAAACCAAAGCAATAGTCTTGTCAGCATTCCTTCTAAGTAAGATACCATAATCAGAATCCCTAACAGAACCTCCTCTTAAAAACTTTTCCCTTGTGGGGCGCCTGGGTGGCTCAGTCGGTGGAGCGTCCGACTTCGGCTCAGGTCAAGATCTCACCGCTGGTGGGTTCGAGCCCCATGTCAGGCTCTGAGCTGACAGCACAGAGCCTAGAGCCTGCTTTGAATTCTGTGTCTCCCTCTCTCTGCCCCTCCCCTGCTTGCACTCTGCCTCTCTCTCTCTCACTCTCTCTTGCTCTCTCTCAAAACAAATAAGCATAAAAAATGTTTTCTAATTTGCCCTCGTGAAAATGAAAAAATTTTTGTATAAAAAAAAAAATCAGAAACATGATTAAATTAGGAGAAAGCTGGGGTCAGAGAACTACATATATGACAGACTAAGAGTTACATTCTTAACATCGTTAGAAATCCATAACAGAAGGCTAATATGTTAATAGCAACATCAGCAAAGATCTAAAAATAGGTCCCTATTTCCTATAGAAGAAATACAACTATCGACTTATATATAAAATGTTCAAGTGCAAAAATCTACAGCAACAATGACACTATTTTTTCGTTCAGCCTCCCGCTTCCAATTTCGTCAGTGTAGTTTTTCTAAACACGGCAGCCAGAGGGCGCCTCTTGAATCATGAGTCAGAACAAGTCACATTTCTATTCCAATCCCACGTCTGGTTCCTGTCTTTGTAAAATTATTATTCTAAAGTTTCTTTCTTTCTTTTAAGAGGGGAGGGCAGACAGAGAGGGAGAACGAGAGTCCCAAGCAAGCTCCGTGCTGACGCGGGGCTCCGTCCCACCAACTGTGGCATCGTGACCTTGAGCCTAGTCACATGCTCAACCAACTGAGCCACCCAGGCTCCCCTCCTTCCCCTTTTGTCTAGAGAAATCCATACCCCCCACGACCATGTAGCATCCCCCATTACCTCACTAACACATCTCCCACTCTCCGCCCTCGCTCCCTCCACGTCAGCCTCCCGCCAGGTTGTTGTTTGAACACACGAGGTGTGATTCAGCCTCTAGAACCTGCTGTCCCCTCTGCCCAAAATGCTCTTCCCCCAGACATCCTCATGCCATGAAAAGTCTCTGGCTCCGTGAGGGCTCCCCTGACCCCCATACTTACAGTGGACCCCCTTCACCCCTTGTAGCCCCTGCCTCCCTCCCGTGTTTCACATGTCCCTGTAACACCACCTTCTGGTACACAAGATTTTCAATTAATCTCATTAATTGCCTTTCTCTTCACACCTAGACTACAGCTCCAGGGGCAGGGATTTACCCCTAGCCGTTAGCACACAGCCATGCACGTAGCAAGCACTCAATCCGTATTTGCTGAATGAATCAACCAATTAAAAAGGATAATATCAGTGTTGTGCCAAGTCTGGGAAGTCGTTACTTTCACACCCTATCGATGAGAATGTAAATTGGTGCGATGTTTCTAAGGATGGTGTGGCAACAGGGGTCAAAAGCCTTACAGATGTGTATCTCTTGTATAACATTAATTTTACTTCTAGAAATTTATCATAAGGAAATACGTATTAGTTAGAACCTTTTTGGCGACAAAACACGAGAAGCCCTCAGGCTAGCTTGAGTAATAACAGTAGAGTGATTTATTACAAAAGTACATTATACGCCAGGTTACAAAGGAAGAAAGGGAGAATGCATGATGTGGGGCATTTAGACATCTCTGTCACACCCACTGTCTTAAGTCAAGGCTCTCCAGGAAACCGTTGGAGGCAGAGCTTTTCACGCAGAAAGTTATGGGCAGTGCTCTTTGTATCAATACCTGTGAGAGCGTGAGGAAACGAGGACTGGGCAGAGGGCAAAGTTGAACTGTGATACAGTTGCGATCGATGCCACAGTCAATGGCATGGGGAGCTCTGGAGTTGTCCCAGATTGAGGCAAGGAACCCAGGCTTTTATACCCACAATCATTGGATGGAGGCTGTCCCTATGGCGGAGGGGGGTGTGACCTTCATCCAAGCAACGCTTCAGTCCAAGGGCAAGGCCTGAGAAGTGACTCAGCTGTGAGCCATCAGCAACAGACATTCCTGGCATCTGGGAGAACCGATACCTCAGTCCTGGTGGGAGGATCTGGACAGTACACCACAGCATGGACTCTACCTACAGAACTTCAAGTTTACATTTCTTCTTCCAAGCCTTAGAATAACTGGAACCAGATACTGGGGTACCGTCCAGGCTCTCTCTCTCTCACCTTTACTGTTTTCAGTGCAGCTCTTCCACTCTGGGCTGTTTTCTGTTCTTACTCTACATGGTCAAAGATTGTTTCCAGCAGCCCCTAATTTAAACTTCACAGCTTCATCCTCAGAAAGAGGGTAACTCAGAATGGCGCAGGTTGGGTCAGTGTCCATCCGCCGACCTGCCAAACGACGATGGTAGAGGGGGAAAGCACGTGGCATAAAAATGTGGTAACCGTACGGGTTCGAGGAGGCAGGAAAAGGGACCAATCCATGCCGGCGTGTGTCACATCCATAAAGCCAGACAAAAATGTCAAAGAATAGAAACTAAGATGTTAACGGGGGCTTCTTAATCCTCTAATGTGCGACCACATAAGCACAAACTGTAAACAAAACTTTCTATTTGCTTTTGCAAAAATATAGGCTGGAGCAGGGCAACGTGAACCTTTGATGGGAATATTATCAATATCCTGCATGCTGCCCCCTAGGAGGTCCAGCACCCAGAAAGCCTATTGGGAATCCCTATATCAGCTTTTATATTTAGTTCATGTATTCACCATCAGGTGAGTTTGCTGGCCATCCATGTGCTGCAAAAGATAAAGAAAAACAACAGAACCTTACTCTTAATGAGCTAAGGACCCGGTAGGTAGAAAGGTAGAATGCATGCATGTGTATGTATCATTCATAAATATAATTGACAAATATATGTTATATATTTGGGTGTATATATGTATTCAAATAATTAGTACAAAAATGTAAAATGTATTTAGACCCATACCTGGACTTGAAACACAGTTCTCTGGGAATTAGAAGGATTGGTTACTTCTGGGTGGGTGGCTTCACGGAGAATTTCAATTTAAATGATTGTTTTGGGATCTCAGCTGAACAATATCATTATATGTTTGTTTGGATGGTTTTGTTTGTTTTAACCAAGCATCCGTATTAGCATATCACTATACCGCCACGGTCTCTGCACAGGCTTGGAAACTAAAAGGAGAGCCCTAAAGAAGAAGTGACATTAAATATTTTCAGTTGAATAAAACTCTAACGCCAGCTTTGGGGGAGGGAAAAGTAGGGTGGAGTTTTAAGGCCCGGTGGGTCTGGGAGAGTGGACAGGACTGTAGAATGTGGACACTCTCCAGCTTGACTTTCTGACTCTGAGAGATCCCTGGATCTATCTGACCCTGATTACTGTAAGACAAGCAAACACCAGTTCTTCCCTGAAGGAGAGCTTACTGGTAAAAAAAAAAAAAAAAGAAAGAAAGAAAGAGCTGGAGAAATGAATTAGCTGTTTCATTCCATTAAGTAATGGGATAAAAATGCATGTTGAATGGTAGAAAGCTTAATGTTTCCCATCATAGTTGGGGAAGGGGGCGGGGGAGGCTTTTAGGACTAAAGGGAGACTTTGCTTCAATTTGCAGGGACAAACTAAATGTGCTAATGCTTGAGGATGAAAGGAGTGGAGAGCACAGAGCTGATGAAGAGCAGAGAGGAGAGCTGTTTTGCATTCTGGATGTTTTCTTCTTTTTGTTGGGACCAGTGCTTTATTTCACCCTGTCTCTAGAGGTTATCTTTCTCCAGTGTGCATTGTTCTTCACAAGAAACACAGGAAACACAGGAAGACATACCCTAAGACGGCTGGTTTCCCTTCCCAGCTCCAGAGGTAATAGGCACTTACATTTTTAAAGCCTGGGAATCAGACTAACCCAGAAAATGAGGAGCAATTAATGAAGCCACTCATGAATGCAATAAACGCTCGACAGGAGATTGTTCGTTCCACCTCAGATTAAAATTGTAAAATCTTACTTGTGAGCGAAATAAATTTCATCCTGACCCTCATCTGCTAAAGAATCTTAACTTTCCTTTTAAAAACTGTTATGTTTTTAAGTTTTTAAAAGTGACCCCTTGTAACCGGGCGAGCAATGTCCGGGTGTTCTGGTGGCATTGATAGTCCAACGCCAGGCAGGTTTTTTTCAATGTTTATTTATTTATTTTGAGAGAGGAGAGAGATTTGGGGAGGGGCAGAGAGGAGAGAGGGGAGAGAGAGAGAATCCCAAGCAGGCTCTGTGCCGAGAGCACAGAGTGCGATTCGGGGCTCAAACTCACGACCCAGGAGAGACCAGAGCCAGAAGCCAGAATCGGGCTTTTACCTTTTAGAGTCGGTTGCTTAACCAAATGAGCCACCCAGGCGCCCCACCAGGCAGGTTGTAAGGACCCCTTTTCCTTCTACCTCTTCTTTCTACTGCTTAGCCAGCTGCCCCCCTACCGGTCACCATCCCCAGAAAGATTTCAGGGCAGGCTAACCCTCTCCCGGCATTTAAAAAATGTAGCTCCCCATCAATTATATAATGTTTCTTTCATTTGATCTGCCCCAAACATATAAAACTTCCTGTCAAGGCATCTTGCAAATATGGAGTTCATAATAGGTGTTTGGGATATACACGTTGCTTGCTTTATTAATTGGACTCTGTCTCCTTGTGTATCTGAGCTCCTGGTACATTATCATCATGACTAAATGTTTTGCCAAATGAAAACATATTTAAATTCTAAACTGGATTAAAATTGGAGCACCAATTCTAAACTCAATTTTTTAAAGAGCAAAATGTTTGTTTAGGTTATCAGGCTACCTTTTATCATAAAGGGTCCTCAACATGCAAACTAAGCAAGTGTATGTGAGTATGCTAATGATAAAAATCTGTAGCTAGACCTTTCTATAGAGAATGGTGGTGTGCTTTAGTTAACCAAGCGTTGGAGCCCCGAGGAGGAATCCTGGACTCAAAGTTCCACCTTACCCCACAAGGTTGCTGGGAGTTTCGAATGAGAAAATGTTCGCGAAGCAGTTCACAGAGTTGCCTGCCAGTTGCCGGCCATCGTAAGCCAGGACAAAATTTATCGGAATTTTGTCTTGGCCAGTCTCACTTTCTAATGAGAAATCTGCATTTCTCAGCCTTTTTGTGTGTGGTTTAGAATCAAGGTTAGTGGCTAGAGAAAGACTAGAATTGAGAGGCAGGAGGACAGGGAGGGAGATTCTTGCTTGCTGGGCCAGTTCCTGGGTCTTCTGAGTAGTGAGGAATTTAGATACCAGCTGAAGGTTAAGGAGAGTAAACAGAAACAGAGAGACCAGTCTGCGAAGTGGGAAATAGCGACGGAGGAAAGTGCGGGAAGCCCATATAGTAAGGGGTGGGAGGGAATTTCGGAGGTTCAAGAGTGCTCTGCTCCAAAACGGTTGTGGGAGATGACAAAAAAAGGGGAAAAGGGATTTCAAGAAGTGTTCCTGGGAGGGATGTGGTGGCTACCCTATAAGATTTTTCATGAAATGCAAGTAAAGACTATCGTTCCTTTTTAATCACTTTGGCCAGACGGACTCTTGCTCAGAATACCAGTCTATGCAGAGACTAGGTCATTGGGATCCTGGAAGAGATGCATCCTATGATTAGCCCTGCCATTTTAAGCCATTTATTAACATAAATGAACACTTACCCACCCCTGAATAGTGTTTATAAATGTAAAGCCTACTGGTTCACCGCATAGGACCAGACTTGGAATCCCATTTGAGGCTCAGCTGGAGATCCTAAGACATCCAGAAAAGACTTTCCCTAATGTTGAATCAATTGTATATTTTGCAAGAGATTTAAATTATTTTGAAACTGGAAACTAGGATGACAAAACAAGGGTCCGATTTAATGAGAAAAAAAATCCGATAGTTTTGTTGGCCTTGCATAATAGACAAGCACATTTTGCACAATAATCAACTACAATTTTAGCTCCCTGCAGGTCGTGTCAGTGATGTAAATCATCTGGGAAGCAAACATATAGGAGGTTAAAGCGTTGGACATTGTTTTTTTTTTAATTTTTTTTTTCAACGTTTATTTATTTTGGGACAGAGAGAGACAGAGCATGAACGGGGGAGGAGCAGAGAGAGAGGGAGACACAGAATCGGAAACAGGCTCCAGGCTCTGAGCCATCAGCCCAGAGCCTGACGCGGGGCTCGAACTCACGGACCGATAGATCGTGACCTGGCTGAAGTTGGACGCTTAACCGACTGCGCCACCCAGGCGCCCCTGGACATTGTTTTTATATGTGGGAAGAGATGGCTTAGTGAGGAGAGGACTTGTTAGCACAAGACTTGGGTGCTTACTTTCAGAGAAAATTGGACTTTTACTGAATATTGAGTAATTCAATAATGGAGGATGAGGATCCTCCTCAATATGGAGGACTGAGGAAGATAATCCTCAGAGAGAGCAAGAAAAGCCATTATTTGTTACATGTCCAACCTGTGCTTTATTTAATCCCCAGAGTGACCCTAAAAGGCAGATATGTGTGCGTTGCTTGCCCAGCCCCTTCTCTGTCCTCCAAGCTATGTAGTGGGTTTTCTTTAAGGAATTCATCTCAGCCATGAAATTTGGAAGGGTTAATCCACTCGAGTAAGGGGTAACTTGTGATTGGCCTATACTCACCCCCTTCTCCCTGGCCACAGCAATGATTCATGGATGGGCATATATCCCAACTCACGCCAACAGAGTGAGATGTTCCAGGACTCTCTCTTCCCTTAGATGGAGAGGTGGGACTATGTGATGTCTAGAACCTCGGAAGCCATTTTGCTACCACAAGGGAGAGTCAGGGAGATGCTGTGAAAGGGGAAGGATTCTGTGTTAGATAAAGACAGCGACTGGAGAAATAGAGAAATGAGGTCCTTGGGGACATTTTTTGCACTGCTCGATCAGCCTTCCCAGAAACTCACCCTGACTCTGGGTTTGTCCGTGAGTAAATCTCCTCTGTTCAAGCCAGGTTGAATTCCGTTTTCTGTCAATTGCAACCAAAAGGTTGCAAACCAAGTGATACAGAGTGCCTCAATTTTGCAGAAGAGGAAACTGAAATCCTACAAGATTTAAATCTGCCTCAAGTCACATAGATAGTGAGAGGTGAAGCCAACATTTGAAGCCAGATCTTTCTCACCAGTGTTTTTCAGGACGTAGTGTGGCGCTGGTGAAGTACTATGGGGGCAGATAACAACTCCCCACTCTCAACCGCAGAGTCGTTGACATTCAGTTTTAGAAGCTGTTTTATAGGCTATGCTTCCACTCAGTATTAAGAGGAAACAGAGCATTCAGAGAACTTCTTTCATCATGCTTGGTTTCTAAGTTGTAGAATGGTCCACTCTGGTACTAGCCCTTTCTTCTCTCTATGGCGAGTAGTTTTTGTTCCTCACTCTCTAAACGTTAGCCTCATTTTCCAAGGATAGCAGAGGTGCTGGGTGACGTCCCCTGGAGCTCCTTAAAGGCTAGGCTCTCTCAAAGTTCACACCAGAATTCTTAGAACTTGAGAACAATTGCAGTAATAGGTAGGTAGGGCTTGAAGCAGGAGCCCTGTAATTCAGTTCCTCTCCCTTCAACCTATTCTACTCACAGATAACAGGTTCATCTTGCTGAGAGTCAGCCCTGACCACACCACTTCACAAATATTTGCCCTGGTTTCCTAATGTCTGTACCAGCAACCTCCAAAGTAGTGTGCATACCCCAAGATTTCCATTGTCTTATGGAAAGAAAAAGAACTTCCATGTATAGTTAGTAGCTATTGTCACAAGGGAGGAGAAAATTCAGCTTTATTAGTATTTTATATACAGGTCAACACAGACTCCCTTACTCAATTTGTTTGTTGGAAAGTCCCACATCATGTGCAAGTTACCCTGGGGGCCAAAAGGGTGGCACGGACAGCACAGGTGACCCATCTTTTCCCATTTGGCTCATTGCCAACTCACTGTCATTTACACGGCCAAGTTAATTGTTGGGGTTTTCTTTATTGACTTATTTTTGAGAAAGAGAGAGACAGAGACAGAGCGTGAGTGAGGGAGGGGGAGAGAGAGGGAGCCACGGAATCCAAAGCAGGCTCCAGGCTCCGGGCTGTCAGCACAGAGCCTGACGTGGGGCTCGAATTCATGAACCGTGAGATCATGACCTGAGCCGAAGTCGGATGCTTAACCGACTGAGCCACCCAGGCGCCCCGCAAATTAATTGGTTTTATGGGTTATATATAGGCTTCTGAACAAAACTAAAACCTACCAAATGAATAGATGTCTTTAAAAGGTCCTTTCAAAGAAATCAGGCATTGACAGGCATACTAATAATATAAACACAAGTAAATGTAAGAGAAATGACAGAACTGACATGCCTCCTACCCTTGCCTACTTGGTGCAGGCTCTTCATTAGCCAGGTTGTGAAGCAAAATAATGATCATATTAAGAACAGGCTAGGAGTTGACTAAAAATTTAGAAATTATCAGGGAGACTAAAACGTGGATTTATATCATTAATGACAGATGTCACCTTAAGGGTATATTGTGCCTTGAGTTATTAGCTTATAACAATAGCACGTTTGTGTGTGTGTGTGCGAACGGATCATTCATGTATTGGTGGTCAGTCAAAAACTTGTTACTGGAAAATAGGGCATAAAAAACTTTGAGACCAGACTTTTGCATAATGAATACAAATTCCCAGTTGCCTCAAGAATGTGTAGAAAGCCCACGGGGTTCAGATAATGTAGTAAGTATCAAGGCATCAGGTTAGCCTTCTATATATGTCCCTGACCTACATGTCTAGCCTCTCCTCCCACAAGTCCTTGTTACAGCCAAGTTGTCCTGCCTGCAATTCTCCTCTCATGATTTCCCACCTCTTTCCCCAAGATGTTTCATGTTCTTTTCTCTTACCTAAACCCTGCTTTTCCCTTTTCTCTGTTCCCTTTGCCCAATTTCTGTCCATACCTCGAAGCACAGCTTCATTCTTCATGAAGCCTTCATTCATTTTATCAGCTGGAAGTAATTTTTCTCTGCTCTGAACGTCCACAATATTTAAGCAGTACCCCTCTTATGGCTCTTGTCATTGTCCCTTTATAAGGATTATCCCAAAGGACTGCACATTTTTTAAAGATCTGAATACACGTTTGGTTCATCTTTGACTCCTTTGCTAGGATCTAGCACAATGCCTGATATAGCACAGGTCCTCAGTAAATATTTGTAGACTGAATGAAGGATGATTGGATGAATTCCAATTGGTGCATTGTCCTAAATGTCTGATATACGTTCTATTTTACAACAGTACACAAAGGAGCTTTATGAAAAATCCCTCACAGGAGTAGACACGATTTGAGCTCAAATTGTGATTTTAATCATGGAAATACACTTCTCTCTTTTTCAGCTCTGTTATTTAATTAGAGATTGTGTAATTCTCACCCAGAGTTCATAGCTATTTAGCTGATTTATAACTCACAATGTAATCAACTTGAATAAGTCATCTTATTTCGGACACCCACATTAACCAGAAGAACCAGGCCATATTAGGGAGCTTTGATTTGCAGCCAAATCTCCTTCTACCCTCTTGAAAACAAATCTGGCAGAACTCCAACTGCTCAGTCAAATAGACATTTAGCTTACACTGTGCATTAGATATGCCCAGTGACCTCAGAAAAATACACACAAATGGAAATGCTGGCTTAAAGTACTATATATGATTATAGTTCAGACAAAAACTTTTACTTGAGGGCAGCCATAATTGCTGTACTTCTAGCTAATGTGCGCTTGAAAATGTATTTGCTTTTAGCCTATAAAAAAAATTCCAAAAGATCTGCTACAGTATTTACCAGGAAATAAGTATTCTCTTAAACAGGTATTAAAAACAGACCTCTTTTTTTTTTTTAATTTTTTTTTCAACGTCTATTTATTTTTGGGACAGAGAGAGACAGAGGCATGAACGGGGGAGGGGCAGAGAGAGAGGGAGACACAGAATCGGAAACAGGCTCCAGGCTCCGAGCCATCAGCCCAGAGCCCGACGCGGGGCTCGAACTCACGGACCGCGAGATCATGACCTGGCTGAAGTCGGACGCTTAACCGACTGCGCCACCCAGGCGCCCCAAAAACAGACCTCTTTTTACCCTTTCTTTTTCCTTGGCCACTCCAAACCAGTGTCATTTTGACATTTCAAAATAAATTCTATAACAAAGTTAAAAAAAAAAAAAAAAAGGACCTGTGCATTTAGAAGATTCTAACCCTGTAATACCTGTAGTCCTATCACCTACTACACTAAATTTCTTTGAAAAAATTATTTTTAATGTTTGTATTTATTTTTGAGACAGAGAGAGACAGAGCATAAGCAGGGGAGGGGCAGAGAGAGAGGGAGACACAGAATTTGAAGCAGGCTCCAGGCTCTGTCAGCACAGAGCCCGACGCGGGGCTCGAACTCATGGACCCGCGAAATCATGACCTGATCCGAAGTGGGACCCCAACCGACTGAGCCACCCAGGTGCCCCTAAACTAAAATTTCTTCTTCAGACTCAGCAATTAACAAGAAATCCATTATCTTGGGTCAGGGATAGAAGAACTTTTGAATTCCAATTTCCCTTCCCTTCTTACATGTGTGTGTGCGCGCGCGCGCGCACACACACACAAACACACCCACACACACACACCTTCTACAAACACTTCATCTCACTTTGGAAGCGATAAAATAAGGATTGAACAAACACTGCTCAGTAATATGCAATTTCAAATCTGTGCCTAACCTGTCACAAGGCACCTCCCCTTTTAGCATAATTTTGGTGGGATGATTTTCTGCGACTTCATAAGAAACGCTATGTAGGGGAGCTGAGAAAGTTTTCAATTCTAAGGATTCTTATGTATTTTCAAATTTTACTTCATTTCTAAGATCCAAGATTGCTCCTATGGATATAATTCAGGCACCCTCTGGTGGTCAGTAAAACACAACTAACTCTCCAAACATTAATTTGAATTATTTAAGCTTAACGGCCAAATTTACAGTTTATGCAAATAAGCCTGCATACCTTTTTTTCATCAACAGTCTAAATCTGTCTAAATTTTTGCACTCAAAGCAAATACTGCTTCCATTACTTGTATGAATATGCCTTTGCCGTATGAAAGTGTCATTTATAAGTCATGAAATTCCATGTAAATAGCAGGTATGATATTAATTCAGAAAGATAAAGATTAATTTATCTTCAGAATATAAAAGCAGGGGACCCATCTGGATTAGGGGAAACATTACTAAAACATTAAAAACCTTAAGGAAAACATTACTAGGAAAACATTAAAAGCAGACCAAACCCACTCTAAACAAATTCACTGTGGAAACAATACTCTAACTGGTAACATAAATACTGGATGGAGAGAATGTCACACATGGCGATTATTTAAATAAATAATTTAAACCCTAATTAGTATAACTGAGGCATAAAAAATGTTTCTATCACATTAGCAGAAATATGCTATGTAAGTTTTTCTTCAACAGCAAACTTCTGCACTATTTTGGGAACAGTGCTAACAGCACTGGTATTCCTAGTGTTTAAAGCTGTGTTGACATGATAAAGTGCTATAATTTCAACTTGTTATCGCGAGGCAGAAACCGCCTCATTAATTTCTGCTTCATTCAAACTAAGGAACAAATCAATGTTTTCCAGCGGGAACAAGCTAAATGAGCAACAAAAAGAAAACCCCAAACACTGCAATATGTCATTAGTTAAAATGTAGAAAAAAATTGAAGACCGTTTCCTAACTCTGTTTAATCCACAAAATCTACATAAAAATGAGAAACTCTTTGGGGTGCCCGGGTGGCTCAGTCAGTTGAGCACCAGCTTTGGCTCAGGTCATGAGCTGATGTTTGTGAGTTTGAGCCCGGCAATGGGCTCACTGCTGTCGATGCGGAGCCTGCTTGAGATCTCCTGCCCCACCCCCCCGCCCTTCCCCTGCCTTGTACTCTCTCTCTCAAAAATAAATATATAAAAAATGAGAAACTGTTTTAGTAAATTTGGCCTGGATTGTTCAGTGCGTACTTTTAATTTTAATCCTATTAAACCTGAAAAGGGGTTTGCTCTGTGTACAATAATACAATATTGGAGTAACATACTGAGGATGACATCACAGTATTGATATTTTAATAAATATGACTTCTTTACTGTACTAGGTCTTTATGAAATGTAACATATGACTCAGACTTACCAGATATATCAAGGACTTTAAATGTATTGAATGCATAGATAAATAAGTGACATACTGAATATTCAAATAAAAATACCTTCTGTTTTATCCATAATCAAGTTAATTAAGTATTTTAAAATATCACAGGATGACAGCCAAACTAAAAAGGACATTAGAGATAATTTAGCCCCAGCCCTTCATTTACAAATGAGGAAGAACCAGAAAGAATAAAACATTTGTTTGAAAATCTAACAACTAAGTAACAGCAAACAATCTGGCCATTCTAGGTGCTTATGTGTTCAGCACAAATTAATCTTTCAATGAAACATAAATGTTTTAAAAGTCATCTCATTCTTCACCCTTTTAAATAAACAATCCAAGGTACCGCCCATAATAATCACCCCCAAGGGGTTTAACGCCCTTCCTTACATTGAATCTGTGGCCAAAAGGCTATTGCTTTCTCACCAAAAGGTGAGAAAAGCAACACTCCATTCCTCATTAGATAATACAATATTATAAAAATGAATATTATTTTCAAGACCTAGCACTTTGATCAAATATAGGAAACATTTTGTATTAGGAAGTCAATCAAAAGGAATCACTTGTGAAAAACTAGAAACATTAGTAACATTTAGCTGTATTCTTTCAATAGTATCCTAAAAACCTCTCTGGGAGGGTGTGTGTGGTGTGTGTGTGTGTGTGTGTGTGGTGTGTGTGTTGTGTTTTGGATATGGGCCCAGACTGTATAGATAGAGGAAGGGGAGGGTACAATGTCCCCACCTGAGCCTGAGCTCAGTCTATCACTAAGATTCAGCTGTGTTCAGCCACAACTACTGGTGCAAAGCTGATCCAGCAGCTCAAGCTTGGCTGTATATTGGGAGTGTGAGTCTGAACACAGGATTGCTAATTTCCCTGGGATGCATTCCCCCCCCCCCAGGATGAACCCCCAGGGGACAGAAGGACTTACCAGCGAACACTGATGCTCTGGTACCCTCCCTCAGAGAGTTTAACAATAGAAGAGAAAAGCACTTTTCCTCTCAACCTGATTGGACACATAGTTCTGAGTTGAAAAGCATGTGAATAAAGGCCCTTTGAGACAAAATTCAACTTCCCAAACTATAAGAGACCCAACAATCAAAATGAGGACAAAATACCCCCCTTGCCACTCTGCTTCTAATACTAAACAGATTTTCTTTTTAAATTCAAACCATGTACCGTCTAAATTGGTGGGGGATGGAGAGTGGGGGAGGTGGTCAGGGAGAACACCAGATGCCTCATATTTTCCTATTAGTTCTGCCCCTAAAAGGTATATACACACTTGCGAAAATCTTTGACCACGGGCCCTCAAGTTGCCCTCTCTCTAAATCAGGGGAATTGGGTATCTTCCTGTTAAAATTCCATGCTTCTATGTGAGAAGTAAAACATTTTAGTTACAAAGTATAACTTTCTGAGATTACAAAGGGTATCTGGGGGTTAACCTAGAGTCCCGGAATAGGCCACAATCCCCCTGAAATTGTGTGAAACAATTTTGGTGAGTCTGTGTGCATACATAAGCATTTTCCAGGAAGAGGGATGTATTTTCATCAGAGCCTTAAAGGGAAATTAAGTCCCCCAGAAGGTTGAAGATCACTGGTTGAGGCAGCAAATGGTGTCTTTAGTTTTCTGATTTATCTGATTGCAGAGCAGATCAGCAATCTTTACATGGTTATAAATCTGTCCCACAAGCCTTCTTGAGTAGCTCATTTATCTTCATGAGCTGTGTTTGTAATTTTTCATGAGCAGGAAGGCTGCTCAAAATCAAGTCCTTTTCATTAAAGATTTAAAATTGTGGGGATTTCAAGATTTATTTTGATATTCGTGGCTAGAGGAGAACGATTTTACTCCCTCAGAAAATTGCAAGCATACAGCATCTTACACATTTGCCTCTTCATGGTGAATTATTTTACTATTTCTTTTTTCTTGAGTTAACTGACATGAAACAAAGGCTTGGCTCCTCCTTCAACCGGCTTTTCTTTTTCTCCTGATGCTAGAATCTGCTGTGAAATGATGATGAATTAACTGTGGTTCTATTTGTAGTAGCAATTTTCATTTTTGTAACGATGTGATCCTCAAGATACATAAAATAGAAGGTATTTATATAATGTTCTTAAAAGAATTAGTTGAGATTTGAGAGAAGCAGAAAATGACATTAGGGAATCTGAGGAACTGAAAGAGGAAAGATGCACGTAGGAAGAAATGAGAGCCACAGAGAAAATCTACATGATTAGATACTGAAACAGTATCAGATCTGTAAGAGAAACAAGGAAAGCAGGGGCATTTTCTACACAGGGAACAAAACATAGCAACTAGAGAACGCTGAATTTTTGAATACATTAAATGAAAACGGCACCAAAACACCACTACCGAGCTTTTCAAGAACATCTTCTGGCTGATAATCTCAAGGCGTTACACGGCTTTTGTTAATTAAGGCAAAGACAGAGGCGAGCAGGAGAACATCACAGAAAGATGTTGCCAGTGATTATCAGATAAATGCAAAAAGCTCAGGGGAACACTTTTTTGTGGTAAAGAAGAGGTGCCAATCGGTGACAAATGTTGATTTTTCCCGAGGTAATATCAAAGAGGTGTAAAGTAAAAGGAAGGAAATTAGGTTTAAGCATTGGCCTTGTAACAGATTATTTTAGGCAATTCCAGAATGCTTTTTAAACGACCCCTGTTTCCTCAGTTACGACAACCTGAGCAGTACCCCCAGTGGCTCCAAATCCAAGGGGAAAGGAAGGCAACAGCCAGGGTCTCCACTGGACGCCAGGCTCCCTTACCGAATCCTATAGCTTCAGGTCTCGGGCTCCAGACTCTCCGTCAACCCCGAGGGCGCCGGGCGGGAGATTTATCCTCAAACGAACCCGATCCCCGGATGACCCTGGCTGGGGACGTGATTCAGGGAGCATCCTCCTGCCACTCTTCCTCTTTCGAGTAACAGCTCAGGGTTTTCTCCCCTCCGCGCCTCCGCAAATCCCATTCAAGAAAAATGCCTGGGATTTCGCCTAAAACGCCCCCGCCCCCGCCGGGCTCCGGGAGGCCGCCTCCCCGCGCGACCCGGGCGGCTCCTCCGGGCCCGGGCCAGGAGGGGCGCGCGCCCCGGCCCCCGCGCGCGCCCGTTGCCATGGGAACGCAGCGGGTTCGGCCGCCCGAGGGGCAGACACGAGGAGGCGCAGGGGCAGATCCGGTGGGAGACGGTATCGCAAGATGCGTCTGCGAGGCCGCGGGATGCGGAGTGAGCGCGCCCCGCCGGGGCCCGCGACGAGGCCTGCTCTTCTCCCCGCCGCCCGCCCGCCACTGCGGCGCCGCCTCTCCGCCTGCCATTGCTCCGCGGCCGAGCCCCCCGCCTCGTCAGGTATCGCCGTCCGCGCGCGCGCTCCGCGCATGTGCAACAGATGGCAGCGACAAGTGCCGGCTCGCCTGGGGCTAGCGGGTCTGCCCCGTGCGGGTGCGCCTGACAATAACGCGTAAATAACTTTTCTTGCAGGCGGCCCCCAGCGCCCCGGCCTGCAGCCTCCCCCGCGCGCCCGCGCCCCCACCACGCCCCTCCGACTCCCCGCTCCCTCCGAGGTGTGAGCGCTTCGGGCCGATGCGGTGATCTCCGGCCGGCCTGGGCGGAGCGCGTGGACTGGAGGGCGGCGGCGAGCACTTGGCGAGCGCCTTTACAATGGCCCTGACCCTGTTTGGTAAGTGCAGCCCTCGGACCCGCGCCCCTGCAGGTGGGCCGCGCCCAGGGTGGGGGGGCGGGGGGCCGGGGCGTCCCGGGGAGGGGATGCCGCGCGCGGAGTCGGGCGCGGGGCCGGGGCGGCGGAGTTGGGGCGCCTGGGGCGCCGGGCTTGCTCCCTCGCGCCTCTCCCATTGTTTCCTCTCCAGGCAGGGCCGATGGGCGTGTGCTCCCCTGGCCAATTTCTGGGCTGGGAGTCTCTGAGGTCCTGGGTGTTTTGTCAACGGAGGATTCTTTAAGATGCGAACTTGGGAGAGAAGTTAGCTGGTTGTTTCCAAACCTACGTTTAATCAAGTCAGTAAATAAGATCCTGCAAAGTTTATTTATTTTGAACAAGATGTCTGTGCATCCCAACCTCCTCGGAATTGCCAATGCATGTATTGAGTTCTTATTGGATTTGGGGGGTGATTTCTGGAGTCGGCATAATTCGTTGGAAAGAAGAATAAGTGATGAACTGAATAGTTATTAAAATGGAAAATGTTTGTTCTAACAAATACGGAAACAGACAGAAGAAAGTTGGTTTCTGGAAGATAAGTGATCTCGGAGAATAACTTCGAGTATTTTAGGAAAGATGTTATTTCTATGATGTAATTACTGCAACACTATTGTTTCAGTGGTTAAGATTTCAAGGTTTTTTTTTTTTTTTTTTTTTTTTTTTTTTTTTTTGTTTTTTACCCTGGAGTATGTAATGACAATGGGCTGGGAAGAAGGGCTGAAAAGATACATTGTTTCCTATTACAGAAACAGTCTGGTGCACATGTACCTCCTTTAAGAAAACTCAATATGTGAAAATTTAGATGGTTCAAAGTAGTATGATATGTACTGATATATAGTACTATGAAGCTGATAGCTGCAAGGATGGTCTTAGTAAGTTACTCATAATATCAAGTTGCCAGTTACGTTTTAATTGCGTCATTTGATCAAGCACATTGTAGGCATAATATACCCACAAATGCTTTTTCCTGTAGATAGACTGAACTAATCTGCTGGAATCAAAACGTTACATTTATTTAATCATCTTATTTTATAAATTAATTAGATGCAGGGAGATTATTTTCCAAGGTCACATGGCCCTTTTTGGGGGCAAAACTGAGCCCCAGAACACAGTTTGCCAGTCTACACTATGTTTACTTTGCCAAAATACCCACAGTACTAGAAATGACTTTTCTTATTTGGTGTTAGTTCTCTTTAGATGCTTTAAAAAATGTTTCTTCTTTTTCTGAAAGAAAAATCTCACTATGTTTTCCAATACCTTGTGTCTAATCTGCATCGTTTAGAAGAAGCATTTTTTCTTAAGTATGGACTTTTTGTACAAATTTAAAAATGGTGGAAGGCTTAAGTCATAATTGATATTTTCTGTCGAAGAAGCATTTCTCTTACACTGTTGTAGCTAATACATAGCAGTAATATTTCCAGAAGTAAATATCCCCTTAAACTGTTTTGTTTTTGTTTTTTTTTTTTTTACTAAATTCATTTTCCTTCCTAAAGAGTCTGCATTTTCGTGGTTTTCAAAGGTAAGGTTTACAATCAACCACTTTTGAATGCTTGACGTTCTCAGTGAATAAAACAGATAAATTGGGGATAAGCACAGTGAGTGATAAGGTTCTTTTAAAAGGCTTCCTAAGTTATTAAATCTTTACTGAAGTATGGGGCGCCTGGGTGGCGCAGTCGGTTAAGCATCCGACTTCAGCCAGGTCACGATCTCGCGGTCTGTGAGTTCGAGCCCCGCGTCGGGCTCTGGCTGATGGCTCAGAGCCTGGAGCCTGTTTCCGATTCTGTGTCTCCCTCTCTCTCTGCCCCTCCCCCACTCATGCTCTGTCTCTCTCTCTCTCTCTCTCTCTCTCTCTCTCTCTCTGTCAAAAATAAATGTTAAAAAAAAAAGGGATTCCCTTTCTTCTGCCGCTCTCAAGTTTGAGAGCCATTGTATTAAAGATAAATATGAGATTTTCTCAAATTTGCCCAATTCAAATAGCCTTGGTATAAAGAGCAGTCACCCAACAGTTAGAAGAATGGATTTTATTAAAAAAAATTTAAAAAAATTTTTAATGTTCATTATTTTTTGAGTGATGAGAGAGAACGAGAGAGAGCATGAGAGGCAGAGGGGCAGAGAGAGAAGGAGACACAGAATCCAAAGCAGGCTCCAGGCTCCGAGCTGTCAGCACAGAGCCTGATGCAGGGCTCGAACCCACAGAGTGCAAATCGTGACCTGAGCCGACGTCAGAGGCCCAACTGACTGAACCACCCAGGCGCCCCTAAAAAAATTTTTTAATATTTATTTATTTTTGAGAGAGAGAGAGTGCAAGCCAGGGAGGGGCAGAGAGAGAGGGAGACACAGAATCTGAAACTGGCTCCAGGCTTTGAGCTGCCAGCATGGAGCTGACACGGTCCTCAAACCCACAAAACCTCGAGATCATGACCCTGAGCCAAAGTTGGACACTTAACCAATTGAGCCACCCAGGTGCCCCCAAAATGGATTTTATTTTGAAACTTACAGTTGACCCTTGAACAACATGACCCTTGAACAACAACATCAGGGGTGGCTGATTCCCCACATAGTCCAAGATCCACGTGTTAACCTTTCATTCCCCCAAAATGCAACTACTAATAATAGTCTGTTGTTGAACAGAAGCCTTACTGATAACAGAAGCAGTTGATTAACATGTATTTTCTATGTTATGTGTATTATATACACTATACTCTACAATCAAGTAAGCAAACGTTATTAAGAAAGTCATAAGGAAGAGGAAAATACATTTATAAGTACGGTACTAGTTTTATTGAGAAAATCCTTATATAAGTGAAACCCATACAGTTCATATCTATTGTTCAAGAGTCACCTGTCTACTTTTTAACTAGTTTAGTCAGAAGTACCTCCTGTCCCTTTGTATTTACTCTTAATAACCAACTTACAGCAGAGGAGCAATGAGGTATTAAAGTTCTGTGAGACGACAGTGAGGAGAAGATAGGAACAAGAAACTGGACGAACGTAACTAAGCAGTCATCAAAGTCAGAGCTCAGTAGGTTTCTACGAAAGCCCTAACCACTGCCAGGATCCCATCTTGTGCATCTTGGGTGTGTTAGTTGGTAAGGTGAGTGTCTTATGTCAGCTTGGGCTCCTGGAGAGAAATACCATAAACTGTGTGGCTTACACCCCAGACATTTATTTCCTGAAGTTTGGAGGCTGGGAATTCTAAGACCAGCCTGTCGTAGGAAAGGTCTCTGGTCTTTTCTGCGGGCACTAAACTCCTCTGGAGAAGTGCATCCCTCATGGCATCATCTAACGTAATAACTCCCCAGAGGCCTCGTTCCACAATACTGTCACCTCGGGGGTTAGGGCTTCAACGCAGGAATTTATGGAAGACACAGTCAGTGCTTAGCAGCCAGCATAGAGTCTCGTTTTTTTTTTTTCTTCTGTTTTGCTTTATGTTTTACATTTCCATTCAGTTTTTTTTTTAATCATTGTAAAGAATATTCTTTTTATGGGACATTAGTTAGCTTCATTTTAAAAAATGAGAGCCATTAAAATGACCCAATACAGTTTTCCATTATATACGTTTAGCATATAGTATGTTGTAGCAACTCAGAATACCTGTCAAATTAAGCTGAAGTGTTACAAACTGTCGTATCTCTTATAGTCACTATTAATCACCTTTGCTGTTTGAAAGGATATTTTTGTGCAAATTTCTGTTTTATCTGTGACAAAAGAACCAGACCCCAATCCTTCCTGATTTTGTGGCTCATTTGGGAGTTGAAAATGTGCATTTTGGGAGTTCAGGAATTTGTTAGCATTTTTCTCCCCTTGTAGATGACTAGACCTCTCAATCATCAGCATCAATACAAATAAGTTTTAAATCCTCAAATCCTAAAAATAATCCAAATATAATTCATGCTTTGCTCACTCACCTTGCTCATTTGTCCAACATACCTCTATAGCACGTTCAAGAGACGTGGCCCTGTCTCATTAGAGCTTACGTTCCAGAACTGTAGTGTAAGCTCCGGACTACTTATCTCCAGTAGGATTCGTTAGAACGTCCCTGACTGGGAAGCACATGTTCTCCAATTATTGCTGGGCCAAGAGGAAATTCTCAGATCATCTAATTTAGGACTTTCTAGCTGGTCTACCTCACAGAACTCCCTGACTGGCCACACCAGTAAAACCCTATTTGACAGAGCTGGGTGAAAAAGCATCCTGCCAGGTTATCCTTTGGCGGGAATGTCTGTCATTTATAGCTAAATGGGGCTGTGGTTTACAGCTCAAATGCTAGGAACTCAGTGACAGTCCAGCTGGGCGGCCAAACCCTGAATAACTCTCTTCCCTGTCTGTGTAGAATTAGCTTTGGCATTGCTCCCCTCCCCTTTCTTTTTTCTTCTTCTTTCATTACCTGTCACTGTCATCCACTGCCGTAGATCACTCCTAATACTTAGGATTTCACTGTAATTTCTTGACCTTTCCACAGACTTTTATACCGTCATAGAAACCTTTTATTATGCTGCCGGACACACCTGCCTTTGGGCCTCTTTGTAGAGATCCTTTGAGCAGTTAAATGGTAATGGTGTATTCTTTGTGATGCAGTTAGGAAAATTTGATTTTCTGTGACTGCCCTGACATTAAAATTGGTTTTTAAAAAGACAAATCCACTATGCATCTTCAGTATGATTTATTTGACCCAAAGCCCATTTTGTAGGCATCTCCACTTGAATACACTCTCTGCTAAACATTTTATTTTTCGGACATTGCTCATCAAGAATATGAGAGGGAGTTACCTAAGCAGCAGTGGTGAGATCAGGTCATGATCTCACGGTCATGAGATCGAGACCCCTCTCAGGCTCCGTGCTGACCGTCGAGACTGCTTAAGATTCTCTTTCTCTCACTCTCTCAGTCCCATTCTCATTCTCTTTCCTCTTCTCCTCTCCCTCTGCCACTCTCCCTGATCATGCTCACTCTTTCTCTCTAAAGAAAAATCACCATCCTTATTTAAATGCTTGTGCATATTCTCTTCCTGGTATCAAAAACTTAATATTTCACCTTTAAAATTTTTCTCTGATGTGTGGTGACTTGGTATAATGCAAGAGATAAAAGAATATAGTTGCTGTAACTCTGATAGTTACCATCTGTGTACAATGTAAAAGATTATTGGTGATGCTGTCTTTTGAGTGACATTTGTCCCTGCAAGTAACAGTCCTATAAGCAGCCTGATCTTGAAGATAGAGTGATATGTATATTAAAACTTTGCCGTATTTATCAAGAAGAGTTGCAATTTCTTTAGATCAGTATTGTCCACTTTTTAAAAAAACATCACCCTTCATAAGCAGTTTTAGGCATTTTTTTCTTAATTGTTTTCTTCGTGAAACTTTTAAAAGCAGAGGTACACTGTTCTTTACACAGTGTCGTATATCGCCTACCGCACAAAAAGAGTGAGGTTTTGATCCCCAAAAGCTAATTTTTTCTCCCTTGAAAACAAAGTACCTTCAATGAGAATACATGTTTAGACTAATCTAAAGCAATCATAAGAGAAATAGGCAGAAAAATACTGTTTGGTCATGCTTTGTGTGGCATATAATAATAGTTCTGAAGGAATTGATGTTAGTAAAAGAAGTTATACATTTTTCATTGGATTGGGTTCACCCTAAGAATTAAGTAAACTTGATTTACTATCATCTGAGAGCAGCCATAAAAAAGGTTTAGGGAAATCTTTATTAGGGAAACCCCAGGCTGGGTTTTGTGTAGCTTTTGTCCAGTCCCTCTAGTAATAATATCCTTTGATAGAGATATTTGATGTTTTCTCAGTCTTATATAAAATATCAGTAACAGCACCTTTAAAAAACTTCATTTTTTTGCTCCACCATATATAAAATTTTTTTTTTCAACGTTTATTTTATTTTTGGGACAGAGAGAGACAGAGCATGAACAGGGGAGGGGCAGAGAGAGAGGGAGACACAGAATCGGAAACAGGCTCCAGGCTCTGAGCCATCAGCCCAGAGCCTGACGCGGGGCTCGAACTCACAGACCGCGAGATCGTGACCTGGCTGAAGTCGGATGCTTAACCGACTGCGCCACCCAGGCGCCCCTGTCCACCATATATAAATGAAGTCACTGAACTTTCTTTGCAAACCCAACTCAAGACAGGTCCCTGAGCCTGGCCTTATGGACCGAATTACCAGCCATAAGTCATTCTTACATAGAAAATGATTCTTACAAGCTTTGATTTTTATTTATTAATATAGTCTTACTATCCTTAAAAAAACAAATAGGGAGAAATTAAGAAACAATGGTGTGACTGTGTTCTACACTGAAAAGTCATATAGAATTAAAAAAAAAACTGTCTAATAAAATAGAGTTATAAATATACTTTCTTAATTTGGCTCCTTATTTCTAAAACCATAATGAATGCTTTGTGAATATACTAAAAACCACTGCCTTGTGTATGTTAAAGGGTGAATTTTATGGTATGTGAATTCTATCTCAGTGAAGCTGTTATTAATTTAAAAATTACCTGGAGTAAGGAGGCCAGATTGAATAGAAGAAAGGTTTACTTAAACTGTAAAAAACAAAAATTAACTATTTTTAAAATAATGGTTTTATATCCAGGAATGTTTTAGAAGTGTTCATGTTTTTAGACAGTTTTTTTTCTTTTATTCTCCAAGAATCAAAAAACAAATCAAAAATTGATAGCTTAAAAATGCCCGTGCCTGTTTGAATAGTTGTTTTAAATTTAGAAAAGTAAGCACTTCTTGGAAAGGATGCCAGCAGTTGGGGGATCTGTGGAGAAGGGAAGGTCAGCCCAGGCCCCTGTGTGGCCGGCTGCCCTGGCAGGGGGCCACCTCTTTGTGTTTCCTCTGGCCACACTAAAGGTTGTCCTCTCCACTCTGATTTTTACCTTTGAATTTCTTTGGACCGTGTATATTTCATGGTGTAAACAAGTAGAAGAGAAGATGTAGTCCAAGAAACATCTCCCTGCACGAATAGATTTTCATGACCGCAAACGTTTTCAAAAACTGAGCAACCGTTTCTCTCCTTTAAACTGCTAATCACATCTAATTTCCCATTTGTGCCATTAGCACTTGTCTTCAGCCCTTACGGTATATTCTTTCCTTTAATAGATCTATGTATGTATATATGTATTTACGTATGTACGTATGTGAGCATGTATGTAGGCAGATTCCATGCCCGATGTGAGGCTTGAACTCACGACCCTGAGATTAAGAGTTGTATGTTCTACCGACTGAGCCAGCCAGGTGCCCCTGTATCTTTACCTTTTATATAGAACTTTGTTATCATTTTTTAGCTCCTTAATGCCGTGAATGACTTCATGAGAAGTGATTTCAGGATTTGAAGTAGCTTGTGCTAGGTCGGACAGACAGTGGGTAAGTGGTGTAGGCGTTCATTTAAGGGATATGTAAATATCTGCTGACTGAAATGTTTCCCCTGCAGTCCTTCCTTGGTGAATGAATTTTACACCATTAGACTTCAATTTAAAGCATGGATTCTTAGCCTGTTACTTATGAGGGAGAACATGCTAGATATAGATACGTGTCTTCATATAGCATGAAAGAATGATTTTAATTTATGAACTAAAGATCTTAAAGTACTCAGGGGCAAGCATTTTGACTGAGGGAGCTGTGCTGTCAGAGAAAGAAAGTGGTGGCCTTTATGTAGAGGGTGAGGCAATGACTAAGAAGGGGAAGTTAATAAACAGAACAGCGTAAAAGCCTAGGGCATTGGGATTAGGGCAAGAAAGGATAGGACCGTAGAGTGAGAGAAGGGAGTAGGAACAAGAGCTGTACTATTTCAGAATTTTTCTGAGGGTAGCTCTGAGGCTTGGGATGTGTTTTCTTATTTTGTGATTTGTTTACTCATCTGTTCAGTGAATTGAGGGCCTAAAATGTGCAGGTATGTATTTAGTTCCTAGTCTCAGGAAGCTTCGGCTCGCAGTGGAGGCGGACGGACGATTAAAAAATGGATGGTGTGCCCGGTGCCTAGTGCTGTGGAGAAGTACAGAGCAGGGTGAGGAGATGGGGCTGGCTGTCCAGCAACATGTCCGGGAAAGCCTCACGGCCAAGGTGGATTTTGAGCAGAGACTCGAGGACCGCAAGGGGATGAGTCGTGTGAAGTGGGGGCATCACCTGGGTGCAACAGGCTTTGAGGCAGGGGTGTGCTCGCTTGACGATTTTGAGGAACAGAACGAAGGGCAACGTGGCTGGAGCGGAGTAAGCTAAGGGAAAGCAGTGGGAGATGAGACAGAGCTGTCCCTGGGGAGTGGAGGAGCGTTGGGCTCTCAGATTATGCAGGGCCTACAAGCTGTGACAAAGATCAGGTTTTACTCTGTGAGATGGGTACTTCCGTAGTGCGTGGAGTAGAGGAAAGTGCTCAGATTTGGGTGGAAAAGAGTTGTGGTTAATACAGTGTCAGCTGTACGTTCTGGTCTCATTTTCCTTATATATAAACAGGCGAGTAATTCCCTCCTTCCGTTTGTGCGGAAATAAATGAGATCGTGTGTGTGAGGTCCTTCACACGGTGGTGAAGATAGACAGTAGCTGATGTCAGTATCACTGTTATTGTTGATGTTGACAAAGATCCACAAGAGAAAGATCCACTTGAGAAAGTGGCTCTACAATATTTCCGTTTATGGGTGTTGCTAAATGTGCCATTTTGTGCTTTGAGGATGCTCCGGTGGAGACCCAGTTCGGGGATATGCGTTGAACAACCAGATGGACTTCTAATAGTGCCGGATGCTTGATACTTCCTATTGTACTCTGAAACTGTGAAAAGTACACTCACCAGTGCTGCTGCTTCGGGGAGTAATCCAGACTATAGTCAGATCTAGCCCCTGTCCTTTTAGCGCTTAAAATATATCAGGGATTGTAAGCTCAACGTCTGCTATGTCATAGGTACTCAGCCCAGGTTTACTGAGTGAATAATGAACGAATGAAGAATTCCTAGCGGGCCGTCACTCTCTATACTTATCCTGTGAGCAACCTTGAATCAGTTTAAACATTTGCTTTCATTTATCTTTTTTTCTAACTTTATATTTGGGTTATTCTTATGTTAGAGTCCAGAATTGGAAATTTAAACCTGTCTCTTAGAATTTGGCTAGTCTAGGGCGCCTGGGTGGCTTTCGCTGGTTAAGTGTCTGACTTCGGCTCAGTTCATGATCTCACAGTTCATGAGTTCGAGCCCCATATTGGGCTCTGTGCTGTCAGCTTGGATGCCTGGTCTCCCCTCTCTTTGCCCTCCCTTGCTCATGTGCATACGTGCTCTCACTCTCTCAAAAATAAGTAAACATTAAACAAATTAAACAAATTAACAATTAATTAACAAACAATTTAAACAAATTAAAAACTAATTAAAAATTTGGTTAGGCTAACAATTTACTTCCCTACTTCTCCAGTGGGTCCCCATCACCATTAAGATTAAGTCCAAATTCCCTAGTTTGCATATTAGGCTGTTAGGATAAGACCCTTGCTTACCTGTCTGGTCTCATCTCTTACTGTCTCCTCTGTAAGAGGATGTGCTTCAGCCATCTTGAACTTCTTGAAGTTTCCAGAAAGGATTATACTCCGTGTGCCTTTGGCACAGTCATTTCCGAGGCCCTTCTTTGCACTCACATATCTCTACACATCTTGCAAAACTCAGTTTGAATAGGCTTCTAAGTAGTCTGCTGCTGTGAGTTAGTTACACCTTTCTGCATCCATTGTACCCTGTGCACATCTCTGTCCTACCACTTATTATGACATAGTGGTTGGTAGACATATTCTCTTGTCTTTCCTTTTAGATGAAGTTCCATAATGGGAAAGTTGTAGCTTTCTTCTTTGTATCCTCAACAGCCGCCACAGTGTCTGATGCATCCCAGCTACTCAATAAATACTCGAATGAATGTTGGATATTACAGTAGGCTACTGTGTTTCTTAAATTTGGGACTTAAGTCAGGGCCCAAATCAATATGATGCACACCCTCTCTTTATTTTTTGTTCATTTGTTAATTTTTTTAATACAGTAAAGGTGCTATTATGTCATCTCCTGGTTCCATAGTCTAATATGGATTCCCAACTGGAAGCTTACAAGGGCTTGAATAAAATGGAAATCTCCCTGGGAGCAGATTCTTTGAGGTTTAACTATAGTATTACTAACCATCAGCAGATGTTTCTAACTTATTTGGCATAATTAGATAACAGATTCCACTTCATTAAACTATTGTTCCTTTTCATTTCAGTGGTACAAAGGAATTGCACATAATTAGCTTGGTTTGTTCACGTTTTTACCTCACAGAAGGGAACATAATCAAATTGAATAGGAATTCAGTATGAAAATGGCTAACTTAACCTTTAGAGGTCTTGAAAATAAAACAATATAGTCTTTTCTCCCATAATAATAATCTGTGTCCTACATGAGCTACAGATTAAATGTGCTACAGATTTAACATTCATATTTCTGAATGCATAAAAGAAAATTTCATTTGTTATTTATTAATACCTCTCATTGTTCCAGAAAGAATGAGGTGATTTACTGTATGTATATATATGTATATATATATATATATATATATATATATAATATATATATATATATAATGCGAGAGGGCTGAAAATAATCAGCATGGGGATTGTTTTTCTCCGTCTTGTCTCATTAGTTTCCTCCTCTCCCCTGGCTCGTTCCCCTTACATTAGAGCCATGCTTTCCTGGTCAGGGTGAGAAAGCCTTTCCTCAGCTTTGGAACCCTGTTAGGTACCAGCCTGAGTTACTAGTGTTCCATCTCTTGACAGAGTTTATTGAAAGAACATTCTGTATGTCCCACCTCCTCTTCTTGGGTGGCTGTTTACTCATTAACCCTGTCTATACCATCTCTTCCTAGACAGTGTTTGATTGTACGTAGGTGTTTGGGAATGTCATCCAGCACTAGGGAAAAGGACAAGTCTGAAGAAAAAAAATTTCTGACACCTGTTTGGGGCGCCTGGGTGCAGTCGATTAAGGATCTGACTCTTTTTTTTTTTTTTTAATTTTTAATGTTTTTATTTATTTTGAGACAGAGACAGAGCATGAGCAGGGGAGGGGCAGAGAGGGGGAGACACAGAATCAAAGCGGGCTCCAGGCTCTGAGCTGTCAGCACAGAGCCCGACGCGGGGCTCGAACTCACAGAGTGTGAGATCATGACCTGAGCTGAAGTCGGACGCCCAACCAACTGAGCCACCCCAGACGCCTCAAGCATCTGACTCTTGATTTCGTCTCAGGTCATCATCTCACAGTTGTGAGATCGATCCCATGTCGGGATCCATGCTGCATGGCGGAGCCTGACAGAGATTCTGTCCCTCTCTCTCTCTGCCCTTCCTACCCCTCCTCAAAAAAACAAACAATGAGGAAGATTTAATCAAGACTATTGTGGTAGGAACACAGTAGGAAAGAGGGAATATGAGAACTTAACTCTGAATATGGGAACGAGAGAGGATTTATAGCCAAGGAGCAGGTTGCAGGGTATGTCAGGGGATGAAAAGTACTAAGAGGAGACAAGGTAGGGGGAACTCTTGCTAACCTGACCTAACAGGATTCTTGATGAGGGCAGGTCAGGGTGATCAGATATCAAGGGTGAGGGTGAGGAATTTGATCAGATGTCAAAGGTGGGAGGGTTCTTTCCAAACTGACATAGGAGAATTCATGCTCAAATGTCGTTGCAGGCCTGGTAAGACCTGGGGACAAGGCTGACGCTAGTCAAGAAGAGGGCCTGGCAGAGCCTGACTCAGGTTTGTTCAAGGGGAGCTTCCTGTCACGGCCACCACCTCATATTCGGCTCTGTTGGGCCGGAAGTGCCTTATCACTTAGTAGCCAGTAATCAGTGGCTTCCCCTCAGTCCTCATATTTGATCGTTCTGCACTCTTTGCTATTTTTGACTGCCTCTTTCTGGAATCTTCTTTCTCTTGTCTCTCAGGGCATTGTGTTCTCCCGCTACTTCCTTCTCTTCCCTTTCACTGTATTTCAGTCTCCTCTGTTTGCTGCCCAAAATGTCTGCTTTTCAAGACCAGGCCTCCCTTTCTCCCTTGGGAGTATGTCGGCTTCAATACTGCGCGCTCCGTGGGTGATTCCCGAGTCTCTGACACCAGCCCCGCCCTGGCCCCCCCTCTAAATCTGTCAGGATTTCCTGCGGACTCCAGACAGCACACGGTCCCAGCGCCAGATCCTTAGCTTTCCCTCTTCAAGCAGCCTCCCTCCCCTTGCCTCTGCACCCATTCAGCTGCCAGCTCCTGCCAGTTCTTCCATATCTGTCCCTGCCTCTGTATTTCCTGCTCTTACTCTGCCCTTCTTTCCAGTACTTCATTCAGTCCATACCCCCGCCCCCTGCACCCGTTCAAAAGGAATCCCTTGTCTTCTGAATTCGTTATCATTTTATGTGCACATCTCCTGTGACATTGGCCAGTGTGTTCCTCTCACAGTATTTATCCTTATAATTTTCTAGGCTGATGGTGTCTGAAGGTAAGATTCATTCTCTTATTTTGTACTCACAGTGCTTAGCACAGTGCTTCGCTTGTCGTAGGTGCTCAAAAAATAATTAAGTGAATAAAGTAGTTCTTAAACCATGATTACTTCTGTAGTTTATTTTTTTTAAAGATTTTATTTGTAAGTAATCTCTACACTCAGTGTGGGGCTCCAGATTACAACCCAGAGATCAGGAGTTGCACGCTCCACTGACTGAGCAAGCCAGGAGCCCCGTGCTTCTGTAGTTTAGCAATTTCCAGGGTAGAAACATAGAGCACTCATTAATTTTTCCTACAACTTTATAATGTGTTAATCAAGTTAGCAGTAGTAAACATATCTCATAATCTCTCATATTGTTTTTATTGTCTAATTATCTTGAGTCTTTAAAGGATGAAATATATATATTCCTGCAGTATTGTTGCATGTCAAGGGCAGACATACAATTTACTTAGAGATTGGTCACTTTTGTCGGTTTAACTTTTTTGAAAAGTTTCTGGTGAAATTCTGGTTGGCTTTATACTGCTTTATAGCGTGGTAAAAAAAAAAAAAAAAGCCTCGTCATCTTTCTTCCAACTTTGCAAAAGGACAAGGAACACTAAACAGGCTCTGCAAACACAGGGCTTGTGAATCCAGGTTCATTTGTTGGCCCTTTTAATGTTGCTGGGTGTCCAGTATTTAACTGGAGACAGAAACCATCTTCTGGACAGACAGCACTAAATGTAAGGGAATGATGGGTACTTCTGGCTTGATATCTGTTCTCTGTTCTTTTAGACCTTTTCAGGCTATTAGCAAGGAAGTGTGAAGGAATGCCTTTCCTCGTTTGAGCCTCCCTTTAGACCTTGGTGGGTTAGCCAAGTTCACAGGACTTTTGTATATTCGTCTTCCATTAAAAAAATGACTCATTGGGGCGCCTGGTTGGCTCAGTTGGTTAAGTGTCCTACTCTTGGTTTCAGCTCTGGTCACAGTCCTCACAGTTTCATGGAGTCAAGCCCCCGTGTTGGGCTCTGAACTGACAGTGCGGAGCCTGCTTGGGATTCTCTTGTCTGCCTCTCTCTGCGCCCCTCCCCCACTCACGCTGTTTCTGTCTCTCTCAAAATAAATAATTTGAAAAATTAAAAAAAATGGCTCATTACGTGTCTTTAAAGTTGCTGAATAGAAAGCACAAAGCAGTGGACCAAAAGCTCATGTTAGTGATTGTTTTTCAGAATGTGCTGAACCCCCTTCCCCCCCCGCAAAAGATGAAATCATTGGTTTATGGGACATTTCACAGATTGCTAATAGTATTTTATTTAACTGTGAAAAAATTTTTGATGAGATTGCTTTCTGTATCTACTACTATAAGTTGTTTTGGGTGATAGTGCCTGTTTAAGTCTTCGGATGGCATTTGTTGATATTCTCAGGTTTGAATGTTTTAAAGATGTTCATTATATATGTGTGCAAAATATATAGTTACACATAAGAGCACAAAAGCACAATTCATGTTTTTTTTTTAATCCATAAAAAAAATCCATGTTTTTAATCCAATCCATAATATTTAGAAGTGACTGAACACTTCAGTTATTTCCTTGAATGAGAAAGGATTGTCAACTTGTCTATTCACTCTCTTAGTTGAAATTAAAAAGATAAGTTATTTTAAAATAAGAAAAAGGAACAAGAAGGATTAATACAGTAATTAAAAAAAGGAAACAGACATTACTATACAGAAGGGAGACTTGCAGAATACTTAAGAGGCCTGTCATCCTGAATTTTTCAGACAGATGGCTCTGCAGTTTTCTGGAGAGACGGGAGCCTCTTTGTCGTGCTGCCCCTCCCTTGCTGTTCTCGGTGTCTCCAGACAGAGGAGCTCTTGCTCTCTTTTAGTGTCCCTCAATCCGCCTCCCACCCCCACTCCTCCTCCTCCTCTTCCTTCTCCTCCTTCTTCTTCTCTTCTGTCTCTCTCTCTCTCTCTCTCTCTCTCTCTCTCAGGTACTGGAGGGAGGGAGCAGTGACTGCACACGGGTCTCAGGATGTAACTCCTTTGGGGTGAGACCTCATTCAGCTCAAGGTGCCTTCTGATTTCACTCTCCTAATCAAAACTTTTTCCTTTTATCTTGTTTTTGAAGTATAGTAATTGCCCTTAGGAAACAGAGGCATTTGAAAATTTAGAAATAATTTTTGGGAATGATTTTCACTTAATCAAAAGCTGATGGAAAAAATAATTAGCAACATTAGCAAAATGATGTGTTCTGGGCTAATTTTATTAAAACAGATGTGGGAGGCTATAGAATTAAGATGCTATCAAATCTTAATCAGCCTCGGCTCTACCGAAGTGATGTTCTCCCCTCTTTCCCCCAAGTAGTTGGACTTCGTCCCCCTCCCACAAAGAAAATGTCAAACCATAACACAAATCTCCGTAGTCCTTCACACCAGCAGTAGGCTTGGGTTTCCCTTTGTGAAGCAGAAAGCTCTCTCAAACTTTTGCATCTCGGAACGTAGTTTAAAACAGATGAATATTCTGTAAACCTCCAGGCATTGCTGCTTCAGGAGCCATTAGCAGGACTGAGACAAGCCCCTCCCGCGTAGAAAATTGGGGAAGAACCCTCAAGCAGACATAGCCCGAGCTTGAATGTCATTACGCACTCCCCCAGCAAAAAGTACCAGGAAAAAGAACCCTGAAGGAAAAGTTAAGTTAGAAAGACAAAAATGTAAGCCAGGGCCCACAGCTCAGATGCCCTCAGTGGGCAGATGGGTAACAGACAATAGGGAATGCTGAGGAAGTTCCTGATTTTAAATGTTGGTGTTTGATTTGGGCCTTTAGAAAAAGCACTGTGTGGGGCAAAGAACACATATCCTTGGGCTGGTGGCAAGGCAACTCCAGGCCACTTGTAAATTTAGAATATCAATTAATGTTTCTTCCTTAATATGTAAACTGAGAGAATCACACTATTTCTAAAGTCTAAAGAGAATCATATAAACGTGACTTTGGGGGCATTTTCTTTCCTATTAGTCTTTCATTTTTTTGTTTCTGTGTTTTTTTCATCTTCATATACTATGTACCTTAACTCCTAACACAATTTGTAAACTTACTTACAGGACATAAGACACAAATAACACGCACACGTGCATGCACACACACACACACACACACACACACAGTGGATTTATTAGTTCCACTAAATTTTAGAATTCTTGATAACTTTCTCGATTTAGTTTTATAAACAACAAAAGGCTTCTATTTTGTGAGGCACTGTTGTATGACTTTGCCACACTACAAAATTATAAGACTCATTCTAAGTTCTCCACTGCCTAGATGCTTTTTAATTCCTTTGGTATGCAGATTTCTCAAGCTTCATTATTGTGTAACATATCTCTCTCTCCAGCCTTAACTCCTGAGGATGTTGTAAAGATAAAATGTGATGGTTTGGCTATAAATATATCATCATCAAGTGCTTTAGAAGGAAGATCTTATCCCAAATCTACAAATGCCACTTTATTATAGTTGTTGGCATTTGGACCCTGGAAAATTAACCATTAGGGAATACTTTGATTTAAATTCAAGTAACATTTGAATGTTAAAAATATTGTATTGAATAATTACAATAATTTGCTTCTAGAAACTGTACCGGTGAATAGAGTGAAAATATTTCCTAAGAAGCCCACAAGATGGCGCTTCCCAACCTGCTTCCTCAGTTTTTCCTTAGCATAAGGAAGGAAATTCAGCAACAAAATAAGAAGGAACATGTAAATAATTTATTCTCAAAGTTTAGGTTTCCAGAAGGCTTGACTCCTTAAAATTGATGAGTTTCAATTGAACATTTTGAAAAGTGTTCATTTCTATTATGGGAATTAAGAGTACTTGTTGAAGATTTTAAGGTTATTTTGAAAATGCTAGCATCTGAGTAATACAAAGAGCTGCCTCCATTCCGTTTGCCTTTGAACACTTATTTTAAAGAATATATATGACTTATGAGAGGTAGTTTACATGCATGGTTTCTAAACATTTAAAATATTGGCATTTATGAGGACCTGGCCATTAGTAATTATTCTAAAATAATTGTTCTGTTGTCAGTTTAAAATCTGGAAGGTACACTTGGAATATAATTTCTAATTTCTAATTTCTAATTAAGAATGAAATTTAATAAGTGGAACAGTAATGGAGGGTAACAGGAATCCATCCTAACACGGTTTGCATTAGGCTCCTTTTTACCCCTGTATATTTAGCATGTAATTAGCACTATTTTACATGTTTACTGGTCACATTAACATCGTTGTCAGGGAAGGGAATTATACTGAAGTTGTGTTGAGGTTGCTAAGGGAAGTTTTATTTATTTTTGCCGAAGGCAGTTTTATATTTTTTTATTGTTTCCTGAAATCCTGATCATAATTTCAACGAAAAGAGCTATATTCATAAAACACTAAGACAGGAAGGTATATCCAGTAGAATTTAGAGCAAGTTAGGTTTAGGTCTGTAGCATTCCATTGGTCTGATTTTTCTCAGCCTCATCAGACAAGTGGTCAAGCAATAGAATCAAAGGCATGTTATGGAATAAGAACAATAAAAGGAACTTTCTGTTGAAAAGGAAGTCAGACTTGAAAAATTAAATTAAGGCTTAAACCAAATACTCTAGATGGTTGTGAAAGTAGTCATTTCTTTCACCATTCTTGTGAGGGTTTGGGAAGAAGGAATCTATTATATGTGAAGAAAGAATCACTAAAGGGTTCTTTTTTAAAACAATTATTGTATGTGCTGGCTGCTAAGCTTGCATAATAAATATGTTCTGTGGGTAGGCTGCACAGTGAACCCATTCCTTTGTTAGCTTGCCCTTTTCTGTATCAAGGGTTTAGTGTTGAGTTTCATGTTGCCATCATTTACATCATACTGTTTTGCGCAAGATGTGCTTTACGTGGGCTTATAAAACACAATCTCTTTAAAGTCAATAATTTTCGCTGAATTTATGTAAACATTGAATTTAAGCTAACTTAGTTTCTGAGCTAAGGAACTTCTTGAGAAACATCGGTCAGAGAAATGGAATAGGGGAGCAGATGGAGCGGATGTACACATAGCACACAGTGCTGATTCATCCACTGGCATCTTTGAATACTGAGATCCTAAGATTTTATTTTTAAAGTGCTTTGATTTTCCATTGATAAAATGAAGATTGCACTTTCAAATGTGCCCGTTTCCAGTGTTAAAAACACAAAATTCAACTGAGTAAATCTGAAGATCTAATTGGCTTTATTCAAAGATTCATGAATCAGGCAGCATACCATTTAGCAAATACAAAGGCTCCAGAGGGCTGCAGAAGAGGAAAGGTTTTTAAAGGCAGAAAGGGGTAGGGCCAGGAAGTCACAAATGGGTTTAAAAAAAAAAAAGGATTATTTCCGGCAGGGTCACCTTTTTGGGAGGCGGGGCGGGGGACATAGGGGCTATCAGATGGTTTATCTAACCAGTGCTGACCAGGAAAATTCCAGACTGATGGGTTAAGTTTTCATTCTTGGGGAAGGTTGAAACGGCAGTTAGTTTAGGTGTTAAGTCTGGGTTTGGTCATGTGGACTTAGCACATGTGACTCCATTTAGGCCTGTTGGTTTTTTTAAACAACAGTTACTTTGTTTTTCTAGAATTAAATTCTAAAATATTTCTGAAAATGGAAAAAAAAAAGGACTAAAATTCTTTCCTTCTGTCTTTAGGTTCATAGTACACATTTGAAAACAAGGGAAAATTAAATAGCTTAAACAGAAATGTGTTCGTGTTCTTTTTCATCCCATGTTTTGAAATTGTAGGTATGTATGTAATAGTCAAGGCAAGGATTTGCCTTTAAAGTAGTTGACTGATTGACTTGTTTTTTCTGAATGCGTGAGTTTGGAAGCTTGATTCTAGGCTTAGGTACATTTTTCTTATTTCTTCTTCTATTCTGTAACTGTGGAATGCTAAATTTACGCGTGGAGCCTCCCTGAGATTTTTTGGCCTGTGACAAGCACTATTCGAGGTAGTTATGGCACCCTCCTCAGACTCGGTCAGTAGAAACCACTGATGTTCTACTAAGAACAATGGAACTGTAAGGAGCCATATTTATTTATTCCTCAAGGATTTTTTTTCTTCATTTTTAAAGTGTATGTTACATGATACATTTTTAAAGTGTATGATACATTAAAAATAGATGATACATGAGCATATTTAAATAAGATGCACAAATAAGTAAACAAGTAAAATACAGAAGTCAGAAGCTTGATGCTTTATTACAAATGAACACACCTATGTAACTTGTACTCTGGTCAAGAAATGAACGTTACCAGCCTCATAGACAGACCCCCTTGGAATTCCTTCCCGGCTATCCCAGCATGTCTCCCCAAAGTTTGTCACCATCCTAACATCTAACAGCAGAGACTAGCTTTGCCTATTTCTTTAGACAGCTTTTTTTCTCTTTTTGGTGATGTTGAAATGCTTTTTTTATACTGGAGTCTTTAGTAGAATGCAGTTCAACCAAGTAAAATACTTGTGAATATCATGGGAGGGGATATGTACATGTAAGAGAACATTGTGTTTTAAATTTTTTTAATGACGAATGAACGTAGAATTCCTTGGTATATAACTATTTTAAACTACTGAAAGAGATTGGTACCAGGTGAAGGGATGTGCTGTTGCCTATGGGAAAAGTAACTTATAGCAAGCAACATACCCTTACATTTGTTTTCACACTTGCCACCAGAGGTAGAGGAGAATGAATGCATGGAGTTAGGGATTGCTGAGGGACATTTCTGTGTCATAAAGTGATGTAACTATAAGCATGATATTTCTTTGAACTAAATGTTATCTTAAAAGTTGGAGAATTAGGGGGCACCTGGGTGGCTCAGTCGGTTAAGCTTCCAACTCTTGATCTTGGCTCAGGTCATGATCTCGGCTCAGCTCATGATCTCATGGTTCATGGGATGGAGCCCTGTATCAGATTTTGCGCTGACAGCATGGAACCTGCTTGGGATTCTCTCTTCCTCTCTCTCTGCTCCTCTCCTGCTGGTAGGGGTGCGTGTGCATTCTCTCTCTCTCGAAATAAACATTTAAAAACATTAGGGAATTTTGATATTCTCCATAATTGACTATTTTTAATATAATGTTCTTCCCTGTTGGAAAAAAAGTATTTACTATTGCTTTCCTTAGTTAATGGACAAAATGCTGATGAATTGTCACTTTTGGAAAACTGCATTGAATTAGAGTGTTCAGATTCATATACATCTGTTCAAATGGGATGAATTGTTTTATTGTTTTGTGAGATGTGTTCAGGCGGCCATCAGGAAGGATGCTGAGTAGCTTGGGTAGTGTTTTTGTGCTTCAATTAAGAGTTTCAATACTTGCGTTATCTGCTGAGAAGGTAAACTGCTTTGTTGTATGGAAAACTGAAAGTCACTTATTTGTAAGTTAACATTCTTTATTGTCTCAAAAATATTTGTTAAAGGAATACTCAGTGACTGAAGATGATGGTTCTGTGAATGATAAAGTGGCTTCTGGGGTGTTCAATGGCCCTGCCGCTGACAACCTTTCCATAATTTAGCCTATCTTCTTTTTAGCCCAATTTCTGGATATATGCCCATGAATTTTTTAGTAGGTCTCAAAATTCGTGCTCTGTCATCAAGCACTTCACAAAATGACATATCCGTGTAGATATTATTATAAGAAGATGAACAAATACCGGATTATTAAAATTCTTATCCAACGTGAAGTTAAAGAGCCAGGTTAGCTTCTTCAACCAGCTGCTTAAATAGATCTTTGAGCACATTGAAGGATGTCATTTGATGATGGCACCTTGCTCTAACTTGGTTTCCTCCTTTTGCCAAATGTGGATTCAACTATACACAATGCACAGAGTTTGGCCAAATTTTACGTTTCACAATGATTCTTAAACTGACCTTTATGGCAGTTTTTAGTGGTTTAGTTGGAAAATATCTTTGAGGTTTTTCCTGCCAAATTTACGTGATTATAAACTCATTACAAGAGTGATATTTTTAAAAACATTTTTAATGTTTTATTGATTAAAAAAATTTTTTTTAATGTTTAGTTTTGAGAGACAGGCAGTGAACGGGGGAAGGGCGGGGAGAGAGGGAGACACAGAATCCAAAGCAGGCTCCAGGCTCTGAGCTGTCAGCCCAGAGCCTGATGCAGGGCTCAAACTCACAAACCATGAGATCATGACCTGAACCGAAGTTGAACGCTTAACCAACTGAGCCACCCAGGTGCTCCAAGAGTGATAGTTTCATTTGCAGGTATTTCTTATCCAGATATTCCTCCACTTAAATAGGATTTTGTTCCCAATAAACCCATTGTAAGTTGAAAATGCATTTAATTCACCTACCCTACTTAACGTCATAGCTTTGCCTCACCGACTTTAAAAGTGCTCGGAACACTTACATTAGCTTACAGTTGGGTGGAAATCTTTAACACACAACCTATTTGATAAGAAAGCACTGAGTATCTCATGTACGTTATTGAGTACTGTACTGAAAGTGGAAAACAGAATGGCCGTAAGCTTACCGGTTGTTTGCCCTTGGTGCTCGCTGGCTGACTGGGAGCTGCGGCTGCCACTGCCCAGCATCACGAGAGAGGATCCTCCTGTACATGGCTGGCCCAGGAAAGATCCAAATTCAAACTCAAAGTATGGTTCTACTGAATGCATGTTGCTTTCCCACCATCGTAAAGTTGAAAAATCGTAAGATGAACCATCTTAAGTCAAGGAGGGTGTGCATATAGAAAATATAAATAAATATTCAGGTTCATTTGTTCACAACGATTTGTCCATTTTAAAGTCATTTTTTAAGTACATCTTCTGCCTTTTGAGATGATGACTACAAATTATGACTGATTCATTAGTTGTGGTGATGAAAAACATATCGTCCTAATCACCATTAGAAAACCAGGTGTAGGGGCTCCTGGGTGGCTCAGTCCATTAAGCATTTGACTTCAGTTCAGGTCATGATCTCACAGTTTGTGAGTTTGATCCCCGCGTGCGGCTCCCCGCAGCCTGGAGCCTGCTTTGGATTCTGTGTCTCTGTCTCTGTCTCTGCCCCTCCCCTGCTCAAGCTCTCTCTCTCTCGCTCTCTCTCTCTCTCTCTCGCTCTCTCTCAAAAACAAGCACTAAAAAAAAAAAAAAGAAAGAAAAAGACAACCAGCTATTTTCTGAATTTCTTTCTCTCTTTTTTAAAAATGTTTATTTATTTATTTATTAAAAAAATTTTTTTAACGTTTATTTATTTTTGAGACAGAGAGAGACAGAGCATGAATGGGGGAGGGTCAGAGAGAGAGAGGGAGACACAGAATCTGAAGCAGGCTCCAGGCTCCGAGCTGTCAGTACAGAGCCCCACGCGGGCCTTGAACTCATGGACCGCGAGATCATGACCTGAGCCCAAGTCGGACACTCAACCGAGCTCACCCAGGAGCCCCAAAAATGTTTATTTATTTTTGAGAAAGAGAGACAGAGCGTGAACCGAGGAGGAGCAGAGACAGAGAGAGGGAGACATAGAATCCGAAGCAGGCTCCAGGCTTTGAGCTGTCGGCACAGAGCCCAATGTGGGTCTTGAACTCACGAACTGTGAGATCATGACCTAAGCTGAAGTTGGATGCTTAACCGACTGAGCCACCCAGGCGCCCCTGAATTTCTTTTTTTTGGTCATCATTTGTACTTCCATATGTACTGTAAGCTTAATTTTCCTTTTTAACCATGCTCTCGTTTGAAAACTGTTTTCAAATCATAACACTGTAAATTTTCACATGCAAAAACAGGACATCAGCTATTTTTATACCACAGGAACTCACAGTGTCAGAGAAGGAGTGTTTATAAACCTGATGAAATGTAGTTGCAGCGGGAAATTGAACTGATGTGTGGGACTTTGTGAGGGTTTTTGTTTCAAGTAACAAGCAAACAAACAAAACATGGGTTCCTAGGGGAAAACTTTTTTTTTTTTTCCCCTTCTAAATCTTGCTGTTGGGTCCTTCTACTTTCTTGGTGAACTGAAGATAGCAGAGGTGGTGTGGGTTAGTGTTACTAGTCTGTCTTTTTCTCAGAGCATTAGCTTTTATTGTTCACTTAGACTTGACAGCAAGAATAATACCCTAATAACATAAAAGTGCCAGCGGTTCCAGCTATGTTTTTGTTAGGAAGCATTTCTATTCTTAGGGCTTTTGTAACCTCGCCTTGCCCTAGGGAAGAGCAAGAGTCAGCTGGGAATACAAAAATTTAAGAATTATAAATCTTGGCGTCAAATTGCTTTAGAAAGATGTGCCACGTTAATCCTACGTACGGTCCAAATACTGCCTCATACCCTGCGGGTTACTGGTGGCCAGAACCTGCCCATCTGGGTTGACTGTAGAGAAAGAAGAACAGAGAGGACAGAGATTTTAGCTTGGGTGACATTATTTTTTTTTTTTTTTTAATTTTTTTTTTCAACGTTTATTTTTCAGACAGAGACAGAGCATGAACGGGGGAGGGGCAGAGAGAGAGGGAGACATAGAATCGGAAACAGGCTCCGGGCTCTGAGCCATCAGCCCAGAGCCCGATGTGGGGCTCGAACTCACGGACCGCGAGATCGTGACCTGGCTGAAGTCGGACGCTTAACCGACTGCGCCACCCAGGCGCCCCTTGGGTGACATTATTAAGTTGATCTCGCTTTCTTTTAAAACACATACCTAGCGTATCATCTGGGAAACCACCCATGACTCATGAGTATGTTATCAAATGAAATAATCACTTTGTGTATCAAGAACAAGTTATTATGCTTGATAATGATAATACCTGTCATTTTTCTATATCACTTAATTTGTTTCCAGAGCTCTTCCTTTTTTATTGTGACTCCACTGAATCCTATGCCAAATGTGCTGGGTGTTCCTAAAATTTAGTAAATGGCCGAGTCTGGGCTTGAAATTGGCTCTCCTGGTATTAGTAACTCTATTGTAGCATTCCTCACACTGCGTTGTGAATATTTCATGTCTTTTGTCAGCCCTAAACTATGGAACTCTCCAGTATAGGACTGTGTTCTACTCATATTCCTTTCTGTATAACTTAGTCCAAGGTCTCATCCATAGTTGGCACTTGGTATGTGTTTGATGGGTGAGATTTTATCTGATTGACGATGATGCACATTTTCTTTTCTTGAGTCACTAAAAGTTTGGGTATCATTTTTATTTCCAGGATATTTTGAAAACATTTTATTTTATGTTATGAATTTATTCCAGTCAGCATGGAAGGGTAAGGATAGTATGCTGGGAGCAATTTAAAATTACTGTGTATCATTAACTACATTTCACATTAGCTACAGTTTATTAAGATGTATTTTTTTTATTTTTTGTATGTTTTTTTAATTTATTTTTGAGACAGAGAGAGACAGAGCATGAACAGGGGAGGGGCAGAGAGAGAGGGAGACACAGAGTCGGAAACAGGCTCCAGGCTCTGAGCTGTCAGCACAGAGCCCGACTCGGGGCTCGAACTCACAGACCGTGAGATCATGACCTGAGCCGAAGTCGGCCGCTTAACCGACTGAGCCACCCAGGCGCCCCTATTAAGATGTATTTTAAATCTAGAGTCTTTATTGCATTTTGACAAATGCTAGTTAAGAAAATGAACCAGAAGTCCTGATAAACTAGAACTGATTAGAGATGTATTTGAAGTCTGGAATTAATATTTACAAAATGGCTATGTCTCCTATGTGATACAGTGGGGAGTCTAAATCATCATCTGTGTGGTAGGCTTGCAGAAATGCTTATTCCGAATCCTGACTGGCTTGGTGGGTATGTGGAGGTGAGCAGTCACACACGGCTCCACACTCCGAAGAACCTTGCTTTGGGTTTAATGCTGTGCCGTTGCCATCTTGCAATTCTTAATAATTTTTAAACAAGGGACTGGAAAAGTATGTAACAGGTCCTGATCTGAATCGTGAGGAAGTAATCACAGAAATACAGAATGTGGACACCTATAAGACAAGTTACAGGTTTCTTACAAATGTCACTGTCATGAAAGATTTTTTAAAAAGGTAGAGAGCAAGATTGTTCTTGTTTAAAGAACACTAAGAAGACATAGCAACCAAATGTGATGCATGAACTTTGGATCCTGGATCAAAAAACAAAAGGACATTTTCACGTAGTTGGGTATGTTTGATGATGTGTTTGAATCTTGACATGCTGTCAGGGTCCTTTTTATTCAGTATTAATTACTGAGTTTCTTTTTGGGGAAGTTCTAACTGTTTGTTAGGGATCTTCTAAAGAACAAAGGAAATTTTACCTTTTAAAAAATAGAACAATATTTTGCCGTTACCATATGGGTTTCTTTATAAATCTAAGATACATTAAGGGATTTTTATGATCTTATCTTTCCTGTATCTTGAAACATTTTGCCACTTTCTCATCCTAGGAATTATTTCATCATTACCTACCAGTTTTATTCTCAATTATGCTAAAAAACCCTAAAATTAACAAGAGAACAGAGGAACACTGTGGTTGTGGAATACATGCTTGCTGTTTTGTCGTTGTCCAGTTTTCTTACTGTGCTGTCCAAAGTATTGCATCATCTTTTAAGAAGGTATAAGAGAAGCTTGGAGTCACTATCTTTGTAGTTGTGTTTTAAAATTTCACTGAACACACTTCACTGAACACAATTAGAAATTTAGAATTTTTTATTTCCTGCGCATAATGGCAAAGGAAAGTATTTTGACAGAGGAAGACATTTCACAACTCTTAGATAAATGAGAAGATGAACATATAGTCCTCTAGACTTTATTGATGATGGTTAAATTTATCATACAGAAGAAATCCAAGAACGTAAATTACCAAGTGATGATATCCAAGGTCCAGGGTCAGAAAGCCAGCTTACCACCTGTTTCCCAAAGTAAGATTTTACTGGGAAAAGCCATGTGTATTTGTTTAATGTTGTCTGTGGCTACTTTCCCACTGTACAGGCAGAGTTACGTAGTTGAGACAGGGGTGGTTTGGTTTGCAAAGCTGAAGATATTTGGCTCCTTATCTGGCCGCTTATAGGAAAAAAAAAATAGTGCCAACTAATTGTTAGGCGAATATTCTCAAACTCAAGAATTGACAATGAACACTATGTGTCTAAGGAAAAAAGGAAATCAGGTATTAATATCCAGTTAGTCGTTCAACAGGAAACATTTCATTGCATCATATTTTGCATCAAGAATCGGGACCATCCCATTTTGCCATTAGGACAGAGAGGGTGTTAGTTTTTTCATCTTTCCCGATGCCTGTGCACTTGAATACACCTGGTACAGTTCTTAACTGGACAGGTGCTTAAGATAGGTGTGTGTACAGAAGTGACAGGAAGGAAAGAGATGGTGTGGAAATGACAAACTTATTGGATTGGTCATTTTAATTAGTTTTTACAAATCTAAAAAGTTTTGCAATTATGGAGCAAAGAAGATGACTTTCCTCTCTCCGACAAAACTGTGAGCCATCTGAGTTTTCAGAAGTGTTATGTTTTGAAGATGTAAGTGTAAGAGGAAGAACCAGAAATAGTTATAAGCTAGAACATTAAGAAGATATTTTTAAAATATGAAATATTGCATTTTGACAATGTAAGTGCAAGAAAAAGAGCCAGCTCAATGAGAAGCTACATTCTATTACAGATGTAGTTGAGACCTGGAGTCAGTACTTACAAAATGAGTATGTGGGTTTGCGTAGGACTGTTGGTGAGCAACTAGTTGTATTCAAAAAATAATGTCAAGACGTATTATTTTCAAAGCAGAAAAATATGGAATCAAATTTGGGCTTGCCATGTTTAAATATTTATTAAATTTATAATAGGTTGTTTTTCACTCTCCTTTTAGTCTTGAACTGGTAGGTTATTCAAAAATGACTTAAATACACAAAAAGTAAAATAAAAGTTTCATGGACCCATATAGTAAATAGCAATGACTGTTTTCCTGGCTTACAAAGGGGTTAAATTTCTTGGGTGTGAGAATGGTATTGTGTGCGTATAGGAGAATTTTTGTTTTCAGGATATACATGCTAAACTGTATGAGTGAAGTTTTGTGATGCCTGCAACTTACGCTGAAATTGTTTTGGGGGGTTAGAGGAGGGAGGAGGTAACAAATGGGGCAGATGTTAGCAATTAGTGAATTTAGATGAAAGATGCACTAAACAATGTACTTATTCTTTCATTTTTTTGTAGGCTTGGATATTCTCAAAATTTAAAAAAATGGAGAAAAAAATTCACAGAAATAAGAATTCTCAAATATATGAAAAACAAACCATTCCCCCTGCTTCCCCACACTTTTCTTTTAGAGGCAAGACTTGTATTTATACAATAAACACAAATATATACCTTTTAATTATTAGTCTAGCTTGCTCCTGATTGTATCAGCCTTTTACTGCTGAGTAGTAGGGGGAATAAAATGGTGAGGTTAATAACATGCATTTGTTTGACACCAGGAGTTTTCTTAAAACTTCTTGTGTTTTCAGGGGTGCCTGGGTGGTTCAGCCGGTTGAGCATCTGACTTTAGCTCAGGTCATGATCTCGCAGTCTGTGAGTTCGAGCTGTGCTGTCAGCTCAGAGCCTGGAGCCTGCTTTGGATTCTGTGTCTCCCTGTCTCTCTGTCCCTCCTCCACCCATGCTCTGTCTCTATCTCAAAAATAAACAAACATTAAAAAAGTTATCAAAAAATAACTTCCTGTGCTTTCAGAAACTATTACATGTACTAGTAAAATGCAGAAATTACCTTCCTTGTCTGTTAGGCAACTTTGTTAGGACAGTTAATGCCCAGTGGCCAGTGTAGCTTCTGTCAGTATGTCACCTGTTATTTTTATCATTTTTTTTTTAATTTTTTTTTTAACGTTTTATTTATTTTTGAGACAGAGAGAGACACAGCATGAACGGGGGAGGGGCAGAGAGAGGGGGAGACACAGAATGGAAGCAGGCTCCAGGCTCCGAGCCATCAGCCCAGAGCCTGACGCGGGGCTCGAACTCCCGGACCGCGAGATCGTGACCTGGCTGAAGTCGGACGCTTAACCGACTGCGCCACCCAGGTGCCCCTATTTTTATCATTTTTTATGGCCTATTTACATAGAAAATCAAGAGGTTTTTTGTTTTTGTTTTTTGTTTGTTTTTGATTACAGGCACAGGGGTTGCCTGGGTGGCTCATGAATTAAGTGTCGGACTCTTGATTTCGGCTCAGGTTATGACCTCACAGTTGGTGAGATCAGGGTCCACATCTGGCTCTGTGTTGACAGCATGAAAGCATGGAGCCTGCTTGGGATTCTCTTTCTCTGTCGCTGCCCCGCTCGCACGCGCGCGCACACACACACACACACACACACACACACACACACGCACTCTGTCTTTCTCTCTCTCTCAAAATAAATATACATTTAAAAAAATCGCAGGCACATATTTTATACTGAGGACTCAAATTTTCTGAAATTGTTTATTTCATATACACATACAGTATGTGTGAAATAATCTGGTCTCATGTATGGGTATATATTAATGATATAAATGAAATTACCTTTAAATTTGAACATTTCATTGCTGTTGGGAAAACATTTACTACCAGCATATTTGCATTGACTTTCAAAGGTATACCAAATATTTTTAAATTTATGAGAAAACAGAATGTGATCTAATTGTCACTTGTGAACAATTAAATGAATTCATTTATTTTTGTTATGATATATTACAAGAACTGTAAGTCTTATTAGAGATAAATCACTCTCCTTTACAGACTGATAAAGGCACATGAAATGTTTTTCTATTGTTGTCATTTCTCTGTGCTTGATGTTGGTTTGAATCAGATAAGTCTTTTTTCATTTTCCTGTGACAATGACCTTTTGTTTTCCAATCCGTAGTATTCAGCATCCTTGAGGGCATTCTAACAATGTTAGTGCAGTAAAGCATGCACAGTATTTCCAACAAAATGCTTGTTCACAGCTGCATGACATAAATCATTCAGTCTGCTTTTTGAGTAACAAATAATATTGCTTATTAGAAAGCTGTATCAAGTCTGGAGTTAAAAGAAGACTCTATTTAGATATTTAAAAATAAACTGATCATCTTGCTTTTCATTTTGGTAAAACTATTGGACTGTAACATTTCATGTGTGAAGTGTGTGGGGGCATTGACACAGTATTCTTTCTGATCCTGAAGTAGAAGTGAGGGAAAAAAGTGACATTTTTTACATAAGGACATTGAAAGTGTGGTATCTTGAGAGACTTCCAGGTTCTCTGTTTACGTGGTAGTAGTCCTCACTTCCCATCAGAGCTGGTAGGAATTCACGGAGTCCTAGGTGTCTTTGTATAAAGGATCCCTGCCACCGGTTTAACTCAGACATTTCTGCATACAGTTTTAACCAGGACCTGTTTTTTACTGTGCCCATGCTTGATATATATATATATATATATATATATATATATATATATATATATATATAAATAATTAATAATTCTATATATATATAAATAAATACACACACATATGTTATGTATATAAATTAAATGTTTGTAATATATATAACTATATACTTATGATATGTAATATTGGCATATACGTCATAGGTTGTCATATATATAATTGTCATGTTCATGGGGAGTGAAGTCTTAACAGATAAATGGTGGCTGGAATTGAATTAAACATCTTTGACTCCAAATCAGATGATCACTTTCTGTTAAACTCTTTGCCACTTATGCTACAGAAGATGTTCAGTAGCTTAGGAAATGCTCGTGGCAGAATGACAAAAAGGAATATTATTAGGTAATGGCTTAGGTTATGGCATCTTACATGTTCTGAAGACTGTCTATGAAAATCTTCCTAGTGACATCTACATTTCTTTCCCTGCGAATTTCCTTAATGTCTGTTACCTCAGTAATCAAGTTAATTTTTTTTCTAATAATAACAGCTAGTATTCATTTCCCAGGGTGAGACACACAATTAGTGAGCACTAGTCCAACAGACAGAGTCCATACTTGTAACCAGTTCTGACAAAGCTAGTATAGGGCAGGTCCTCTCCTCCTTTCTGAAACTTAACACTGGCCTGGCAGACAATGTATCATTCCTCTTCCTCCTGAGTACTCTTGGGTGAAGCACCCACCCATCCTGGTTCTTTTGAGTGTTTGATCTATTCATAGAAAAACATCCTGCAACTTTGTTTCAGTCATTAGTTTCCCAGACACTAGTGGATATAATGTTAGCTTCTGTTCCTGGTTTCTGCCCTTCCTAAGAAAATTGTGTTTTGGGAATGGGCTTTGAGCAGTCTAAGTTGGTCCATTGCTGTCGTGCAAAAAGACCACAATATTCTGTGGAATCTTAAATACTAATAATTGTCTTTCATTTACATGTTTTCTGTCTTATGATCCAGCAAAATGTTGAATTGCTGCAGTCCTGTATATCATATGTTGAAGCATAGGCAGTGATGGAAGGAGGCATGATCATTGGACACCAGCCCACTCAACTCTGGAAAATACCAGCGAGCATCGTCACTGTTATTCAGCATTCTCTTTCTGATCTTAGACTTTTACTTTGATGGTCCCATGTAGAAGAATTGGTGTTTGAGGAACTGAAGGTTTCCAGTGTTAGGGTAATCCTAGATCACTGGTGAAGCTATGAAAGCCCTCTTCATTTTCCTTTTATAGTCACCGAACTAAAATGAAGTTAGAAGACCAGAGAAAGAACATTAGTTATTATTCTTACCTCCTTATATCCTAGGAGCTTTTTAGGATCTCCCCAAATTTTGAGAATATGCTTATAAATTCATTGTTTTTCATTGTTGCAGATACTGTACATATTAAGAGGTTATACTTTTCTATTTCAGGTCTTCCATATGTAGAGTTGAGTCAAACTTTTTCAAACCTCCTGATTAGGGCTGTCAAGCTTAACTCGTCACAGTGTCAACATTGAACGTATTAACACAGCAGTGAACACTGTAACTGACTTTTGACCTCTGTCCCAATAGAGTGGGGAAAACAGTTCCAGGACTTGACTTTGCTTTTTCCCCCCTGACTTCCACTGTCGATCTGAATGCTACATCGCTACATCATGGCTACTGATGTGCCACCCACTTCATCTTCTGTTTTTCCTTCCCAAACCTAGCTCACTCCTTTTTAAATCATCCTTAGCAAGAGTGATTCATGGTTTAAATATTACAGGAAGTAGAAATTTCAAGACTGTGGAAAAGTGTATCTGCATATTCTAGCAGCAATTTTTAGCCTAGGAAAATTTGAAGCTGGGAAGAAATTACTGTTCTTGGCCTTACAGGACTTTTTCATAAAATGCAGACATTAAATGCCCTTCTTGTCACTAATTCAATCAAGATGACAAAACTTTAGAGGCGACTGGGTGGCTCAGTTGGTTGAGCGTCCAGCTTCAGCCCAGGTCATGATCTCACAGTCTGTGGGTTCGAGCCCTGCGTTGGGCTCTGTGCTGACAGCTCAGAGCTTGGAGCCTGCTTCAGATTCTGTCTCCCTCTCTCTCTGCCCCTCCCCTGCTCATGCTCTGTCTCAAAATAAATAAAAACATTAAAAAAAATTTTTAAAAGATGACAAAACTTCAGGATATCACTTTACTGTAGGCTTGAGAGGAGGCACTTCTTGGAGTTGATAGATTTAGTCTCTTTATAGGTGGCAACCCAAATTGATTAGTGGAAACTCTGTTTGGATGTGGCAACCAAAGAGCATGCTGAACATTTCATTGAAGGTTATACTCAAGCTTGAGCTACAGCGAAACCAACAGCAGTAAGATGACTTTAATAGTGTCAGGAGTGAATCTGACCAGAAGGGATTTATTATCCTTGGAAGCCAGTCTGGAAACAAAGTAGACATCTTAGGGTTTTTATTGTCCTTCTTCAGCCTGTGATAGTTGTTGTGCCCGTGTGGTCTATGCTTGAAGTACTTCCTGAAACATTTGCATTCTGCCTCCAAGAAGTTGGCCTGGCCTTTCTTCTGCTCACATGAACCTCCTTAGATGTTCTCCTCCTAATGCATTTCACTTTTTATGTTGACTCCTTCTTAGTGCCTTCATATTTTTAAGTTTAGTCACCTGGCTTCGCACCGTTGGTCTTGTTTCTAACATAGCATGCCTTTATCATAGTATCGGTAGCGGCCAGGAGCATGCGATCCAGAGTCATGTGACCTCAGCTCAAGTGCTGGCGCCACTGCTTGCGACTTTAAGCTAATGCCTTCGTCTCTCTCAAGTACCGGTTTTCTTATCTAGAAAATGGTGATGGTAACAGTACCTTATAAAGTTGTTCTTGAGGCATAAACGAAGTAAGTGTGAAAGCATTTAGTAAGAGCCAAGCACAATGCAAGTGTTCAGTGCAACAAAATTTATTGCTACCTACTAGGTATTGTCTTAGGCCAGTGGCTCTCAAACTTTTTCATCCCAGGACCCATTTAATGCTCTTAAACATTACCGCGGAACCTAAGGAGCATTTGTTTATGTGGGTCACATGTATTGCTGTTTGCTGTATTTGAAAATAGAATTGAGAAACTAAAAAAAAATTATCAGTTGATTTAAAATAATAATAAACCCATTACATGTTAACACAAAATTTTATGAAAATAACTATATGTTTAAAGTAGTGAGAAGAGTGGCATTCTTTTACAGTTTTACAAACTCTTTGAATGTCTAGCTTAAAAGAAAGAAAGCTCATATCTGCAGTCATTTGTTGTGATGTGTTGTTTTGATTGGAGTATATGAAGAAAATCTGGCCTTATACAAGTATGTAGTTGGAAAAGAGGGAAGTATTTAATAATCTTTATTTTATTAAATTTTTTAATGTTTATTTTTGAGAGAGAGAGAGAGAGCACGAGCAGGGGAGGGGCAGAGAGAGAGAGGGAGACACAGAATCCGAAGCAGATTACAGGCTCCCAGCTGTCAGCACAGAGCCTGATGTGGGGCTTGAACTCACGGACTGCGAGATCATGACCTGAGCCAAAGTCAGACGCTTAACCGACTGAGCCACCCAGGAGCCCCAATAATCTTTTAAAATAGTGATTATTCTTTGATACTACACTAAAACTTAACAAGTGGTAGTTTCTTCAAGGTCAGTTGAAATGTAGACTCTGAAACCGTATCAGTGAACATTTCATGGTGTTACATTAAATCCATTGGTCTAGGGGTGCTTGGCTGGCTCAGTTGGAGCGTGCAGCTGTTGGTCTCAGGGTTGTGAGTTTGAGCCCCGCGTTGAGTGGAGAGATTACTTAATTAAATAAAAAATCTTTAAAAAAAAATCCGTTGGTCTATCTTGTCTGACTAGATCTTTCACCCATGCATGGTTTTGTACTATAATGTATTTTGTCATTTCAGAAACATTAGTTCATCGAGTTACACAGATTTTACAAATGTTAGCACATTTCACTACACAGTGTATTAACAAATCACATTCTTTAATATCACTATCAATCTTATGAGATAAGTCTTTAAATATTAACAAACTGTCAGGCTCATAATGGTGGATACAATTTGCTCCAAATTCTAATGTTCATTTGAAAGCTTGGATTTTATGCCTGGCAATAAATACGGTCAGTTATTGTCATTGAAGTGAGAAAGTAACTTTGTTCATTTTCAGGAAAATATCTACCAGATATAGCCAGGTCTGAATAGACACAGTTTGTCAGTCCTTCTTTCCAGTGAAATGGCGTTGAAGAAAATTGCAGCTAGTACACCTCACAGCTTGAATGATCTCACATATGCTTTTCCCCCAGATAATATCCTGCTGTAGGGATGCCTTGTGCACACCTCTCTTCTTCTCACACAGAATATTAAAAAGATACATACTCAGTGGTCAAGATTTAATAAAATTAACGCTTTTTAAACTCCTTCATCAAGAATATTAAGTGAAATTGAATTAGAAAAAAATGTTAATGTTTGTTTATTTTTGAGAGAGAGAGAGAGAGACAGAGCATGAGTGTGGGGGTGCGGGGGAGCAGAGAGAGAGGCAGACACAGAATCCAAAGCAGGCTCCAGGCTCTGAGCTGTCAGCACAGAGCCCCACCCGGGGCTCGAAGCCACGAGCTGTGAGATCATGACCTGAGCCGAAGTTGGACGCTTAACAGACTGAGCCACCCAGGCGCCCCTTGAATTTTTTTAAAGCCCGATTGCATGTGGTGGTGAAGGGTACAGTGACAACTGATAGTTTGGTGCTACTGCATTGCTTTGCACTGAAGCCCAGCAGTTTTACCCACCACAGCTTTTGCACGGAGTGTGAGAAAAGCAGATAACCTCTTAGTATAATTACGAAAATTGATCTTGTGCATCCCCTTGAAAGAGTCTCAGAGATCCACGAGGTCCACACACCACACTGAAAATTGCTGTTCCAGGCACTGTGAAAAGCAGATTCTTTGCCCTCATGAAACTTACATTCTACTGGGAAGAGACAAAAAACAACAGAATTTGGTAAAGTGTTGGTACTTTAGATAGTTACAGGTACTAAAGAGAAAAAAAATATGACAACTAATGAAATAGAAGAATATGAATTGTCAGGGGGTTTTGAGCATTTAGATAGGGTGACAGAGAAGGCCTCATTTAGAGGAAAGAACTGAAGCAGGTGAGGGAGCAAGTCAGGAGAGATACCTGCGGGGAGGACATTCCAGTTCTAGGAAACAGCTACCTGGAAGTGTTTCTTGTTATGTTTCACAAAATGGCAAGGAAACCAGAGACTGGGGAGGAGTAGGTGAGAGGAAAGAAGAGGTGAACCTAGCAAGGTACGAAGAACCCTCCAGAGTCTTGTGGGTCAGCACTTCCAAAAAATCACATGCATGCACATCAGCTGGGGGTCTTGTGAAAATGCTGTTTCTGACTCATAGATGGGAATTGGTCCTGCAATTCCGCATTTCCAACAAATTACCAGGTGAGGTCAATGTTGTGGTTCTCTTTGAGTAGCAATCTTGTAGGCATTTGTAAAGAGTTTGGCTTTTATTCTGCATGACGTAGGAAGCCATTGGAGAGAATCTAGCAGAACAGTGGCCTATTCTCACATGTGTCTTAACATGGTCAGCTATAAATAATAGTAACAGTAGTGGATCTGTAATCACTTATCAAGAGATGTGTGTTAGAATTTTTCAGATTTTAGAATGGTAATACATTTCGTATTTATGTATTTTATGACACTCCAGCAATGTTTGAGAAAACACTCTGTAGTCATACATTGATATTTCTGCAGTGAAATGAACAGTCACACTCAACAGAATAAGTAAAGACTGTAAATATTCTTTTTTTTTTTAAGTTTATTTATTTTGAGAAAGAGAGAGAGCATGTGGGGGAGAGGCAGAGAGAGATGGAAAGGGAGAATCCCAAGCAGGCTCCACACTATCAGTGTGGAGCCTGACGAGGGGCTTGAACCCACGAACCATAAGATCGTGACCTGAGCCAAAATCAAGAGTTGGACACTCAACTGACTGAGCCACCCAGGTGCCCTAAGACTGTAAATATTCTTGTATCCATTCAGGTGAGGTTTTTGCCATCAAATGAATTATAAAGAATTATGAAAATACTTTTAGGTTTAGGACAGACCAGTGTTTGCTGCCAGATGAGTTATAAAAATACTTTTACTTTTCAAAGCACTTGGATTTTAGAATTGAGAAAAGATGGGCCTTTGTTTCCATTATACTTTCAGGTAGTTGCTCTTCCTGTCCCTGCACTGCAGGAACTTTTAAGACAAATAAGTCTATTACATGTTCATTTCAGGCCTTGTTGGATGCAGCTGTGGACAAGAGAGCGCTTTCATGCCCCAGGTCCTGCTCTCAAAGGAAGAAAAATAGGTACCTATCAATTTGGAACACAAGTTCTCATTTCCAAAGAGTTTTTTCATCTTGGCAGCCTGGACTGTCATGTGTGTAGTCAAAGCACATTTAATTAAAACATGCTGAGCATTTTATTATACCTTGGGACAGTTAGCATGTGCTTAGAATTATCCAGCTCTGCTCATTTGTGGTTAACACAATATTACTTCCATATCAGACTCTGCTTTCTTTCCTACAGCTCTGAGCTGCCTTCTTCCACATTTGGCCCCACGTCTTGTAATCTAAAGCAAACTTCTCTATGTTCTTCACAATCCGCTTTTTTTTTTCTTTAGGTGACTGGTTTTCCCAGAGAAGTCCAGTTTAAAAGAAATGCAGTAGGAAATTATCATAAAATATGTTGCTATCTTTTCCCATCTCCATTATCTGTGATGTCAAATTATTACTAATAGCATTATCTCTCTTTTCCCAGTAGAGTTTCACTTAAGGGTTATTACATCCCTGCTCTGAGTACCTGTCTTCTTGATAAAGCTTGAAAACACTGATATAAGGCAAGATTTTGAAAGGTTGCTGTTTTAATGCTTGCTGGCAAAATGATATGTTGACTCTCATCATGAAGGAATCCTAACTATTATATGAATCTGTGTCCAAAAAAATGCACATTCTAATAAACACATTTTAGTGCAACTGCTAAGCCCAAGAAAATGGCGATAGACTCCTTTGCTACAAACTATGTTGGTTTATGGGAAATGCGTGGGTTGGGAATAATTGTCTGAAAGATGAATAACAACTAAGAGAAAACATTGCAGCTTTTCCTGTAAGAAAAGAACAAGGAAGATACACAGTGGACCCTTGGTCGTTGCAGGGATAGGGGTGCTGACCCACCCACCTCCACACAGTTGAAAATACAAGTGTAACTTTTGATTCCCCCAAAACTTAACTACTAAGCCTTACTAATAATAAATATTTTGTAGGTTGTATGTATTATATACCGTATCCTTACAATGAAGTAAGCTAGAGGAAGTAAAATGTTATTAAGAAAATCATAGAAGAGAAAGTACATTTACAGTACTGTACTGTAGTTATAAAAAAAAAAAATCCATGTATAAGCAGACCTGCACAGTTCACACCTGTGTTGTTCAAGGATCAACTTTGTACTGTTTCTACTGAAGGAAATGAGAGCATTTGAGACAACAGGGTTATGGTTCTTAGATAACTATCTGGGAAGATCTCCACTAAAAGTATAGTTTTACTTGGTTGTTTTCCAGAACTTGTATTTATAAAAAGTAAAAATTCTGCCAGGAGTTTTCATGTGATTACATTTTTATTGTCTGTAACTTCAAGTGCTGTGGATGGTTAAAAGTCTAAGTTATTGGATTTGGAAGAAGTGTTAATCAGGTGTATTTTTGTGTGTGTGGTGAAATGTCTATGCCATATGGTATATTCCTTTAAGGATGAATTACAAGGACTTCATAAAAAGTTAATTCATTGCCGTCTGATTTTAGGTGTGTGAGCTATAGAGAAATCAAGTAGAAGGGTATACTTTTTTTTTTTTTTTTTTGCTATTATTGAGTTTCGTGTCATCTATTTTTTGTGGAAGAGGGTTTTAGGAAATATGTCCTGTTATAAAGGTGAGTTTTTTTACTTCACGAAATCCAAACGAGAGCCATTTGAGAATGTTGAGAAGTTACCGGGAGGCTTGGCGGCAGCTAAGTCTCCTCTTGAAGTTCTCCGTCAGAAACCTGGTGTTAAGTAGGCCTATCTGAGGACTTTCTGTTAATGTGCCAACAAGTTGGATAAACAGTATCAGAAATTATCATATTCTTTAAAGAGAAAACCTCAGAGAGATATGACTTGCTGTCTAGAAGAAGAAATAGTAGGTTGGAAAATGACAACCCTTACCTTTGAATTGAGCTGAATGACCCAGTTCCCGTGTATAGCTTTTTGTTTCCAAGCCTATAGTGAAAACTTTGAGTAAGCAGAAAGACTTTGTTTGTGTAGTCTGCTTGCGAGGTCTGCCAAGTTGGTTAGAGGAAACATTGCTTAGGTCTTTATTAAAAGCCAAACTTGAGTTTTAAAAAGGAGAGGTTTCCAAGTTTGGTTCACATCTCATTTAGGAGGCTTTGTTGGCCTCAAGCTGTGGGTCCATGGTGAAGAGATGAACACTGCATTTGCAAAATACTTGGTTTTAGAGATCTTTGATGAAACTGAATGTGAGCACTGTAGTTGCAGTCAGAAATTTTCTTCCATGTATTAGCAGTTCTGGGTCATTATTCTCTGAAGAATTAAAAACAATTATCTTTGGGTTTAAAAATAGTTTATTTCTGTCAGAATTGTATCATGACACATCAGTTCTCAACTTGGAACAGTTTTAAATGACTTTGTGTTTCTAAGGGTGAATTTAACTGACCTGATTTGGCCATCACTTTCCAGAGTGAATTTTAATTATCTTAGTTGAAATGCTTCCTTCCCGCGTTTTGAAGCATTTTCTAGGAAAGAAGTTTAGTCAAGGTAGGAGATACCTAGAAACCTAGTGAAGCACTTTTTTATTTGTTCCTTGTTGAAATTGTTTATGTTATTATGAGCCTTTTTTTCCTCTGAATTTTCATATTCTAAGAAATATATTTCTTTTAGAGTAAGAAGTTTGGTTGTTTTCTTTGTGACTCTCTCAAATATAGCAGTAGTAATTATTTGGTATTTATTGTGGATTTTATGCCCTTGTTCTTTTAAAAAGATCACTTTATAGTAAAATAGACTTTTGTGATCACAAGCATCTCATTATTTTAGTATGCCAGAATTTGGTACAGAAACAGAATAGCAACATGTCATTAATGCCTTTCATTTTCTGATTAAAGCAGGACAGGGAATCTCTTGCCAGTTGGTTGAAAGGTGGGTCTTCATTTGAAGGGGAGAAAAACTCTTTTTCTTGTCAATAAATGTCATTCTTTTTACAGAAATCAAAATTGCTAATTTTCAAACCAAAGACAATCTGAAACAAATGTTCTTTAAAACATTAATCACAGTTTTTGAGTGTTCATGCCTCATTAGTCTAAACCTCATTTAAAATGCAACATAGTCCTTTTTGAGAAAAATCCATCATATTGTTAAAAACTTTTGGTTTGAGCCTAAAACAAACAGCTTAAATTTAACATTCTAGTCTGTTCTACGGTGAACTATTTATCTTTTAAATAAAAAGTTAAGCAGATTTAAACTTAACAGAAAATATTGTTCTAAACCAAAGAATTCATTTAACGTAACTATATAATGATACACAAACTATTCATATAAACAGTGAAAAAATTTTGTTTTGTTTTCTAAAGTCAGTCATTTTCAACAATATGCATAGACATACTGGATATAAATAGGATCCAGTTGGAGAGAGCACAAAGATTTACTCAATCATACAATGTTTAAAAATTTCTTTTTAATGTTTATTTTTGAGAGAGAGAGAGAGAGAGAGAGTGCGAGCAAGGGAGAGACAGAGAGAAAAGGAGACAGAGAATCTGAAGCAGGCTCAGGCTCTGGGCTGTCAGCACAGAGCCCGATGCAGGGTTCAAACCCATGAACCACGAGCCAAAGTCGGACATTTAACCGACTGAGCCACCCAGGCGCCCCAGTCATACAATGTTTTATATTTATTCTAAAAATTCAGCATATTAAGATATTTTATAAATATTATTTAATCATGTCAATAAGTGAACATTTTGAGTACCTCCCAAATAGCCCTAATATTGTAAATTATATCCAATCAGATATTATCCTAGATATATTTTCTTAAGATTTTTTAATCATTGCTTAAAGAGACAGATGAGCATTTTGAAATTTTTAATATTAAAGGAAAATTGAATGTCCTGAAAATATTAATACTTAGAGAAAAAAGCACAGAAGAAAATTATAGCAAAGATAAGTTTAACATTAGGACTTGCTTAAAATCTGTATCTTCAAGTTTTGAAAAGCAAGAAAAAATTGGAATAATTTTTTATAGACATGACAAAATATGTAAAAGTAAGATTTCCTTGACTCACAATTCTAGCAGTTAACCAAAAAGAAAAGAAAATTTAATTATGCAACTTCTCTTTTTCTTAATGAAAGCTTCCCATTCAGCAGATTCGATTAGAACAGGGAGAAGAGGGAAATGAGGACCTGCAACGAGATTCTGAGGGGAATTCAAAGACCATAGAGGAAGATGATGCCTCAAAATGTGTACATTTGCCACAAAGCTTATATTTGATTCCAGGCCTCAGACTGGGAGTATGATTTCTAGGCTAGTGTGTTCATTTCAAGAGCCCACTCAAAAAATTAGTCTTGTGGAGTTTGTTAAATGGGACTTTTTTCTTTAATTTTTTTTTTTTAACATTTATTCATTTTTTGCAAGACAGAGAGAGACAGAGCATGAATGGGGAGAGGCAGAGAGAGAGGGAGACACAGAATCTGAAGCAGGCTCCAGGCTCCGAGCTGTCAGCACAGAGCCCGACACGGGGCTCGAACTCACGGACCGCGATATCGTGACCCGAGCTGAAGTCAGCCGCCCAACTGACTGAGCCCCCAGGCGCCCCGAATGGGACTTTTCTTTATCTGAATCAGTTTCCACGGTTTTTCTCTTCTTACAGATAGTTAACTTACACTTTTAGTTTTAACAGTTTTTTTTTTCCTCCTTAGCACAAATGTAATATATTCCTGAATACTTTTTTTTTTTTAAAAAAACCACATAGTCTTATAAGACAAGTAAAAAACACCATCTAGAGAAACTTCATTCTTCCGGATTCTGGGAAAAAATAATGTCCAACAGCCTAGGGCATCCATTCATTGTATGTAATAGTTACTTCTCTCCTGTGCTTCTAGGGAGACACTGGTTATCTACCATACGTGGGGGAACTGAGAAAATAGTCACTCAGAACGTTTTCTGTGCTAGGTGGGTCAGATGAGGAACCTGAATGAGAAAGGCTGATGTAGAGCTCATGAATGTGACTTAAATGATGGTATGTTATCTAGATCTTCCATATTCTGTCTCGTTGGCTCTCTGCCCCCATATGTATGTACACCACACATCTTTTCTTTCATTTCTAAAAGTGCGATCAGACGGTACATACCAATCAACTTGGTCTTCATTTCCATACAGTTTACTGATTTCTCTTTTTTCTTTTGGCTTTCTGCATTTATTTGTTTAGATTTGGCTTATAGTCACGTAGGAGAATGTCTCGAACAGAACCTTTCTACTTTTCACTTGCTTAGACGCACCTGTGAATTCTGAGCCATTATTCCCCACCTCTGCATCTTTGCTCCGTCAGATTACTGGCAAGTATTATTTCTTTCTTTCTTTTCTTTTCTTTCTCTTTTTTTTTTTTACTGGCTATTTCTTCTACCTCGTGAGAATTGAGAATTGGTCTGGGCCTGACTACAGCACCCCTCTCGCGGCAGGACATCTGAGTATTTAGTGGGAAGTAAGTACCAGCAGAAGAAAACACATTTCATTACTTGTGGATGCTTCCTGGACAACTCAGCCCAGGATCCCTCCAGTGCCTGCATCTCAAGCTTTCCTCAACATGTCTTTTATTTCAGCCAGTCTGCATTATTTGTGGTTCCTCAAACACTTCTGAACTCTCTTGTTTCTGTGTCCTTATCACTGTATTCCCTCTGTTCAGAATGGTGTTCTTCCTCTTACCTCCAGTCTCCTTTCCTTAGCTCCTTGACTTTAAAAATCATCGGTCCTTTTGAAAACTCTCATCAGCGGATACCATCTCTGTTTTTCTTTCTTGGCGCTCTGGCTAAAAGGGCGACTCCTTTCCTTCTTTTCCTTCGTCAGTTCAGCAGATACTTACTGGGGACCTGTTCTTGCCAGGAATTTTGACAAAATCATGGTTTTACTTCTATTATCTTATTGTGTAATAATGTCCACCTTATTTTCCTAAATAAATTACATCTGGACCCACCTTGTAACTGAATTCTTACCCAAAGGTGTTTAATACATATTTACTGAGTGAACGAAACTTCCTGATTATTTTAACATTGTCTGTGGCAGCATAACTTTTTTTTTCTTATAAAATTTCTTTTGTGTAGATAGAAAAGTATTACTGACACTTAAATGTGATGGAGAAGAAAATCTTTTAATGGATTTTGTAGGTATGTACTTAATTTAAAGACTCATCCATACCATACTAAGGTTATTTTAAGCAGCTGTCCCTGAGTTTTTAAGATGGTTTTAAGGTGAGCTGTCCCTGAACCATAGGTTGTCTGGCTGTCATTCTTAGTCATGCTCTAGTGATGGAAGTCTGTCATGTTTATAAGCTTGGTGTGGGTGGTTTCCCTGACGGAATCAAAAAGGGGGGAGGGGAGCCCTAGAGACTGCCAGCTGAAGGCAGATCACAGACATTTGGGACTTATTGGCCTGTAACTTCCTTTCAACAGGCTGAAAGGACTTTAAAGTGTTAAAAGACCACACGATTTCCTCTCTTTTCTTCGTTACCTTTTGTATTCTTTTCTTAGATGAAATGTATCTTAGCCCACCATACCCCATATCCTAGATATGCCAAAAAGATCACGATTTAAAACAGTTCTTCTCAAAGTATGGTTTGGGGACCTCTGGGGTTCCTCAAGTTTTTTTCAGTTTCCACAAAGTTAAATTAGAATAATAAGACAACATTTTTGCCTTTTTCACTCCTCTTCTCTCACAAGTGTCTACTTGAATCTCCAGAAGGTACATGGCAAGTGATACTACAATAGGTTAAATATAGAGGCAGGTATGAGAATCTGTCTTCAATTAGACCAGACACGAAAAAAATTTGCAAAATGTAAACAATACTTGGTTTTGAAAAAATAGCTATTTTTCATAAAAGTGTTAAAATATACTGACCTTATTATTTAACAAATTAGCAACTAAAAATTTTATTAAAACAAATGAAAACAAATTAAAATCTGTTTTAATTCTATAATGTGGTTCATATCAGTAGATATTAAAAGCTCTTTAGAATCTGGATTTTTGAAAACCAAAGTTTGAGAACCACTGGTTTAAAAGATGTAAAATATTTAAAGAAGAACAGACTTTTTTTTTTTTTTGGATGTTTTATTTATTTAGAGAGAGAGAGAAAGCAAGAGCCGGGGAGGGGCAGAGAGAGAGAGAGTTGGGAGATAGGAACCTAAGCGGGCTCTGCTCTGACAGCAGAGAGCCCAATGCAGAGCTCAGGCTCATGAGCTACGAGATCATGACCTGAGTCAAAGTCGGACACTTAGCCAACTAAGCCACCCCAAGCAACCCCAGACTTTCTTTTTTATGTCTGTTTTATTTTTGAGAGAGAGGTGAGGGGGGGAGGGGCAGGGACAGGGAGAGAGGGGGAGAGGATCCGAAGCAGGCTCTGTGCTGATGGGGGAGGGACCATTGTGGGCTTGAACTCAGGAACTGTGAGATCATGACCTGAGCTGAAGTCAGTCACTTAACCAACTGAACCACCTAGGGCCCCAAGAAAACAGACTTTTAACAGATTACAGATAAACTCCTTTTGGTGTAGTCAAGGTGTCTTCAAGCTGGAATATACAGTAATTGAACATACTGGTTTCTAGTGCTGGGCATTTAGGTTGAGTCCAGTTTTTCAGTCTTAAAGGAATATTGCAGTGATACTCTTCTATATTGCTATTTTCCAGACATCCTTAATTGTTTTACAGTAAATTCCTAGAACGAGAACAGAACTGCCTGGGTCAGAAGGTATGCAGAAGGAACTGACATGACTGTTATATAACTTCAGGGGCCAAGTATGCCCCCCTGTTTGTTGTTGGTGTTGGTAATTCAGTGCCCCAGTTATCAGGAAGTCCAGGGTCTTTCTCTTTAGGCAGCCTCTTCCTGTAGGTTTGAGCCCCTGAAGTCTTACTCAGTCCCACAGTGGTCCCATCCTCTTCCAAATGCAGAAGGAGAGGTGCAGTGTAACAGTACACTCTCTGTCTTCCTTATTTTTATCAGTTTCTGTCAGTGTTGAAGACCAGCCCCATATTGTTTGTGATAATTGCTTATCTAATGCCGCTGGGATCCTGTTTCTGGTCAGACTTGGCCCAGGTCAGGTGGTAGGGTCCCCTCCCTAAGGAAAGGAAAAAAAACCTTCAAGGCAACCTTGCTATTCACGTACTTGACAACTTCCTTCATGACCTTGTAACATGAGGCCACTTAATCAGACTACATGTTTGTGTGTTACCATATATGGGAGACAAAGAAGTAAACAATATATTAAAAAAACTACACCCGTGGCGTTCGGGGCTCAGTTCTTTGGGTACGAACCCGACTGAGCGATGCCGGCAGGAATAAAGTTGCTTCCTGGGAAGAAGAGCCTCTGTGTCACCACTCTCTGTGCGAGAATCCTGCTACGGTCACAGTAGTGACCCCACTTGGAGGTCCGGATTGCAGTTTGTTAGTTCATGCTCTTACACTCAATGATTTCAGTGTACCAGGGAGGATGAGGACACTTCGTGCATGTCTCATGATGGGTCGGAATCTGTCCTCCCCAATAAACCCATAAGCCCTTTTGTGTGGCCCCAGATCACCGGTTCAGTTAATCCACTTTCCAGGTCATTTTACTTCAGGAGTGTCTCTGCCTTTTCTTGCCAGTGGAACTTGGTTTGGATTATGAGTTTCTTCTGGAGCAGAATTCCTTAACTTTGAATCTGAGGAATCAAAGATTGGAGTGATGTTTCTTCCCTTCCAGAAGGACTTAGGGTCCTAGAAAAATCCGTCTCCCCAACTCTAGCAACTAACTCTGCCCACCAAGAGGTTGGGGCTTGTTTCTCTAAGTCATCTAGCCATGCCCCATCCATGGGCTGCTTTCCCCTGATTCTGAGGACAGTGGTGCTTGCCCGTTGCCTAACTTGGTCACAAAAAGACCAAGGTGACCTAAGGCTCCCTAAGCATTAGAAAGATTGTCATAATTTTTAAGGGTTTTCCTTCAAAGAGCATCTTATTTGAGCTCTGTCATGACAGGTGCCTGTTAAACACTTTGAAAGGCTTAGGATAAGTATTGCTAATTGCTCTCCAGAGAGGTTGTGCCAGTTGACGCTCCCATCAGCAGAAAAATACATGGCTAGGAAAAGACTTTTAAAACCCAAACTTCACTCAAGGGGTGCCTGGGTGGCTCAGTCGGTTAAGCGTCCGACTTTGGCTCAGGTCATGATCTCAACCCGTTCACGAGTTTAAGTCCCGCATTGGGCTCTGTGCTGACAGCGCAGAACCTGCAGCCTGCTTCAGATTCTGTGACTCCCTTTCTCTCTGCCCCTCCCCCGCTGGCCCTTTGTCTCGCTCTCTCAAAAATGAATAGACCTTAAAAAAATTCAAACAACTCCAAGCTTCACTCTTAAAAGTCACTAATCATTAGAATTGTTTTAATACTAAAGGAAATTCAAACTTTTCTCCCACTATTTCTTGGTTATTTGCTAAATGCTCAGTTTATTTGGCCACATAATTGTGATCTGTAGCATCTTGAATAATAATGCCTTCTCTAATATAGTAGGTATACAGGAAAGAACAAAATAATAAGAAGAGAACGCACAGCTGAAATCATTGGCAGTGGCCTGAGGCTAATATGGTAACATCATTATGTTTTTAAATTGGTGAGGGCAGGAGAGGGTACTCATTTACTAAAGCTCTCCTAAGTGCAGGGTGCTTTATGTATGACACCTAATTTGATCCTCACAAGAAACCTGTATTGTCACTATTCCCATTTCAGATGATGATATTATTCCATTTTATAAATAAAGAATAAGATACAGAGAGGTAGTAAATTTCCTAAAGCCACACAGCTTTAGGTAAAAGTTGATGTTTCCCTAAGAAAGTCTTATCTAGGACTGGATACACAATTCTCCAGAGGCAGGATTTTGAGAATTAGCCTCTTTCTCACCTTCTCCAAAGTCAAAGCAATCTGCAGAAGGCTATCACTGCTTGGGTACAGGCTTTGTACAGCGTTGTGAGGAATTAGGGCTAACTACAAAGTTAGAGGGCACAGTCCCAAAGGCTTCCTTAATTCTGACACCCCCTCAGGTTTGATAATTCACTAGAAGGACTCCTAGAACTCACTCACAGTCAGGATTTATTACAGGGAAAGGTACAAATTGTAATCAGCCAAGGGAAGAAGCATGTACAGCCAGGACCAGGAGAAGGACAAAATGTGGAGCTCCCCTTGTCCTCTCTGTTTAAAGCCCCACACATAGTGATGAAGTGCTTTCTGAGGTTCCGAAGCTCAAGAAGGCTGTGATGCCTCTTACGGAGAAGATACATGTGTTGGATAACTCACTGAGGCATGAGTTACAGTATACAGCTGTTGGCTGTGAGTTCAGTGCTAATGAATCACAATATTTATTAAATAAGGTGTCTTTAAACAGAAACAAACAAACAAGGTTATGTATTCATAGGTTGATGAGAATGTTGTGACCAGAGGCATATAGGAACCTAACTTTGTGTTTTCCCCAAGGAACAGTGGTTCAGTATTCACTAATTGAGTGTTCAAGGTGACTCTGTAGAATAGAACTTGAAATAACGAGAAGCAACTGTATTTGCTGCTTTACTTTGTTACTCATTTATTCATGTCATCTTTTATTTGTTCATTAAAAAATATATTTGAACACTCCTACTGGGTGCCAAGCATTTCTACATGACTTAGAATTCCTTTTTGTGTTCTTATGCTATCATCAATAGTCTGCTGTAGCCCCTCTGACTCCAAATATTGTGTGGTCATGATAACATAAGTGAAGTGTGGCATTTTACAGGTTGAGGAGATGTTTTGAGTCTATGATCATTTTTACTTGACCTACATATGCTAGAGTCAGCCTTTCTCCATAAACTTTTTGTAAATTTACTTACCTCCGTGGAGACCAGGATTTTTTGGACCAGATTCCTTAATGGGTTCATGTCGGGTGGTAGCAGAACCAGGTGAGGTAGCCGGCCACGTATTCCCAAGCCGAGACGCTATGTCAGCCAATTTAGCTACATGGTATTGCAGGCAGAGCTTTTGACCAGCAACATTATTACTGAGCCGTGCTTTACTGATGAGATGCCAGACCACACTGTACCTCTCCTTTTCTAACCTTCCCCCTCTCCCGCAAGTGTTTTTATTTCCATCTCTTTCCACATCCATCTTTACACTGTCTCCTAAACCCTCATTCAAGCAGAGTGAGGGGAAATGGACTTGAAAAGCAGATGTTCACCTCATGGTCTTTGGTGGCTCTGTATACTGGTCCTCTCCTCCACTGAAGTGTTTCTCCTTTCTGGTTTTGATGTTCATGATATGAAGACGCTAAGTACCCTTGCTGCTCTTCTCTCCTGAGTTAGTAAACCAGTTACACTGGAATCCTCCAAATACGATGGGGAGATACACTTCTGAGGATTAAACTGTTATCTGGTGAATTTGACTGAAAAAGAAAAAATTCCAATAATTTCAGGGATCTGAGAATCCCTTAATTATAGAATTAAGCCCAAAGATACAAAGACTTATTGACTGTCAGTGCTGTGAGAATGAGTGCATGCTGTAAAAATTAACCTTGGTGTTTTATGTGCTAAACAGTTGAATAAATACAGTCCCTTTCTTTGAACATCTTTGTGAAACTGTGCTCCCAAGAAAATAAAGATCAAGACTCAAAAAAGCCTATGAATGTCCTTTAGAGTCTTACACAATGCCTAGGACACATAGACATCAACAAACGTATATTAATATATATTAATATAACTTAATTTAATGTAATTAACCATATGTGATTAAAATATAAATATCAATAATGTTAAACTTGGTGTTTATTCTTCCAGATACAGATGAATATAGACCTCCTGTTTGGAAATCTTACTGTAAGTATACAAATAATTTTAAATTGGGTGGGTTATAGTGCTTAATAAGTGGTATAGAAATATTAAAATCATTAGATATGAAGATTCATTTCATTTTGTACACATTATTGAAAAATTATTTATGCAGGGTTTGGGAAACAGCGTAGAAGTAGTAATTGTGGAAAAACAGGAGTGTTTCCATAAGTCTGTCTATGGTTTGCATGCCTGGAATGCATCTCATCTCTCTGAGCTTGCATGAAATTCCATATTGAACTTGAGGCCACTTGTTGACATTGGCTGATAAAACTAATGAAAAGAGAAGCTAACTGAGAATTCAAGCAATCTAATTATTCTCAGATCCAATTCTTTATATGGAAAAGAACTATGGGCTATATAAATGATAAGTCAGAAGGCTGTCTTCATAGAATGAATGGATGAAAACAGGCAAAAGTGGTTTTGTTTTGTTTTGTTTTTGTTTTTGTTTTTTTTTTAGGAATGCTTTCCTGCATATGAGAGACCTTTGAATTCTGTTTTGCTCTTTAAACTGTGGCATTAGAATAAAAATCTTTTCAAAAGAGTCTAGGCTCTTTGCCCTTTATTTTCCCTTCCTTGTCCTTGAGAATATTGTCTCTTCAAGTAAAAGATATTTCAGATTTTTTAAAAATGGAAATGGGATTAATATAATCAAAGTAGCCTTAAAAAGAAATCCATGAATACACTACTGCTGACGCCATCACTGTAAGTTTTTGTTTATGTATGGAGTGGCATAAGCAACCTCAGAAACCTGTACTTTAGACATACATTATCAACATCTTTGTAAGTGTTGAGTTATCCTAATTTTGATATTTGTAAGTTGCCGAAATTTGCTGCCTGCAGGGTCAGCTATTCAGATTCTGGTTTTGTCGTCCCAGAACAACAGATAGGTTTATTTAGCAGGTTGCTACTTTGGGCTACTTATAGTAAGCAAAATATGAATATCTCAAGAAATATTGCCATAGAGACTTTTTCCCCACCCCTGCCTGTGCCTTTTTTGTTTATGGGAAGTATAGTTCAAAGAATGTATAAAAATGACTAATGTTCTTCTTAAATATTTTGTCTTGCAATATCATTGGCTAGAAACCTATTTAAAATTCTTGTCTGCATTTTTCTGGTTTTCAGTTTACCTTTGTTCTCTTTGTTCTGACTTGTACCTTGCACATTTTTTATGTAAGAGCATCTATGAAGCCTCACACTGTTATGGAATCATGGTGGTGATTTTTTTTCCTCTGAAGAATATTGATCACTAAATGTAGTATAGGCAGTTTGTATTTCTGTATCTCTAAATGTCTCCTAGTAGCCATCATTTTTAAAAAATGGCATATTTCTTTTTTTTTTTAATTTTTGGAGACAATTCTACTGAGTTTTAGTTTTTTGTTTTTTTTTAGTAACCTCAATGCCTGAGCTCCCCCCAGCATAATTCTAAAACTTTACAAATATGAACCAATAGGAAAATAGAATAGCAAGAAGTCTAAGTTGAGGATTTTTATTATTTATTAAAAAATTTTTTTAATGTTTGTTTATTTTTGAGAGAGAACAAAGAGTGTAGTGGGGGAGGGGCAGAGAGAGAGGGAGGCAAAGAATACGAAGCAGGCTCCAGGCTCTGAGCGGTCAGCACAGAGCCCGACATGAGGCTCGAACTCAAAAGCTGTGAGATCATGACCTGAGCCAAAGTTGGACGCTTAACCAACTGAGCCACCCAAGCACGCTTAAATTCAATAATATGCAATTATATATGTAGAAAGAGAAGAAAAATTCCTCCCAGAGATAAACTTAGATATACATAAACATACTTTCTCTGATGACCGCCGTGTTCTATTCATTCTTTCTTCATTACAAATCAACCTGAAGTGAGGCTAGAATGTCGTGGTATTGGTGTAATTTTCACTGATTCATTTTCAGATACTCTGAAAATTATCCTTTCCTTGGCAAATTATTTCAGTATCTGAATTCCTTCTTTGCTGCATTTACTCTATTTGAAGAAGTGGTGGTAACTTTGGCTCAGAAATTTTGTTTTTAGGGGAGATTATCTTTGAAGATAGATGTTTGCAATATAAATAGGGGAGAAAAACACATCTGTCACTTCTACCATAATCCTAATTTAGTTTCAAGTTTGACATGTAATAATGTGCTTTAAAAATCGATAACCATTGGGGTGCCTGGTGGCTCAGTCAGTTAAGTGTCCAACTTCGGCTCAGGTCATGATCTCTGGTCTGTGAGTTCGAGCCCCCCGTCGGGCTCTGTGCTGACAGTTCAGAGCCTGGAGCTGCTTCGGATTTCTGTGTCTCCTTTCTCTGCCCCTCCTCTGCTCATGCTCTGGTCTCTCTCTGTCTCAAAAATAAATAAACATTAAAAAAATTAAAAAATATACCACATATATAACCGTTATTGCTTGTATTAGAGACGTGCCTTATGCAATACAACCACCAAGAATTCAGGAAAATAAAGGGCCAGATTTTGGAGAACACAGCCAATACCCAGTACTAATTTGTTACAAGGTAAAAAGACATTTGTGTGGATTATGATTTTTCTATTTATGCTTGCCTTTGGGCTTTCACTAAGTTTAGTTTGTTTTATTTTCTTCGTGTTGCTCTTAACAGATTTTAATTTAATAACAAATAGAACTGTACCACAGTTTTCTGTAAAAAGCAGCCAGTTTGTGATTCCTAATATATTTATGCTTTCTACAGAAGGGCAATTTAGAATTGTTTGTAATAGCAGAATATTAGAAAAAACCTAAGTGTCTGCCATAGGAGAGACATAGGTTAACTGAACAACCTATAACACCAAAAAGAACGAGGAAGATATCTGTGAGCTGATGTGGAATGATTTACTTTCTGTCTTTACAGTATATCAGCTGCAGCAGGAAGCCCCTCATCCTCGAAGAATTACCTGTACTAATGAGGTGGGTGTGATGCGACTGTTATAAGAACGTGTCTCTCAAGTGATGAATCACTGTCTTCTACTCCTGAAACCAATATTCCACTCTATATTAACTAACTAGAATTTAAATTAAAATCTGAAAAAAACACAACCACCACAAACCAACAAAAAACCGAAATGTCTGTCGGTCATCTGTTTACCAAACTTTGACCTTCCTCCCGTGGCATGGTTATTTGTGGGATTGGCCAGTTATGTTAGTTAGCTTCATAAAGTTGTACTTGAATGCATCTTTCTTAACGTTCTCCTCAGTTGCACTAACCGTCACTTTTTAATGGACTATTTGGAGTATAGAATGTGACAGTGTAGTTTTAAGTGATGTTAGTATTCTTCTCGGTTAAGTCACACATTCTTCAATAAAGTTTGAAGGCATTATTGAAGTAACTTTTCCATTAAAAGAAAGATTTATATTGTGGTTTTGAAAATGAGCAGAAGACATGAACGGTACTTATCACCGTATTTTCAGTACTGAAAAGATGTTCAGCTTCACAAACAATAAGAGAAATGCAAATTAAAATACACAGAGAGACCATTTCCACCTTTTTAGATTGGCAAAAGTTCAAAAGATTAGACTATGCTTAGTTGGTAAGTCTGTGAAGAAACAAACACTCTCATATATTGCTGATGGGAATGTGAAGTGTTATATTTTATGAGAATTTTGTGATATCTGACAAATCGATAACCTGCATTTACCTACCAGTCCAATTTCTAGTGATTTACCCTGATGAATTACCTGTACAAGTATGGACTTATATACGCCCAAAGTTTTTTATTAGAGGATTATTTGTAATAGCAGAATATTAGGGAAAAAACCTAAATATCAGTCCATAGGGGACCGATTGAATAAACTGTGATATTAAAAGGAATAAGGAAGTTTCTGTGAGCCGATACGGAATGATTCCAGGTAGAAAGTGTATACGCAGACATACCTTGGAGATATTGTAGATTTGGCTAGACCCACTGCAATAAAGCCAATATTGCAATAAAGAGAGTCAAATGATTTTTTTTTGTTTTTCATACATATAAAAGTTATGTTTACACTATACTATAGTCTTTTAAGCATGCAATAGCATTATGTCTAAAAACACAATTTACACACATGAATTTAAAAATACTTCATTGCTAAAAATGCTGTCATGTAAGCTTTCAGTGAGTTGTAATCTTTTTGCTGGTGGAGGTTCATGCCTCAATACTGATGGCTGCTGTTGATCAGTTGTGGCTGGTGAAGGCTGGGGTGGCTGTGACAGTTTCTTAAAATAAGACAACAATGAAATTTGCCACATTGATGAACTCTTCCTTTCACGTACGGTTTGTAGCATGTAATGCTGTTGAGGAGCATTTGAAAGAAGCAGAACTTCTTTGAAAATCAAGAGTCAATCCTCTCAAACCCTGCTGCCACTTTGTCAACTAAGTTTAGGTCATATTCTAAATCCTTGTCGTTTCAACAGTGTTCATGCCATTTTTATCGGGAGTAGATTCCATCGCAGGAAACCGCTTTCTTTCCTCATGTACAAGAAGCAACTCCCCTGTCTTATCATGAGATTTCAGCAATTTGGTCATATCTTTAGGCTCTACTTCTAATTCTAGTTCTTCAGCTGTGTCCACCACATCTATGGTTGCTTTCTCCACTGAAGTCTTGAACCCCTCAAAGTCACCCATGAAAGTTGGAATCAACTTCTTCCAAATTCCTGTTAATGTTGGTATTTTGACCTTCTCCCATGAATCATGAGTGTTCTTTGTGACATGTAGAATGGTGAATCCTTTCCTGACGGTTTTCAGTTTACTTTACCCAGATCTATAGAGGAATCACTATCTATGGTAGCTATAGCCTTATGAAATGTATTTCTTAAGTAATAAGGCTTGAAAATCAAAATTACTCCTTGACCCATGGGTTACAGAATGGATATTGTGTTAGCAGGCATGAAAACATCATAATCTTATTGTACATCTCCATCAGAGCTCTTGGGTGACCAAGTACATGATCACTGAGCAGTAATATTTTGAAAGGAATCTTTTTTTCTGGGCAGTAGGTCTCAACAGTGGGCTTAAAATAATCAGTAAATCAGATGTGCTGTCATCCAGACTTTATTGTTCCATTTATAGAGCGTAGGCAGAGTAGAATGAGCAGAATTCTTAAGGGCCCTAGGATTTTCAGAATGGTCAGTGAGCATTGGCTTCAACGTAAAGTCCCCACCTGCATTAGCCCCTAACAAGAGTCAGCTTGATTTTTGAATCTTTGAAACCAGGCAATGACTTCTCCTCTCTCAAAGTTCTAGATGACGTCTTCTTCTAATACAAGGCTGTTTCATCTTTACTGAAAATCTGTTGTTTAGTGTAGCCACCTTCATTCATTAGCTCTATCTTCTGGATAACTTGCTACAGCTTCCACGTCAGCACTCACTGCTTCACCTTGTACTTTTATCTTACAGAGACGGCGTCTTTCCTTAAAGCTCATGAACCCACCTCTGCCAGCTTCCAACTTTTTTTCCTGCAGCTTCCGCACCTCTCTCAGCCTTTACAGAATTGAAGAAAGTTAGGGCTTTGCTCTGAATTAGGCTTTGACTTAAGAGAATGTGGTAGCTCATTTGATCTTCTATCCAGACCAGAACTTTCTCCATTATTGCTTTCTTATCGTTCATGTGTTCACTGGAGTAGCTCTTTTAATTTCCTTCAAGAACTTTTCTTTTACATTCACAGCTTGGCTAACTGGGATAAGAGGCCTAGCTTTTGGCCTCTCTCAGCTTTGACGTGCCTTTCTCACCTAAGCCTAATTGTTTCTAGCTTTTGATTAAAGTGAGAGATGTGTGACTCTTTCCCTTGAACATTTAGAGGCCACCGTAGGGTTATTCATTGGCCTACTTTCTATCCTGTTGTGTCTCAGGGAATAGACCCATGGAGTAGGAAAGAGATGGGGAATGCCCAGTTGGTGGAGAAGTCAGAACACACAACATGTAGGGATGAAGTTTGCTGTCTTACGTGGGTGAGGTTTGTGGTGTCCCAAAACAATGATGATGCTAACATCAGAGATCCTTGATTACAGATCACCATGACAAACTAATAATAGTGAAAAAGTTGGAAATATGAGAGTTACCAAATTGTGACACAGAGACACAAAGTGAGAAAATGCTGTTGGAAAAATGGCATGAACAGCCTTGTTGGATGCATGGTTCCCACAAACCTTCAACATGTGAAATCCCCAGTGTCTGTCAAGTGCACAATAAAATGAGGTGTGCCTGTATGGTAATTATGGTCCCTTTTTAGTAGTAAAAAAGGGAAAAATAGGAAAAAAGTTAAGCGTTTTGTGCAAAAGAGAAACACGGGAAGGATTAACCCGAGACCGGTGAAATAGTTATCTGTAGGAGTGGGGCAGGGGTGGGGCTGCGGGGGGCAGAGTGGGGAGGATAAGGATGGAAGTCAGACCTCTCTGATGATGTTTTTATATAGTTGCAACTTTTGAACTATGCAAATATTTCACATATTCAAACAACAGAATTAAGTAAAAAATGATTTAAAAAGCAAACCCTAAAATTGAATACAAATAGAAACAAATGAACCTAACAAATTCATAGCATCCTCACCCCAAAATTAATTTACATAGCTTATAAATTATTCTGACCATACAAACTTAGAGGGAAATGTACTAAGAATCATAACCTGCAAAGAGATCTTTATACTTAGAAATTTGTTGTTGTCAGTAGCACTTTGTGTGGTAATTCTGAAATTATTTTGTGTGTAAGACAGGATAGAAAAAATGAGTAACTATATTAGATTTTGGGGAGCCAGTGTTCGTGGGAGATATAAATATGGAGCTTTGAATTCGAGTTGGAGGCATAAATGTGAATTCACAGATTTTTAAAAGTATATTTTCTATCGCAGTCCGTGGAAAGGGCTTAGAAGCAGTGATGCCCTCGTAAGAGTAAACATACTCAGTGCCCAAATTTGGTTTCCAAATACTATCTCCTACTGAAAGGAGCCAGTGTTCCTTACAAGAATTCCTGATTCCAGAACATGGGGCAATGACTGCTTAGAACCTTTTATATCGGAAAGCAAGAAGAACTCAAACGGATGGGGACATGTCAAAAGACCCTAGGAGCCCACTTGAAGGGTTATCACAGATAACACAGAAAAGATAATCTGTTGGTCCATAATGATGCTTACCAAAAAAAACTACCCCAATACAAAGAAGAAAAAAAAAAACAACAACAGAGGGACGGAATATAAAGTCCTTTACAGCAGAAACATAGCTAAACATGTAGAAGGAGTGATAATGATTGTGCTGATAATTGAGTCAAGCAAGGATCATCACTGGACATTAAAACCATTGAGTAAAAAGACTGTAGGTGAAGAGAACGTTTACATGGTTTTAAGGCATCACCCTACTAATTATGCATTGCAAGGAGAAAGATATATTTTTATAGTGGAGGGATCTGGCATGCTCACCCTTATCTACATGATCAACTTTAGCATTACCTGTATTGGGACAAACTGACGTGTCTCTGGATGTGATGTAATGAGGCATACACAATACCATCTAGATAGTACTTACGCCAAAAATGTTTCACTTAAATCTGTTCGTGAAGTATGAATCAGATCCAAAATGTGTACATTCTATAAGACATCGGTCCTGCAAATGTCCTTTTCATAAAAGAAATAACAGTGGTGGGAACATTCTAAAATGAAGGAGACTAAAGAGATATGACCACCGTATGCAGTATGCCTACCTTGAGAGGGTCGTAGAGACAGAGAGCTCTCTCTCTATTTAAGGCTGCACATTTTGGGTATAATTAGAGAAATTTGAATATGAACTATATATTAGGTAATAGGGAATCCTAATAACTTTCTTAGATGATATACTATTAAAAAGAATTGCTTCTCCATTTTTTAAAAACATGTGAAATGGATTCTGTTATTGTGAAAACTGGCTAAACATTGAACAGCCCTGAAAGCGTATAGTCATAAAATTAATTTATCAAATTAGTCAGGGATTTCATGAGATTATCTTTTAAGTGTCCTGCTGCAATTTAAGTATTTGTAGGCGTCCAGTCTGCACGTCTGTGTGTATGGGGTAGCGCTTGATGATTGCATTTTATTGCTACTGTGCCATGATCAAGCATGACGAAATAATTTTGTATGTAGTGAACATTTTTTTATAAATGCTATCTAGTAAAATGTTTCATTCTGTTATACTCTGGTGAGACACAACTTTTTAAACTTTTAAGAGAAAGGAAGATATTGGCAGTAGTTCTGTGCAAAGTCTGGAAGTGTTATTAACGCAGTTATCTTTATTGAGAAATATCTGTACTTTGCCTTTCTCAGAATTTGAGGCCACCTAAATGAAGACATAAGAAAAGGAATTCAGAAAGAAAAGTTGAGGAAAATAAAAAACACATATATGCCGGTTGATTGCAGTGCTGATTAAGGATCAATAAAATTGTGTGAAAAGGGAATCACAGTAATAAAGTACGCAATTCTTAAGGATCAGAAAGGCTAATAAGATACAGTTTTTACCTGAACTAAATTCTTTAAAAAAATTATGTAGCTTACTAAATGAAATACATTTGTTGATGTTACTTACATTGAGCAGCTACAGTCTTACAGCAAAAGTAGGTATGATCGGTTCTTGTAGCAGTTGGCATAACATTAAGGAGCAACAAATTACTGAAGCTAATTGTTAAAGGGCTAAACTGTAGCCTTCTGTTGATCCACCTTGATACAAAGAGACGACATAGAATGCTAGGAGATTGGATGGCTCTTAGAGTCTCTGAAAATAATTTCTCTTGATTTAGTTTTGTGACGTAGTTGACAAAATACTGCCATGCCCTGAAAAACAAGAGAGTCATATTCTATACTGTTGGTTAAAGGAAGGCATATAAGTACCGGAAAACAAGGGATACAATTGAGATTTTCTTACTTAAATTTTCCCGTTTTCTTTTAAAGATGAATTTCTTTCTTTTTTAAAAAATGTTTTATTTATTTATTTTGAGAGAGAGTGTGTGTGAGCAGGGGAGGGGCAGAGAGAGAGGGAGAAAGAGAATCCCAAGCAGGCTCCACACTGTTAGCCCACACAGAGCCTGACATGTCGGACCTGAACTCATGAACTGTGAGATCATGACCTGAGCTGAAATCAAGAGTCAGATGCTTCACCAACTGAGCCACTCAGGTGACCCTAAATTTTCTTATTTAAATTGTTTTCAGTCTGCTTAGGTTTCTTTCACAAGAAGTTAGTAATCATGTTCTAAGGGCAAATTGGTGAGCAAGGGGGGGCATCTGGGTTGCTCAGTCGGTCCGGTGTCCTACTTCGGCTCAGGTCATTATCTCACAGTTTGTGAGTTTGAGCCCCACTTTGGGCTCTGTGCTGACAGCTCGGAGCCTAGAGCCTGCTTCTGATCCTTTGTCTCCCTCTCTCTCTAACCCTCTCCCGCTCATGCTCTGTCTCTTTCGAAAACAAATACACTTTAAAAATTTTTTTAAAAATTGGTGGGCAAGGAATGCTGCTTTGTGTGCAAAAGGATTTACTGTGGACTGGCCCTTCTATCAGACTGTAACCACCCTCACACATTGTTCAAAACTGATAACCTGTTAGCTACTCAACTTTGCTTAATAAAGGGTAGTTATGCATGCATAAAATATGCATATTTAATTAGCAAGTCAGTAGTGATATTTCTGTATGTGACCAATTTCTGTAATAACAACATCTTTCTGTTTTCACCAAGTGATAACGGACAATTAATAAATAGTGGGAAATGGTCTCATTTTAAAGACATGACATTCCCACTCAATATTGCTGTAATGTTAAATTTATAAACATAGATATCAAGAGTATGTCACTAACGCTAATAGCCTACTTTGAGCAATAGTCAATCTCATTAAATTCCTGCAAAACAGTCAAATAACTTAGATATCTATTTGAAATGAAAGTAAAGCGTTCATCAGTGAGATGGAGCTAATGTAAAAATACTTCTTGGATAAAGAAAGTTTCAGTCTTAGTCTTGATTAAATGATAAATAGTGTGGGAGAATTAAAGGTCCTTGGGAGTGATGAGCACTAAAGATAAAAATGTACTGAGTAACCAGTTGATGTTCAACCTCAAATATTTAACTGGGGAATTGGATTTGGGACATTAAGCACTAAGAGGCCACTGTGTTTTTAAGGGGGAAAAGGAAACAGGATTTAATTACCACCGGAATGGGGAGAGAAAAAGAGAAAAGTTAATGCGGTAGATAAACTGATGGTTCTTTTAAATAAAGGTTATTAGATTCTATGGGCACTAATTGTAACTATAAAAATGGTCCAATGACATTGTCTTTAAGGAAATGTCTGCAGTCATAAGAGAGGGAGAACTGACCCTGTTCATGTGTACGTGAACATTTCCCTTCCCTTTTCTTCTAACCGTAGCATTGTATTGCAGATTATCAATTCAGAGGCTGGGGAATTAGGCACACCCAAGGGAGTATGCATTTAGTTGCCAGCCATGTTTTGTGACCTTCTCTTGTGGTCTAAGCCCTTACCCGGTGATGAGCTCCATATTCTGCACTTTCTCAGCTGAATTGCTATTAGCATTCATCAGATTAAGACACATAACACTGTATTTTAAAACCTGAATTCTACTGTTCAAACAAATCATAAATTATTGAAGACAGAACTTGTAAAACACGGTATATCTGGTAGTAAGAAATAACATAATTTAACAAAATAAAATTGTAATGCTTTTTTTCTAATTTCAGAAGATCTTTCCAGTTGCCATTATGAGTGTTAAAATACAGAACATTTTAAAAAATATTTATTTTTGAGAGAGAGAGAGAGAGAGAGAGAGAGAACATAAGTAGGAAGAGGCAGAGAGGGAGAGAGAATCCCTAGCAGTCTCCTTGCTGTCAGCACAGAGCCCAATGCAGTGCTTGAACTCACGAACAGTGAAATCATGACCTGAGCTGAAATCACGAGTCAGGCTCTTGACCGACTGAGTCACCCCAGTGCCCTGAAATATAGAACGTTTTTTATTAAAGGCTATTTGTTAGGAGAAAAATTTTGAAATTTAAATATAAATAGTTCTTTTTGAAGGAAAGATGTCCAGGTCCACAACTAAGTATTTTAGGCATGCCTTAGAGACTAAGCAAATACTTAAAAGCCTGAAAATGATTCTTAATAATATTGTTAGAGTGCAGTTTTATCTTATAGTGGAGTGAATTCAGAATTTAGCACGTGAAGTGAAAGTCTTACATAATCAGAATTTCCCCTAGAAATCGCTTATCACCTGTAAAGTGTATATGTTTGTGTATGCAGCTCTGGGTCGATGTAGAAATGTATAAATATATGCAATGAAATACAGCTTATAATAAATATATCACATATATACTTATGAGATTTTCAGTTATGTAAAGTGATTTTGTTATTTTTTAAATTTTTTTTAATGTTTATTCTTTTTTTTTCAACGTTTTTTTTTTTTTTTTTTTTTTTTTTTTTTGGGACAGAGAGAGACAGAGCATGAACGGGGAGGGGCAGAGAGAGAGGGAGACACAGAATCGGAACAGGCTCCAGGCTCTGAGCCATCAGCCCAGAGCCTGACGCGGGGCTCGAACTCACGGACCGCGAGATCATGACCTGGCTGAAGTCGGACGCTTAGCCGACTGCGCCACCCAGGCGCCCCTAATGTTTATTTATTCTTGAGACAGAGAGAGACAGAGCATGAATGGGGAAGGGTCAGAGAGAGAGGGAGACACAGAATCCGAAGCAGGCTCCAGCCTCTGAGCTGTCAGCACAGAGCCCGACGTGGGGCTTGAACTCACGGACAGCGAGATCATGACCTGAGCTGAAGTCAGACGCTCAACCAACTGAGCCACCCAGGCGCCCCTGATTTTGTTATTTTTTAAAAAATGTTTATTTTTGAGGGGGAGAGAGAGGAGAGTGAGCGAGCAGGGGGGGGCAGAAAGAGAGGGAGAGAGGGGATCTGAAGTCAGACACTTAACTGACCGAGTCACCCAGACACCCTGATTTTGTTATTTTATGTCAAGCACCTGGTTGAATTCAAGTAAATGTGTGTGGGGGGGGGGTGGGGAGAGAGAGAGAGAGAGACAGAGAGACAGATACAGGTATAAATTATACAGGTACACAATATGTATATTTGAGTAGAGATATCAAAGAACTTCCATATCTTTAGTTGATTTGTACTAATGTGATATAAATCAAACTAGTTTGGCATTTGAGCATCCTTAAACACAAAGTCTTAAAATGGATACACTTTTTATTTTTTCTGGCAGCCAAGAGTGGGAATGTAGTTACGACTTTTAAGTGCACAAAACCAAATCTCTGCTCTTTGTGACACAATTTGGAGCTGGTGTTGCAGGGAGCTGGATAGCATTTCTGAGGAAGCTGCTTCTTATTATAACAACCAGTTGTGTTTTCTAGGGTAATGGGTAAGGCAGGCTAAGGCTGGACAGAATGCATCAAACTCAAGTTCAGTGCTGTTAGTGTAATGAGAAATACAGAGAAAGTTACACATTTCGCGTTGTATTCTAATTCTCGTCACAGTACCGGTTAGATATATATTTGATACACATTTTGCCAGCACATGTTTTAAAAAGTCTCTCTTCAAATCTGGTTACAGAAGTATGAAATTGACGGTAATCATTTCTCTACTTACTGTCTCACCCCGGCAGATTATATTCAGCACCTGGCTATGATGACTTCTGCGTAATAAAGGCTCATAAATGTTTGTTGGATGAATGATATGTTGCATACCTTATTTTGCAACATAATGCTCTTGTTATATGGTTTGCAAAAATACGTATATTAATGCCTATAGCTCTTAGAGAGGCTCCAGTTCTTTTTGTGGCCTGTGTGTATTTATTCATTGAATCAGTATTCTCTGAGGGGCTTCTGTCTGCTAAGTCTTCAAGATTCAAGTCAAATAAAGCAAGTCCCCTCTCCTCAAGGAGCTTCCTGTCTAGCTAGAGGATGGAGCAATGAATCCAGCATTACGGCAGATCTGGTGGCAGTTGCCTGGTTACGCGTGTGCAGTTCCTGTGGGCAAGTGCAGAGTTCTTGTGGGAGTGTGGCAGATGCGACCGCAGAGCTAAGCAAGCATCGCTAATAAAAACTTCCGTGTTCTAAGCATAGACCTTGGGAGTTTATCCTGATAGCTGTGGAGAGTGAAAGTGTGTTCATGCGATTGGACTTAGACATAGAAAGCACATTCTGTCTGCAGTGTGGAAGATGGACTGGAAAGGAAAATGGACATTTTAGAGACAAAAAGACTGGTTTAGGAGGGGTTACAATAATCCTAGGGGAAAGTGATGAAGGCACATAATACGACACTGTTCCTGAAAATAACCAAGAGGGGCGGGAATGGGAATAGGTGAAGCGGTAGAATTCACAGGACTCTGGTGAGTAGAGAGTCATGGAGCTGAATGAGAGAGAAGTCTAGGTAGATGATGGCGAGCCAGTCTGCTTCCCTCTCGCAATCTTCTCTAATGTCATACTTGCTTGGCAAAACCACAACCCTGTTTAAAATCTACATCTGCCTACTCCTCATGTACTTCCAAGAAACTGTATGTGGCTGGAGGAAAACGAAGTGCTGAATAGGCTTCACAAGAAATTTATGAACCTCAAGTTGATACTTCCTGCTCACTGGTAATCATACCATGCTTTCCCCTCAAACCTTCAATACCTTCTTCCTCCCCTAATTCCCAGCTCATAATTTTATATCCTACTTTATTCCTGATGGAAGCAATCAGAGGAGGATTTCCACAAACTTTCAGTGCCACATCTACCCAGCCGTCAGGGTTTGGGTCCACGTGCTCTGCATTCTTGCCTGTTGTCCTAAATCATGGTAAGCTGTCCACTACACTCGATTCCATTTCCTTTCATCTCCTTGAGGACTCAATCCTAGCAATCTCCCCTCTCTTATCATCAGCAGTGTTTTGCTTTTTACATCAGCCCACAAACATCCTGTTATTTCTCCCATCTTAAAGAATTGTCTTGACCCTACTTTTTCCACCTGCCCTGCCCAATTTCTTTGTTCCCCTTTGTAGAAAACACTTGAAACTGTTACCTATACTTGCTGCTTCCAATCCTGCTCCTCCTATTTTCTCTTAAACCCACTTCAGTCAGGCTGTTAACCCACTACCGCTCCAGTAGAACTGCGTAAGGCAAGGTCACCAATGAGTTCCAATTTGCTCGATCTAATGGCCAGTTCTGCTTGTCCAGTCAGCAGCACGTGGTACAGATGATGACTCTCCATACCCTCTCCTCACTTCATTTCCAGGACAACAGCCTTTTGGTTTTTCTCCTGCCCTCACAGTCACCTTTGCTGGTTTGTCTTCTCCCTGGCTTCAGTGTTCAGGTGTTCTAGGGCTCAATCCTTGATCTTCATTTCTTCTCTGCCTCTATTTATTCCCTGGTGAGGTTGCTGTTTCAGGTTTTAATAAAACTTACATTTCCCAGTCCAGTCTTCTTTCCCCAAATTCCAGACCATGTAATCAATTGCTTCTTCTATATCCTCCCTTGATGTCATCTCAAATATAACACATCCAAAACAGAACTGAACTTTACCCTCCTCCCCAAACCTGCTTTACCAAACAAAGCTTCCCACGTGTCGGTTAATGGCTGTTCCTTCCAGTTGATTAGATCAAAAACCATGCAGCATCCTTGAGGTTTTTTTCTTCTTCTTTCTTTCTTTTTTTTTTTTCCCCCCTCTCACCAACCCATGATTAATCAGGAAACCATACTGGGTCTATTTTCAGAATATGTGCACGATACGTCAAGATCCTACCCCTTGCTTCCACGGCTGCCATTTGGGTATGAACTGTGAGAACTGCTAGACACCCACCTAAATTCATTCTTCCTTTCTTTAGAAAGCTGGTTGGGCTAAATCTCTCCATCTTCATCTATATGACAGTTCTCTTGTGGAATAGAAGTGAACTTGAATGCCGGACCCGTTAAACCTTCCCATCTAAGTTCCTCTGTGCTACGTTCCTTTCTGCTTGGATTCAGATAAAAACAGGGGATCTCGAAAAGATGGTGGCAAAGCTAAAAGATGGAAGCTGCTTGGATTTGGTCTTCCTGACCTGAATGCTAATCCATTAGAGATGTTATACAAGCAAGAAATAAACTTCTGTTGTGTCTAGTTGGTATATATTTAAGCCAATTTGTCATCGTAAATTATTCTGCCCCAACATACAGTAATCTCTCAGTTGTGTAACTGAAATAGTCCTTAACTGATCTTTCCCCTCGTAGTCTGCTCTCATCACAGAAGTTTCCTTTTAGAACTTCAGTCAGATCTCGTCACTTTTCTACTCAGAACCGTGCAGTGGCTCCCCATTTCACCCAGAGTAAAAGCCAAGTCCTTACAAGGGCTTCTGAAGCCCTATATAATCTCCCCATCCACTTTGTTCTTTTTGTGCTTATCTCCTACTGTTTCCCTGTCTCTTCTCTACCCCATCCTGCTTCAACCAGACCAGCCTTCTTGTTTTTCACATACTCCAACTGTGCTCCTCTCTCCAAGCCCTGGCACCAACTCCTTTTTCTGGAATGTTCTTCTCTCTAATATTTCTCCTCATAGTAGTCTTTAAGTCTTCTCAAGTCTTCCCTTGTCAGTAAGGCCCATCCTAGCCACTGTATTTAAAATTCTACTTTGTCAACCCCCCAGCATTTATAGTTCTTACTTATTCTACGTTGTTTTTATAACACTTTTCATTTTGTAACATACTGTGTAGTTTACTTATTTATTATCTTTATTGTTTATTGCGATATCCTTTTCCTTGAATATAAGCTCCGTGAGGGTAGGATCTTGGTCTGTGTTGTTCAACAGTATGTCCCAGGTGCTTTGAACAGTGCTTGACACATAAGTAGGTGCTTAATGAAGACATTGGTTATGTGAATGAATTGGGGGTATAAAGCATTTGTTTTATGTTTACTCTGTTTTAGAGGACTTATTTTGCTGGGTGGGAGCACAAGAGTTTGTTTCAGGAGTGGGAAGAAAGCACCTGAATTGCAATTGTAGCTTCACAACTGATTGCTGCTATATGCTGACAGGCTATATATAGCTTTAGAACTTCGGGTTCTAAAAATAAAGGTTATCATGCTCATAGATCTCTTGGGTGTTGTGACCATTCGTTATTTAACACTTAAAGTATGCGGCTGGAAAGTATTGTTTTATGAATGCTGACTAGTCCTGTTTGTTGAATTAGTAAAACCAACTATTTATTTTAAAATCAGCCTGTCACTCAGAAGCCTGTTTTCACCTTATTTTACTTTTGAAAGGGCCCCTTTTTGGTGTCATTTTTTGCTCTTGTTTAAAATTCAGTGTTCGTAAGCAATTGGGTAGTAAGATATGCTTTGATGTCACAATCTGCGATGCCCTAATGTAGAAGTATATTTATAAAATTGGAGATCACAACTACAATTCCAAAAAGAGCTCCTTTACCACATTAACTGTTACATAAACAGATTGGTGGTTTCTACCTCTCTATTCCCAAAACCTACAAGTTGCTTTAATCTAAGGTGGGAAAGTAGTGAACAAAGAATCTTGTGTTTTTAAATTATCTGTTATCCTTTTTTAGTTCAGTCTATTAATAAAAGAAGAAACTAATATCAGGAAGCTGAATAACTGGTGTTTAGCAAGTCACTGAGTAGTAATTACAGAGCTTTAAAAAAACCCCTGTAAATACGTTTTCTTCATCGAATTTGTGAAATCTGACAGTAAATAGAGAAATAACCTATTGGCATGCTGAAGGTTAGTGGTTTTCTTGGCTAAGTCTAAAATACAATGAAAAGGAAGCTGCGTTCTTAGCACTTTTCACTTTGATCTAAATATCATCAAGAATGCTGCAGAATTGAGGAGGGCGGCAGGTACCTAGAAGTTTATCTTACTGTTAATGGAGGATAAAAAATTAAACAGTCTTTGTAAGTTCTATAACATTTCTGATCTCTTTTTTCTCACTTCTTCCCTAGAAGTCATTTCCAGCCATGTAGTTATTTGATGTGTACTTACTCCTCCACTATGCTGGCACTGTTTTGCTTTTTTTTTTTTTTTAAGTTGTTGTAAGTTTAAATTATTATGGCTTGTTGAAGCTTAACTATTACCCATGTTGATATTTTCTGTGGTATAAAGTGCAGTCAAAAAAACCTAGTAATTTAGAAAACGTAGTGAAAAAAATTTGTACTTCAGTGGAAAACTGTGCATTGTTTACATGTAGCACATCATTCCGGGTTATCCAGTTCCAGTCTTGTATGTATGTATGTATGTGTGTATATATTTGTTTATTTATTTGGGGGGGAGGGGGGGAGAGAGAGAGAGAGAGAGAGAGAGAGAGAGAGAGAGAGAGTAAGTGTGGGGGGGGAAAGAAGGACAAACAGAATCTGAAGCAGGCTCCAGGCTCTGAGCCATCAGCACAGAGCCTGATGTGGGACTCGAACCCATGAACTGCGAGATCATGACCTGAGACAAAGTTGGATGCTTAACTCACCGAGCCACCCAGGCGCCCTCCATTTCTAGTCTTTGATTGTCCTTGAGCGGTTGTAAGATTCCTCCTCCTGTTCTTCCTCTCACTTCCTTCTCGCTTTCCTCCTGCCTGACTAATACAGGAAACTAAAATAGATCCAAAGTTAGAGTACTGAGTGACTTACTAATTCAGAATCTACCATTGTAGGAAGCAAATACCAAATGTGTATTTTTCTCCCTTTTCCCCTCTTCTATGTCTCTAAACAACTGAGCCACTTTGAAAAACAATGCAAAACAAAATCTTGACACTTGTGAACATTTGTACTTTGTGTGTAGACTTTATATATATACTCTAGACTGCTGCCTGAAAAAAATAGTAAATATTTGGCCAGGGTTCTGTTATTTCTTACAATTTCATATATGTATACCCTAACTTTTACAAGCATCGTATAGACTTCCAGACTAGGTTTAAAGTACCTGCCTCCAAGTACTATTTTTACAGTGGGAACAAGAAAGAGATAATGATTTTCTGTAACTTCTAACCAGGTCAATACCACTGTTAGAAAAGAGCAGCATTAAACATTTTGGGAATTTTCTGAATTTTCTGCTTCACTGTTCTCGTGACATTGCCTTCAGAATTACATGTTCTTTAAATTTGAATTTAAATTAGAAAAATTTGTGGGTGGGGGAACAACTGTTCTGATTTATAGTCATGGGATAAAGTTGCCTTAGTGAAAAAAAACTAATCTGAAAGGTCAGTCTATAACGTTGTAGGGGAGGAGGGGGGGGAATTAACATTTATAATGCTTTTAGTGTTTATTTCTACAGTTTCCAGATTTCCTTTGGAGAGCAAGAAACATATATTAAACAAGCTCTTCTTGTTTTTGTGGAAAATAAGATAAGAAATAAGACTTCTTTAATTTGAAAGAGTGTGATTGGTGAATTTGATTAAAATGTTTTACATATGAAGAAAATAGTTCTTGGCTGGCTGGCTCAGTCAGTTGAGCATCCAGATCTTGATTTCAACTCAGGTCATGATCTCAGGGTCATGGGATCAAGCCCTCCATGTGGCTCTGCACTGTGTGTGGAGCCTGCTTAAGATTTTCTCTCCCTCTCCCTCTCTGTCTCTCTCTCTCTCAAATTATATGTATATATACGTATACATATATCTATACGATATATCTGTATGTATAATACGTATAGATATATACGTGTACGTATATATGTATACGTATATATATGTATATATTGTAAAGAAAATATAACACTGTATACTAAAAAATAATCATTAAAAAAAGAAAAAATAGTTCATTAGTTATAAAACTACAGTAAATGTTAATGTAACAAATTCCATTGATATTTCAAATATTGTAAAATGGCGTCTATTTATTGAATTCTTGTACTTTGCACTTTATGTCATATTTAATAATGGTAGATTAACTTAAAACTTTCTTTCTCTGAGGTATGACAGCCAAGCTACAAAGCATTTTATGAACATCTTTTATTTTTAGTTGGAATCTTTTTTGTTCCCCTTGTTTGCCATTTTTCCTACCCATGATATGGTATCATGAAAAAAATGTTAACTAAACAGAAAATTAGAGAAAGCAAAGCAAATAATTCAACATAAGTACTAATTTAAAATCAGGTCTTACTTAGTCATATTGATGTCAGACTGTAAAAGTCCCTCAACTACTATTATGAACTTTATTTTTTTAATTATTTTTTTAGTGGGGCGCCTGGGTGGCTCAGTCAGTTGGGCGTCCGACTTCGGCTCAAGTCATGATCTCACGGTCCGTGAGTTCGAGCCCCGCGTCGGGCTCTGGGCTGATGGCTCAGAGCCTGGAGCCTGCTTCTGATTCTGTGTCTCCCTCTCTCTCTGCCCCTCCCCCCTTCATGCTCTGTCTCTCTCTGTCTCAAAAATAAATAAACGTTAAAAAAAATTTTTTTTAATTATTTTTTTAGAAACTTAGAAGCTTATGCTTATACAAACATTTGTATAAGCATATAAATACATTTCTATTATTGCATATGACATTTAGATTCCCAGTTTGATGTATTTGAAAGTAAATCAGTTGGGATCATTAATAATAATCATTACTTATATTACTAACCCTTTTTTATTTGATTATGTATCAGAGTAATGCTATCCTATGAGTTTGAAGAGACTATTCCAGCTCACCACCTAAGTATTGACATCTTAGACATCAGCAAAAATCTAAATGCTGTTGTAGGGAATGAAAAACTTCTCCTTTATCCTCTTAGGTTCAATGCCTGGGGGCAACAAATCGAACTGACGAAAGAGATTAACAGTAGAAAAGTTCTGGGGTGGCTGGGTGGCTCAGTTAGTTAAACGTCCAGCTCTTGGTTTTGGCTCAGTCAGGTCAGGATCTCAGAGTTCGTGGGATGGAGTTCTGCTTTGGGCACTGTGCTGACAGCCTAGAGCCTGCTTGGGATTCTCTCTTTCTCCCTCTCTCTCTGCCCCTCCCCTGCTCGCTCTCTCAAAATAAATAAACTTAAAAAAGCAAAACAATACAACAGGTCTATTTCATATGCACACAGGAGGAGGGGCTCACAGCAGGTAATTGAAAACCCCAAAGAGGCAGTTTCACCCAATGGCTTCTATACCACTTGAACAAAGGATGATAAAGTGTGCTGAAGAGGCCAGACAGAAGTGTTTTGGGCTTTAGAGGGGTTAGGGTGAGTTGTGGGAAGGGGACTGGGAAATGTTTAGTAAATAAGGGTTGTTTGGTAAGGTTTATTATGCAGACTCAAGTCACCTCAGATGATAAGAGTTGTTCCCTGAGTCATTGTGTTTTTCTCTCCCTGTTATCTCTTCCTTGTTGTAAAGCTATCCCCTCCCTTTACAAAGGGAAATTTATGCCCTGCCTTGAGTTGGAAAGGGGGCAGGCTAATTGTTTTTTCCATGCTCTCTGTTTCTTAATCGCCTTCAGTGCAAAATAATCCTTACCCTAAAATGGCATATTCTGAACCCCTTCACCATCTAGATAAGAGAGAAAAATTAGTTTAAACTTGTTTTATTTGATATTTCCATTATAGAAATGCAGACAAGGTGCAATGGGTTTGTCAGTTTTTTTTGGGCTTGTTGCATATTTTAACAGTTATATTAATCATCCTAAGGAAATTACCTAATTTCCTTTAATTCAAAAAATTTTTGAGTAAAGCAAAATAATTATTCAGCAATGTAAAACCTAATCACTTGTGTTACAAAGATGACTATTTAGGCAATCAGTGGAAGCTTATTGTGCATTTTGTAGGACATAATCACTATTTGTCTTGGGTTGTAACACCATTGGATTGCTACACCATTTATGGCCACCAGTTCCTCAGCCACGCCACTTTGTACTTGTTGAGAATTTTCATCCATGAGTAGGGTGTATTCAAGAACTTTCCTTTCATTTTACTTCATTCCCATAGGCTTGATAAAGAGCTTTTACCTTCAGCCAAAGATCTTACGATTTGAGGGACTCCATAGAGGGAATAGATCCTAATGTGTCCAAGACTCTAATATTAAATTACACAAAAGTTAATCTTGATTTCTGTTTTTTAAAGGTGATATCGGCTATATCAGCAATGCATGAATGCATTCTTTGTTTAAAAATTATATTACAGGGGTGCTAGGGTGGCTCAGTCGGTTGAGGATCTGACTCTTAATTTTGGGTCAGGTTTTGATCTCAGGGTTATGGGATCCAGCCTCATGTTGGGCTGTATGCGGAGCATGGAGCCTGGGTTAAGATTCTCTCTCTCTCTCCCCCTCTGCCCTTCTCCCCCACTTGTGCTCACTCTCTCTCCAATAGAAAAAATTTTAATGTATAAAAAAGAAATAAAAAATTATATTACAGATAATACTAAAACCTCTCTTTTGCCTTTCTAATGGGCCTATCAGTTCATTTCCTCCCCAACCGTCCTGGAAGGAAACCACTGGAATTTGGTATATATTTTTCCACAACTCTATATATCTATGAACATATATTAAAGCGTTACATGTAAAGGTGCTTTTCCTAAATGGTGTCATACTGTATAATTATTTCCTAACTTATGTTTGTATTTAATGGTTTGTCTTGGTGACTTCTTCATGTTAGTCCCTGTAGAGCTACACATTCCTCCAAGCTGTGCATTTACTATAAATTAGCTTACTTATTCCTCTATTGGTGTATATTGGCATAAATATATTTATTTTCATTTTTAATTTTTTAGTAAAAATTTTAAAATGTTTGTAATTTAATTTTTTAATTTTTTCTTTTTGAGACAGAGAGGGCACAAGTGACCAAGGGGCAGAGAGAGAGAGAGAGGGATAGAATGAGAGAATCCCACAAGGGGCAGAGAGAGAAGGATGGAGAGAGAGGGATTGAAGCGGGGCTCACCTGGGGCTCGTGCTCACCTGACATGGGGCTGGAGCTCATCCAAAGCACGGTACGAGTTCACCCGACGTGGGACTCAAACTCATGAACTGTGAGATCACAACCTGAGCCAAAGTCAGTTGCTTAACAACTGAGCTACCCAGGCTCCCTATTTTTTTTTTTTATTTTTTTAAATTATTGAAGTGTAATTGACATAGAATGTCATTAGTTTCAGGTATACAACATATTGATTCAACAAATCTATAGGTTACTCGGTGCTCACCACAATAAGTGTAGTCACCATCTGTCACCATACAACCTTACTACAATATTATTGACTACATTCCCTATTATCTCCATGACTTATTTTATAACCGGAAGTTTGCACCTCTTTATCCCCTTTATCTATTTCACCCGTCCCCTCCCTTTTGTTCCCCTCTGGCAACCATGAATTTGATCTCTGTATTTAAGAGTCTGTTCACTTTGTTTTTTAGATTCTGTTTATAAGTGAAATCATATGGTATTTGTCTTTGACTTATTTCACTTTGCATAATATCTCCATAGTATTACAAATGGCAAGATCCCATCCTTTTTTATGGCTGAGTAATTATATATATGTGTGTGTGTAACTATATATATATATATATATATGAATATGCTTTAATTATATTTATATATATAAGTATTATGCTATACAATTATTATACATAATTATACATATTATATGCTTTAATTATATATATGCTTTAATTTGCCACAAATACAAAATGCAAAATTTTGAGTTAGGTTGTGGACATTTGCATTTTCACAAATATCTTTTTTTTTTTCTTCCCAAATAGGTTGAAAACAGACCAAAGTATTATGGAAGAGAGTGAGTATGGATTATGAGAAAACATTTTATAGATTGGAATATGTAAGAGAGGCAGGTAAATGGATGCTTTTAGTAAAAATAAAAGCAAGATGAAGGAGGTATTCAAGTTTGAGTGAGTTAAATTGTTTTTTTCATTAGAAATAGAATTCTTCTAATTAGTGAAAATATGGAAAATAAAGATAAGTGTAGAGAAGAAAAGAGCATGGAAAAATGTATATATGGAATGATGTTAAAATACAGATGCAATTCATATAGATAAGTAATACTAGATGTGTATAAGGAAAATGTATATATTTGTGTGTGTATGTATATATTAAGTCTATCAATATATATTCACATATGTATGTACAGTGGGATGGGTGGCTTTCTGTAACACTTTTCTTTATTGTCCAAATTTTCTAAAAGGGAATTTATGCTGTGCAGAATACTAAGTTCACAATTTGAAATATTCCTTCTGAGGCTCTGTCTTCCTAATGGTTTTACAACAGTTAGGTATTACAATTTTACAGCCTGATTTTTCCACTTAATATTAATAATGAGCATTTTTCTATTTTATGAAAAATGTAATAATTTTTAAAGTCCTACTAGTTTTCTGAGTATATATATATATTATATATATATATATATAAAAGAAATATAGGCCTTTGGGAAAAATAAAAATCACCTAAAAATGAAGAATCCCATCATTCTTCAAATAAAATCATTGTTTTTCAAGACTTATGATCGTATCAGATAAACGGTGATGTATATAGCAAATATTTGAAAACTTTTTCAAAATTCTGTCTAAGTTTTCAAGACTTTTGTGACTAGAACACAGACACATAAGTTGGGGGGAGCCACTGCTGGTTTTTATAGTTGTACCATGATTTCGTCACTTTGCTGCTTCTGGCATTTAGTTTGCTTTTAAACTATATTATTAAAATAACACCATCAGAAACATCTTAGCGCATAAAGCTTTTTCTGGGGTTTGAAATTTTGGTTCAACTGATCTGAACAGTTTTACAGTTTCTTTAAATACCCTTGTTGTCAAGTTCTTTTCCAAAATTTGTGTCCTTTAATGAGATTTTCTTTTAAATTAATTGAGTTTTTAAAACAAATAAATACTAACTTTACTAATTTGATTAAATTAATGTCATTTCAACGTAAAACAAAATGCCAGTATGCTAATCTAATGGAATGTGCAACCCACCAGGGATAGGTTACCATCTTCTTGCCTCCAGCAGAGTCTGATGGGCCTGGTTCTGAACGACTGGAGGATATATGGAAATAAGAAATTCCTGGAATCTCCTTTCAGACCTAGCTGCCCTGATTGTTATGATTTGAACATTTGTATCATGAACTGTTTTAAGGCTTGAATTGAGAAAGACAGAACTGTTCCCCCGAGAAAGACTCCGGAAGCTCAGCACTTACCCACTAGTACAGTTCCTAAATTATTAAGGTGCCGTTTCAGGGCTTTTAAATGTATCATTCCATAATCAAATGACGTTTGTTTCTTTCATACCAGTAAAAACCGCGGTTTCACTTGAGCAGTCTCTCAGTTCACTTATCCTTGAATTACTGAAAGGATGTAATGTCCGTGTAAGTTCTCTGTGAATTGTAAGTCACCATACAGATACAAGGTGGTTTTTAGTTTTTAGTATTAATCAGCAGTCACCGCTAACGTTTTCTTTCTTGTCAGTGTTTCCTGTCCGAATGCTATAAATGAATCCACTGCCTTTGTGTAAAGAATGTGTTATTTATGTTTTTTTCTTCGTGCTTTTTTTCCACGTTAATCAAAAATAGGGTTTTAGCAGGGAGCGAAAGCAAGTATTCCTGTTGTTTGCTTTTGGCTTGAGTATCCAGTGATGCAGATTATGCACATTATTGGGCAATCATGCCAATTAAGGGCAACCCAGGGTCCTGGCAGCTTGCCAACATAGACTGTGAGCCAAAATCTGGAGCAGTGCCACTAGCGTGAAGGAAGGAAATGGGACACATTTCTGTATATTTTTTAGTACGTCCATATGGTCAGCTGGCCACATAAGAAGGAAATTGTCCTCTTGAGAGAGGTGGTTTGATCTTCCCTTAGATGGATGTGAATTTTGATTTCACAATTGTTAAATGGATTGGAGAACTACTTTGGTGCGGTTCTCGTTGCCGCAGAGAAGCTGGCCAGGAGCCAGGCCCAGAGAAACACAAGCAGAGTTAAACCCAACTGCTCCCCTTCGATTATATGGCAGTACTTTGTCTAGGTGGAGGGCTTTGTTTTATCTTGCTTTATTGAGAAAGGTGGAAAGCATTCAGTTTCTGAAATGACTTTTTTCTTAGGTTTCACGGCATGATCTCCCGAGAAGAAGCAGACCAGCTCTTGAGTGTGGCTGAGGGGAGTTACCTCATTCGCGAGAGCCAGCGTCAGCCAGGAACCTACACTTTGGCTTTAAGGTTGGTCATGGACCTGTAATTATAACTGTGCTTCATTTAAAACCCTCTTAATAGAGGGCTTTAAATTTTAAAAGCATCCAGCATGTAATTGAATTGGTTCTTGTTTTCTTGGGACCTAATTACCATTTTAATAGCTTTGAGACCCTTAAAAAATTCCTCATGAATGGTAGCACTCAGTAATTAAGAATTGAAAAACTTTTAAAGCATTTTTATTGTAGCTGCTTTCTTCTATTTCATCTTACCCATTCTCCCCCGTCTGTCCTGCTGTGTCAGCTCCCATCTATTTCTTGAATAAGGAAAGGAGCTAAGAAAAGATCTTTGTAACTCATAAAATTAAAGCCAATATCATTTCTCTTCGGATGGCTTTTGGCTGAAGCAGCTTTTCTTGAGAGCTCTTGGCTCTTTCCTGTCGACTAAACTTTGCCTAGTATTTTGGCTGTTCTTAGCTTATAGTACAGTGCCCAGAAACAAATATTTCCATTAACCCTGCAATAAAAACAGAACAGTAATACAGTAGCTTGCTTATCCATTGGGCTTACCTTATGTCACGCCTCGACCCTCATTTAAACTTCTCAGCAACTCTAGGATATATGTTCTGTCACTATCGCCACGTTGCAGATGAGGAAACTGAGGACCTAGTGATTGAATAACTTGGCCAAGGTCATACATTTAATAATTTGTGTAGCTGGTACGTGAACCCAAATAATCTGGCTTCAGAGTCTGTGTTCTTACTCACTCTACATTGCTGCCTCTCCAAAGGCCTGGAATATTTACCCGTTGTCTTTGTTCATTCATTCATCTATTCTTTCGAAAGGACTTAAAAGTAGAAACTTCCTAAGAAAAAGGTCAAAGACATGACAATTTCCTTTGGTAGCCACTAGGAGAGAACAGAAAGATGATGTTATTGCTGTAACATGAGCGTGTCGAATGCTTTCTCCAATCACTTATGCCTGTTTGAGCGAGCAGGGACTGCTCTTAATTTCATCCACAAGACTTAATCTTTCTGACAAGGAGAACAATATAATTCAGTACTTTTTCGTACTGAATTCTGGATTAATTGTGTACTTGCAGAATAAAGCTCATTGCATGCGTGGAAATCGGCTTTTTATGGTAAATCCCCCTTCAATTATTTAATTATATTGTTCTTCAGGTTTACATTGTGGCATACAGGGGAAAAAAATCTGGGCTGGGAATTCAGATAGTTATTTTATTACCACTAAATGAACTAAAGACTGATTCGGCATAAATCATACAGAACTTCCTAAAGTCAGTTTTTCCCTCTTTCCACTCATAACATTTTGTGATTCTAGGATTCTGCAACACCCCATTTCCAAATAGTCTGGTCATCTGTGTGTCTAGGGTAAACGAGTGTACATGTAAAGATTTACAGACCAGAATAACAAAGAAGGAAGGGTGGGGGTGAGGGGGGGACAGGTGTCTGCACAACACTCTTCTTCCTTTCCCCTTTATTGCCATCTGCCCTAAATCCCTTTGAGATCACATAGAAAGTTACAGAACTGAATTTGAGCTCAGTCTTGCGTCATTGCCAGGTTCAGGTACTTTCCATTATGCCATCGTGCCACTCATCTTCTAGCGTGGCTGTCACTCAGTTTTCACTGAAGGACATCAGTAAATACCCTAGGGTCAAGGGTTTGCTGTAGAGAAAAGTAGCACCCAAAGCCCTCAAGCTCTACCTCTTTCCCACCCTCTCACCCTCTCTCATGCTACTCCTCACTGTCATTTTTGAATCACTTTCCATCCACTCCAGCCCAGGAAATCCTAGAATAGAGAATCGAGGAGATTAGATTGTTGGGAATGTTTTTAACTCATATGTCTTGGGGAAACCTACAGCCTTCCTTTTGTTATTGAAAATGACCATAAAATTGTCACATGGAAAAGAAATAGTAATGAGTAAAAGCGGCGGTAGTGGGAGTAGGGGATTTGTGAATACACATTGTGAGTAATTTATATGCTAAAATATGATCTTCCTTGCTTTGAGCTAGATGTACAGCAGGGAAGTGTTAAGGAGAATATGAAAATAAGTCGTATTGATGTATCTGATAGTCCCCGTTTCAACTGGTGCTTCTCCCAATTCACATCAGCTTGTTTTGTTTTTAATGTAATGCACTGTTTCTTCGGGAACCAGTTTTATAATTTACAGGCGTCAGCGTTCATTATGCTTTTACTGCGTTAACCGTGGGCCCTTAAGTTTGGAACACGTCCTTGAACGCAAGTTGCCCCATTGGCACCTCAACCTCATTGTGTCCAAAACTGAACTCACCAGTTTTACTCCCAAATATGCTGTAACATCTATACTCCCTTTGTTAGCTGATGACACTATGATTTAGTCAGTCCATAAGACTGAAACCAAGACATCACTTTTCTTTTTTCTCTTAGCTCTATTTTAAGATGTTTGTAGGCCCCGGCACTACTCCCTTTAGAGGCCCTCCCCTCACATCATAGCAAACGCTATATCCCATATCAGATATATATTTTTTTGGTGTTAAGATTGTTTAGGTTTTTTTATTTTTTTTTTAATTTTTTTTTTTTAACATTTATTTATTTTTGAGACAGAGAGAGACAGGGCATGAACAGGGGAGGGGCAGAGAGAGAGGGAGACACAGAATCTGAAACGGGCTCCAGGCTCTGAGCTGTCGGCACAGAGCCCGACGCGGGGTTCGAACTCACGGACCGTGAGATCATGACCTAAGCCGAAGTCGGATGCTCAACCAACTGAGCCACCCAGGCGCCCCTGTTTAGGTTTTTTTAAAAAATTAATGCTTTTAAAATTAACTTTAATTTCGAGTTTACCTTTTGTATTTGGGAGCGCATCTTTTTTTTTTTTTTTTTTTTCCTTCGTATTGCATAGCTTTTCATAGACCGGAAAGCCCAAGGTACCGTGCCTGTATTATCTCATGATTAAGAGGACTTTTCCTTCTTGCTCATCTCACACGGCCAAACCCAACAGTCTTTTATTTTTTCAGGTGTCTCAAATTTTACCCTTCTTTTTGATTTCAAGATTAGTGCAATAACTGCTTGGAAATCTCCCTCCCTCCAGCTTTGCTTCCTTGAATGTGTCTTACACAGTATCATTCATGACCAGTCTTAAAACCTGCTGCAGTAGTCAGCAAAGTTGTGGTGTCGAGTGGGGCACAAGCTTTCAAAGAACATACCTCCCTCCATCGCTGGCATCTCCCCACTACCGTGGAGCCTAATCCTTCACTGATGATCTTTGTGTAGAATGTGAGGTATTACATAGGGGGACCATGTACTGTGTGTGTGCTGTCACAATACCAGCGTACCCGTAATCAGAAAAGAGATTCCCAGTACACAGCGTGGGAGGTCTTCCGTAGTTAACATCTAACTTTCCTCCTGAGCAGCATCTTCTCCCACACCCCGTCCCAGCCTGAATTTCAGGCCAGGTTTGTCTGGCTTTTTGGCCTTTGCTCATGTTGACCCCTTGGTTCCATAAAAATGATTGTTGCTCAGTGAAAGTTTTTTATACACTGAAGGCATACAGACAGGCATCCACGTGAAGGTAGAATGCTGGCCCAAGCCTAGATTATGTATCATGAAGCATGAAGTCTTTCAAAGTGACTTTGGAGTTTTCTGTGTATTGATGTTGACGACGTTTAGATTAGTTACAGTTTTAATGATATATGGCAAGTGCCACTTATTAAAAAAAATCTAAGATAATTTAAGGAGTTTGATTTGGAAAACATTTGTACGATTTTCATAGTTTTAGAACTAATTGTGTTTTGTTTTTTGTTTTTTAATATTTATTTATTTTTGAGACAGGGAGAGGCAGCATGAACGGGGGAGGGGCAGAGAGAGAGGGAGACACAGACTCTGAAGCAGGCTCCAGGCTCTGAGCTGTCAGCACAGAGACCAACGTGGGGCTCGAACTCATGGACCATGAGATCGTGACCTGGGCCAAAGTCGGACGCTTAACCGACTGAGCCACCCAGGTGCCCCAGAACTAATTCTTTAAAAACATACGTCATTATATAATTTTTTTTACTAGAAGAAAAGAATTAGGTTCAGTGTTGTACATACAGAGTGATAAATGAAAAGGGATAGGACTAGCGCATGTTTTATATTGTCCTTTTTATTAAATGTAAACATATACAAATGAATACTTACAAGAAATATAAAAGTTATTAAATAACATGTTATTATAACTGTTACATGCTCAGCCTATATTTTGAGAAAAGCCATTGCCTTTGGAGTCTCCTTTGTACTGTATATGCCTCCCCTATTCCTTCCTTTTGCTTCCTGTCCCTCACACTAGCCAACTTACCCTGATTATCATTCCCTACCTTTCTTTTAAAAAAAAAATTTTTTTTTAATGTTTATTTTGAGAAAGAATGTGAGCGGGAGAGAGGTGGGTGTAGTGGGGTGGGGGAGGGGAGACACAGAATTCAAAGCAGCTCCCAGCTCCCAGCTGACTGACACGGGGCTCCAACTCATGAACCACGAGATCAGGACCTGAGCTGAAGTCGGACATTTAATTGACTGAGCCACCCAGGCGCCTCCCGCCCCCCGCTTTTCTTTAAAGGCTTGTAATTTATGTTTGTATCCTTACATAATACATTGTTTAGATTTGTTCATTTTTGAACTTCAAGTAAATAGAAAACGTAGTATGTATTCTTCAGTTTTTTTCACTCCACATTGTATTCCTGATATTTCTTCTTACTGTAGAATATGGCTATAATTCATTTATTTTTACTGCTATATAGCCACTAAATAAATACAGTATAATTTGTTTATCCATCCTGTTATCAGTGGACAGGTGGGTGGTTTCTAGTTTGGTGCTGTTAAAAACAGTCCTGCCATGTGTAATAATCTTGTAAATGTCTCCTGGTATACATGAAGATTTTCTCTAGAATATTTACTTAGATGTAAAAGTGCTACTTTTGCTTTATTAAATAATGACAGTTTTTTCCAAAGTAGTTGTGCTGATGTTTATTCCACAACACTGTATGAGAATTCCTGTTGTTTTCCTTTTTGTTTTCACTTAATACCGTCAGACGTTATGTGCGTCTGATGGTATCTGCTGGTTAATTTGAATGTCTCTGATTCCAAATGAGATTGAGAATCTTTTCATGTTTATTTACTATTCACATTTTCTTTTCTGTGAAATGTGCACTCAAACCCCCTGCCCTTTCTTCTTTTGGGTTGCATGGCATTTTCCTGTTGACTCATGAAAGTCCATTTGTTCTGGATACTAATCATTGGGTTCTATATGAATTGAATTTGTCTCCTTCAAGTTTGTGACTTGTCCCTTATTTCTATTTATGGTGTTTTTAAGTTTTAATTTTAGATAAAGTATATTATCCATTTACATTCAGCGTAATTACTGATATATTTTGGTTTAAATATTTATTTTCTATTTAACTTAACTGTTTCATGTTTCTTTTTCTTTGTTGATTTATTAGATAAATCAATTTTTTATTCCATTTTTTTCTCCCTGTTAACTTGAGCTATACATTATTTTACTGTTATTTTAATGGTTAAAAGATTAATGATTAAGATTAATGGTTAAACATGTGCCCTTGACTCGTTTATATTTAATATAAATGATGGCTTCTATCACTTTCCCGATACTGCCAGAAAATTAAGTCCCTCTAAATTCCATTTCCCTCCCTCCTACCTTTTGTCTTGTTACTTTTAGATATTTTATTTCTACATGTATCTTAAACCCTACCGTACCTTATTATTGTTTCAACAGAAAACATTTAGTCAGTATTTTTCCATATATACTCACATTTACCCCCTCATTGTTTTTCATTCTTTCCTGTAATTTTGTGTTTTCTTAGAATTACCTTCCTTTTGCTTGAAAAACTCTTTTAGTATTTCTCTAACTGTATGTTTATTCAGGATAAATTATTTTCTGACTTTTCTAAAATTATTTTGCTTTCTGAACGAAATTTCTGACTTTTATTTCTCTGAACTTTAGTTTGGACATTTTCTGTTGACCTTTCAGTTTACTAGTCCTGTATTCTGCTGTTTTTATCAGCTATTAAATCCATCCATTGAGTTCCTTGTTTCATATACTGTGTTACTTAGGTGCAGAATTTTCTTTCTTTCATTCTTCTTTTTTTAAGGTTCTAATTCTCAGATGAAATTTCCCATATTTTCCAGGATATTCTTGAGTAATGACTTATCAAAACAGTTGTTCGCTGCAAATAATGTAGAATTACATGAGTACTGCACCATGAATTCTTGGAAATAGTGAAATAAGAAGGTGAAAGACTAGTGCAGACTAATATAAGTGATCATATGAAATGATCTTTTAAATATTTGGTATCTGTTTTCTCATTGCCACTGCTGTACCTGCTGATAAGGGTGCAAACAATTTCTGTATGTAGGTCTAATCCCAACACATTCAAAACTAGTTTTTTCAACAGGTTTATCTGAAAATTACATATTTTTTATGGCATTGATGTGAATGCAAAAAGGTCTTTACTATCTCTACAAATTTATAAATAATGTTGTGATCCCCAGTAGCTGTTTATCTTGTCTGCATTAAGTGTACGAGAGGTGAGCCGTTGCTCAACTCTAGGACCTTACTATTATTCTTCCTAAGCTATTCATTTAATGTGGGGCGCACTCGCTTGGATTCCATCCAAGAATTTTCTTAGAAATATGAAAACACGTCTTTATATCAATGTTGTGCATTTAATATGGTGTCGGGATTAAAGTTATGCATTACATTGATTTATTGTGCTCTCTGATAACATTGGTTCCCTTTGATATGAAATACCCCTTTTTCTCAGTGGCCTGATGTACTAAATTTGTTCATTTTTACTAACAAGAAATATATAATCTTACGTTTGTATTTTACTAAAACTAGAAAATAACGCTGGAAGAAGAAACATTTAAAATGCTAATTATAGGGGTGGTGGGATGGCCTCAGTTGGTTAAGTGGCTGACTTCCGCTCAGGTCAGGATCTCGTGGTTTGTGAGTTTGAGCCCTGGATTGGGCTCTGCACTGACAGTGAGGAGCCTGCTTGGGATTCCCTCTCTCTCCCCCCCGCCTTTCTCTCTGCCCTTCTCCCACTTGTGCTTTCTCTCTCAAAATAAATAAACAAACTTAAAAAAATAAATAAAACACTAATGATCTAATCAGGAAACTTTTCAGTTAAAGTATAGGTTGAAAGAGAAGACGGTTAGAGGGAATAAGGAATTGAGATTTTAAAACATCTGTCACAAAATATGATTGCAATTCCCTATTCTCACTGTTGGAATTTTGGAAATAGCTGTAGTAGCTTAGACCTTGACAAACATGAGTTCCAGTTGCCTGACCTTATGATATATATTTAACCTCTCTGAGCTTTAGTTTCCTATTTGTGAAGTGGGAATTATAATCCCGCACTGGGCTCTGTACTGACAGCCCAGAGTGTAGAGCTTACTTTGGATTCTGTGTCTCATTCTCTCTCTGTCCCTCCCCCACTCGTGCTGTGTCTCTGTCTCTCAAAAATAAGTAAATGTGGGGCCCCTGGTGGCTCAGTCACTTGAGTGTCCGACTTCGGCTCAGGTCATGATCTTGCAGTCTGTGAGTTCAAGCCCTGTATCGGGCTCTGTGCTGATGGCTCAGAGCCTGGAGCCTGCTTTGGATTCTGTGTCTCCCTCTCTCTCTGCTCCTCCTTGCTCATGCTCTGTCTCTCTCTGTCTCAAAAAAAAAAAAAAAAAAAAAAAAAAAAAAAAAAAAAAAAAAAAAAAAAAACAAACATTAGAAAAAAATAAGTAAATGTAAACAAAAATTCAAAATAGGTAAACTCTACTGGCTCAAACAATAAATTACTTAAGGAAATACCTCATATAATGAGAAATTCAGAAATGCAATAACATGGATGATCAGTATCCCAGTGATGTTATCAAGGACTTATTATCTTTTTGTTTTTGTTCATGGCCACTCACAACATCAGCTCCAATCTCAGGCTGGCTTTCCTTGTGGTCAAAAGGTGGTTGTCAGGGCATTTAGAGTTGTATGCCTCCTTATTTATGCCTGGCAGGGGAGGACAGGGGAACTTCATTTTTCTCAGGTAGTATGCATCCTTCCTTTAAGGTTGACCAGACCTCTCCAGGTTTCCCTTTTCCATCCCTGAGCCGATATATAGTATGCAGGGAAATGCTGTACCAATTGCTTGTCTAACCACATGGTTCTAGAGCTGGGAGATAGGGTCAGTCTCTTCTTCAAGATAAGGCTGGAGAGGAAGTCTGGATGACCAAACAAAATCTGGTTTTCTTTTCTTGTTTTATTTTATTTTATTAAAAAAAATTTTTTTTAATGTTTATTCATTTTTGAGAGAGCGACTGAGCATGAGTGGGGGAAGGGCAGAGAGAGAAAGGGAGGCACAGGATCTGAAGCAGGCTCCAGGCTCTGACCTGTCAGCAGAGAACCCTACGCGGGGCTTGAACTCACAAACTTTGAGACCACAACTTGAGCCACAGTTGGATGCCCAATGGACTGAGCCACCCAGGTGCCCCTCTTTTCTTGTATTAAAAGAAGGAAGAAGGTGGAGTGGGGAGAGAACATGTATACCAGTTACATAATAGGACATAATAGGTATTCATTAAAGTAGTTTCCTTGTTAGAAAGTGAAGATCATTCTATGATATAGTTCTTCAAATCTTTCCATCCTGATCAGTCTCTTATTAAAGTAGTATATCCAATTTTAGCTTTGGTAAATAGTAAGAAAATATGGTATTAGCTCCAAAGAAAGTTTTATATGAGGCCAGGCACCAGAGTTTTGTAAATTATGTTTTAATGATGTTCTGTTGGCTATACTATTTTCAAAATTAAAAAAAATATATATTTTCCAAACTGACTTTAAAATCAGTATTTTAAAGGTGATTGGAAAACCTAATTATGTTAATATATAATTTTAGCACAGTGAAATCCATCATACTTTGACTAATATATACCTTAAAATATTTATCCCTGGCGTGTCACAGATGTATCAAGGCCTTTTGTTAGGGGCTTGGTCTTCATTGTTAAATGGGGGAATTAAAATAATCCTTCAGATAACTGGATATTCAAAAACAGTAGCATTTTTTGAGTTTCTGTATTCTGCCAGTGCTATTTACATGGGTCAAGAAGGAAGACATTTTAGTTGGCTCTTAAAGGTAGACTAGAAGTTTGCCAGGTAGAAGAATAGGATGTGACGAAAAACAAGCATTTGGGGAAGATCAGCCAAGGAAGTAATATATAGAACAGCGTGGAACATTTGGTGTATGGCAGGTTGCTAGGGCTTGGGGGTGCAGGAAGTTTGAGCAAGAAGTGTGCCAGGGAAGCCTGGTATTTCATGCTTAAGAATTTGGACTTTATCTGAAGGAAATGGGAGTCACTGAAGACTTTTAATAGAAGAGGGTGATGATTATATTTGTAATTTGGAAGGGTCATTGTGAGAGCAATAAGAATAATGAGTGGAAAGTGTGGTGGGACTTAAGTTTTCCCAGAATCATTTCGGTCATTAATTTAGTAAGCATTTTTCCTTTGGCTACTGAAAACTGACCTTTGAAAGGGTTTCTAGAGGGGCACCTGGCGGGCTCAGTCAGTGGAGTGTGCATCTTGTGATCTCAGGGTTGTGAGTTCAAGCCCCACATTGGGTGTGGAGCCTACTTAAAATAAAAACAAAAAACCAAAATAAAAGGGTTTCTAGATATCTTATAGATTTTTGAAAGGCTTGTTTTGAGGAGAAATGTTAACTACAGATTTGGCATCTCCAAAGACATTTCTTTTGAGTCTGACTCATTTTAGCTTCTCTAAATTGGGAGAAGAGCAAGATGACGTATGTGCAAGAGTCTTGATAATCCCCAAATTCTGTATCTGAATATTCCAGAGAATGCTTTATACCCACAGTTCTTGCACTTTCCTGTTAGTTCTGTGCTGATCATTAAGATAAGAATTATTTAGAAAAACTTTTGATAATGGAGAACAAATGAGAATTTAAAAACTGAGAAAGCCATTATAACTATGTTTGAACATACGTATTATATTTTCTTTTAAAAACATTTTGTCTGATAAATATTGAAATATGGATTCATCTATGTTAATCTGAAAAATGAAATTCATTTTTCGTATATGTATGATATTACACTGCTTAAGTAAAATTGTGTATCTGTTAGGTATAAATGTAAGCAGAGAGATGTGTGAACCTTTCTGGGGTGCCTGGGTGGCTCAGTCAGTTAAGCATCCGACTCTCGATTTCGGCTCAGGTCATGATCCATCCCAGAGTCATTGGTCAAGCCTCTGTGTTGAGCATGGAGCCTGCTTAAGATTCTCTCTCTTTCTCTCTCTCTCCCTCTCTCTCTCTCTCAAATTAAGTAAATAAATATAAAAAAATAAAACAACCTTTTTGAGTTGCCTGATTTTGTTTTTACAATGCATGTATATCCCTTTTACAGTCACACACACAAAATTCAGTAGTGTTACTTTCATTTTGGGAAAAATCGGAGATACTAGTTGCAACCTTGGGTCAAAATGGAAGGTAATGAGTCCCAAATCTCTGAAGGTTTCACTCTCAATGGAATGTATCAGCTTATTTAAATAATTGGTCAGGAGAGGAATTGGTCAGCTTTGGGGGTAAGAGGGAAATTCTAGAAGATGGTGTTCTAGAGTTCAGGGTCTGTGGAACAGGGGAATCTTGGCCAACATTGACAGCACTCTTCTCTACTATGGCGATCACTTTGAGGAACCATGTGAGTGTCTTGCCATTAAACATAATCAACTGGATTTCTTTCTTACAGTGCTTCTCAGAGCCTGTGAGTATTGCTTAAGAACTAGATTGCATTTCCCAAATTCATTTGGTTATGAGACCTTCTTCATGAAATCTCTCTGTGGAACACACTTTGAGAAATATTCCAGTAAATATTTGATTTACTCAGTTTCTCTTGTTTTGGACTCCACGCTCACCAAGCACTCTGATTAAATGGCTTTTCAAGTGATCTGTCTACAGGGAGAGAAAACTTTAAATACATAGTTTCAGTATTAAGAGCCTTTGATATATTTCTCATTTTCAGTTAACAAATTACAATTAAAAGCTGAGAGTAGAGGAGGTAAAAAGAAGGGGAAAAAATCTACCAGGTTTCTTCTGTTTGGTGAGTTCAGATTGACACCCACCCCATTTTTTTCTCTTTTTCATACCCCTTTTGGATAAATGAACCTAAATGACTTCTTGCTAAAGTATTAAGCTGATAGAGAAAAAAAGTTCAGGGCTAATTGACTCACTGATTTGTTTTCTTCCTCTTTTCTGGTTGTTGTTGTCATTGTTGTTGTTGTTTTCCTGGACCGAGAAAGATTTACCTCCTGTCCAAAGAGTGTTCTGAAACTTCTACCTATAGCAACCAAGGAGTTTCTATGTATTACAGATTGCAACCCCCCCCCCCCAAATTTTATTTACAGACGTGGCCTTTGCATGTTCTTACATCTTACTCTTTTTTTAAAACCATTTAAAAATTATATTAACACACCAGTTCACCCATTTAGGGTGTATAATGCAGTGTGTTTTACTGCATTCACAAAGTTATGCAACGTAGTCAGTTTTAGAACCTTTAATCACCCTAAAAAGAAACTCCATACCCATTTGTAGTCACTTCTCCCTTATTCTGAACCGTTCTAGCCTCAGGGAACCATTGGCCTACTTTTGTCTCTATAGATATATACATCCCGGGTATTTCATAAATAATACTTTTTTTGTGTGAATGACTTCTTCCCTTAGCATGTTTTCAAGGTTATCTGTGTTGTCACATGTGTCACCACTTTATTCCTTTTTATTAACCTAATATTGGAAGAATATTCCAATGCATGGATATATACCACATTTTGTTTCTCTGCTTAACAGTTGATGGACATTGGAGTTGTTTCCACTTTTGGGCTATTAAGAATAACATTGTTGGGGCACCTGGGTGGCTCAGCCAGTTAAGTGTCTGACTTCGGCTTGGGTCATGATCTCACGGTTCGTGAGTTTGAGCCCCGCATGGGGCTCTGTGCTGACAGCTCGGAGCCTGGAGCCTGCTTTGGATACTGTCCGTCTGTCTGTCTCTCTCAAAAATAAGTAAAACATTAAAAAAAAAAAAAGAATCACATTGTTGTAAATAATGCCAGTATGAATAATGCTGGGTATAGGTTTTTGTGTAGATACATACATTTTCATTTCTCTTAGGTACATACCTAGGAGTGAAATTGCTAGATCACATTGTGGCCCTGTGTTTAACATTTTAAGAACCTGCCAAATTTTTTCCCAAAGTAGTTTTACCATTTTACAATCCCACCCGTGGTGTATGAGGGTTCCAGTGTTCCACTCCTTGCCAACGCTGGTTATTATGTCTTTGATTTAAACAGGAGGTATGACATCCTAATGGGTGTAAAGGGGTACCACATTGTGGTTTTGATTTGTACCTTACTCTTGAATGGTACTTCATTTCTCATATTTTTCTGCTCGGTATGGTTTTTATTCACTAGTATACGGCCTGTTCAAGCTTTAGTTCCCATCTCAAAAATACGCATACATTGCAGTGGATTTAAAACCGAAGGTAGAGAAATCAAAAAAGCTGATTTCAAGATATTTTTGGGTTTTGTATTCTTCAGGCACAACATAAGGCAAATTCCACTGAGCATTTCATTTAGGGTGGAGTTGAATTTCAAGTACAGTTTGGGGCTTATTGACAGGAACTTTGATATGAGAGAGAGAACTCTGACTCTGATTGCTTTCTTTGTAAAAGGAAACTGGAATCTGATTTATGTATCTGCTTTAAGGTGCGCTAGAAAACCTACCAGGTTCTCTTAATTTAAGATCTGTTCCTTGGTAACCACATACAGTCCCAGAATGTGTTGATAATGCGCCTCCTTTCCTGTGAATGATTTGGCATATATAAATATCTTTTTAATGGATTAACAGTGTTACAAATATATTAAGAGTTAACATTTACTAAGTATTTCCTGTGTCAGGCAGGCACTATGGTAAATGCTTTATGTGCATTATCTTTTAATATTTTCTATTACTCTTTCATATTTTTTATGTTTATTTATTTTTGAGAGAGAGAGAGAGAGAGAGAGAGAGAGAGAGAGAGAATGTGAGTGGGGGAGGGGCAGAGAGAGAGGGAGACACAATCTGAAGCAGGCTCCAGGCTCCGAGCTGTCAGCACAGAGCCCGATGCGGGGCTTGAGTCCACGAACCAGGAGATCATGACCTCAGCTGAGACACTTAACCGACTGAGCCACCCAGGCACTCCTAATACTTTTTCATACCATGGCACCTGATGAAAAATGTACCATATTTACCTTACTGTGGCCAGATGTGACCAACCCAAGGGCCTCAGCCGCATCATACCTTTCTGGCCTCTGAAAAGGCTGGACTTTTTTTTTTTTTTTTTAATGTTTATTTGTTTTTGAGACAGAGAGGGACAGAGCGCAAGTGGGGAGGGGGCAGAGAGAGAGGGAGACAGAATCTGAAGCAGGCTCCAGGCTCCGAGCTGTCCTCACAGAGCCCGACTTGGGGTTTGAACTCACAAACCATGAGATCCTGACCTGAGCTGAAGTTAGACCTTAACCAACTGAGCCATCCAGGCGCCCCAGGGCTGGACATTTTTGATATCTTATAACCTGCAACCTCTATTAATGGCATACAGGTTGGAAAACTCAGTTTTATCTATGAAATAAGCCCATGTGGTAGATAGTATATTTTCTGAATTTTACAGATAAAGAAACCAAGGCTTATCTTGCTAAAGAACAAAAAGCTAAGAAATAGAGGATATAACTTGTTAAAAACAGCATCCAAAATAATAATAAACCATGCAGCACTTTCTCTAAGCTGACAAAGGGTGTGGCATAAAACTAAACTCTTAGCTTTTGAATTAATGAATTTTTAATAAAGATTTTTTTAAGGACATTTCTTTTTTTAATGTTTATTATTTTGAGAGAGAGAGAGAGAGAGCAGGGGAGGGGCAGAGACAGAGGGAGACACAGAATCTGAAGCAGGCTCCAGGCTCTGAGCCACCAGCACAGAACCCAGTGTGGGGTTTGAACTCACAAATCTCGAGATCATGACCTGAGCCAAAGTCAGATGCTTAACTGACTGAGCCATCCAGGTGCCCCTTTAATAAAGACTTTTAAGTGAACACATTGCCTTTTTTTATAAAGCCTACCAACCTTGTTTAAAGCCTTTTAGGATAAGACTTATTCTAATCCTCAAGGGTTAACTTTTCACCACGACACCCCCCTCAAAAAAAGAAAAAAGAAAAACCAAATTAAGTATATATAAAGTTTCATTACTTAGGCTAAAATTTTAATATAAAATCATTTGGTCATCATTTGTGCTTATAAAAATAATTTTGTAATGAGCTTGGGTAAAGAAAAATGGCAAGTTATCTATTAAAATAATACCTATTTGCATTTATGTAATTTGTTATATCTATTATGATTATGAAACCAATACATGGATGTGGTTAAAAAATTTTTTTTAAGTAAGAGAAATTTATACAGTGGTAAATTACATTACTTTCCCAGCACATTCTTCTGGTTCCACTCCTTAGAGATTATGTCATTCACAATTAGTTGTCTATCCTTCCAGAAGGATAGACAGATGTTTTTCTGACAGATATACATTATATTTTATGATATTTTACATATGCATATATTTTTATGTAAAAAAAAATACTGTATTTTATTTTAAGTGATCATTATTAGAGAGTGGCTAACCATAGCCGTAAAGATCACATCGAGTCTTTGCAGAGGCCTGCCCTCTTGTCTGTCCAGTGAAAAAGTTGTGGAATAAACAGTTAATGTCTCACAAAAGCCATCACTACCTTGTTTATTTAGTTTTAGCTGATGGTTGGTAATTTAAGAACATGTTGGGCTAGAGTTCGTGAATTTAGCTTCAGTTCCTATGATGAGGGTTGATGATTGGTGATAAAATGGACCAGATGACAAAATGGGGCTCTTCTGTATCATGTGCGATTGTGATTTATTTTGGCTTTGGGTTTGGAATGCTGCTAAGATTCTGTTGAGGAAGAAATTCCTGTGAGAATGTGTTTTTATCTTTACAAAGATGAAGATTTAGCATGAAGAAACTATTACTACTGTGTTAGAAAATGATAAAATTCGTTGAAGTAAAAAATGTAATTTGCTGGTGATTGAAAAAACCAGTAACTCTTAATTGAATCTCAGAGCATTAGGTTGACTCTTAAAAGTGAACTCAGCCAGAGTTTCTGATTAAAGTCAGAGAATTACAGTAGATACTGGTAAAGGGGCTTTCACATTTTTTAAATATGAAAATTGGTTGAAAGCTTTTTTTCATGTATAGGAAGAAAGATCAAAAGGAACCGGGGAAAGATTATGCTGCTGGTAGGCGTTGACGTGTAATGTACTATGTGTTCTTTTGATCTGATAGCTCATGATAGGTTTAGTTGGTTACCATGGTTTCATTTCATTTCCCGCAAACCTTGTGCTATTTGGAATAAGTGGAAAATAATGTTCTGCAGAATAATTTTTCAAAAATGTTTTCCTGCTTCTCTTAGTTAAGATTATGATCACTTTTTGGAAATTTTCTGGATATAAGAGTAGGTGATAAATCACATGACAACAATAGAATTTAGAAGTCTTACAAGATCAGAAAATTGATACTGATAAAGAGGATAGGATAATTTACTTAAACATGTAATACCATGTTATCAGGGCCATGAGCTTTTAAAAAAATATTCCAGTTTATATGAAGTAACTTCAGGTCAAATATGCTTTAATAAAACAAACTATAGAAAATAATTGATATGACCCAGTAAGGAGTGGTTAGTTGAAAGCATTCCTTACTTGAAAAAAGTAGATGGGGTGCCTGGGTGGCTCTTGGTTTTGGTTCAGGTCATGGTCTCAGGGTTCATGAGATTCTTGGGATTCTCTCTCTTCCTTCTCTCTCTGTCCCCCACCCCTCAACTCATGCATACACTCACTTGCACACACACACTCTCTCTCTCAAATAAATAAACTTAAAGTAAAAGGTAGATGTGTTCCTAAAAATGGGCTGCAAATTGAACCATATTGTAAATGCACAAGAGAACTAGCTGTTTAGACATTTGTTTTTTCCTAACACCTATACAATACAGAAAACATTAAAAATGTAGAAAAGCAAAAAATAACCTTTTAATTTCACTTCCCAAAGATAATCACTGTTAAAAGTTGTGGTGTATGAAATTCTGGTACTTTCCAGGGTTTCATAAATCATAAAATAATCATATAATGGTTATATGATTTATATAATGACTGAATGGTTTCATGTCAAGTACACTATTTTATGGTATATTTCTTCAGTTAGCAGTACATCGGGAACATTTTCCATGTCAATAAATATACGATAAGTTTGCTATTTGAATTAATTTTTCATAAGGTAAAGTTTCACCCCCTGGTTTTTTATTTTCACTTATTATATTTACTTATTTAAATTTGGGTCCATCATAAACTTTTTTTTATTAATGTGCACTATAGAAAATACGTAAAATGCATAAAAGTGGGAAAAGAAAAATATTACCTTTATAGTCTCGCTGCCCCCCAAATAAATAGTATTTTTATCCTTTTTCAGAAGTATTTTTTGTTGTTGCTTTGTTTTCGAAAAGTTGTTCTGATACTCTTCTGGGTGGTGGGGATACAAGGATGAACACAACAAATAAGATCCCTGGCCTTGTGGAGTTTATCAGGTAGAGGATTCAGTTTAACGCAGTTGGCTCACAAATGTATAGTTAAAACCGGAGGTGAGTGCTGTGGAGGGCAAGTGCAGGGTGCTGTGACTGTATGAAGAATCTGATCCAAGTCCGTGGAATTGCAGTCATGGAAGGCCCTTCTGAGAAGGCAAGCCTGATGTGAGAGCTGAAGGCTATGTTCAAATGAAGTAAGGTAAAAGAGCAGGAGGGTGGGGAGAGAAAGACGGGGCAGAAGGAGTCTCCTGTGGCTCTGTGGCAAGGAGGGCAGAGAGGGAGCTTCGAGAGTGAAGGCATGAGGCTGCCTGATCTGCTTCCTCTGCGCCATATGAAGGAGTTTGCTCTTTATCCCGAGAGTCGTGGGGAACTGGACCAAGTTTTAAGCTGGGCTGTCATATGGCCCAAGTTTGAATTTCTTTTTGGATTCAGTAGGAAAAACAGCCAAAGGGGATCACTAGTTCAGGCAACACAAGCAAGTTACTTGTTATATTGTCTCTTTGTGACCTGTTCATTGCCCTGTTAATTCTTTAATATATTATGCATGCAAACATTTATCGTATTGTGTGTGCTTTCTCTATTTTTCTTGCTTTGTAAACATTTTTTAAAGTTTGTTTATTTATTTATTTATTTATTTATTTATTTATTTATTTATTAGAGAGAGAGAGAGAAAGGGTCAAAGAGACAGGGAGAGAGAGAATCCCAAGCAAGCTCCACACTATCAGCGTATAGCCTGACACGGGGCTCAGTTGCACGAACCGTGAGATTATGACCTGAACTGAAATCAAGAGTGAGATGCCTAACCGAAAGCGCCACCCAGGCTCCTCTTTCTTGGTTCTGACACGAAATTATTTTAATTGTACATGGTCATATTTTCAGTGAATCTTTTTCTTAATGACTTACTCCACTTTTTTTTAGTGGAAAGTACTAACTCTATAAGATATTTGATAAACTGGTTCTCTTCGGGATTTTATGGTGTATTTTATACATTTAACTTTTTAATTGCCCACTAACTTATTTTGATATCAATGAGGCACATGTTTCCCAAACTGTATTCTAGCTAATACTTTAAGATATGAATGAGTCAGAGAAGTAAGGTAAAATAAATTCAGAAATTGGTGTATATTATATCCCTGCCTAGAAGATTTTAAGGTTCTGAGAAGTCTTAGAGTAAAGCAAAATGAACATATGCATACAAAACAATAGTTTATTCAACTTTTTGTATTTTCCTAATTTTTAACCACAAATAGCACTTACTGACATCTCAGAATACCATAGATAATTCTAAGTAAATTTACTTGCTAATTGTGGTTCAAATTCTAAGTAGTACTTTCTTTCATGGTTGTTGGGGATTATTCTGAACATCATACTGACTATGGTACTATGGAGCTTCACAAGCTTCTCAAAATTGAATTTATTTTAATATCCTTTTTTTTAATGTTTATTTTATTTTTGAGAAAGAGAGAGACAGAGCATGAGCAGGAGAGGGGCAGAGAGAGAGGAAGACACAGAATCTGAAGCAGGCTCCAGGCTCTGAGCTCTCAGCACAGAGCTCAACACAGGGCTCGAACTCGTGAATCTTGAGATCATGATCTGAGTTAAAGCCAGACATATAACTGACCGAGCCACCCAGGTGTCCCTGAATTTAACTATCCTTAAACCTTAGTCAGAAAGACATGGTTAGTCATGTAAATCAGGTACTGTTTTTTTTCTGTAAAGGATCCAATAGTAAATATTAAAGTCTTTACAGGCCAATTGAGAGTATTTTGTTATGTAGATACTTATTTAGCCATTTAAAAATGTAGCCATTTAAAAATATAAAAATATAAAATCCATTTTTAGCTTACTAGCCACGCAAAAACACGTAAGAGCCTGGATTTAGCCAGTGAGCTATATTGCTGGCCCCTGATGTAGACTGCTCTCTGTATTATCGTCACTACATTTGGCCAATTTTTGGCCTCCTTGTGCATTCTAGAGTTGACACATACTGGGTCAGGGCCACAAGGAGAAGATACTTACAGGATGTTAATGTTTTCACTTTCACTTTGCTTTTGTTGTTCAAATGTAATTTCTATTATTTTTATCAGTGATTTTAACACGTTAAGTTTTTATCAGTGATTTTAAAACCAAGTAACAGTAATTTGAAAACTCATCCAAACCATGACTCTCTAATTTGTAATATACCATGTGTGTTCTCTCCTGTGGCCCTACCTTTTCAGCTGCCAAAATTTTTCCGCTGCTAGGCCTCCTGTAACACTTTTTCATGCAAAAAGATCCTACTGGCTTAAATGCACATTTGGAAAGAAATGAGAAAAATAGCAACAAGTGTGGGAGCCTAGGAGGCAAAGGACCCTGTCCCAGTGACAAGCCAAGAAGTTTAAAGTTCTGACTCCCTGGAAATTTCTTGAGAATTTGATTCCAGCAAAATAAATTATGATTTTTACCATATTATTATAACAGACAAAACGAAAACATATTTTGGGGTGGTAATATTCAGATAGTGAAAAATATTGTAGGGACTTCCTGTTTATATGTTACTTTGGCTCTTACTTTGTTACTGTTGTAGAATTCTTAGACAAGGCTCAGTAGTGGCAGCTGCTGGAAGAAAGTTTTTCATAGTATTACTTTTTAAAAATTTTATATTATACTCAGGAAAACATAACCTCATATAAGAGAATCCCCCAAATACCAGAAACAAAAGTAGACTATCTGTGCAGCGAGGACTGAGAATTGGGCTTAGGTTTGACTGTAAGTTACTGAATAAGAAGTGTATTATACAGAATAGATGGTTATTTTTCTCCCACATTCCAGAAATCTGGAGGTATTTCAAGGCTGGTGTGGCCCTTTTTAACAAGGTAAGGGATACAGACTAGTTCCATCCTGTTGCTTTCCCGTGTGTGGCTTCCAAGTTTATCTCACGTGACACCAGACTTCACATCCACATTCCCGCTGAGAAGGCAGAAGGGGTGAAAATTCATACCACTTTCACTTCTCATTGGTTGCTCCTGAAAGCAAGGCAAGGGAAGCTGAGAGATGTGGTCTGCAGTGTAGGGAGCCAGGTTCACACCTCAAGAGTGAGGGTCTGTTATGGAGGAAGATAATGGAAGATCGTCAGTAGCCTTTGATGCAGAAGCAAAAGATGAGTTGTTGTCAGATTTTGTCTTAAAGGCACATTGTTCATTTTGGGAAATATGAAAAGCTGGGTTTTCTTTCCTTCCTCCTCCCCTACCCTTTTCACCACACACATCTCCTTTTGTTGATAGTCCTAGAAGAGAATACTTTGTGATCAGTTCAGAGAAGCCTGGTCTCTAGCTTGCCAGAGCTATCTCATCTAGTAAGCTTTCAGTTCTACTGTGATTATTTTTGTATTTTTATCAAGTTACGGGTTTTTTTCTTTCCAAAATAGAAGTACATAATACTTCTAGATAGCCACTAGATAGGTCGATGAAACTTTTCATTGCTTTATGAACTACTATGGGAGATGAAGCTGAGCTTTGGAGTGTTTTAATGTTTTTTTAATTCTTGTGCCAATAGCACTAACATATTTTAGAAATGTCTGGGGAAAAAATTCACATAGGTATATGTATATCATACACACACACACACACACACACACACACTTACCACCCCACATATACCCAGATTTCTTTCTCTAAAGATAATTTTGCCATGATCCTTAGACAAATATCAATCTTTCTTCACTTATCCTGCCAGTTGTCCAAGGCTAGGCTTCTCCTCTGCCAATATACAAAAGAATGAATGCGTGTTCTCTCAGATTATAATGTATAAAGTAATAAAAATGCAGTAAGTGTACAAAGTGATTAAAATATTTTTTTCAGGAAAAACTGTCTATTCTCTAAATTTCAGTGGATTTCAGAAACTGGAACATCCATTTGGAATAAGAAAGATTCTTTGAATAAGTACAAAGTTCCAAATAATTCTCCAACTTTCTGTAGTCAGATTTTGCCAGAACACAGATTTCAGAATTTCATAACACACCAATTTTAGAATTTGCCAGAATATATTGATAGAAAATGGGAAAGGAAAATATCTTCTCTGCTTCCTTCTTCACTCCCCTATTCTTTCATATTTATTTATAAGCCATTTTACTAAAGTATATATATGTGATTTGAATATTGACATGGTGCAGATTAAGTATGATTTATACCATTATGTGATACATGTATGTATGTGTGTATACGTGTGTGTGTGTGTGTGTGTGTGTGTGTGTGTGTGTATATGGTGGTGATATACTTTAAAATTTAGCTAGTTGAGTGCTTGTTTCAGCAGCACATACACTAAAATTTGACTAGTTCAGTCTGACATTTGGTCAACAAATAATGAGTTTTGACGATTTACTGATGAGCAGAATTAAGTACAGTGATGTTAGAAGCAGGTACATATTAAATTCCTGCACCGATCTAATTAAACTGCCCTCCTTGCCCCAGCCAAATGTCACCTTCCAACAAAGGTTAGGAAGAGATGACAAGTAGGTGACATTATGTCTTGAAAACAGAAAGAAATCAAATTTGTACTTATGATTGGGAAGAAGGAAGAGAACATGGATGAAGATGTGAAGAAACGAGGTTTGTGGTTTTTTCTCTTACAAACTTAATCTTTGTTATATTCAATAAATAGGGAAGTTAATGAGTTATGTAGCAGATCCGGTTCTATCTCAGGAATATAAACTAGGTTCTTTATACTCCATTGGGGTGAAATCTATCTGTCTGTCTGTCTATCTATCTATCTATCTATCTATCTATATCATATATCCTACATAAAGGAGCATGGTGTTTTTTTTTTTAATTTTAGATTTGGCTTTAATGACTTCTTAATTTTTAAATTTTCCAACTTCTATGAGTAAAAAAATATTGCAGCCAAAAATAGTTAAGGACTTCATAAATGTCCTTCATAAAGCATTTGTGGATGTAGCTTTAGAGTTGATTTAATTAATTGGTGAAGCCTTTTGTTTTCGCCTTGTGTCGGAAATGTTCCAGTGTCTAGATTTTGGTCACATTCATTTCTGTCTTCTGACTGAAGATAAAATACATATTCAGCCTTCCACAGTCAATAAAAATAAACAATTTCCATGAATTGCTTTGAGGGGAAAATGGAAACTCTGCATGTATACTCAATAATTATAGTAGAATCTTTCAGATTTCAGAAACTTTGTATTTTTCAAATAGCCATATGTACATTATATCGGTTAAGAATAATAACTTCTAGGGGCGCCTGGGTGGCTCAGTTGGTTAAGTGACCCACTTCGGCTCAGGTCATGATCTCACAGTTCGTGAGTTTGAGCCCCGCGTCGGGCTCTGTGCTGACAGCTCAGAGCGTGGAGCCTGCTTCGTGTTCTGTGTCTGCCCCCCCCCCCCCACCGGCTCTCTCCCCATCCCATGCTTCTGCTCTGTCTCTTTCTGTCTCTCAATAGTAAATAAACGTTAAAAAAATTTTTTTAAGAATAATAACTTCTGGGGCGCCTGGGTGGCCCAGTCGGTTAAGCATCCGACTTCAGCCAGGTCACGATCTCGCGGTCCGTGGGTTCGAGCCCCGCGTCAGGCTCTGGGCTGATGGCTCAGAGCCTGGAGCCTGTTTCCGATTCTGTGTCTCCCTCTCTCTCTGCCCCTCCCCCATTCATGCTCTGTCTCTCTCTGTCCCAAAAATAAATAAAAAACGTTGAAAAAAAAATTTTTAAAAAAAAGAATAATAACTTCTGTTGTCTTATATGAAGAAATATTTTGGGATTTACTTAAGAAAGAGAGTTATTTGTCTCAGTGGAGTATCTTTTTAGCAATCATAATTTACACCCTCATTTTCCTGAACTACATGTATAGACACATACATGTATTTTTAAACTCTCTTAATTTTCAGATGTAGAGTACATTATTGCTTACTTTGTGCACATTGTTGTACATAGGTTCTCTAGAACTCTTTCATCTTGCATAACTAAAACTCTGTACTCACCTAACGACGACTCTCCCTTTCTTCCTTCCCCCAGACGCTGGCAACTGCCAATCTTCTTTCTGTTTTTATCGGTTTGATTACTTTAGATACTTGATGTAAGTAGAATTATGTAGTATTTGCTTTTTTTTTTGTATTTGCCTCAGATTTCTTTTGTATCCATTCATCTTTGATGGATATTGAGTTTGCTTTCGCATCTTGCTTACTGTGAATAATGCTGTAGTGTTCACGGATGTGCAAATATCTCTTGGAAGTCTGTTGTCAGTTCTTTTGGACATGTACTCGAAAATAAGGTTGCTGGGTCATGTGGTAGTTCTCTTTTTAATTTCCTGGGCAACCTCCATACTGTTTTTCCATAGCGGCTGCCCCATTACAATCCTGCCAACAGTGACACAAGGGTTCCACTTTGTCCACATCCTCACCAACCCTTGCCATTTTGTTTTATTGATAGCGGCCATCCTAACAGGTATAAGGTGGTTAATCAGAACCATCATTGTGGCTCTGATTTGTGTTTCTCTGATGTTTAGTGAAGTTGAGAATCTTTTCATATGCATGTTGTCTATGTCTTCTTTGGAGAACTGTTTATTCAAGTCCTTTGCCCACTGTTTAATCATGCTATTATCTCTTAAATCGCACTGTATGGGTTCTTTTTATATTCTGGATGTTAACCCCTTATGTGATATGCAGCTTGTGTGTATTTTCTCTCCTTCCATAGGTTACCTTTCACTCTGTTGATTGCTTCCTTTGCCGTGTAGAAGTTTTTAAGTTTGATGTAATCCCCTTTGTCTATTTTTGTTTTAGTTACTTGTGCTTTTGGTGTTCTAGCCAAGAAACCATTGCCTGTTCCACTGTCCTGAAGCTTTTTCTTTGTGTTTTCTTACAGGAGTTTTCTATTTTCAGGTATTACGTTTAGGTCTTTAATCCATTTTGAGTTAATTTGTGTAGATGGTATAAGATGAGGGCCCATCTTCATTCTTTTGCATGTGGATATCCAGTTTTCCCAGCACTGTTTGTTGAAAAGACTATTCTTGCCCCATTGTATAGCCTTGGCACCCTTGTCAAAGATCATTTGACATACATGCCAATTCCTTTCTGGGTTCTTCATTCTGTTCCATTTGTCTCGATGTCTGTCTTTAGAGTGGCTAAGTGCTTGTCAATCTTGATGGCATTTTCAAAAAAACCAGCTGTTTGTTTCATTGATTGTTTTTCAATTGTTTTTTTTTTAATGTTTATTTTATTTCTTTTGAGGGTGGGAGGGGCAAAGAGAGAGATCGAGAGAGAATCCCATGCAGTCTCCACGCTGTCAGTGTAGAGCCCTATGTGGGGCTCCGTCCCACAAACCACGAGATCGTGACCTGAACCAAAATCAAGAGTAGGATGCTCAACTCTTTTTACGGGTTTGAATTTTTCTACATATAAGTCATCTCCTATAGCATTTGTCTTTCCCTGATGTATCTTGTTTACTGCAGTGTGCCCAAGGTTTATTCATGTTGTCACAAATGGCAAGAAATCCTCCTTTCTCGTGGCTGAATAATATGCCGTTGTGTATATATACCACTTCTTTTTTTTATCCATTTATCCATTTGATGGACATTTGACTTGTTTCCATATATTTGCTATCGTGAAAAATGCTGGGGTCAACATGAAAGTGCATGCATCTCGTTAAGATCCTGTTTTCATTTCTTTTGGGTATATATCGAGAATCAGAATTGCTAGATTGTATGGTAGATTTCTAATTTTTTTAAGGAAACTCCATATTGTTTTCTGTAGTGGTTGGACCAATTTACATGCTCATCAGTAGTGCGTGAGAGTTCCCTTTTTACCACATTCTCGCCAGCACCTGTTGTCTCTTGTCTTCTTGATGGCTACCATTCCAAAAGGTGTGAAGTGACATCTCCTCGTGGTGTTTTGCATTTCTCTGATGGTAGTGATATTGAACATCTGTTCATCTGCCTGTTGGCCATTTTGATGTCCTCTTTGGAAAAATGTCTTTTTGGCTCTTCTGCCCATTTTTTAATTGGATTCTTTGGTTTTTTTAAAGTTTTATGAGTTCTTTATATATTTTGGATATTGGCCCCTTATTTGACATATGGTTTGCAAAAATTTCCTCCTATTCTGTAGGAATACAGAATTTTTTTGTTTTGTTTTGTTAATTTTGTTAATTTATTTTGTTAATTGTTTCTTTTACTGTACAGAAGCTTTTGGATTTAATATAGTCCCACTTGTTAATTTTGCTCTTGTTGTATGTACATTTGGTGTCATGTCCAAAAGAATCATTGCCAAGGCCAGTATCATTGAGTTTCTTCCTTGTGTTTCTTTCTAGGAGGTTTTGGTGTCAGTTCTTATATTTAAGTCTGTGATCCATTTTGAGCTAATTTTTGTGAGTCGTGTGAGATAGAGGCCCAATTTCATTGGTCTGCATGTGTTTCTCCAGTTTTCCCAGCATCATTTGTTAAAGAGACTGCGCTTTCCCATTGGGTATTCTTAGATCCTTTGTTGAAGATTAGTTGACCAAACTTTTCTAATTATTCTTTAGCTCCAAAATTTCTGTGTGGTTCTTTGTAAGGGTTTCTATCTCTCTGTTGATATTCTCTTTTTTTTTTTCACATAACATTTTCCTGATTTTGTTTCATTTAGTTTTATTTAAAAAAAATTTTTTTTTAAATGTTTACTTATTTTTGGGAGAGAGAGTGTGAGCAGGGGAGGGGCAGAGAGAGAGGGAGACACAGAGTCCAAAGCAGGCTCCAGACTCTGAGCTGCCAGCACAGAGCCGAGGTGGGGCTCGAACCCACGAACCGTGAGATCATGACCTGAGCCAAAGTTGGATGCTGAACCGACGGAGCCACCCAGGTGCCCCGTATTTCGTTTAGTTTTGTGTCTGTGCTCTCTTTAAATCATTCAGCTTCTTTAAGAAAATTACTTTTAATTCGTTGTTATATACTTAATAGATCTCTGTTTCCTTGGGGTTGGTTTCTAGGAATTTCTTTCGTTCTGTTGATTGGGACATGTTCTCCTGGTTCTTCATGTAGTTTGTATTTGTTTGTTTGTTTTCTGAATTTTATGAGCATTTGTAAATACAACCATTTCTTCCAGTCTTTACAGACTGGCCTCATACAGAGGAAGACCTTCTCCAATCAGCCCAGGTAGAGATTTGGAGGGCCTCTGACACTTTTTGGAGGGTATAACTTCTCAGGGCTATGTGCATTTCTCAATTAAAGAGGCGGGGCGCCTGTGTGGCTCAGCTGGTTAAACATCCGACTTCAGCTTCTCAGTTTGTGAGTCTGAGCCCCGAGTCGGGCTCTGTGCTGACAGCTCAGAGCGTGGAGCCTGCTTTGGATTCTGTGTCTCCCTCTCTCTGCTCTGTCTGTCTGTCTCTCTCTCTCTCAAAAGTAAGTAAGCATTAAAAAAAATTTAAAAAGAGGCTTGCCAGTTTCTTTTTCAGGACCTTGTAATCTTTTGTACCATCTGGTATCTGTCTTTGGTACTGCAGGTTCTTGGGTACTCTAGGAGCAAGCTGCTTGTCTCTCCTTATTCTCACCAGCCTCCAAGCATCTAAAGTGTACCTTCCCAAATCAGGCAAGACAGGTACCATTCCCTTGGGCAACTCTCAGAAAAGCCAGAGCACTGGATACATGCCCCACTCTTCTCCCTTCTCCTGAGGGAAAAGTAACAAATTGGACACTCTCCCTTGTTTTCAGAACCTCCCCGCCTCCACGGGCATCTAACCTGTGCCAGTTATCTTAGTACTCTGAATCAGGTGAGATAGTAACCAGTCCCTCAGGCAGCCCTCCAAAAGCCAGGATATTGGAAACATGTTCCACTCTTTTTCCTCCACACCCACCCTTAGGGGAGAAGCCACAAGCCAAGCTCAACGGTGCTGTCTTGGGGAAGGGGCACTCATAGATAAGGTGAAGTAGCCCTTCTTACCTGTTTCAGTGAGGCTGTCATGGTTTTGCACTTGCCTGGGGTACTGCAATTTCTTAAATGGGTTCTGGAGTTGTCATAAGAGAATCTTAGTCCATATGTTGTTCATTCAGTGGTTCTGTGGAGTACGGTCTGGGACTTCCTCTCCATCCATCTTGCTCTTACGTATCTTTTATATACATTATCCTTATCTTATTAAATATACTGCATGTTTCTTTTGGTTTGTCTTCCCACCCGTGACCCCTTGAAGTGTCCTGTCTTCCTGGAGTCTAGTAGAACAGATCTCCTATGAATATCTTATGATGTCCTTAGGCTAAAATAGCTGCCCTCTGGCTCTTGTCATTGTTCTGCGTGAATGTTTCTCCCTCCTGTTCCTCATCTGCTCATTTCAGACAGTTGTGTTAGCTTTTGGCCCTGCTTCTGTTCTCAATTGTGGCCATTCTCCAAGCTACAAATTGGCTCATCCTGCTAAGTCTTTCAAAATTTTTCTTAAGGGTTCCATTGATGTTTGCTGTCAGATTTTGAGGCTCACTTAGAAATCTATTCATGACTCAGGTGTTTTTATTTTTAGGGATGGTACCTAATGTTCAAGATTATATTTGAGTCTCTACTGAATATATTTATGCCAGGTACTGTTGATCACATGGTTATTAACTTATTTTCAGAAAAGATCTTCACGTGTTCCCAGAGCATACCTAAGAACAAGTTCCCACCTACAGTAATAATCTATTTACATGTGTGTCTTTACAAATGAATTGTAAATTCCTTCAGGGCAGGAACTAAGTCTTATTTGTTTGGTTTCCTTGAACCTCATGCACTGCTTGGTGCATACTGTGTTTATTTAATAAAATTGCATTAGAGAACTGTCAGACCTAGAATGCCTCCCTGTGATACGCTTCCTTATAAGTAGGAACTAAAGAAAGATATTTTTCATTCTATTTATTGCTCTTAACTAAGGATATCTTAAGTGGACAGATTCATGTTTCTTTTGCTGTTTTGCTCTAAAAGATACATAACCCAATCGTTGGGCTTTATTTCTGGCCCTGTGGTTTTATTTTTTATTTTATTATTTTTTTTATTTTTAGAGAGAAAGAGCAAGCGTTCATGCCAGTGGAGGAGAGGGGCAGAGGGGGAGAGAGACAGAGAATCTTTTTTTTTTTTTTAAGTTATTTGAGAGAGTGCACACGAATGGGGGAGGGGCAGATAGGGAGAGAGAATCCCAAGCAGGCTAATGCGGGGCTCGAACCCATGAACCGTGAAATCATAACCTGAGCTGAAATTAAGAGTTGGATTCTTAACCAACTAAGCCACCCAGGTACCCCAAGAGAGAGAGGCTCCATGCTCAGTGCAGAGCCCAACGTGGGGCTCGATCCCACAACCCTGGGATCATGACCTGAGCTGAAAATCAAGAATTGGACATCAACCAACTGAGCCACGCAGGCACCCCAGCCCTGTGGTTTTAAGTCGGTAGATATGGGGGGCACCTGGGTGGCTCAGTTGGCTGAACACCCAACTTCAGCTCAGGTCATGATCTCGTAGTTCATGGGTTCGAGCCCCAGGTTGGGCTCTGTGCTGATAGCTCGGAGCCTAAAGCCTGCTTTGGATTCTGTGTCTCCCTCTCTCTCTGCCCTTCACCCTGCTCATGCTTTCTCTCTCTCTCTCTCTCTCTCTCTCTCTCTCTCTCTCAAAGATAAATAAACATAAAAAAATTTTTTTTTAATCAGTAGATACGGTCAGTGGTTCAGAATGTGGCTTTGCAGTCAGACAGTCCTAGATTAATAGTCTGGTTCCAGTATTTTCTGCATAACTTTGGGCAAATTATTTACCTCCCTTAAGTCTGTTTCCTTATCAATAAAATGAGGATGTAATAATAATAATTCATACTAGTTGAAGGATTATTTGGGATACGGCATGCATAGTACCTAGCACAGAACATTCAAAAATAGCAAATAGTACTATAAAAATGAACACACACAGATACATTGTGTATTACATTTTAAACCTTTTGCTTATTAGCATTAAAAGTCAATGAGTGGCAACCAGGGCTATGTTGATAATTCTTTGTTTCCAACTAACAGGTTGATTATATCTGATGCTTACATCTTAATTAGACATGAGAGGCTATTTCAGAACAACCCCAGAAACAAAAAAAGCAATTACAAATTTCATTTATTGCTTTGCCACAGCCTGAAATCCTAGTCTAGTTGCATTCAAAATCTGACAAGAACAGTATCCATCAGTTTAAAAGTGATGCTTTATAAAAACTGAGACATCCAAACACAAAAGAATATATGCTGCATAATTCCATTTCCATGAAATAGAAAATTATAGTGACAGAAAGCAGATACGCGGTTGAATAGAATAAGGGACAAAGAAATAGGCCACAAGAGGACATGAGGGTACTTTGGGGATGTTGGGAAATGTTCTGAATCTTGACTGTGATAGTATCTGTCAAAACTCATTGAATTGTGCACTTCAGATGGAGGTAGTTTGTTGTGTATGAATTATACATTAAGAAATTGATTTTTTAAAGTGAGGCATTTTTATGCTACACTTTCTGTAGTAATTTGCTGATTGTTAATAACCACTAGGTGATAAACTTAAAGGTGTATATTTAATCAAATTTAGGCCTGTTTCTGCTCGTCTACAACAACATCCTACTTGTCTGGAAGTCAGATGGTTGGCAGCCTCAGGTCTCTAAAATACAGCCAGGAGGCTGGGAATGAGGGGAAAGGCCTTTGAGTGGCTAAAGAGCGGCTATGGAGCCCATGTGTTGATGGCCAAGGAATGGTCAGTAATCCCCATTAGAGTCTACTTAATACAGCTTTCTGTCAGATATTGGTAAAATTCCCTTTTTGTTTTTCAAGCTTACAGCAGATAAAAAGTAACAAAAGGTGAACACATGCGATAACATGCAAGGTGATTTAAAAATATAAACTAGGGGCACCTGGTTGACTCAGTCGGTGGAGCATCTGACTCTTGATTTCAGCTCAGGTCGAGCCCTACATCGGGTTGTCAGATCGAGCCCTACATTGCGCTCTGTGCTGAGCGGAGCCTGTTTCAGATTTTCTTTCTCTCCCTCTGCCCCTCTCCCCAACTCACACTGGTGCTCTCTCTCAAAATAAAAATAAATGAATAAATAAATAAAATAGTTTTTAAAATATATATAAAACTCAATTCAAGAACTGAAAGTTCAGTAATGGGCAATGTAGGGGCACCTAGGTGGCTCAGTTGGTTAGGCATCTGACTTTGGTTCAGGTCATGGTCTCACTGTTTGTGGGTTTGAGCCCTGCATCGGGCTCTGTGCTGACGGCTGGGAGCCTGGAGCCTGCTTCAGATTCTGTGTCTCCCTCTGTCTCTGCCCCTCCCCTGCTTGCGCTCTGTCTTCTCTCAAAAATAAGTAAACATTAAACAAATTTTTTTTTAAATAATAATTGAGGGCAATGTAGATTGGAGGTTCACTCAATATACCACAATAGCCAATGAGAGAGTTCCATATTCAGACACTAAACTTTTAGTTATATATTCATGATAATGAAACTTAATATTTAAGAAAATATTAAATTGTATTAATTGTTAACTCTAATATTTAAAAAATTATAGGAGGGGCGCCTGGGTGGCTCAGTCGGTTAAGCATCCTTCTTCAGCTCAGGTCATGATCTCGCAGTTTGTGAGTTCAAGCCCTGCATCAGGCTCTGTGTGCTGACAGCTCAGAGCCTGGAGCCTGCTTCTGCTTCTGTGTCTCCCTCTCTTTCTGCCCCTAACCCACTCACATTCTGTCTCTGTCTCTCTCAAAAATAAATACACATTTAAAAAAATTAAAAGGGGCGCCTGGGTGGCGCAGTCGGTTAAGCGTCCGACTTCAGCCAGGTCACGATCTCGCGGTCCATGAGTTCGAGCCCCGCGTCGGGCTCTGGGCTGATGGCTCAGAGCCTGGAGCCTGTTTCCGATTCTGTGTCTCCCTCTCTCTGCCCCTCCCCCGTTCATGCTCTGTCTCTCTCTGTCCCAAAAATAAATAAAAAACGTTGAAAAAAAAAATAAAAAAAATTAAAAAAAATAAAATAAAATAATAAAAAATTATAGGAGTGCCCGAGCCTGGGTGGGTCAGTTGGTTAAGCATCCGGCTCTTGATTTCGGCTCAGGTCATGATTTCGCTGTTCATGAGATTGAGCCCTGTGTTGGACTCTGCAGTGACAGCGTGGAACCTGCTTGGGATTCTCTTTCTTCCTCTCTTTCTGCCGCTCCCCCTCTCATGCTCTCTCTCTCTCTCAAAGTAAAGAAAGAAAGAAACTTAAAAAAATATTAAGTTAGGGGAGCTTGAGTGGCTTAGTCGGTTGAGCGTCTCACTTTGCCTCAGGTCATGATCTTGTGATTCATGAGTTTGAGCCCTACATTGGGCTGTCAGCACAGAGCCCGCTTTAGATCCTTTGTCCCCCTCTCTCTGCCCCTCCCCCACTTGTGCACATGCATGTGCGTGCTCTCTCTCTCAAAAATAAACACTTAAAAAATACTAAATTATAGTCCCTGTGTGATACCTAGAATTGTTTATACAAAAAATGGTTAAAGAAAACATTTTGTTGTTTAAGAGGATTAAGTAGTAGGAATCTGCAAAACACATAAATGAGTGTGTAAACACACACACACTTATGTATATGTATAGAATTCTGCAAGGACTCACATATATAACTCCATGCTCTTATAAACTTCTGTTGTAATGTGATTTTTTTTTTTTTTTATATCCTGAAGTAGTGGACTCATGGAAACAAGGTTTTATAAGCTTTTAGTGGCACTAAGCACCAGCTCTTGAATAAGCCAAATCTGTTGTTAATTATATGAATACACTCATCATTTCTGGACCCATCCTGTTTTAAAAAGATTAAAATGTGTGTATAATATGTTCTGTAAGTGCACATGCATTTACTTATTGGCTGGATAGAATACTTAATATTGTTTCTTTGATAGTAAAATGAAAATAGTGTAGTAGAAATTATTTTAATTGGTTCACTGTATTAGAAAAGTTGTTTTTCATTTATTTGCTCCCAATTGTCAGTATGGAAACCATTACAGTTCTGTAAGTGACAAACACTATGCCTGATAATTACCACATCTTTCTTAGTTATGCCCTACAAAATTAATAACCTTCTCACATTTTGGCAATTCTGTGTTTACTCACATGTATTTTTTTTTTTAATTTTTTTTTTTTTCAACGTTTATTTATTTTTGGGACAGAGAGAGACAGAGCATGAACGGGCGAGGGGCAGAGAGAGAGGGAGACACAGAATCGGAAACAGGCTCCAGGCTCCGAGCCATCAGCCCAGAGCCTGACGCGGGGCTCGAACTCACGGACCGCGAGATCGTGACCTGGCTGAAGTCGGAGGCTTAACCGACTGCGCCACCCAGGCGCCCCTACTCACATGTATTTTTTAGAATCTTTTTTATTGTTACATTCAGTTGGCCATCTTAGGGGTAAATTATGAAAGCATTAATCAAGCCCTTATTAATTCTATTCTAATAATTCTATTCAGCAGCTGATTAGTTAGGGTCTAATATGTGCAACACACTATATCAGTCTCTAGTGCTTTCGAAATAAAACTAATAACTGATTCTCAAGGGTTCAGGATTTGCTAAAGTGTTTGGACTTTTTCTTATGGCAATAGTGAACGATTAACAATTTTCAAAAGGGACAAAAGGGAAAATAGTATGATAGGATCTCTCTTGGAACAAACTCTCGTGGCTGTAGGCAGAATGGGCAGAGTTTGCGTGGACTCAGATCAGTCAATCAATAAAAGTTTAAATGTAGAGGGAGATTGAAGAATCTCAGATAATTATGAAAGTTTAGGCAGGAGTTGACTGTGTGGGTGGTGGTTCTCTTAAGGGGTGTTGGAGAAGGAACAGTTTTCTGAAGGGAGAAGAGATGAGAGGATGAATTTGGTTGAGGACCATTTTGGTCTGACAGTGCTTAGCAATAGTGGGGAGCACAGTACACGCGGACTCATGTTGAGCCAGGAGGCTTTCCAGAAAAAAGCTATAAAGCAGCCAGTACTAATGCAGATAAAGAACCATTTGACTTTAAACAGTGGGTTGGATTTTTTTGATTATTATTTTGTTTTGTTTGGGACTTTGGGGTTTTTATGAGCCTCTCTATTTCACTGTGGAGGAACTTGAACATCTTCCTTGCTACATCGATAACGTGAGGGGATTGGATTAGACGGGTGTTTCCCAGACTTTAAGCCATATAGGGATTACCTCGGGATCTTGTTAACAATGCAGATTCTGAATCTGATGGTATGGAGCCTGGGGGCCTGGATTTACAACAAAGAATTCGACAATCACAAAGATCTCTTCTGTCTTTTGAGTCTTCCCTTTTAGACCCAAGAGTTTTGTAAAATAAGAGAAGACAGAATCCTTACACTTTAACTCATTCAACATACAGTTTTATTTCATGATTGGTAGATAAGCCAGCAGCTGTAGGTAAAGTTTAACAAAGCACATAATTAATAGCTCTGCCAGGTATTATGGTTCTAGAAAATCAAGTCATCTCTCTCCTTCCACGTATGTTTGATTGGGCCATATGCATTTTATTATCCTAACATGTTCTCATTTTAAAAATCTTTTATTGGGGCGCCTGGGTGACGCAGTCGGTCAAGCGTCCGACTTCAGCCAGGTCACGATCTCGCGGTGCGGGAGTTCGAGCCCCGCATCGGGCTCTGGGCTGATGGCTCAGAGCCTGGAGCCTGTTTCCGATTCTGTGTCTCCCTCTCTCTCTGCCCCTCCCCTGTTCATGCTCTGTCTCTCTCTGTCCCAAAAATAAATAAATGTTGAAAAAAAAATAAAAAAATAAATCTTTTACTATAACTTAGTTAGCTGTCAGATTGAATAGTACACTGAAATATGAGGTGTGTTTTTGAGATGGCACAAAACCTCTCTTTTGGAATGACACTGACATACTTGCTCAAAAATAAATGATCTTTCCTAACCTTACTGAATCACTAGTCAGATAAAACCGTATCAGTGACTGTGTTACAAGTAATGTATAGCAGTGAGTTTTAATTTGTTCATGTATTTGGCGGTGACATCCATTAACTTATCCTTGACATTCTGTTTCTGTATAACGATTGTGGTTTAAAAGATTATGATAGCAATGAAGAAGGCTGCAAGTTGGGGGTTGGCAAGACTGAGTAGGTATGGGAAGAAGACATGTCTAGGAGACGTTTTATAAATTTAAAGATGCAAGGTGGTCTCACCAAATTCTTTACTCAACAGAGGTGTTAGCAGTGAATAAGCTTCTCCCTGAATTTAAGGCACTTACAAGGCTTGATCCTCTGGATCCCTATGAAGACCATGCAGTGTAAAATGGCATAAGTCATCAAGACTGGTTCCACTCACAAGGCTTTCACCTGAATTGGGTTTCATTACAACAGTTCTGTTCATTGTATCCTAAAGACACAGCGAGCTCATTCACCAGTGCATGATCAAGAAAGAGTCACTGCATTTCATGGAAGTGAAATTCTAGTAACTATAGTTCTGTTGTAGAGAATGGTCATTTATTAACTTAAGTAAAATTCGAAACATTTCTTAAAGCCATCAGTATGCTAAAATGTTAAATTGCTGCTGCTAAGTGCAGCACTATAAAGGAAAAAAAAGGCATTTCAAAAGACTAACATTCTCTTCAATGACTTCTAAAGACTTAGAGAAGGTATAACTTTATAACAAGAATGTCTCTTTGTTGCCTTTATCTTATTTTATTTTTTAAATTTATTTATTTATTTTGAGAGAGAGCGCCCACAAGCAGGGAGGAGGCAGAGAGAGAGAGGGAGAGAGAAATCCCAAGCAGGCTCCACACTGTCAGTGCAGAGCCCAACAGGGAGCCCGAACTCACGAACTGTGAGTTCATGACCTGAGCCAAAATCAAGAGTCGGATGCTTAACTGACTGAGCCACCCAGGAACCCCTATTATCTTTAATTTAAACAACAGCTTGTTTGGACAGAATATCCTCAGTGTATTTTTTCCTATCCTTAGTACTTAATGGTAATCCATTGTTTCTTGACATTTATTGTTAATGTAAAGAAGTCTGAAAACAATCTTGCTTCCAACCCCTTATATGAAAGTGACACTGGTTCCTGCCTGGTTGTCTAAAAAATTCTTTGTTTACTCTTCAAATTTAGTAATTTAAACCAGGATTTGTTCTCTTTTTTTAAATGTTTATTTATTTTTAAGAGAGAGAGAGAGAGAGAACACGTGCGTGCACACGTGGGGCAGAGAGAGGGGGACAGAGGATCCAAAGCAGGCTCCATGCTGACAGTGGAGAGCCCAGTGTGGGCTCGAACTCACAAACTGTGAGATCAGGCCTGAGCCAAAGTTGGGCGTTCAACCAACTGAGCCACCCAAGCACCCAACCAGGATTTGTTTTAATGTTGATAGTTTTTTTATAAGCTCATCCATGAAACAGTGTGTTCTTTCGGTCTTGAGATTCAGTTCCTTCTTCCTTGCCTAGAATATGTCCCCAAATTCTATTTCTGAATAGTATTTCTATTCCATTTGTTGGCATCTGAACTTGAAGCACAGTTTTTATGGTGGATTGTCTTAGTCTTCAGTGTTTATCCTATATGCCTTAATTGATTTACTCTTGTACTTTTCCTTAGCCATCCAGTTGACTATTTAAGCCTTATCTCTATGCCATTGATTTGCTTTTCAGTCCTATCCATCCCGTTTCCTGTCATTTCTAGTTATTTATTAGATCTGTAGTAATTGTATTGGTATTTAATTTGTTTTTCTTAGCTCTATACTCTCACTTCGTTCTCTTTAAAAACTCACCATTGAATTCTCTTATAAAATTTATATCCTTAAAGTCTATAGTGTAAACCACTTAGAGGGAATCTGTTTCTGATTGCTTTTTCTTCCAGATTTAGGTCTTTGTCATTTGAATGCAATAATTTTATTTTTATTTTTAATTTTCTTTTTTATGTTTATTTATTTTTGAGAGAGAGAGAGAGAGAGAGAGAGAGTCTGAGTGGGGGAGAGGCAGAGAGAGAGGGAGACGCAGAAAATGGGAAGCAGGCTCCACTCTGAGCTGTCAGCACAGAGCCCGATGTGGGGCTCAAACTCATGAACCATGAGATCGTGACCTGAGCCGAAGTCAGACACTTAACCGACTGAGCCACCCAGGTGCCCCTTGAATGCTATAATTAAAAACATACATATTGTGAAATAACACATACAGGAAAGTATGTAAAACTGATATACCCAATTTAAAAATTGATTACATGTAAATATATGTAAATCTATGTAATCCCTACCACATCAATATACATTAATGGTAGTTCAGAAATTCCCCATATTTCTCTTGCTAGTCATTATCCCCCACTTCCACACAATACTTAACTATTGTGCTCGGTTTATAGTTATCTTTTTCATGCTTTTCTTTATAGTCTTACCACCTGTATATATATTCCTGTATAATATATTTAGATTTTGCCTGCCTTTGGACTTTATATAATCAGGCCACATTGTATGTATTCTTTTGTGACTTGTTCTTTTTGCCCACATTATACTTGTAAAAATCCATCCATGTTTTTGCATGTATATGTTTGCTTTCCTTGCTATATAGTATTTCATTATGTATTTTTAAATTTTTTAATGTTTATTTTTGAGAGAGAGAGAGAGAGAGAGAGAGAGAGAGAGAGAGATAGTGGGGGAGGGGCAGAGACAGAGGGAGACAGGGAATCCAAAGCAGGCTCCAGCTCTGAGCTGTCAGCACAGATCCTGATATGGGGCTCAAACTCATGAACCGTGAGATCATGACCTGAGCTGAAGTCAGACACTTAACCGACTGAACCACCCAGGCACCCCTAGTATTTCATTATATTAATCAAGGTTCTCCAAAGAAGCAAAACGAATAGGGTGTGTGTGTGTGTGTATGTGTGTGTGTGTGTGTAGGGGGGGGCATTTATTATAAGCAATTGGCTCATGTGATTATGGGAGCTGGCAAGTCTAAATCTGCAGTGTGGGCTGGTAGGCTTGAGACTTAGGAGGGCCAATGTTGCAGGTACATCCAAAGGCAGTCTGCTGGAAAACCCCCTCTTGCTCAGTGAGGCCAGTCTTTTTGTTATATTCGGGCCTTGAACTGATTGGATGAGGCCTACCCAATTATGGGAGAGCAATCTGCTTTACCCACAGTGCACTGACTTAAATGCAAATCTTCTCTGAAAACACCCTCCAAAGTGACATAAAGTTAACTATCATATATGTGTACTACAGTTTTTCTATTTTACTGGAAATGTGTGGTTTTTAGGTTTAGGCGTTAATGAGCATTACTATTAGAGAGAGAGAGTGTGTGTGTGTCTCCTAGTGCATATAATCAATCGTATTGTCTAGAATATTACCTAGGAATAGGATTGCTACTCCTAGGGAATGCATACATCCAACTTTACTAGAAAATACAAAACCCTTTTGTTAAATGGTATGCCGGGTACTGGTTATGTTAGGTGCTCTGTATCCTTGCCGGTGCTTGGTATTGTCAGACTTGTTAGATTTTACCAATCTAAAGATTTAATTTGGATTTACTGGATTACTCACTGAACACCTTTTCATGTTTACCTTCTTGACGTGGGCTTATTTTTGTCCATTGTATAAGTTTGTATCCTTCAACTTTGATGAATTTTCTTGAATTGTCTATTTTGATTTCTTCCCCTTCCAGTTTCTCTGTTCTCTGTTTTTAGAACTCTTTTAGATATTAGACTTCCTGAATTGATTCTCTATCTTACTTTTTCTCTCCTATTTTCTATCTTACTGATCTTGAAAATTTTTTCAACTTTATCTTCCATTTCTTCCTTTGAATATGCTATATTTTTTCTGCATACTCTATATTCATCCCTTTCTTACAGCATCCTAGTGTTTCTCCTTCAGCTCTCTTTGATTCTCTTTGTTTATCCATCTTTGTCCTTTATCAGAGAGTCTTTCCTCAGATGTCAGGTGGTCCTTGGCTAACTGTTCATATTTATTTGGCACTAAAAAGCTGACTGGTAGTTCTGAAAGCTTGAAAGAAACCAGCCAAGTAGATGGTGATGTTTCTATTCTTAAGTCTTCAGTTGGGCGGATCAGACTTCTAAGAGCAGAATTCTCCAGTCTCCTACCATGAAAAGGTACAACCCTTTTGAGAATCAGGTGACAAAGAAAGATGGAGGTTTCAATCTTCAGTGTTAAAAACTTTTCACTTAATTTTCAGGATAGCACCTCTGCCTTCAACTCTGTCTGGTGTCCCTCTGTTCACTATCTCCTTGTTTTACCCTATCCAGAAAACCAGACTTCAGTCTTCCACCAGAGCCGGGAAGGGGTGGGACTGGAGACAGGATTGGAGAGGGTGGGGGGAATGGCTCACTGCTTCTTAAACAGACCTTCAACAAATTCATCTGTATTCATCCCACCTTCCAGAGCGTGCCAGGTTTAGTTAGGCACATTGACTTGCTTCTTTCACTGAAGGCAATTTACTGTGCCAAGGGAATGTCATCATGAGTTCGCGTATTTTAATACTTTTGCCCCATTTCACCATCCAGAATTCAATGACCAGTTAGACAAAAGTAGTACCCTAACAAAGGCTTCAGATGGAAAAAAATATTTTTAAATTGTACATAGCTATGTTTTCTCTTCCTCAGCCTTTCATTTTTTAGTATTTAAGTGAATGCCTCGTCATATTCTCGTTTCTGTTTTAGCTTTTCAAGGGTGTGTTTATGATTAGATAAATTTATGAGATGCTCGTATTTCATCATTAGATTACCATCTTTGATTTGGGTAAACAAAACACAAATATATATTTATGACAAATAAAATTGTTCTTGTATGTTGGTTTCTGGAAATAGTTCTAACATCTTATTGTTAACTTAGACAAGTGTGTTGTATATGTTTCTTTGTTTGTTTAACAGAAAACATCTGTTAACTTGGAACTTTCCTTTGAAGAGCTATTTCCCAATACTTTGACCTCAAATCAGAAGTAATCTTGGTTTTAGAAAAAGTAAAGTAAAATCCCAAAGGCTATTCTTTACACATATTTTCATCACTTTGTACCTCTAGACTGTTTTGAGTACGATTTACTTTTAAAAAATAGAAAGGATGGTATTAAAGGTTTTGTTCATTTTTTGAAAGCTAGATGTTACAATTATATATTTTGAAATTCATCTGAATGCAATTGGGCACAGCATTAAACAGCTTTTTTAAACATGAAAACCAAAACCTGAAATCACAGGAGAAAAAGACACTTCTCGAAAGTGGTAATTATGTACAACAGTAGCAGTTCAAAGCAGATGATCCCAGTCTCTCTTTTCTATTCGTTAACTACAGTACCACTTTGGAGAAAATGAATTTTGTTGAACTCTAACTAAGAGAGAGTTGGTCCTGTACAGCTTCAGACATGTTCACCAAAGAATGAACAGCTATTAAAAAGCGAGGGCAGATGCAGGTAATAAATACAAGAAAAGATGAAAAGAAGATTTTCCTGTAAAAATGGAGGAAAATGGTTTAGCTTCGACAGTTTTGACATATCAGTGCTCTCTAGTGTAGAGTTCAGCAGTTGTCCCCAGATCCATGGAACACGTCCTGCCGTCAGTATGGTTACATCGACTGACCTTTTGCCTTTGAATTCAGAGACCTGACTCACAAGTCACAGTGGAAAGACTCATTGCTTTTCCCTCCTCCACCAGCCCCCACTCTGCATTCTGCTATAGTTCCTGTCTGTCTACCCAGGCAGTATAAACTTTTCAGGGACATCTGAAGACAATTCACAAAGAGCTCCTCCTTGCCTTGTGTCGACTGTGAAATCAGCCAGGGCAGAGATATTCCGGTACAAGTTATTTGTGTTACCGGTTGTTTGTTGAGCCCCCTTCAGTGCATGTTTATTGCTTCTCTTTTCTGTTCTACTTTATTGTTTCATGACATGTTCTGTCATTCTCTGCAGAGGCCTAACTAACAGAGAAGGAGAAAGAGAACTACCGTTCATTGAATCTAGTATGTACTTAGCTTTGACTTAAATACGCTTACGTAATCCTCCCAGCCATGTGGAGAAAGATAATGTTATTCCTGTTCTCTAGATGCAGAATCTGAAGAATGATTTTCTCAAATCAGCCAGCTAAAAAGTGGCAGATCCAGGATTTAAACCTATTCTTATACCAAAGTCTGAGGTTTTCTGTTAAACACTCAGGACCCATACTTGCCTTTCCTGGTCAAACCCTGTTTCGAGACTGCAAAGGTGCTTTTGCACCGGACATAAGCAGTAGCTCTGAGACCTTAGTAAGCAGTGAGTTCCTTGGTTTTCATAGTGTGAGGGGAGTTGTTGGGTTCACTTGGTTTCATGAATCACTGCACAGAAATGTAATGTTTCTAAATAAGGTTATGTACCTTTTTACAATGATGTTTTAGAAATGCAAACTAGGGGTTCCTGGGTGGTGCAGTTGAGAATCCAACTCTTGGTTTTGGTTCGGGTCATGATCTCACAGTTCATGAGTTTGAGTCCTGTGTCTGGCTCCACACTGCTGGTGTAGAGCCTGTTTGGGATTCTCTCTCTCCCTTGCTCTCCCTCCGCCCTTCCCCCACTCGCATGTGCTTGCACGTACTCTGTCTCTCAAAATAAATGAACTTTAAAAAAAAACTTAAAAAACAAAAAAGATTTAAAAAACAAACTAAAGATGAATTCTTAGGGACCCCTGAGTGACTCAGTCAGTTAAGCGTCTGACTTCAGCTTAGGTCATGATCTCATGGTTCGTGAGTTTGAACCCCACATGGGGCTGTGTGCTGACAGCTTGGAACCTGGAGCCTGTTTCGGATTCTGTATCTCCTTCTCTCTCTCTCTGTGCCCCTTCCTGGCTCTCACTGTCTCTCTCTCAAAAGTAAATAAACATTAAAAATTTTTTTTCAAATAAATAAATAAATAAATGAAGATGAATTCTTTAAATTCCAGGGCGCTTGATAGAGCATGCAACTCTTGAGAGAGAGAGAGAGAGAGAGAGAGAGAGAGATAATGTTATATATATAATGTTATATATATATATATAAATATATATATAATGTTATATATATATAAAATGTTATAATGTTATATATATGTTATATTATGTTATATATATATATAATGTTATATATATAACGTTATATATATATAATGTTATATATATATAAATATATATATAATGTTATAATGTTATATATATGTTATATTATGTTTTGTGTATATATATATATATATATATATATATATATATATATAATCCATCATTTCATCTTATGTTTGTGTTTGTCTATATCCTGTAGAGGTAATCAAGGGAACAGGAACTTTATTATGAACCACCTAATATTTAACAGAATTCCTGGGTGTGTGGTTGAATGATAGTTTGTAAGTGGTAAACTTTTCCAAGAAAGGATCCTTTCTTTGCCTTTAGATTCAGCATCTCTGCTTTTCTGGCTCTTTTGTAGAATAGACACACCCATTCCCCACCTTGCTCAAAGATTTTCTATCATGCCTTTCAAATCACAGAAGGGAAGGAGACTCCGTTGATGTAAACTGTGATGCTATTCTTTATGTCACTTCCCAAGGGAAAGAGAGGGCTGTACAGGCTAGGCAATGAGAGGGTATGGCTCCTTTAGTAAAAATAATGCAGCTTTCCTAAAAAGTCAATCATAATTCCAAAATGGAAATTCATTTTCTTGTCCTGTGAGGTTACATTTTAATCAGCCCATATTATGAGTTACTTTCGTTATTGGATCAGGTTCCTTAAGACTGGAAGTTCGACTGGACCGGAAGTCCAGAGCTGACGTGCAGGTTGAGGAGGAATTGGGAGTTTCGTGCTGGGTCTCTTCAGGTTGCTGTGATAAACAGAAAAGCACAAACTTACTTAGTCTTTTTTGCCCGATGCCTAGAGGTAGCCAGGAAATCCTCACCTTAGCTGGGGTAGCAATAGGCCCATTGTGAAGCGTCCTAGACCAGCTCTTTCAGTCTCCCCACACTCACCCAAGTGAGGCCAAGAACGCCATTATCGCTTCTGCCCTACACTCCCATACTGTTCAGATTTTAGAATAAATATGAGTGACAAGTGCCTACCACCATTGCTTGGATAGTCTTTAGTTTAAGTGCACATGCACTGTAAAATCATAAACCTCTGAAGGAGTAAAATGGTCTAATCCCTCATTGAAATGCCTCTGAATACACCTGAGCTATAAAAGGACTTAATGTTAAACAGTGCTGAGTGATTATTGTTGTAAGACTCTTACAAAAATTATACAGTGGCCTTCCATGTTTATTACTCAAAAAACAGATAATATGTCTTAACAGAAAGGAAATAATAAAAGCAGTATATTAAACTGAAAGAAACTTTTATATTTAACTTTGGTGTAGAAATTTTACCTTCTACTTTTTTAGACTTACATTATAATGAAAATTTACTTAGGAGAAGTATGTCTATAACATTACAGGAAAATGACCAGTGGGAAATTGGAATTATATGGATCATTCACTTGAGTATAAATCAAAATATAATTGCTTTTAAAGGACTAAAGGTGGATAAATTTTATTATAGAAGGACCATCATGGATAGAATGCCAGGTTCTAGATTCAATAATTACTAAAGTTCAATTTGAACTACAGAAACAGAGATACCTCAGGCCATTATAAAAATTATTTTGTTTCCTTTTTTAAAGATAAATTAAAAGTAGAATCTTAAGTTGCTAAGTCCTGTCTTTCTGGAATATAATCAATACCAGAATAATATTGTTGTGAAAGTTTGGAGTCCTAATTAAACATTTTACTTTGGTATTAAACACGGCATTATTTTGGTATTTAAGTTCACCTCTGTTCTGTGTATTTGGGGGTCTTTTTTGTTGTTGTTCTGTGTATTTTTAACAGTGAAATTAAATACATCCTCTCTGACTTGTTTTGTTTTTAATTAGGCTCACGTGGGATTGCCTTTGGGAGACCATGATACTGGCTCTTGGTGCCTTTCGGCATCCCCTTTCATAAAATCAGGAGGCAAAATACTGAAATTATCAGAAGAGTAAACCATTATTCTCCACTTTTTAAAGTATGTCACCAAAACATGACCCAAAAGTGAGAACAGATCTAGAGTCCATTCGTTTATGACTTCTGTGCCTTATATATATTGCTGACGTTTCTTGCCTCCACTCAACATGCAGACACAGAAAAACGACTATATAAAAGGAAAGAGCAAGTCACTGACTCATGGCTAGAAATCACAAAAGTATGTTTCTGTTGCCATCCTGCCTTACTGTGCGGTTCAGGTTCTGGACTCAGCTGTGCTTTAAATGATTGCTGGCATTGTACTTACGTGAGCCCATTAAATGGGGCTTTCTCATTAAAAGACATGAATGCTGGGGTCTAAAGTATGTTGAATATTTTTATTGATCGACTTGAAGAGAACATGTTAATAAAGAAATTTAATCTCTTATGGAGTTGACTAATTGAATATAGAATGTGCTCTAATAGGATATAAGCTTTATTTTCCTTCACTTTTCCTACAGGTTAATGAAGTGGTTTAAAAAGATAAACAAGAACATTGTTTCCCTTCTAGAGTAGGCATGCTTTTAGCTAGTTATCCCTAGTTGTTGCAAGTTTACTCTTTGTGTTCACAAGTTTTATTTTCTGTATTCCAGACGATTCATAGAGATTAGCCACAGTTTATTTAACAAAGAAGACACACACAAAGCAATAGTTTTTTTTGCTCTTTCTCTCTTTTTTTTTTTTTTTTTCAGAAAGAATTCACTTGCTTACTTTTCTTAAAAACATCTTTCCCATTTCATTGAGGCAGATTTGGAAGTCAAACCAGAAACTTCAGGCTGTACTACGATGGAAAGCACTTCGTTGGGGAGAAGCGCTTTGAGTCCATCCACGATCTGGTGACTGATGGATTGATTACTCTCTATATTGAAACCAAGGCAGCAGAATACATTGCCAAGATGACGATAAACCCAATTTATGAGCACATAGGATACACAACCTTAAACAGAGAGCCAGCATACCAAAAACATATGCCAGTCCTGAAAGAGACACATGATGAGAGAGATTCTACAGGCCAGGATGGGGTGTCAGAGAAAAGGGTAAGCTACCATGAAACCACACTTTATCTTCTTCTGTTTGGGGTCCGTATAAAAAGCCATTATTGCCAGAAGAGATTGACTTCTCCACAGAGCTTTGAAAAAGATGTGCGTTTCCCTAATGTCACTGGTTTCTGTGGTGCTGAACTTTGCATATATCTAATTCTTGTTCAGTTATGTCAGGTATATATTTGTGCTCCATATTATTTCCTATTTCATCAGTTTCATGGTTTTAAAACTATGTTGAAAAAAAAAGTCCCCTGATTTAAAAAAAAAAAAAAAAAAGCTCAGGGCTTTGGGTCAGAAGCATGACTACGGTCAAGAAAAGAGAGCTGTATTACATGAGAAATTGAGGGGGTCGCATAATCTATCAAAACTACTTTTTTATTCCCTTTATAAATAGTTCCGTTCTTTAGCAAAATGATATATAGCCATGCTTTAAAGTACATAGGATTAAATTCAGTCTATCGATAACTTTTACTATTTTGGGAATCAGTCAGTCTTGAGTAACAGGAGTGTTTATCTCCTTCGGGACTCTTAAGAATTAATTGAATCAGAAAGATGTATTTTAATTACAAGAGACAATTTAAGTTTTTCCTTTGTCATATTTTAGTTGTAATATGTTTAAAGTTAACATCAGAAGTTTCAATTCCTTGGCATTACTATTTGCTTTGGAAAATGATCCCTAGCTGCCTCTTTATCCCTCAGAAAAAGAGTGAGAGAATTTCTTGATGTTTTACATTGTATGGGATTTAGTTGGGAGAATTTTATGTATTCTAATTGGAATTGTGTTATTCACTCTAATATTCTTGAGGCTCTCCCGCGGCCATATTAAAGAAATGCAGTATTACATAGTGATTTGAGCTTGGATTGTGTCACCAAATAGATCTGTGCACAAATTCTACCATTTTACTAGTTGTGTGAACTTACTTTGTGTCACTGAATTTCTCTGTGCTTTGATGTTCTCATTTGTAAAATTATAATCAAACTGTTGTGAGGATTGATTGAAGGAGATAGTAGGTGCAAAATAGCCAAACAGCGACAGGCACACAGTAAGCACTCATGAGTTTGGTGGTAACGTTACTGTGACAGCTATATTACCTCAAGGCGGTATCCTAAAATACTTGCAGTTATCTTGAAGTATGTAGGCACAGAATGGAAATTTAAAATGTTCATTGTCTCGCCTAAATTTTAGTTTCTGGCAAAGCTAACTCAAAGTAGCATTTTGCAGCTACAGCGAACCCAACGTTTTAAATTACAGACTGTAGAAAATCTGTAGAAAAAGGTTTTTCATATATTCGTGTTTGTTAGGAACCCTAATCTTTTTTGGAAGTAACCAGAATGTAGAATCCTAATTGCTTGCCGTATTTAATATTGTTCTTTTCACTCTCTAATTCCCATTTTCTCACTTTTGGTTATTTTCTATTCATGGTATTTTTCAGTCATGCTCGTATTTAAGTATCTCTAATACTGACAATGCATTTTATGCAGGTGTGATAGAATATTCTAAGTCAGCATTTGTGAATGTGTTTAAAACGTGTCCATGTGAGGTTTTTAGAGTTGATCGGCCAAATGATGACCTTTGCTAATGTGTTCTGGATATACTTTTCAAAATCAAGAGACTCGAACTAAGGACACAGCTGTTTCCCACTGGGCTAGTCGTTTCACCTCCTAGAGTCTTGGTTGTCCCTCCTACAAAGTGAAAGTAGCATTCACAGAGGAAAGAGACTGAGGTAGACGATGTCTGGAGGACCCTTTTAGCTCTAGGATCCGTCATTCCCCATGTATTCTGGCAGCGGCACCTGTGATGGTACATGGTCTGGATTGCCTGCTGCTGATGGCCACTGATGGCCACATAGAGTGAGGTAGCTAGCTCCGGAAAGTACTTCTCTCCAGCGGTACATAGTTAAGGATCATGGAAAAAAAAATTTTTTTTATTTTTGCTTTAAACTGCATGCATCTTAAATCTAGTTGGCTTAAAATCTACTCACTCAAAAATAGATTTATTTTATTTATAGGTGTCATCCAACAGGACAGGGATGATGACCTGTTCAGGAGCTTGAAACATTGATTCCCTGTCACAGTTGATGACATTTGTAAGTAAAGACAATCGTGTTTCATTGATTTCAAATATCGCTTGACACAAGTATGATTTAATAAGTATTTTACTGGATCCTGAATAGCTAAAGTCCCTCTTGTCCGTGAGGGGCTTACCTTTTCCTCAGAGGGAAAAGTGGTGATTTCGCAGGAGTTAGGATGCTGGTATGGAAAGGTTGCTGGTATTGGAGTTAAGAGCTAGGTTCCAGTTCTGCTACAGGAATTGATTTCCTGTGTCACTTTGGGTAGACTGCTTCACTTCTCTGAGACTGTGTTTCCCCGCCTTTAATAAGAGGGCTTTGGGCCAGATGATCTCCAAGATGTGGTTCTTGTTATAGTCTGTGATCCTTCAAGGAGTGTAGGTGTTGTAAGAGGCAGAGAACACAGGACAGAAATAGCACCGAAGTCTGGTCTTGAAAGGTGAGATCTATTTTTAGCTTATCTACCAACTAATTGTGTGACTTTGGGACAATCCCCTAGCCTGTCTGGACTTCAGATTCTTCACAGATAAGGGTTTTTCGCTAAAACAGTAATTTTACAATTGTTACAGTTTTGCTTACTGCAAAAAGGGCTCTGTGCTCAAATAGGCTTGATGAAAAAAAATTTTTTTTAACTTACCTATTTCTTTTCTGTAGGCTTCTCAGTTTCGCTAATGACCTAATAATATGTGTTATGACTCTCCAAGAGTGTTCCCAGACTTACCTGAAGCGCCTCGCCACTCTTTAGAAAATTATTCAGGAAAATAATATTTCACGAAATCCACTTGGGGAAATTCTGAATCAGATATCTCTTAAGGTCTTTCCTCCTTCTAAAATTAAAGGAGGAGAATGCCATGCGTATTTTATTTTTCAGTCCTTAAGTGTAAGTTGAGCATCTGAGCTTTGTGGAAGGTTATCAGGATGGTGTGATGGTCTTAAAGTTTTTTGTCATGGGAAGTGAATCCTGAAGGTCCCTAGCTGTCTCTAGGAAAGCTCGTGGCATATTCTGAGGGCAGAGATTTTTTTTCCAAGTGACATCTGTGTCATTTTTTCATTAACTCTCCAATTCCTTCTCTAGCTTGAAATATCAATCAGAAACTTAAATTTCTTTTCAAAAAGTATTAAGAGAAATTTAATCATGAAGTGGTAGCCTGTTGAAAAGCCAGAGTTCCTTCTCTTCTAAAATGGCTTAACTGTAGTATCCACACTGGCCATGAACCCAGCTTTTATTAGTTACTTTTTCAAAATTTATCTTGGAACTGTATTTGAATAGTTTCTTTCTCCAAGTAGTAAATGTCATATGTTTGCTTCAACAGATATTGGACCAATGGCTGAATGCAACAATTTTTATGATAATTTTATACTTATTAATAATGTAATTTCTAATTCTCCAAAGCCCTGCTTTAGAACATGTCTCATAACTGTTAATAATATAAACTGCCAAATAAAATATATTAATTTGCATTTCAGAAACTGTGCTATGAGTCAGAACCCAGAATCTAGCCAGGACCTCATTTCTTTAGAATCTAGTCTTGTAAGTCCCAAACCTGCCTCACATGTAAGAGTGACCTGTGATGGCAAGGGGGTGCAAAATCCATTTGTTGGTTTTATGGAACTTCACCAAGCCAGATAACCTATATGTGTCTGTGTGTGTATATATGTGTTTTTTTCTTCTCCTGGAAGTTTGGAATGATTGCAATGCTTGGCATACTGTCATATTATTTTATTCTTCAGGAATTTCTTTTACATTTAAATTCCACTTTTTAAAGACTTCTTTGGGAATCACCAGACTGCATATGTACTGAAAAACCTTGTGAAGTTTGAAGTTTAAATGTAATCAGGGCCCTGCCAAAAAACTGCTCTAACTACTGGACTTCTTTTGGCGTCTCCATAAAATGATAGGAGTCTTTGTCCCTGGGAATGGCAAAAGGGGCCCAGGCAGTCTGGTCTGCTAATTGTCTTATTCTCCCACAAAACAGCTCTCCTAAATGTTTTTACTTTGCTTAAAAAATATGTAGCTAGCACATTATTTGTATCCCTATAATCTCAATGTAGAAATCAGCGGGGAAAGCCATACTTAATCATTGCAAAAGTGACCATATCAGAGGAGGGAGTACCATGAAGCAATCTACAGAAAACTGTTCTTTGACTTTCTACTTTACCACTTTTTAAAGCCTGTCTTTTCCGGGGCACCTGGGTGGCGCAGTTGGTTGAGAGACCGACTTCGGCTCAGGTCATGAGCTCATGGTTCGTGGGTTTGAGCCCCACGTCAGGCTCTGGGCCGACAGCTCAGAGCCTGGATCCTGCTTCCGATTCTGTATTTCCCTCTCTCTCTCTCTCTTCCACTCTCCTGCTCGTTCTCTCTCTCTCCGTCTCTCTCTCTCTCTCAAAAATAAGTAAACATTAAAAAAAATAAAGCCTGTCTTTTGCTTCTTCTTCCTTATTCTTCCCTAACTTGTTGTGCTCCTGTTGTTCATCTGCTTCCTAACCCTGCCTTTATCCATATCCATTCCTCTCTCCCCTGGTCAGATTTACATGCTCACACTTCCACTGTGGCTTAAGGTTAGGATGAGTTGTTCCAGGGGAGAACAGGCACTCGGAGAACTGCCAGATTTGCCCAGGGTCACCTATTTGTATAAAGAAGCCAATTTAGTCATTTGTGAGAAAGACTATAGTTGCCCTACAGAATATCTAATAGTGGGTTTGTCTTCTCTAAGTATCCTTCTTAAGAATCAAGTAGAGTTAAAAAAAAAAATCCTACATAGTCAGTATATAAGTATATATTTGTCTGTGTGGTTTTGAGCAAGCCCTAAGTCTCCCTGGGTCTCAACTTGCCTCGGTCTCTAAAATGAGGATTATGGATTCGGTTATACTGGTGGTTATGAATATTCATGAAATTTTATAAAGTAGCCTTCCTCGTATTTAATGCATTATTGACTTTGGGATCAGAGCGATCACCAACCAGATGCCCATTCGTGGGTCTGAATACTGTTCCCCCAGCTTTTGCTGGAAACAGCACGTTCAGGTTTCTCTTCAGGATCCATCTTTTCATTGCTTGAAGTGTCCTCCTTGTTCACAACATAACATCAAACAGCTCCAGATTGCTTCATCCAACAGTGGAGTTTCTCTTTTAGAAATACTAGGATGCCTCTAATTGTGTCTAAACAGGAAGCATGTCTTTGCCTAATAATATGCTAAGGATTTTTAAGGCTAGAATATGTTATTTTTTTTTTTCAACGTTTATTTATTTTTGGGACAGAGAGAGACAGAGCATGAACGGGGGAGGGGCAGAGAGAGAGGGAGACACAGAATCGGAAACAGGCTCCAGTCTCCGAGCCATCAGCCCAGAGCCCGACGCGGGGCTCGAACTCCCGGACCGCGAGATCGTGACCTGGGAGAAGTCGGACGCTTAACCGGCTGCGCCACCCAGGCGCCCCTAGAATATGTTATTTTTTATGGTATTTGCATTTTAGTATTGACCAGTATTTTAACTCTACTTTCCATTAATGTAAGACAATTAGTCTTCTGCTTCTCTGCCTGTCAGTGAACTTTTATTGAAGGTGCATCCCATGTTGAGTCCATTAGCAAACATCTCTCAAATTTCCCTGAACTTCTGATTATTCTCCAAATCCAGCTAGGCAAACCCTCTCCTTCCTTGGCCTTAACATCTTCACGTTTCACTTTCTAGATAGTCTTCTATGAGCTATCTAAATAGATTTGTGGTTTTACTCAAGAGTTATCTTGGAACATAAATAATTAAAGAGCATTGCAAAAATAGCATCCCCATGTCTTCTTCAGTATCCATGAACACTAACTCATCTCCTATGAAAATTAATTGCATTTAATTCAACATCTATTGCATGCTTCCTGTTTGTAAGGAAACAGGCTAGACTCTGGAAGGGATAAAAGATGTACAAGATAGAAGCCCTGCCTCAAAGAAACCCTGCCTTATGTGTTAATGTTTTCATTGTTTCCACCCTAATTAATTAGCAATTAGGCATCTTGATAGCAAGAGGCTACCTGCCTATATCATCTGAAGAGTATTGCAGTTCAGTAAGTATTAAGTTGGACTTCCTCTGATGTGAGTTTGCTTCTCTAATAGCCCAGCAGATCACAGAAAACACTTTTGTAGACAAGAACACTACTTTTTCAGAATCATAGATCAGAAATTAATAGGACATTCTGGCATTCCACTCCAGTTTCAAGGCTTTAAACCCCCCGTGTTGTTACACTTCTCGTTCAGCACTTTGGATTTTATATTAATGGTGTTGACTGACTACATGAACAAATGAGTGTATTTTATGAATTCAGCCAAATCCGAGAAAGAAAAATATAGTCACTCAAGTTGATTTGATACTTTATATTATTTTTCCTTTAAGAACTCAGAATCCTTAGGATGTCTCTGTGAGGTAGGGATGGCCATTCCTTATTCCATAGGTAGAGCATCTGAGGAACAGAAAAATTGTCTTTGTGATATGAAATAGTTGGTGAAATGTGGTGGCTACATGCACGTCTTCGGGGATATGTGCCAAGAAGCCAAAATGGTAGAGAAGTGGCATCTCCCCAAACTCATGGTTATATCAGTCATGTGTTGGGACAGTGTGGACCCCACCAGAGAATCTCATACTTACAATGATTGAAGAAAACTCAAAGGGGGCCCCGGACATCTGTTGCATGAATCTCCTCTGTTCCTCCATCTTATCACCCACAGAAAGGATTAGTAATTAAAAGCCATTAGGGAAAACCAGATGGAAAGATGAAAACGGAAGTAAACATCAAATCCTCAGCTCCAAAAACCAGGCCAACGGAAGACCAAATTGTAATTTACCAAGCCAGCTGCAGTTTTGGAAGATCTCTGTATATGAGCCAATTTAACAAATAAAATAAGTCTTAAATTACTGGCTTGAGGGTTGGAAAAGGAAGCTGTTAGAGATTGTTTCACAATTGCTATTTCAGAGTCTCCAGCATTTTGGTGAGGAAATAATCATTGGTGGCCTCTCCATTTAACTCTGAAACAGAAATCAGCTCTGGTGGCTTTAGGAGTGATAGCATTTGGGTACAGAGTGAGTGAGACTATCAAGCAATCATCTGGCTTTCCCATGTTGCCCACAAACCAATTCTCTGGGCAATTCTAAAATAAAACTTTCCAGTTTCAATAAATGCTTTTTTTTTTTTTTAATTTTTAATGTTTATTTGTTTTTGAGAGAGACAGAGAGACAGAGCACGAGCGGGGAAGGTACAGAAAGCGAGGGAGGCACAGGATCCAAAGCAGGCTCCAGTCTCCGAGCTGTCAGCACAGATCCTGACGAGGGCTCAAACTTACAAACCATGAATTCATCACCTGAGCTGAAGTCCGACACTCAACCGACTGAGCCACCCAGGTGCCCCTAATTTCAATAAATCCTTACATTAGATCTCATCCTAAATGATTTGGATCTGTAATTTTTTCTTGGGCCTTTTGCTCTATCCTATTTCCCTTTATCCTTGGAGTTCTTTCTCTTTCCCTAATATTTAGACCTCTCAGAGACTCACAGATCATGCCCTGAGCCTTTCCTTACCCAAGTTGTGAGACCTTAATTGTTTTAAATGGCCTCATAAGTTAGTCCTTAACTTTTCTTGGGTCTCCTTTGAGTTACTGCACCCGGTGAAAAATGCTCAAACCTGAGCATTATATTGCAAAAATAGATTCTTTCAGTAAGACATTCTAGACCTCTGTAATCAACTGATCGTGCCCTTGTTTATGTGATTCCTATTAAGTGTGCTGCTACGTTATTTCATTGTTTTGCTCAGTAACTTGAATGAATCAGCTCTATTATCCTCTATTTCCTCAGGTTCTAAAGACATCCAGTGAAAATTCACTAAATGCTGTAGGTTTGCTGATGAACTAAAATTTTACAACTTAAACATTATTTTTGGCAATTTCTTTTTTTTCCTGTTTTAGGAAGCTCTTTTATTTTTGGTTTTATTTTTCAAATTTTAATTCCAGTATAGTTACATACAGTGTCATGTTAGTTTCAGGTGTACAATATAGTGATTCAATAATTCCATACATCACTCAGTGCTCATCATGATAAGTGTACTCTTAATCCCCATCACCTGTTTCACCCGTTTCCCCCCCCCCCCCCCCCCCCCCCCCGTAAACATCTGTTTGTTGTATACAGTTAAAAGATAGTTTCTCTATAGGTTTTTGGTTTGTCTTTTTTTTTCTTTGATCATTTGTTTTTTTAAATTCCACATATCAGTGAAATCATATGGTATTTATCTTTCTCTAATTTCACTTAGCATTATGCCCTCTAGCTTCATCCACATCACTGCAATTAGCAAGGTTTCATTCTTTTTTATGGCTGAATCATATTCAGTGTGTGTGTGTGTGTGTGTGTGTGTGTGTGTGTGTGTGTGTACACACTCCATCTTCTTTATGCATTCATCTATCAATGGACACTTGGGCTGCTTCCATAATTTGGCTATTGTAAATAACGCTGCAGTGAACATAGGGGTGCGTATATCTTTTCGAATTAGTGTTTTTGTGTTCTTTGGGTAAATATCCGGTAGTGTGATTACTGGGTCATGGAGTAGTTCTATGTTTAACTGTTTGAGGCACCGCCACACCATTTTCCACAGTGGCTGTAGCAGTGTGCATTCCCACCAACAGTGCATGAGGGTTATCTTTGATAATTTCTAAATTACTCCAGTTTGTACTTATTGACCAGCATTGTTTGATTAAAAACAAACAAACCACCTTTAGTATAAAATTCCTCTCCAAAAGCAGAAGCTTTTATATGAATTGCAGATTATGTAGCACCATCTAAGAGATTTACACCTTTCTTTCTTTCACCCACTCAGCAGAAGGAGATCCTCGTCATGGGTATAGTTTGCTTAATAACTTTAGAATGACTTGGGGTTGCTGCTCAAGTTCATAGTGAGGAAAAAAAAAACTATATAGTTCCCCTATCCCTGGAGAAAGTCCTGTTTTTCCTCGCAATGGGGAAACTGCAAATGAACAAGCCCATATCTCTTTATAGGCTTATTTTCTAAGAATTTTTTGTAAGTCAGCTTTATTGCAGTATAATTTATATACAATAAAATGCACACAGTTATGTGTCTAGTTTGATGAGCTTTGACAAATACACATACCTATGTAACCACCACTGCAATCAAATATAGAACATGCCATTACTCCATGAAGTTCCCCTAGTGTCTCTTTGTAGAAAATCGCACCTCCTCCCCCAGTCCTAGTGCAACCACTGATTAGATCTCTATCAGGACAAGAACTTATTTTTATAAGTGTTGATTGAAGGTGGCATTCTTTTTAATGTTTTAGTTTTCTACATGTATAGCACTTTTTACCTTCATTTTCTATTTATTACAAGTACATCATCTTATTTACCTTCTTTTTAAGTTTTTTGTTTTTTTTTTTTTTGTTTGTTTTTGTTTTGGAGAGAGAGAAAGAACCCCAAGCAGGCTCTGCCCTATCAGTGTGGAGCTCATTGTGGGGCTCGATCCCATGAACCACGTGATCATGACCTGAGCCAAAATCAGGAGTTGGACACTTAACTGACTAAGCCACCCAGATGCCCATAAATACCTACCTTCTTATCTTGATTTTAGATGTAAAATTTCTCAAGTCATATTATTTTAGAGAAATATGGGCAACAAAAGAATGACTGATGTTTAGTACCGATTGCAAGGCACTGTGACTTGTTGATGGTTTCACTCCTATCATTATGGGCTTTTCACTTTTTCATCTATGATAAGAACTTCAAAAATGTGGGAACACAATGAGAGAGGATTCTTAGGGAGGAAGATCTTCTCTGCTCTGTTGGGATCTTGGACCTAAGCCAGAAGCACTCAGCCAGCTCTCCTTTAATCACTGCCATCTCTTGGCCCTTCCTCTCGGGAATAGGTCCCATGGCAGATGCTAGTCACAGTCACAGTTGATAGGAAGTACAGTGTCCCCGACTCTCTGAGTGGGAAGCGTACCACATGGTACCAAGTATCACAATGAGAAAAACTACCGTTTCTGCTTCCTCTTTGCAGTTGGCTCAGATGGGAAAAGGCGTTCTTCGTGGCAGTGGTATGATTTCAGAATTCCCTATGGAATACCGCTGAAGCTTTTTTTTCCCCAGCTTTATTGAGACTACTAGAGCATTTAGACATGTCTCCCTATGATCCTTGAAAGCTTGCAGGTACAACCCACTCAAGAATCCTGAAGACTGGAGTTCTCCTCTTCTCATTCCCAGGTGAAGAGTGATAATCTCTTGTCTGACAAGCTCCTATGTGTGGACTGTGGGTTCTATAAAATCCTGGAGAAATGATTTTAAGTTTTCTCCTGGCGCCCTCAGACAAAACTATTGGAATATGAGTGAATGGGGGGAATGTTAATAGATGCAGAACCTTGACCCCACCCTAATTCCTTAAAAGTAGATTTAAGAATTTACATATGAATTTTAGTAATCTCTTGCAATGCAGTTTGACTAGAGTAGGCTCTCCAGTGAACCAGGACTGTTCTCAAAGCCCCAGGAACTCAAAAACCTTGTGACCCTCTCTTAGAATTCGGCATGGTTTGTTGGCCACCTTTTTGAGGTCTACTGCTTCTTAAGGCTGGGAGGACTGGGTATAGTGGTGGAGGGGGAAGAGCACTGGAGTTCTGCTTCTGCTTCTACTTCTGAATAGAAGCAGAGTAGAGAAGAATTGTAGAAATGTGTTATGTACACTGACTAGTATACCATGTTATGCCTGTATATGTATATGTGGTATTTGTGAACCAGTCCGATCCTGTGACCTAAAACTGTCCTTAAATTGAAAAAAAAGGAATCATGTGTTGATGTATCTAATTAATGAATTTAAGAGCGTTTTCTCCCCTACTCTTAAGGAAATACACGTTCTTTATAAAAAATCTGAAAAATAGGAACTAAAAAAAAAAGAGGATTATTCATAGCCTCACCATCCACAGTGTATGTCAACATTTTGATAGATTTCCTTCAAGCCTTCCTGTGCACAGATTATTTTAAATTTTTATATTTTTATTGTACAAGTAATCCTTGTTCATTTCCTACAAAAATTAAAAAAAAAAAACATTTAAAAGCTAGCATTAAATTCACACCAAATCCCATTATTGATGGATAACATAACCAACAATATTCTGTTTATTCTTCTAGAGTGTGTGTGTGTGTGTGTGTGTGTCTGTATGAGAGAGAGAAAAGGAGAGAGAAGAGAGAGAAAACATGTTTCTTCTATACAAACTCCTTTGTAATTTGCTTTACTATTAGGTTATGAAAAATCTTTCCATGCAAATAATGCTCAATTGTTTTAAATGTCTGCATAACATTCCTTTATTTTAATGTTTATTTTTTTAGAGAGAAAGAGGTAGAGAGCCAGTGGGGAGGTGCAAAAAAAGAGGGAGACAGAATCCCAAGTAGGCGCCACGCTGCCAGGGCAGAGTCTGATGTGGGACTTAAACTCACAAAGCACGAGATCATGACCTGAGCCAAAATCAAGAGTTGGACGCTTGACTGACTGAGCCACCCAGGCGCCCCTGTGTAACATTACATTGTGTTTATATGCAGTAATTATTCAACCAATCTCTTAATATATTTTTCATTCACTCATTTTGTGAATATTTATTGAATACAGCTCATTTGGGCTACCGTGCCCAATACCAATCAAGACAACTTTGGATCTTCTCATGAAGCTAATTTTCTGTCTTATACACCGAGAATATTAAAAAGAAACTTGAAGATTATCCTCATGTTTTAAATGATGATATGTTGGTTCAGAGAGGAAAATTCTTCTGGCCAGAAAATTTTGTTGTTAAGTGATTGGTAACCAGTGGTTTTTTTCCTGCATGCTATGTTTTTATAATAATGAATCTTCCTTAAGTATTTTTTTAAAATATTAAATAAAAATGGTTCCTTTGCTTATTCAGATTAGCATAATTTAGATTATACTGGTCATTTTAATAGATTTTCTAATTTAGATTTTTGTTTATTCTTGTAAATGGCTTTTCCCCTTCAAATATGAGATTTTTTTTTCAGAATATTTAATGCTCTAAAAATCAGTATTTCTTCAGGAATAATGATAACTAACCAAAAAATTTAAATTTATAAGTTATTTGGGGGGTAACTTAAAAAAACATACACAGTTGGAATAGTCTTTATCTTTAAAATGGAGAAGACCTGAAATCATTGTTTCACTATATGCTAACTTGGATGTAAATTAAAAAAAAAATTAAAAATAAAATTAAAAAAAATCTACGTGCAAAAAATAAGTAAATAAATAAAATGGAGAAGACTTTCATGTGAAAAGCATATTTCTGCACTTGTTGAATATGGAGAGTTGCACCTTAGCTTCGTATGTAATCACAGCCACACTTGTCTGCTCTTTGAAGTTACTTGGTTCTAAATTAATGAAGCAATTTGAGGGGGAAGGATTTCCATAACTTATATCTGCAGTGTGCACCGGAGGATGGGGAGGTGGGATTAGCTAAAACTATTATTTAAGTCAGAAAGAACTATTTTGATATCTTGTGGACGTAACATTCTAATTACCGTATATTTCAAATGTGAATAGTGAATTCCCTTCATCTCCTTATAGACAAAGCCCCCCAAAATGCCCCTGCCTACTTAGTGAATGTGACAAATACTTTTATTTGGAAACTGTTTATTGTTCCTGAGGAGGGGGTAAGTTTTTCATATATATCTTTAATTCATAGTGATATTAGATTATAAACAAGTGTTTGGAATATTTCACTTTTGGTTTCATACAAAAAATATTCTAAACTTCAAAAAAAATTTTTTTTTTAACGTTTATTTATTTTTGAGACAGAGACAGAGCACGAACGGGGGAGGGTCAGAGAGAGAGGGAGACACAGAATCTGAAGCAGGCTCCAGGCTCTGAGCGGTCAGCACAGAGCCCGACGTGGGGCTCGAACTCACAGACCACGAGATCATGACCTGAGCCGAAGTCGGACACGTAAACGACTGAGCCACCCAGGCGCCCCTAAACTTTTAAGCTAAATTTATTTATTTTTTCAAGACAGAACTTAAATGGTAATGGATCTTTAGCATCTGATCTGGTGTTAGGACTCATCAAAGAATTTCTGTAGCCACGTATGCTAGTGTTGGATCATAGCTTTGGAGAAGTCCACAGCATCTGGTTCAAATGTTCTCTTTATTTAGAATCTGTTCTATTTCTTTCTTTAATTTCTTATTTTTTGAGATTTGTTTTCCAGGAAGATGTACCTTTGCTCCTCAAACAAAAGCATTTCAAAGGGAGCTTTAATTATCATATTATCTTCTACTTATCCAGACATTCTGACACACTCAAAACAATTTTTTTATTAGACATCCCCTTGGGACAGGATATCTGTTCATCTTATGACTTTAATGATGTCACTTTAAGCACATCATTAACCTCTTCAGGACTGAGTTGAAGAACTCAGCTTCCGTTTCATTAGATGCCATTCAGGTCCCGTCTAGCAGTCATGATTCACAACTAATAAGTTCTCTTTGTAACCCTCAAGAGATTTTTCAGACTTAAGATTCTGTACTTCTGAGAACTTACTATGTTAAGAAGACAGGCTGAAAACATGCACATTTCAATACAGGCTTGACTCATACTAACTAGGATTGTAAGTTGTCGAGCCAGTGACATAATTTCCTTTGGCCTCGGGAAATTGAAGGTCTTTTGTAGCTCCCCAATAAACATGTCTAAGGGTTGTAAGACTACAAATAATAATAAACATAACTAACATTTATTGAGCCTTTGTACGTCAGAAAGTGTGCTGAGTGTTTCACCAGAGGATCTGCTTTGATTTTCACAGCAATCCTTTTGAAGGTAGGGATTATAATAACATGGGTATCTTTACGGATGATTGGTTTATGGGGCGTTATCAAAGGGATTCTGGGGGCATGTTTTAATAATGCATGCTTTATTTTTAAGAATGAAATCACAAAGGACAACCAAATCCACCAAATGTCCTTTGGTGTCATCATAGTGATGGAACCATAGACTATGTTCGTATTTAAAGTAAGTAGATCACTTTATTGTGAGTAATTGGATTACTCAAAAAGGAAGAAATTACGGGCGCCTGGGTGGCTCAGTAGGTTAAGCGTCCCACAACTTCGGCTCAGGTCACAGTATCACACGCTGTTTGTGAGTTCGAGTCCCACGTCAGGCTCTGTGCTGACGCTCGGAGCCTAGAGCCTGCTTCAGATTCTGTATCTCCCTGTCTCTCTCTGCCCCTCCCCTGCTTACTCTCTCTCTCTCAAAAATAAATAAAAACATTAAAAAAATGTTTTTTAAAATGAAGAAATTAAAACACCTTGGAACCTGCCCAGAGATAGTTGAAGCTCGGTCTAGATGGGCCCTTCACCCACTGAGGCATGTTATGCTAGAACTGTAGTGCTTAGGTTTAGGTTTTGTTTTGTTTGTTTGTTTGTTTGTTTGTTCTGTTTTTAAAGAAACTCTTATCAATGTTAAAAGACTAAAAAGCTTCCAATTTACAGAATAAGAAACCTGTAACTATTGAGTTTTTAAGTATAAAAAACATGAAACAAAATAGTCTTCCCTGTATTGTGGCTTACTTCTCTGAGGGCTGCTTGTGTCAAATGCTACCTCCTTTCTTTACATCACAAAAAATGTACAAACCCAAATAGTCTTGTTCCTTTCATAGAAACAACAACAAAAATAAGTGAGAAAGGATTTTATACTTAGGTGATAGTGTAAATTATACATAAATGTGCAAAGCTGTCAACAATTCAACATGTGAATTTTAAATCACAGTGTACTTAATAGAATGAGCTCTGCATAAATTTCTTTAAAGTTTTTATTATCGAACTATATTAAATGATTAACATAGCTTATTTGTATATTAATGAAATATACTTGCAACTAAGATTTATGAAAAGCATTTGTATTTATTATATTTAAGAAAAGTCTGTACACTTTTCTATTTTCAACAGTTGACTAAGACTCACGTTGACATCTTGAGGTTTTCATCATTTCAGTGTTCAAAGTGCTTATTAGCATTCCCTTGTCAAAGTTGAAGCTTACTTAGCTCTTTGTAACTGACAAAAGACCTTTGAGTTGACAGTCACCTCCTAAATAAATAAGATTGTGAAGGCAGTTGAAGGGTTTTTCAAATCAATACTCTAGAGACCATATGTAAAACTTACTATAGAGAGTTTATTATAATTTAGAAGCAAAAAAAGAAAAACAAACAAAAACCAAAACCCTCTCATCTTCTTAACACAGTTTGACAATTTGTCATTTTCTGTCTTCTCTCTCAGAAGCAGGGAAATCAGTAACAATAAGGTTTAGCATTCGTGACTATAAAAGATAAAAAGATATTATTGCTAATGATCATACTTCTGAGAAAGTAATAAAGAAAGTGAAAAAATCTTTAATATAAAATAAACTTTGGGAAAAAAAAGAGGTTAGAGTGGAAGAGAGCCAAAGCATAAGAGACTCTTAAAAACTGAGAACAAACTGAGGGTTGATGGGGGGTGGGAGGGAGGGGAGGGTGGGTGATGGGTATTGAGGATTTGGGATGAGCACTGGGTGTTGTATGGAAACCAATTTGACAATAAACTTCATATATTGAAAAAATAAAATAAAACTTTGGGGAAGTTCTAAAATACGCAGTCATAAGTAGTTTTGTTATTAAGTATTTATTTGAGAGAGAGGACAAGCTGGGGAGGGACAGAGAGAGAGAAGGGAACAGAGGATCTAAAGCAGGCTCTGTGCTGACAGCAGAGAGCCCGATGTGGGGCTCAAACCCACAAACTGTGAGATCATGACCTGAGCAAAGTCAGACGCTCAACTGACCAGGCCACCCAGGCGCCCCAAAGTCATAAAGAGTTTTTGATTAAAAAGTCAAATTCGCCACGGGAATTTACCCCAGAAACCAAGAGCACGCTTTACACGCTGTATGTTAGCCAATTTGACAATAAATTATATTAAAAAATAATAATAAGTTAAATAGTCAAATTAGATCAAAGTTCTCATCAGTGAAACTTTATATGCAATAGAGATGGCTACAGAAATTTTGATTTAGTAGATTCAGTGTGGGGCCCAGACACCCATTAATATATGAGAGTGAGCAAGTGAGAAAGAGAGAAACTGCATGCATGGAGTGCACAGATCCTTTTGCACAGTAAAGATTACAGCTAATGGATTCGATTAGTGGTTCTCAAACATTTTGGACTGAGGAGCTCTTTACATTTGGAACATTGTTGAAGCGCTGAAGAGTTTTTATTTATATGAATCATATCTGTTGATATTTACTATACTGGAAATTAAAACAGATTTTTTCAGTGCTGCTAATTCATTTAAAAAACAATAAGCCCAATACATATTAATGTAATAGCATTATTAAGATCATATTTTGTTGAACAACTTTAGTTAGAAGAGTGGCATTTTTTGCATTTCTCTTATTCTCCTTAATGTCTTACTTAATATTGGAGTGCCTGGGTGGCTCAGTTAAGTGTCTGACTTTGGCTCAGGTCATGATTTCCCAGTTCATGAGTTCAAGCCCCACGTTGGGCTGTGTGCTGACAGCTCAGAGCCTGGAGCTTGCTTTGGATTCTATGTCTCCCTCTCTTTCTCTGCCCCTCCCCCACTCATGCTCTGTCTGTCTCTCTCAAATACAAATGAACACTAAAAAAAAATTTTTTTTAATGTCTTAATGTTTAGGAAACAGCCGGATTCCCATAAATGTTTCTGTGTTCAATCTGTGGTGATACGTTATTTTAGTTGAAGCATATGAAGAGAATCTGACCTCATAGAAATAATGTGCATTTGGAAAAGAAAGGAGTATTCAGATAGCCTTTTTAGATAGTTGTGGATATTTGTCTTTGGTACCTCACCAAAACTAGATAAATGGAATTTTTTTTTAATTGAAGTATAGTTAGCATATAATAATATTCATTTCAAGTATACAACATAGTGATTCAACATTTATGTACATTACAAAATGATCACCATGAGAAGTCTAGTCACCATCTGTCACTATACAAAGTTAATGCAATATTATTGACTATATTCCCTATGTTTACTTTGACTTATTTATTTTATAACTGGAAGTTTATACCACTAAATTCCCCTCACCTGTTTTGTCCATCTCTCCACCCCCTCCCCTGTGACAACCACCAGTTTGTTCTCTGTATTTATGAATCTGTTTCTGTTTTGTTTTGTTTGCTCATTTATTTTCTTTTTTTAGATTCCAGGTATAACTGAAATCATGGTATTTGTCTCTCTGACTTCTTTCACTTAGCATAATACCCTCTAGGTCCATCCATGTTGTCACAAATGGCAGGGTTTCATTCTTTTCTTATGACTAATATTCCATATATATATATATATATATATATATTATATGTACATATAATATATATATTAAAGTGCTTGTGTATGTGTGTATACAGATGTGTGTGTGTGTATATATACATATATATATATATATATATGTGTGTGTATATATACGTGTGTGTGTGTGTGTGTGTCCACCTAGATAAGTAGTAGTTTCTTAACGGTTAACGTGCAGTGGTATTATCTGAAACCTTCACAATAAGCATTTATATTCTATTACACTAAAATCCCTTGATCTGTTTTGAACTCCAAATGGATCTTTCAACTGTGCCTAATTCTATAGTATCATGCATTGGCCATTCGGAAAATACTGGTTCACAGAGTTATACAGGTTTTCTAAACATTGACACATTTCTTTATACGATATCAAAAAATCACATTTGTTGGGGCGCCTGGGTGGCGCAGTTGGTTAAGCGTCCGACTTCAGCCAGGTCACGATCTCGCGGTCCGTGAGTTCGAGCCCCGCGTCAGGCTCTGGGCTGATGGCTCGGAGCCTGGAGCCTGTTTCCGATTCTGTGTCTCCCTCTCTCTCTGCCCCTCCCCCGTTCATGCTCTGTCTCTCTCTGTCCCAAAAATAAAAAAAAAAATAAAAATAAAAAAAAAGTTGAAGAAAAAAAAAAGAAAAAAAAAATCACATTTGTTAATATCATCATTGACCTATCAGAAGAGTCATTTAAGTGGTGGGAAGCTGGTAATATGTTCAGGATGGCAGATACAAAATTTCCAAAATTCTTATTTTCACTTGACAGTTTGAATTTTATCATTGACAGTCAGTTGTTTTCCTTGAGGTGGCTGGCTCATTTTTTTCATTTTTGAGAAAATGCCAAATCTGAATAACTAATATTTATGTTAATCATTCTTCCAAGTGAAAAATGCTATTCTGTGGAAAAAGCAGCTAGCTCAGCTTGCAACTCAAACAATACTTTTCCTCAAGAAAACCATCCCTAAAAGGGACCCACATATCTTTTACATCGTTTTGTGTGAAGCAGACTCTCTTTTGGAGAGTTTTTTAAAAATACTGAGGTGTAGGGGCGCCTGGGTGGCGCAGTCGGTTAAGCGTCCGACTTCAGCCAGGTCACGATCTCGCGGTCCGTGAGTTCGAGCCCCGCGTCGGGCTCTGGGCTGATGGCTCAGAGCCTGGAGCCTGTTTCCGATTCTGTGTCTCCCTCTCTCTCTGCCCCTCCCCCGTTCATGCTCTGTCTCTCTGTCCCAAAAATAAATAAACGTTGAAAAAAAAATTTTTTTTAAATACTGAGGTGTAAAACTCTAAATGTAATCTACCGCAGAAACAACAGAAGAGACAGAGTTGGTGGGGGGAGAAAAGATCTAAATGTGTGACCCACAATAACTAATTTAACACACTATTGTTCATTAAAACCAGTACCTTTGGTATAAAAGACTGCATTAAATGCTGTACTTAGTATCTCAGAGAGTTGGTTCTTTTAAAAATGGAAACAAGGAAACATTATTCAACTGATGACATGGTTTGATATTTCTAACAGTGAAAAATGTAACAAAAGCATCCAAAGGCAAAAAATCTACAGCTCATCCCGCAGGAGGAGATATTTTTAGGCAAGTTATTTTTTTTAACATCATACTTCTTATTTTAATGTCTTCCTTATCAAGACATGCATTTGAAAATAGTTTCATCTTACAGTTTCATAGCAAATTGTGGGTTTGAGTTCTTGGGAAGAAAATAATCAAACTTTAAACCAGGTTTACTAGTGGTAGATGCTGTCCAAATTCCCTTTTCTTTCTAACATCATTACGGAAGGGTTTTATTAATCCAGAAACATTCACTGCACTTTGTTCCTCAACACTAGTTGTTTTGTTCCTGCATATCATTTAGACCACAGCGCTTCAGCCATCTTTAGAGTTGAAAACTGCAGTCCGTGAATCCCGAGCATCCTCTCTGTTGCAGCTGGCACCTCTTCTCCTCACACAACCTGTGGTTTTCATGCAGTCTCATCCTTTAGTCAGCTATGGTTGCTAAGATACCTGTGTTGTCACAAATTTCCCAACATGTTTTCAGTTCACATTTGCATACAGTTTGGCTGTCACATGAGGAAACAGCATTTAAACTGCCCTTCTTTGCACCCCTGGCCGACGGTTCCTTTTTTAAAACACATGATATAAGATATTTTAAGGAATGGTCATTAGAAGAAAACAGTTGTTTTTTGGGTTTTTTTTTTCTGTTTTTGTGTCAAATGTATTCTGACAGTATCATAAGGACAGGAGGCTAGAATCCTTCAGACAGGCATTCATTTAGGAGTCTGAAGAATTCACTGAGGCTTGCAAATATGCCATCAACTTTGTGTGCGCCTTCTTCCAACATTTATCTCCTTATTTATGGTCATGCTTTCAACATTTAGCACCTGCTGGGTTCCAAACACTGTTAGGTGATAAGACTGATGGCCAATGATGATAGTAGTTATCGGTATAACCACCGACACCTAGTCTCGGGGAGCTCTCTGCATGCTAGGTGCTGAGAATGCGTGCTGTGTCCTCATTCCATGCATTCTGCTACGTGATCTCACCTCATCTTGTCCTCCCAATAATGCTAAGATACTGTCATCATTTCAATTTTACACTGAAGAAACTGAAATTTCCCCTGAGATCGCATAACGATAGTAAGTGGACCTGAGGTCTTTTAAAGATAGTCTTTATTCAAGAGCCAAGCTTTTAGCTATTTAACTGTAGATAACACTGAATTTCAGTTAAAATTTGTTTTTGCTAACTCTTTATTTTTTTAATGTTTATTTTTTTATTATTTATTTTGAAGAGGGGGGCTAGCAGGGGAGGGGCAGAGAGAGAGGGAGAAACAGAGGATCCCAAGCAGGCTCCACACTGTCAGCAAGGAGCCCGATGTGGGGCTCAAACTCATCAAACTATGAGTTCATGACCTGAGGCGAAACCAAGAGTCAGATGCTTAACCAACTGAGCCACCCAGGAATCCCTGTTTAACTCTTTTAGGCAGATTGAGGAGGAAGGTTTATAAGCGACAGCTCCCTGCCTGTTATTGACAATCAGAGGACTCTTATGAGGTGGCCAGCAAACTGCCTTGTGGTTTGGTTGTTAGAGGCTGCCGAAGGTACCTCCAGGCTGGGAGAAGAAAGAGATCTGGGATGGAAAGACGTGTAGAAGTCACCCTCTCGTAAAAGGAGGAAGAAGCTTGGAAGGAGGACATGGACGTAGATTTCATGAGTAAACACAACTTTTGTTAGAAAATACGACTTTTGGGATTCACACAGGATGGAATAAAGCCATTACCCATCCAGTACTTACCCCAGTTATAATTGGTTCATTAAATATATATTTATTTGTTTAATATCAGGTCCTTATGAAAATAGCTAGGGCTCTATTCTCTGGTACTCACCAGTTTCACTAATGCCTAGAACATAGTAGATATTCAATAAAATACTTCTTTACTTATTCATTTATTTCTATTTATTTGTATATATATTTTTAAGTAGGCTTCATGCCCAGCATGGAGCCCAACACAGAGCTTGAACTCATGACCCTGAGGTAGAGACCTGAGCTGAGATCAAAAGTCGGATGCTTAACCGACTGAGCCACCCAGGCGTCGGTCAATAAAATATCTTCTGAATGAAGACTATTTAGAACTGTGTATTGTACATATATACTTTGACCATTTCTGTATTTTCTTTTAATGAATTAGTGGGCTGTATGAAGTATTTATACACTCTTGGGCCACATGTCCAAAACTCCAAATTCTTAGTTATTTATACTATATTCTTTTAAAGATAAAATGCATCTAATTATGAAATTCCTGCATTAGCCAGTTTGTGGAATCTCTGTTATAAATATAAGACTTATAGTTAATTGTTTACCCATGAGATTGGAATGGCTTGCCACCTTATAAATTATGTATGTCTGTTTGGTGAATCTTAATGGAAAGTTTAATTACCTCTTTCTAAAGACAGCTTAATTAGTTGCTCAGGAGACTGACTACTCTCTCAATCCATTGGTTTGGAGGGTGCTTTTGTTGATTTGTTTTTATTTAAGGAACACGAAAAGCCAATGCCAAAACAAAAATAAAAATAAAAAGGCAAGCTGCTCCATAACTCTCATTGCAGGCTTGGTAGACATTGGACAGAGGTTCTGCATACATCTAATTAAAAGCAACACATCACTGTACTCACCGCCATCAAAATAATCAAGAAAGCTTTTAAATTGCCAGAAACTAATCACCAATCTGACCTTCTCGGTAAACCATTTGTCAGGTTTAGAACTGAACTGGGGGTGGCCATGTTCACCTGTCCACATTTCTGCTTGCTGTTGGTTCTGGGTCTTCGTAACCCTGGGCTTTCCTAAGGTCAGAGTCCGTCTCATCACATGTTAAGTGATCCTATGCCTGGTCCCAGGGAAGCAGAGCGGAGTAGAGAGAAATGGAGTGTGAACTTAGGAGTCTTGGGTCTCCATCATGGCTGCTTTGCTTACCGATTATCTGCAAATACTTGAACATCACAGAATTTTCTTTCTGAAAAACAGGATTGTCGGGATGCCATGCAGTAGTGTGTGACAGAACGCTTTGTAGAATCCAAAGCTCTGTGTAAGTGCTAAAGTGCATAAGAGCCAGACTTGGATTTTTTTAACCAAAATATGCAGAAGAATACGGTAATGAAAGTTCTTGTAAAGTAAGGCTAGAATAGGATCATTAAGCCAGTTACCTCACAGATTACTTTGTGCTGTGTCACATGGCTATAGAACCAGGCCTGCTGCTGGAAGGGATCTCCCTCGGTCACCCAGGCCTGCTCTCCTGAACTAGACAGGAATATGCTAAACATCTTCCTAGAACATCACCTTTACCCAGTAGTAATGGACAGAAAACATTTTTATATTAAACATTTTTATGTGGGTGCATTATGGGGGAGCTTAGCCACCCCTGGGTGGCTTCCACCCCTGCTTACTGTTGGTTGCTCTTGGGGACATTTTAGTGGAAAAGGTAGTAAAGCTCTAGCCTAAGCTCACTGGAGAGCCTTAAATAACATTTGACCTTACCAACTGAAGATCTTCACTTAAATTATCCCCCATTATCCTATCCTTTGTAGAAGAGGAAAGCGGCAGGGTGGATCCTTCCCAGTACATTAAAATGTCACAGAAAGATAGATGTTAAGTTATCCTTTTTAATCTTTTCTTCTTCCTGCTCACAGGCTTTCTGTGTCTTATTGACTAATGTACTGATAATTTCTGGGCCTCGTCCAGATGCTTCAAATACTCTTAAGATGTCAAACTTCATATATATATATACATGTATGTGCGTATATATATACACACACATATATATGTGTATATATATATACACACATATGTATATATACGTGTATACACACACACACACATATATATATATATATCTCTTTTATAAGTTAGGGGTTGTTAAAGTTCTCTCTTAATTTCCTTAGGATCTTGTGAACTAACAGGAATTTCAGAAAATGAAATACTATGGACATGATATAAAAAGTTGATTTTAGAAAGTGCCCAGATACAGGCTATTTTTACTTTTTTAACATCATTGTCTTGATGTAAAACATGCCACATGGCAGTGTCGTTACAAGAAAACACAAGTTAGTGTCCAACAGTGAGGTTATAAATTATGCTCATGTTTATACTTCTTCTCAAGGTAATTGCTATGAAAGTTAAATTTTTTGCCTTCAGGCCACTATTACCATTTTCAAATAATAAAAACAGGTTTTCAAAATAGGTATGCTTGAACTTCACAAGTATACTTTATACCATGAATCAACATTTATCTTTGTTGAGGCTTAAAAAGACATTTTTCTTTTTATTTTAGAGAGACCACACAAGTTGGAAAGAGGGACAGAGGAGAGAGAGAGAGAGAGAGAGAGAGAAAGTTAAGCAGGTTCCATGCTCATCACCAAGCCCAATGTGGGGCTCGATCCCACAACCTTGGGATCATGACCTGAGCCAATATCAAGAGTTGGGTGCTCAACCAACTGAGCCATCCAGGTGCCCCGAGGCTTAAAAACAATATTAAAATAAATCACAATTTGAATATTTTCATCCAATTACACATATAGGAAATAAGCGTTTATAACTTAAATTTAAGTAAGTTGGTAACAGGCCCTTGTTAAAAGAACCAAAACACACAGACTTCATCCCAGCCTAATCCATAGAAGTCACTGGAAGAATGAGGAAGCTGAAAATATCATGCTTAGCTTTTATTGTGATACACTGGCTTGCCTCTGTTAAATAGGTAATTGCAAAATGTTCGCTGGACTGTAATAGCTTGAAATAACCTCACGTGGCAGTTTAAAATCTGAAAATACTATTAATATCATTGTGAGTTGGCATTTTAGTTGTATTTTCCGAATATACATTCTAACTAAAAGCTTTCTGAAAAAGTGAAATGTCTGTGATTCCAGAGTTTTGCAGTAGATTTAAAAATCCCTAATTGTTCATAAGGTGTTAGAGTTCCTCTAATTTCATCTCCTCTGTTACAGAACAGTAATAGTGTTTCTTTAAGTCTTGCAGGTAATAAATACCAAAAATATGGGTTAAAAAAATCAAAATGTCAATGATACATTTCCTATTAGCCCCTCAGGTTTATGGAGGGAGAACATGTTGAGAATTTCCCATGGGGGCCGATTACAGCTTTTGATTAGGAAGAATCAAGAAAGACTGTTGTTACAATCATTACCATCTAACCAATCACTGCCAATGGCTGAATATTGGAGAGTGTCAGACTAGAATGCTTTATTGTGTAATTTTATGTATATCACATGTATATATTACTTTGTAGTTCCATAACTCAGGACAGGAAACATCTTCCCATTTATTTTATCTTCCCAAAGCACCTATTATATAAATTGTTATCAGTATACTGGGGCTGTAATCTAGTATCCTTTAAGAACTTGTAAATGAAAAAATAAGACTGTGTCTTAGGAAGTGACTTTAAAATCACCATTTATATCTGAACAGAAATATGCAAAACCTTCAAAAAGAGACACCTGGCTCAGTTGGCTGAGCATCTGACTCTTGATTTCACCTCAGGTCATGATCCCAGGGTTGTGAGATTGAGCCCTGCGTCTGGCTCAGCACTGAGCATAGAGCCTGCTTAAGATTCTCTCTGTCTCTCCCTCTGCTCACTAGCTCACTCACTTTTCTTCCCTCTGAGAGAGAGAGATAGACACCTGGAAAAAGACTCAAAGAGGTGGAAGTTGCTCAGGTCCATCTAAGCACTGGTTTGAAATGAGGGGGCCCCCCACTAACTAGACATTTAATGTTCTTGTCAGTTAGCAGCGTCATCTTAATTGTAGAGGATTCAACAAATGGCTTAACTCTGCATTCAGTACTCCGTTCACCTAACCCACTCCACTTGTTCTGGTTTCTTTCTCATCAGCATCCTAATTATGTTTCGTTTCCAGTATAGGTATGTTACCAGAAAAGAGAGTGTTGGTCACCTACTCTATGATCATTATATCTCCTACTTACTATAGACTGTTGTCAGTCTGCTTTTATCCATCAGTTTTATGAACTTGGTATTATAATGTCACTCTCGAGAAATATATATGATCACCTTGAGTTTCTGAGCCTACAAGACTAGGTACCAGACAAAAGCCTGTACCAAATTAGCCAGGGCTGCCTTGTGGGGACTCACTGGAGATGGCCGACCTGGTCTTTCCCAATCGACACAACCAAGTCTTCATGTCCCTGTGTTCTGAAGGAGTATGAACCTTCTTTTTTCCTTGGCTTTCCATTACAAATACAGAGAACGCCATGGAGTTCGTTTAGTCGAAGGCTTAGAAAAGTTCAGTGAGTTGGCTGGTATCAGTCAGAGCCAGGCTTGGAAACCAGGCTGTGCAGCACTCCACCCCCTCTCGGGGCCTGGTGCTCTTTGTGCAGAGTGCAAAACACTCCCTCAGAACTGGTGCCTGGAAAATTTGATCATTTCTGTTGTCTCTAAGGAATGCAAGGCTGTCCTTGTTTTGTTTGCATTATGTTTTCAAATGCCTTACGTTTAAAATTACTGCATACGAGTCAGTCAGGGAACCTGTTAGAGTGTACAGAGTTTGGTGGTGTCGGTGTTAGTATAGTGTGATTTAAATTTGTTAGACACTGAGATGAATGCATTGATGTGCTTCATTATTGGTTTAGCTGGATATTATGTTAACGCTAGAAAAGCTATGTAATGAAGACCGAGTTAGGAATTATGACGTGACTGATGCATAAAAATGTACAGCCTTAGAAGAATGTAAGAGTTTCCCGTGCAACATAAAATGTTATTTATCCCAACGTAACTTAAGGAATTTATAGAATTCCGTAAAGATGTCGTTACTGCCTGACCTAAAATGCATTTGAAAATTTTGATTAAGTGATGAATATGGTAGCTACTATAAATTCAAATATAAGCAGTACTAAAATGGCTAGTGATCTGAAGGGTACTAGAATTTAAATGATGTAGAAATTTATTCCAATGATAGCCTTTCAGAATTGCATCTTAACAATAGATGATATGGGGAGCAAGACATTCTAGAGGAAAGACACAGAATTTGAAGTCATATAGACCTGGTTCAAATCCTGTTCCCGCCACATTTTGAGTGACCTTGGGCAAGGTACTTAACCTCTCAAAGCTTTTGTTCCATCATCTGCAAAGTAAGAATTATAATATGTAGCTTGTTGATTGTTTTTTTAATGTTTGTTTATTTTGGGAGAGAGAGCATGTGTGTGCAGGGGAGGGGCAGAGAGAGATGAAGAGAAAGAGAATCTTTTTTTTTTAAATTTTTTTTAATGTTTATTTATTTTTGAGACAGAGAGAGACACAGCATGAATGGGAGAGGGTCAGAGAGAGGGAGACACAGAATCTGAAACAGGCTCCAGGCTCTGAGCTGTCAGCACAGAGCCCGACGTGGGGCTCGAACCCACGGAACGCGAGATCATGACCTGAGCTGAAGTCGGCTGCTTAACCGACTGAGCCACCCAGGCGCCCCAAGAGAGAGAGAATCTTAAAAAGGTTCCACACCCAGCGTGGAGCCCGACATGGGGCTCTATCTCATGACTCCGAGATCATGACCTGAGCAGAAATCAAGAGTCAGACGCTCTACTGACTGAGCCACCCAGATGCCCCTACCTTTTGAATGTTTTAACAACTACATCATCCATGTAAACCATTTCCTACTGTAGAGCCATGCAGTTGTCAGTTAGTAAATGTAGGGTGACATATTATTGCCAAGCACCTTGGAATATATTCCATTCTTGTCTCTAATGGAGAGAAATTAGATTATAAATTATAATTCAGGGGAAAGGTATGAATAATCTGTTTATCTAGGGTGAGCTTTGCTTGGATCCACAAATCTTCTTCCAATATAACTTGATATTGGAAGTTTTAGGAAAGCTGCTTTTGTTCTGCTTTTTACTGAAGTATAGTTACAGTGTGACAGTAGTTTCACGTATACAACATAGTGATTCTACAGCGCTATACGTCATGCTGTACTCGACACAAGTGTAGCTACCATCTGTCACCATACAACTGTATTACAACACCATTGACATGCTGTCCTGTGACTTAGTCATTCCATAACTGGATGCCTGTATCTCCCGCTCCCCTTCACACACTTTGCCCATCCCCTCCCTTTCTAGCGTCTATCAGTTCTCTGTATTTATGGTCTGTTTCTGCTTTTGTTTGTTTTGTTTTGTTTTGTTTTGTTTTGTTTTTTAGATTCTACATGTCATTGAAATCATTTTACCTGACTCATTTTACCTAATACCTTGTAGGTCCATCCATGTTGTTGCAAATGGCAAGGTCTCATTCTTTTTTATGGCTGAGTAGTACTTCAGTGTGTGTGTGTGTGTGTGTGTGTGTGTGTGTGTGTGTGTGTGTGTGACATCTTCTTTGTCCATTCATCTATGTATGACATTTGGGTTGCTTCCACAGCTTGGGTATTGTAAATAATGCTACAGTAAACATAGGGGTGCATGTATCTTTTCAAATTAGATGTTTTCATCTTTGGGGATAAATACCCAGTAGTGGAATTTCTGGATCATATGGTATTTATATTTTTAATTTTTTGAGGAACTTCCATACTGTTTTTCAGGGTAGCTGCACCAATTTACATTCCCACCAAGAGAGCATGAAGATTCCTTTTCCTCCACATTCTCACCAACATTTGTTATTTCTTGTCTTTTTGATTCTAGTCATTCTGACAGGTGCAAGGTGATATCTCATTGTGGTTTTGATTTGCATTTCCCTAATGATTTAGTGATATTGAACATCTTTTCATGTGTCTGTTGGCCATCTGTCTATCTTCTTTGCAAAAATGTCTATTTAGGTCCTCTGCCCATTTTTAATCAGATTATTTGGCTTTTGGCTGTTGAGTTGTATCCGTTCTTTATATATTTTAGATACTAACCCATCAGAAATGTCAACTGCAAATATCTTCTCCCATTCAGTAGGTTGCCTTTTTATTTTGTTAATGGTTTCCTTTGCTGTGCAAAAGCTTTTTATTTTGGTATAGTCCCAGTAGTTTGCTTTTGCTTTTGCTTTTGTTTGCCTTGTCGTGGAGACATTTCTAGAAAAATGTTGCTAAGGCGGATGTCACAGAGATTATTGCCTATGTTTTCTTTTAGGAGTTTTGTGGTTTCAGACTTCACATTTAAATGTTTATGTATTTATTTTGAGAGAGAGAGAGCACACGTGTGCACGCATGTGAACTGGGGAGGAGCAGAGAGAGAGAGAGAGAGAGAGAGAATCCCTAGCAGGCTCTGTGCTGCCAGTGTAGCGTTGGACATGGGGCTCAAACCCATGAACCATGAGATGACTGGAGCCAAAAGCAAGAGTCAGGCACTTAACTGTGGCTGACACTTAACAGTGGCTCACACTGAGGTGCCCCCCAGATCTCATATTTAGATCTTTAATCCATTTTGAGTTTATTTTTGTGTGTGATGTGAGAAAGGGGTCCAGTTTCATTCTTTTACATGTAGCTGTCTGGTTTTCCCAGCACCATTTGTTGAAGAGACTGTCTTTGCCCCAGTGTATATTCTTGCCTCCTTTGTCATAGATTAATGGACAATTTAAGCATGGGTTTATTTCTGGGCTCTCCATTCTGTTCCATTGATTTGTGTGTCTGTTTTTGTGCCAGTCCTGTACTCTTTTGATTACTACAGATTTGTAGTATACCTTGAAATCTAGGACTGTGATACCTCCAGTGTTGTTCCTTCACAAGATTGCTCTGGCTATTTGGGGTCATTTATGGTTCCATACAAATTTTAGGATTATTTGTTCTAGTCCTGTGAAAAATGCTGTTGTTATTTTGATAGGGATTGAAGTGAATCTGTAGATTGCTTTGGGAATATGGATATTTTAACAATATTAATTCTTCCAATTCAGGAGCATGGAATATTGTTCCATTTGTTTGTATCGTCCTCAGTTTCTTTCATCAGCGTTTTATAGTTTTCAGAGTGTAAATCTTTCACCTCCTTGGTTAAGTTTATTCCTAATTATTTTTTTTTGGTACGACTTTAAGTGGAATTGTTTTCTTAATTTCTCTTTCTGATATTTTGTTGTTAGTATGTGGAAACACAACTGATTTCTGTATATTGATTTTGTATCATGTGACTTTACTGAATTCGTTTATTACTTCTGATAGCTTTTCGGTGGAGTCTTTAGGGTTTTCTATGTATAGTATCATGTCATCTGCAAATAGTGACAGTTTAACTTCGTCCTTATCAACTTAGACGCCTTTTATTTCTTTTCTTTGTCTGCTGTGGCTAGGACGTCCACTACAGTGTTGAATAAAAGGGGTGAGAGTGGATATCCGTGTCTTGTTCTTGATCTTAGGAGACCTCAGTTTTTCACAACTGACTATAATGTTAGCTGTGAGTTTTTTATATCCTTCATTGTGTTTAGAGGTATGTTCCTTCTAAACCGATTTTGTTCAGGGTTTTTATCATGAATAGATATTATACTCTGTCAAATGCTTTTTCTGCATCTGTTGAGATGATCATATTTTTATCCTTCATTTTGTTAACATGGTGTATTATGCTGATTGATTTGTGAATATATAACCATCCTTGCATCCCTAGAATAAATCCCAATTGATTGTGGTGACTGATCCTTTTAATGTATTGTATAATGTGGTTTGCTAATACTTTGTTGAGGACTTTTGCTTTCATGTTCAGGGATGTTTCATGTCGGGGATATTGGCCGATAATTTGTGTGTGTATGTGTGTGGTGCTTTTGTCTGGCTTTGAAATCAGAGTAATGCTGACCTCATAGAACATATTTGGAAACTTTCTCTTCTATTTTGTGGAATAGTTTATGGAGAATAGATATTAATTCTTCTTTAAATATTTGGTAGAATTTACCTGTGAATCCATCTGATCCTGGACTTTTGTTTGTTGGGAGTTTTTTTAACTACCAATTCTCTTTCATTACTAGTAATTGGTATGTTCAGATTTTCTATTTCTTCATGATCACTTTTGTTTGTATGTTTCTAGGAATTTATCCATTTCTTCTAGGTTGTCCAATTGGTTGGCATATAATTTTTCATAGTATCCTCTTAGAATCCTTTGTATTTCTGTGATGTTCCTTGTTACTTTTCCTCTTTGATTTCTGATTTTACTTATTTGGGTCTTCTCCTTCTTATTCTTGATGCCTAAAGATTTATCGTTTTTGTTTCTTTTCAAAGAACTAGCTCTTTATTTTTTTGATCTTTTCTATTGCATTTTGGGCTCTACTTATTTCTGCTCTGATCCTCATTATTGCCTTCCTTCTACTAACTGTGGACGTTGTTCTTTCTTTTTCTACTTCCTTTAGGTATAAGATTAGATTTTTTTTTTTTGGAGCTTTTTCTTGTTTCTTAAGGTAGGCCTGTAATAGTATAAATTTCCCTCTTTGAACTGCTTTCCCTGTGTCCCAAAGATTTTGGACCATTGTGTTTTATTTTCATTTGTTTCCATGTATTTTGTATTTCCTCATTGACCTGTTGGTCTTTGAGTAACATGTTGTTTAGCTTCTACATGTTTGTGAGTTTTTTCTAGTTTTTTTACTTATGATTTCTAGTTTCACAGCTTTATAGTCAGAAAAGATGCATGATAGCACTTCAGTCTTCTTAAATTTATTGAGACTTGTTTTTCAGCCTGACATATGATCTATCTTGGAGAATGTTCCATGTGCACTTGAAAAGAATGTTATTCTATTGTTTGGGGATGGAATGGTCTTTCTATATCTGTTAAGTCTATCTGGTCTAATGTGTTATTCAAAGATGCTGTTTCCTTATTGATTTTATGCCTGGGTGATCTATCCATTGAGGTAACTGGGATGTTAAAGTCCTGTACTATTATTGTACTACTCTCAATTTCTCCCTTTATGTCTGTTACTATTTGCTTTATATATTTAGGTGCTTCAATGTTGGGTGCATAGATGTTTACAATTGTTATATCCTCTTGTTGGACTGACCTCTTTATCATTATTTCATGCCCTTCTTTGTCTTGTTACAGTCTTTATTTTATAAAGTCTCCTTTGTCTGAGTTTTGCTACCTCAGCTTTATTTTTTCACTTTCATTTGCACGATATATCTTTTTCCTTCCTTTCACTTTTCAGTCTGTATGTGTGTTTGGGACTGAAGTGAGTCTCTTATAGGCAGCCTATAGATGAGTCTTGTTTTTTATCCATTTCACCACCCTGTGTCTTTTTTTTTTTTTTAATTTTTTAAATGTTCATTTTTGAGGGAGACAGAGTGTAAGTGAGGAGGGGCAGAGAGCGAGGGAGACACAGAATCTGAAGCAGGTTCTAGGCTCTGAGCTGTCAGCACAGAATCCGACACAGGGCTCGAATTCACGAACCACAAGATCATGACCTGAGCTGAAGTCAGACGTTTAACTGGCTGAGCCACCCAGGCATCCCCTCCCTATGTCTTTTAATTGCAACGTTTAGACCATTTACATTTAAAGTAATTATTAATAGCTAAATATATATTGCCCTCTTATTCATTGCTTTCTGGTTGTTTTTGTAGCTCTTCTTGCTCCTTTCTTCTTGCTCGCTTTCCTTTTGATTGATGCCTGTCTTTACTGTTATTCTTACCTTTCTTTCTATTTTTTGTGTAGCTATTATAGGTTTTGGGTTTGTGGTTACCGTAAGGTTTGTAATTAACATCCTCAGTATGTATTAGTTTATATTAAGTTGATAGTCACTTTAGTTTAATTTTTTTTTTTCAACATTTATTTTATTTTTGGGACAGAGAGAGACAGAGCATGAACGGGGGAGGGGCAGAGAGAGAGGGAGACACAGAATCGGAAGCAGGCTCCAGGCTCTGAGCCATCAGCCCAGAGCCTGACGCGGGGCTCGAACTCACGGACCGCGAGATCATGACCTGGCTGAAGTCGGACGCTTAACCGACTGCGCCACCCAGGCGCCCCTAGTTTAAACTAAACACATAAAAACTTCTATTATATTCTCTCTGCCACATTTTATGTCTATATATATCCCTATTTTACATCTTCTCATTTATAAGTTTTTTCTAATTATTTCCTTTTCTTTTCCACTTTAAGAAGTTCCCTGAACATTTCTTACAAGGCCAGTTTAGTGGTGATGAACTCCTTTAATTTTTGTTTCTGTTGGGAAACTCAGTCTCTCTCCTTCGGTTGTGAATGATAACCTTGCTGGGTAGAATATTCTTGGTTGTAGGCTTTTTCTTTCGGTTCTTTGTATGTATCATGCCACTCCCTTCTGGCCTGCACAGTTTCTCCTGAAAAACCATCTGATAGCTTTATGGGGTTCTCCTATATGTAACTGTTTCCTTCTCTCTTACTGCTTTTAAAATTCTCTCTTTATCTTTAATCTTTAACATTTAAATTATTATTTGTCATGGTGTGGACATCCTTGGGTTCATCTTGTTTGGAATTCTCTTTGTTTCTTGAACCTGGATGTCTGTTTCCTTCCCCAGGTTAGGGAAATTTCCAGTTATCATTTCTTCAGGTAAGTTTTCTCCTCCCTTCTCTCTCTCTTTTCCTTCTGGGACCTCTGTAATGTGAATGTTTGTTCAGTTGATGTTGTCTAAGAGATCCCCTTAACGTATCCTCGTTTTTTTAAATTCTTTTTTTCTTTTTACTATTCAGCTTGCGTGCTTTCCATTATCCAGTATTCCACATTGCTGATCTGTTCTTCATCTGCTAACCTACTGGTGATTCCCTCTAGTGTATTTTTCATTTTAGTTGTTGTATTCTTCAACTCTGATTGGCTCTTTTTAATATTTTCTTTCTCTTGTTGAAGTTCTCACTGAGTTCTTCTACCCTTCTCTCTGATCCATGGGCATCTTTATGATCATTACTTAAACTTTTTATCAGGCATATTTGCTTATCTCTGTTTCATTTAGTTCTTTTTCTAATATTTTATCTTGTTCTTTCATTCCGAGCGTCTTCCTCTGTCTTCTCATTTTGCTGGACTTCTTTTGTTTCCATGAATTAGGCAGCACAACTATTTCTAAACTCACAGGAATGGTCTTGTGTGTGGTCACCCCCTGTGTATACTGTGTGTGCCTGGTGACTGGCTGGCTGGCTAGAGCTGTGATTGCCATGGGTTGGAGGTCCTGGGATACTTCATGCTGGGGCTTCCCCGGTGGGATGGCTGGAACCGAAGAGGGCGTGGGCTGCGGCAGCCCCAGAGCTGTCAGCACAGAGGGCTGCCGATAGGACAGCTGAAGCTGAGGTAGGTGTAAGCCAGGAGGTCCTGGGGCTCTCTGCACAGAGGATGCCGTGGCAAGACACCTAGTGCCGAAGTGAGCGTAGACCAGGACTGTCCTGGGGCTCACTGTGCGAAGGGCAGCCTGGCAGGACAGCTAAGCTGAAGTAGGTGCAGCCTGGGGTGTCCTGGGGTGCCCAGTACAGAGGGCACCCTGGCAGGGCAGTTGAAGCCAGTGGAGGCGGGAGCCAGGAGGTGCCTGCGCACTCTGCACTGGGGTTGCTCTAACAGGTCATCTGGAGCTGAAGTGGTGCAGGCCTGGTATGCTCCAGGGTGCTCTCTGCTTGTGTCACCTTGGTAAGGCAGCTACAGCTGTAGTGAACGCTGACCAGGGGTACACCCTGCTGGACCTTGATGGCACAGCTTGGGCTGGTGTGAGACGGGCCCGGTCCCATTGCTGAGATGGCAGGTCAGCTACGCTCCTGTCTGTGCTACGAGATGGAGGGGGAATGTAAACTGTGGGCGCTCTCACCAGCCCCTTCCACTCAGAGGGTTCTGTCTGCTCCCCGGCCGTTTAGTTGAGTCCTGGGGCTATTTTAGTTGTGTGTTTTTAAACCCCAACCTGCTCACAGTCCCTGGTGCTGTCCCTTCCCACTCCAGTACACAGTTTCAGAGGTAGCAGTTTCCATCGTCACTGTCTGTCTGTCTTTCTTGCTATTCTCCATGCGGTCTTTTGTTGTGCTGAAGCTGTTCTGTCAGTCCGCAGTCCTTCAGGAGGAATCACTCTATAAATAAGTGTAGATGTGGCGTGTCCATGGATGAGGTGCATTCAGGGTCTTCCTATGTTACCATTCTGGACCCCAAAATCCAAAGCTGTGCTTTTAGTATCTGAATGTTACCATTGTATAGAACTTGCAGAATCTTGCTAAAGCTGAACCAGGATTACCAAATAGTTAATCCAGTTCCTCCTCACCTTTCCAAGCTTCTGGGCCATGCCAGCTAGAACATTTCTTTATGGTGCTTTTCTGATGAAATGCTGACTTAGTTAACTAGAACGTTGTGTTCATGGGTCTGTGGTATCGTGGTGATGTTACAGAGGAGGTGGCTGTCTGTGTGAGGTCCTTCCAGTTTGCTAGAGAACACTCTTAGTGAGTTCTGACGTTCAGTAATTACAGATTTATGCCTTTGGCATAAGTGTGGGTCCCATATTAAAAACCAGGTATTTGTGGAAAAAGAAGTATAATCTGTCATTTGTACCTTAGTGTGAATAAGTTGATAAGTCTCTTCCCTGTAAGCAGGTTGAGGTGGGAAGGCGGAGAGAACAGGGATTACTCAGAGTTTGAGCCGGGGGTTGAGATTGCCAAGACAGGATAAGGTGTAAGGATTGCAGAACGGTGATGCCTATGATGTGTCCTTAAAGCATCTCGTTACAATTTGACCTGAAGTTCACATTGCTTAGGCCAGTGGCCTTGGCCCTTTTGTGTGTCTCAGAGTCCCAGTAGACTAACCCCGATCTTGGAGATAAAAGTCCCTAGATACAAAGAAAGGAGGGAAACTTCTATTTATTGATCACTGTCTGTGCCAGGAATAATGCAAAATGCTTCCCATATATTATTTCACATAATTCCGGAAGTATTTTTAGTCAGTTTTACACATAAGGAAACAAAGACTGAAAGAAATCAGTAATGTGACCAAGATAGGCCACAGCCAGTAAATGACAGGGTTAAGATCAGCACATTTGTCTGGCTCTGATCCCCTGATCCTGTTGTACTACACTTGGTGGAAATGAGAGACTAGTTTAGTATAAATTCAGTATTACTACTAGACAAACAACAGTGTGATGGGTGAGTGGTGGAAATTTCTCTGAAAAACAGCAAATGTGTTCCCTTCCAAGGTCACCTGTTTCCCACTTCTGTTTCTTATTCCTCACACAACTGTCTCCCACTACACACACGCCATTTTTGTAGTCCACCTCTCCATATTACAGATGGTATGGACAGAGGTGGAAACAGAGAGGGTTGTGGAATCTGCCTGTTCTCGGTTTCTTTTTCCAGGTTAGTCTCCCTCATTCAGGTGAATGTACAAAAGTGGTATCAGTATCAAGGATGGCCAGAGTTAGGTCTAAGGCAGGCCAGAGAGTCGCAGTCAAAATGAAAAGCTAAATACTGCTGATGTTTCCAGCAAGAATGACCTTGTGGGAGATGTGCCCTGCCAGTTTAGATCCCCACCCAGCTAAGCCACTTTACCGAACCAGAATGTAAGGGGGCTGTATCCCTAACACCTAGGATTTATCTCCCACTCTCATTATAAGCTAGCAGAAAGAGCTTCCAGACTTTGGAGACTGAACACAGGGATTCACATAACAAAGTTTTGACTTCTTGACTATGACCGTGAGCATTTCCTTATCTATAAAATATTCATTATACAACATACTCCTGGGATTGTTGTGAATAAATAGGACAATATGAAATATGAAACAGTGCTCGTCACTTCTTAACCAAATGCTCATAATCTTTTACACTTTGCACCCTGCTTCCCCCCATTCCCGCTCCCTCAGCTAATATGCATGTTATCAGATCCCTTTTAAAAGATAGGATTGGGGGTGCCTGGGTGGCTGAGCTGGTTAAGTGTCCAACTCTTGATTTCAGCCATTATCCCAGGGTCATGGGATTGAGCCCTGCGTCAGGCTTCATGCTAGGGGTAGAGCCTGCTTGAGATTCTCTTATATTCTCTCTCTCCCTCCCTCTGTCTCTCTCTCTCTCTCTCTTTTTCAAAAAAAAAAAAAAAAAAGGATTAGGACTAGAATTTGGGAGATTTGGTAAAGACCATAATCCATAGGGAAGGTCAGGAGTTTCCAAGCATGTCTATAAGGTATAAACCAAAAGCAGATTAATCTACCAACTCCTCGAGGACGAGAACCTATGTCTTATACTCCACAGCATAACCTGCAGCTCATATTTGGCCCGGCACCCCTATAATACCGTCATTTACTGAGTTCTAACTATCTGCAGAAAGTCTTTTCCTCTTTTATGTCATCTCTTGTAAACTGCCCAGCGTATGTATGTAAATGAGGTAACCAAGGCACTAAGCAAATCTCCCAAGGTCAGGATTTAAACTATAGTGTTTCTGATTTCAAATCCTATCTTTTTTTCCCCCTAATGTACCGGCTGCCAATAAGAATGGCTCCCTTCATTTGGTTTTGCTTTTTTAACCAAGTATTTAATGGACCTTTATTTGTGCACGCTACTATGCTAAATTCAGGGTTTATACAAAGATGTAGAAGACCCAATCTATGTGAGTAGCTTCACAGGAACTGTGATAGGAGGTAGAATGTGGTACATCTCATAACTAATGAACAAGTGAAGGCCCCTGAGGCGCACGGAGGGGTAAAATCACATCTAATTGGTGATCATCACAGGTTCAGTGAAGTAGGGTGTGTGTGGACGGAGCCTTGCAGGTTGCGTTGCCTGTTGTATGCACTGCGCACTGAACTTGAGATCTAGGGATCTTAGCTTTTACTTTTTCTTACCATCCCTTGTTACTCATTGCTTACTCTGTCTTACCATCTATTGCCGCTCTTTAAAGTCGAAAGGAGAAAATAACTGGAGGAACCACCTTGAAGAGAATCTGCGAGGAAAACAACTACCCAGACTTTAAAATTTCCTCTCATTTTCTCATTTGCTTGGATGGATATACATAATGCTTAAGAGCCCGACTCTTTTCTACCAACTGCTGGAGGCCTCAGTTCTTTCAGCTGTAAAGTGAGGATAATATGTGCCTCATAGGAATCTTTCGGTGGATTTAATGGGCTTCTGTATGTAAAGTGCTTAGCTTAGATTGGTGCCTGGAACATGGATACTTCATAAAAGACAACCATAATTAACAAATGCTCTAGTATCTAAATGTGACCAAATATAAGAATGACTGGTGTATATTTGGGACATCAGAGCATTGATATTCGTTCTAAATTTTAGAATTAGCAGTTCTTAATGACTTGAGAGCTCGTTCAGCAAAATTAATGCAGAAATTGCATTATGGCAAGTAGTGACCAAACCCCTAGCCCTTTGAGGGTAGCTAAGAACTTCTTCCTGAGCTGTTGTTTTCTATCTCCTTATTGCCCCAGGTAGCTGCACAAATTGCAGTTAACCCAGTGTGTCCCAATGAGGCACAAAAATTATTCGGGAAGAACAGTGTGACTGTGCAAAGTCAAATGTTCACTCAGTGAACAATGACAAATGTTCACTCTTGCCCAGCCAAGAATTTTCTCTACCATTAGTCTTTTTATGCTTTGATTGAACTCTGGTTACCACAGCTGAAGGACTGGGGATGGTCTACAATAAAGAACCTTGATCAGAAATACTCAGGAAAATTAAAAAAAAAAACACAAAAAACTACTTTGGGTACATGGGTGATTGTTTTCTTTAACTTAGTAATGTAAACATGAAGTGTTAAACACTGTAGAGAAAAAAAAAATTAGTGTTCAGTTTGCCCTTGAAATCTGTTTTTCTGGGGTCTACTGAGAATCAGATAAACTTCACCTTGCATTGTACATGATTAAAGAGTTGGCTGGCGTTTATATTTTTAGTCATCACATGACAAACTAGGTCTAAGCTGAAAAGTAATTTAGGTTAGGCAAGGAAAGTTCTTTACATTGTATTTTCTCTTGGAACGGGATTTTTTTTTTGTCTTCTATTAATCACATAAGGATATAAATTTGTGGAAATGAAACATCTATAGGTATAAATATTAACTTCTGCCTTTTATTCACTTAGAAAAATTTTTTTTAACTTTTTTTTTCTTAAGTATATATTTTTTTAGTAATCTCTGCACCTAACATGGGGCTCAAATTCACAACCCGGAGAACAAGAATCGCATGCTCTTCTAACTGAGCCGAGCAGATGCCCTAGAATTTTTTTTTTTTAAGATTAAGACATTTTAAAAATATGAATGTGTGTATGTATGTATGTATGTATTTAAGAGCACAAGCAAGGGAGAGGCAGAGAGAGGGGGAGAGAGAGAATCCCAAGCAGGCTCCATGCTGTTAGCGCATGGAGACTGTCGTGGGGCTCAGTCTCACAAACTGTGTGATCATAACCTGAGCCAAAATCAAGAGTTGGATGTTTGACTGACCCACCCAGGTGCCCCAAGAGTTAAGACATTTTTAAAGAAGGTACTATAGACTCAAGTAAATAAAAAAATATTTGGGGATGTTCAGAAAATCATTCAATATTTCTAATCTTCAGCATGGTTTAAGGACAACTTCGTGCCCTAATTAAACTAGAATCCACATCAGGCATCTACCCTCTATCGCTTATGAAATCTGAGATAAACAGTCTGTGCTAAGCAAACGGACTGAATTCATTTAAATATGGGTTTTGGTTCTTTAAATGCAGTGTGTAACAATTAGAATCATAATGGGTTCAACTCAATTACTGTAACCTGAGGAAACAGATGGGCGATGTTTAGGGAACCAATATGGGAAAATGTGAGCTTCTTCTATCAGTTTTGCAAAAAAAGTATAGGTACTTCTCTTAAATGGAGCTGGGTTTGAGTCTCTTACCCAGCACCCCTCCCACCTTTTTATATCAGCAAACAAGCATCCATGGGTCCTATAAGCACAGTTACATCTGGGACCTGTGTACATGAGAAATTATTCCCAGCTGTCTCCCACGATGACCTGGCCTCAAGCTCTTTGAATTAAGAATGTTGAGACTAATAATTAAAGATTGGATCCATTTAAGTACAGATTCACAACAAAACTCCTCCTTGCAGGGAGACTAAACTGACCACTCCAGGGTGTGTTAGCAGTGTTATATGCACGCTCCTTGTTCTGCATGAAAATAATATGCTACCTAGTTAAACTCCTTTTCTTTTTCATCAAAATACCAGCTTTTGCTCATCTTAAATAAAATTGGGTTTTTGTTAACTAACTTCAGTCCATAAGCACAAAGGAGGATATAGATTAGCCTTTCAAAATTTACCAGGCAGTGATGGTAAATTCTTCTGGTGCTGTATGTTAATCATCCTTTGCTTTTAATAGGTAAACGAAATATTCCATATGTTAATAATGCATGACTCATTCATTGCTCATTGTCTTCCCACTGATTTTTTTTTTTTCCTGCCTTGAGCCAGCAAGAAATCTTACATGAGAGGAGGGAGGAAAAGAGACAGAGTTGAGGAATACAACACTTAAATACTGTTGCTTGATTTTCATTGGTTATCTCCTTTCTTACGGTGACCAGTCTAATCCAGCCTTCCTTGTCAAATCCCTTCCCTCCCCACCCTCCCTGCTAGGGGCTTCACAGGGTGTCTGTTGCTAGAAGCTGACTACAGGCAGTATGTAGGCATCTTTCATTCAGAATGGACAGTAATATAGTGAATAGAGAAGAAAGCTTTTAGAAATGTATCATTTGTCAAAATTGCATGGCTTTTAAAAAGGGACAGAGAGATGCTGAATGCTTTGTATGTTAGCATCGACTCTTTATTTCTGTTCAGACTCTTAAGTTTTCAGAAGCTTAAATATAGAGCCCTTTAAAAAAAAAAAAAAGGAAGAAAGAAGAATTTTTCTGGTTAGTCGACCTCTTTTTAAGAAGTGCTTCATCATCCTCCTCCACCTCTCCGCGATGTTTCTCTGCAGCTCTCTGTAGATTAGGGTTCTGTGCTGGCTGGCAGAATGCTCATTTGTTAGCTGAATAGAGTTCATCGACAGACATAGATCAATATAGGTTTTATTGCTTTCCTGCGAATTCCAAAATGCCATCCAAAGAGTCTTGGTCGGGTAGGAAAACTAATAGAGCTGCAGTTCACAAATCAAAACAAGAGGGCCGTCAGCAAGATTTATTGATAGCAGCCTTGGGAATGAAACTGGGTTCTCAAAAGTCGTCTGTGACAATCTGGCAACCTCTGAAACTCTTTGCTTATTCGCAGTTGACATCACTTGTTAGAAGAGCAACTCTGAAAGAAAACGAGCAAATTCCAAAATATGAAAAGGTTCACAATTTCAAGGTAAGAATATTTGTTTTTAACCTTTTCTTAGAAGAAAGGAAATGCACATTACTTGAATATTAAAGGAATAGCTTTTGATGTCTTTTTCAAACTAGGATGACTGGACTAAAATATTCTTACTATTTAAGGAATGAAGATGTTTTAAGCATGATTTTATTTAAGGAATAGCTGACTAAAGCTAATAGAATCCAACTCCATTTTCTCTAATGCTGATTTAGTATTCTGTTAATGGTAAAGTCTTGACTGACATTTAAAAGGTCTCATTCGGTAATGATTTTGGCACTATTTTTATGATGCAAATCTGTCTAACTACCTTTGTCGGATATTTCATGAGAGGATTAGATCTGATCTCCGTCCGGTTCTGGTGAAAAGCTTTGGCTGTAAGAGGCGTGTGTTTTTGCATCTGGATGGAGCAGATGGTCTGCATTTCCCACGGTTTCTGTCTTTTCTCCTCTGTTAATGCACTGACCACGAGCAGAGGAGGGTGGCCACCATCGGGCTGTCACTGCTCGTACAAGCAGCTTCTCTTTACTGTTTGAGTACTGCTTTCCCCTTGTATGTGTTTTCAATTATTGTGTTAATGTGTTTTACTAACTATAGTCCTCTTTCGTCAAGCCGGTATGTGTGTTGATTCAAGTTGCCTGCGTGTGTAGCATGATGGAAGGCCTTGAACTTCAGTCGTTTGCAGCCTGGCTGGGAAAACCTAGTGTGAGGCTGTGCACGAGAACAGCCAGCGACACTCCATGGGTGGACGCACCAGCAATGCTAGAGTAACTTCACAGTAGTTACACAACTTTACGATGAAGTTTTCTGTTTTCAGTGTAGACAGAATGTCACTCGTTTTAATACAAGAGGGTATACGAAGAGGTTTCGAAAGGTGATAGGCTGAGAAACCCTGATCTTCCATTTACTCATTTATTCAGCAGATGTATTCATTCGGAAGGTACCAGGCTCTGTAGTAGAAAATTTCATTTCAGATTTGCGATTCATCCTGATTTTTAACGCTAGCATTTATTTTACTCAGATGCTACATACCAAGCCCCCAATATGCTCTACTTTTTTAGTGAGGAATAGATTCTTTTGATCTTCAGACCATTTGAGGATAAAGGGTAAATTCTAAAATGTTTGGGTTGTATAAAGACTGCTACTATTTCAGGGTAAACCAAATAGCATTTTCTTCTCCCTCTTTAAACAGATTCTTAGGGAACTTACCTTTCAACTAGTATCTTTGATTTTAAATGAGATTGAGACCATTCAGTATGTGTATCTAGTCTCAACCATATCTTCCATTTATGAACCTAAACAGTACATGCAAGTTAGTAGGCCTCGGCTGCTTCTTGCACAACAAACTGGTCTTACGGGGTTTTTATGAAGAGCATGACCCCAAGTAAATTCTTTTGCAGGTATCAAGTTGTGTGCATGTTAGGTAAAAATAGCCATTGAAGTTCCTAAGCAAGAAACTATGCATACTGTTCAGAAATGGCTGAGATTTTAAAATGTATCTCCAAAGATGCCCCCTCTGGTGTGTTCAGCAGGAACAGATTGACCTATTAAGCCATTTTAGTGCTAAGTCAAGTTCATTGATTAAAAGCAAATAGTAAGTCTGTTCAGGGATTTGCATAAACAAGCACATTCTCTCTCTGTTTGGTTTTTATCTTCCAGTAATTTCTCAATTTTAATTTAATACATGGTTTTAATGAGCAAATTTTGAGCAGCCAGAAAGTGCTGGCTCTGGGACCAGTTGTGACCCTTAGCTTGTTACCCAAACTGTGTTACTGTGTTGGGGCGGGGGGGGGGGGGGGAGGAGAAGGCACATTAAAAAGAAGTCTGCTTCCTTCACCAGAGCTGAAAAATTAAAATCAAGTGGGCTTTTTTTTTTTTTAAGTTATGCTCAGGAAAGAGTTCACACTGGTGAAGTTGTGTTACATATTTTTTATAGTTGCTAATAAGGTCAGAAGTCTCACAATTTGATTCTTTGCATTGAAATTACTCTTTGTTCTTTAAAAAATATTTCTGTGGGGAGGCATTATAAAAAAGAGAAAAGAAAGGTGGGAGGGGTAGTCATACTTGACTTCCAAGAACATCCCCGAAAGAATTCAGACTCTGTGGCAGGAGCACTTCTCTCCCACACAGATGTTCACTTAGAAGGTCACCGCTTGTGATATGTGAGTCTGTGCAGTTCAGACATTTATAATGGGAAGAACTCTGAGCATTTATATGGCGATAGTCGTTCACACGGCCTTGCCATTGACTATTTTCTGTGTTGGTAAAAGTGGATTCTGCTGACCACAAGCCCACTCTCCAAAGCCTCATTTCAATGTGCTTTTCTTTTTTGCTTCTTGAACTGCCTGGTTATATAACATTGCTCTGTGGCGTTGACCAGCTGCCAAATCTCATTTCAGAAGGTGAAGCCAAGAATGCCTTATCCCTTTGGTGAAACTCACCGAGGTGAGATACCAAAAAAAAAAAAAAAAAAAAAAAAAAATCAACCGGGCCCAACTCCTCCAGACAGGTGTTTTGTTTTTTTGAGTTTGTTTTTTTAATAGAAAAAAGTGAAACAAAGCAGGAAGACTTCCCACTTACTGTTATGTAACATGGCCTTTTAAATTTTTTCTATTGTTATTTGTAAGGATTTGATGAAGAATCAATCACAAGTAACATAGTTGTCTCTCACAGAGAGGTCATCATTTGAAATATAAATGTACCACATCCTTTAAAACTGATTACTTTATAACTTGTCAACATAGGACGAAAATAATTTTAACCCTTTCCTGGATAAACCTCTCATTTTAAGAACTGCCCCTATCCTCACACGAGAAGGAGAGACAGAGAGATGAAACAAACAAGTGTTAATTTCTTGAGCAAACTCAAAACCAAAAACTAAACAAAACATTCTCTGACGTTAAAAGTAAAACACAGGCACTCCACCAGCCGTGACTACATCCTTACATCCTCCATCTGAGGCTCTCTGGACACAATGATAACTGAGACCCAGCCCTGACCCTCAGGAGCTGATCATTTGTATGACCTTGGGCACACCGCTTTCTCTTGAAACCACTGCTGCTTCTACTTCGGAAAAATTGAATTTCTGGTATGCGTGAGGTACAGGGTAGCTCCTGTTTTTGTTATTACAACTGACCCCTAAGTGGGCATTTTTTTCTGAATCCATACCAGGACTTTTTCTTGCCCAGGTACGGAGGTCATGATACAATTGAGAACCCTAGCATGACTGTGGGGCTAACGAAAGCTCTTGCTTCTCTCTTCGCTCCCAGGCAGAGTTAGATGTTATGTAAGAGCAGTTGCATGTTCATGCACCAACAAGTACAGTGAAATCCTCTGTATGCCTCTTCCTCCCTCCAAATTTAACTATTTGGTGTTTCGTTTGGTATAATCCAAATAGCTCTCTAAAATAAAGCTTCTATAGGATGCAAACAACCACAGACACCTGGCTACTTAGGCAAATGAAATAATTAAAAGAAAAGAACATTAAGGATTATAGTGAGAGGACACTTTAAAATAGGAGTTTAGTCCTTTTTTTCAAGGTAGTCTTGAAGTGGCGACTGGTTCACTTTAGAGTCTCAGATAACTTGCATTCTGCATATAAATGAAAGATGTGACATATCAATGGATTGAATGTTGCCGGGATAGTATGCAGGCAATGAATCCCGAAATGTGAACTGATACTATAATTAAATAAGACTATAGCATGCGCCTTATAATATTTAATAAAATTACTGATCGAAGACCTCCAGTCCTGGCACACAGACCAGACATTCTGCTATTTGACAAACTGAAGGATCGAAATGGCCAGCTCTCCTGCTGGAAGTGGTCTCTCCTTCCCTCTGAAGGACACAGGTCCAAGCCCTGTGGTCTTCATTTGATACCCGTTGAGAGTAGATGCAAAATGAACCAGCAAATAAAAATAGAGTCAGTGTGAAACATGGGGTTAAACTACATGATCTAGAAGGTCTTTTACAGCTCTGAAATTCTCTTTGGGTACCTGGCTGGCTCAGTCGGTGGAGCGTGTGACCCTTGATCTCGGAGTTGTGAGTTCGAGCCCCATGGTGGATATAGAAATTACTTAAAAATAAAAGCAAAAATCTTTAAAATTCTCTTGATTAAATATATCGAGATCATTAGATTTATTAATATAATTACTTTGTTTTCCACTGTTAAAGCTTTACTAAGGCCCATAATTAAGGCCCATATGAGGACAGAATTTTAATATGTTGATTTCTAAAAAGAATTAAAATAACCTATATATGAAGGAATCTATTTTTTAAATGTTTATTTATTTATTTTGAGAGGGAGAGAGAGAATCCCAAGCAGACCCCACACTGTCAGGGCAGAGCCTGTCGTGGGGCTCGACCCCTGGAACCGCGAGATCACAACCTGAACTGAGATCAAGAGTCGGATGCTCCACCAGAGCCACCCTGGCACCCATGGAGGGATAGTTTTTTAAACCAGTTATATTAACAGTCCACTGTACAGTCAGGGACTGTGGCCACCGTTGTATGATCCCCACCAGCAGTCGCACCACCGCCAGCCCCATTTCTTTAGCAGAAACATCTGCTGAAGGACTAAATGGGCACACAGTATGACAGGAGGGACTGTTGTGGTGGGTGGTGGTGGTGATTGCTGTTACTTTGAAATCACTTCTTAGGCAGCAGGACATTTCAACGTAAAAATGCATCTTACGCGATTTTAAGACCTGTATTGTTACGATCTTTCAGTCAGATTCATGTGAGTTGTTTAAATGCAGGAAAACTCCTGATATCATCATGCGGTCTTATATTTGGAGAATCTGTGTTCACGTTTTAAGTGGTCAGAAATTTGAATATCGTTTTGAGTCATAAAAGCCTTATAAAAGAAATTAAATGCAGTGTGACTGATGTAAAAGGCAGCCTGGAATGTCTCACTGTTAAACATTGTAGACACTCCATGTCATACCTACAGGAGGAGCAAACAGACGTTTTAAAGGAATAAGTGATGGGGCGCCTGGGTGGCGCAGTCGGTTAAGCGTCCGACTTCAGCCGGGTCACGATCTCGCGGTCCGTGAGTTCGAGCCCCGCGTCGGGCTCTGGGCTGACGGCTCAGAGCCTGGAGCCTGCTTCCGATTCTGTGTCTCCCTCTCTCTCTGCGCCTCCCCCGTTCATGCTCTGTCTCTCTCTGTCCCAAAAATAAATACACGTTGAAAAAAAAAATTAAAAAAAAAAAAAAAAAAAAAAAAAAGGAATAAGTGTTTTCCTCCAAATAGAATACTGAATTGAATTTTATATACATATATACACACATACATATATATACATATTTCTAGGTTATACAAATACATGTATCTGTAATTCCACACAGACAAATTCCCAGTTCTTAATGTGGGTCACTTGCAAGAGAAGATAAAAATAACAAAGCTCAGTGCAGAGCAAGGGCTCTGTCTCCTTAGGGCAGTCATGGAGGAAAGTGGGAGGTTGGACAAGACCATTGATAAGATCCCTGTAGGCACGGTTTCAGTTGTTATTTGGTATAGTACTTATCAGATGCTACAGAAGCCAAAAATAACACATACTACTCTGCTTTTTATTTCTGTCCCTAACGGTGGTGGGGAGGACCGCAAAGACTCATGCATTTCCAGGCTTCTACATTGCCCCCAGCATTGTAACCTCCTCAGCCTCGGCCCCATGGATCTTTCTTACGGTTTGTAATGCTGGCTGAGGAGCTGGTTATGACGCCTCAAGTACAAGGCCAGAGCAAAAGGTCATGGGGAAGGTTACTTACCGCCACGAAATAATCCAAAAAGAAACGTTTCGCAAGTTTTGCACATCGTTGCTTATACTTCTCCATAGCCATTTTATGAGGCTAGGGAATTTAAAATGTTAATCTTTTATATACTGGAAGAATTAATATTGCTAAAATGTCCACACTACCCAAAATGATCTTCAGAGCCAATGCAATTCCTGTCATAATCCCAATGGCATTCTTTCCAGAAATAGAAAAAATCGTAAGATTCGCATGGAACCACAAAAGACCAAAGCAATCTTGAGCAAGAAGAAAGCTTGAGGCATCAGTATTTTCTGATTTCAAAATATATTACAAAGCTACAGTAATCAAAACAGTATGGTACTGGCATAAAAACAGACATACAGACCAATGAAATAGAGCAGAAAGCCCAGAAATAAATCCATGTGTCTTCAGGCAACTTATCTTCAACAAGTGTGCCAAGCACACTAAATAAGGATAGGATAATCTCTTCAATAAATGATGCTGGAAAAACTGGATGTCTATATGCAAAAATAAATAATTGGTCCCTTATTTCACACCATATACAACAGTCAACTGAAAATGGATTAAAGACTTAAATATAAGACCTGAAACCGTAAAACTACTACTAGTAGAAAATGTAGGAAAGAAGCTTCTTGACATTGGTGTGGGCAGTGATTTTTCAGATAGGACACTGAAAGCACAGGCAACAAAAATAAAAATACACAAGTGGGATTGTATTAAACTAAAAAGCTTCTGCAGTAGTACATCCAGGACTCTGGAAGTTCATCCTCCTGCCCTGGCCACTTCTTCTCCCTTCCCTCAAAAGTACCCCTTCTAATACCATGTATCAGTTTTGCCTGTTTTTGACTTTTGTGTAAACAGAATCATACAATGTGTAAGTCCTTGTGTCTTTTGTTGGACATTATGTTTATGAGATTTCACCCATATTGTTCTGTCAGTTGTTTATTCATGTTCGTTGCTAAATAGTATGTCATTGAATGAATAAAACACAATGTGTCTACCCAAAAAATAAAAAATAAAAAAAAGCTTCTGCACAGCAAAGGAAATAATTAACGTGGTGAAAATGCATATATGGAATGGGAGAAAATATTTGCAAACCATACACCTGATAAGAGGTTAGTATCCAAAATATATAAGGAACTCCTACAACTCAATAGCAAAGAGCAGCCCTAGTTAAAAACAGGCAAAGGACCTGAATAGTTATTTCTCAAAAGGTACACAGATGGCCAACAGGTATGTGGAAGGATGCTCAACATCATGAACCATCAGGGAAATGCAAATCAAAACCACAGTGAGATGTCAGCTCACACCTGTTAGAGTGGCTATTATCAAAAAGACAAAACATGGCCAGTGTTGGTGAGGCTGTGGAGAAAGAACCCTTGTACATGGTTTATGAATGTAAATTGGTGTAGCCATTATGAAAAACAGTATGGAGGTTCCCCCCAAAATAAAAATAAAACCACCTTATGATCCAGCAATAGGTTGCCTTTTCACTTTGTTGATTGTTTCCTTTGCAGTGCATTAGATTTATCATTAGATGTGGTCCCAGTTGTCTGTTTTTGATTATGCTGCTTTAAAATTTGGAGAGAGATTTGAAGTTTGTCTTTCTCACAAAGAGACTGTTGGTGGAACTAAGTGCACTGGTTTTTTTTAATGTAATTAAAAAGCAATTAAAAAAAAGGAACTTCAAGCCAGCCTTGAAATTAAAATGTAGGGTTGTCACTTTTAAACATCTTAAGAGAGAGCCTGGCTGCCTCCCCAAACCAGTTCTGATTCATATTCCTAATATCCTAATGTGAGATCCTCCAACAAACTACATCTGACATTGTACTATTTCCAGTGTTTTTGTCCATCCTACTGATTTAATGTTTTAGAAATTTGCTATCTCTATGCAAATCAGAACCACAGTGAGATGAGGTATCACCTCACACCTGTCAGAATGGCTAGAATCAGTAAGAAAAAATAACAAGTGTTGGTGAGCACGTGGAGAAAAACGAACCCTCATGCACTGTTGGTGGCAATGTAAATTGTTGCGACCACTTCGGGGAAAAAGTAAGGGGTTTCCTCAAAAGATTAAAAACAGAACTACCTTCCGATAAAGTATTTGTGCTTCTAGGTGTTTATCCAAAGAAAATTAAAACACGAATTCAGAAAGACATATTCCCCCCTAAGTTCATTGCAGCATTATCTACAATAGCAAAGATATAGAGGCAGCCTAAATGTGTTATGTGTTATCAGTAGACGAATGGCTAAAGAAGATGTGGGGTGGAGTGTGTGTGTGTGTGTGTGTGTGTGTGTGTGTGTAAAATAAAACATTAGCCATAAAAAAATGAAATCTTGCCACTGGCAACAACATGGATAGATCTAGAGGTTAATTAATGAATTAATTATTATGCTACATCAGTCACAGAAAGGAAGTCCGTCAAGGCAGAGAAACATATACTATACGATTTCGTTATATGTGGAAGCTCAAATCAAAATAGCTCTTTTTCATGGCACTTCAGCAGCAGTAGCCTGCTTTAGGGTGAAGCTGAACAGCTCTTTCCCAGTTACGGGCTGCCAGAAACTCATTGAAGTAGACGATGAACGCAAACTTCAAACATTTTATGAGAAGCGAACAGCCACGGAAGTTGCTTCTGATGCTCTGAGTGAACAATGGAAGGGTTACATGGTCCAGATCAGTGGTGGCAATGAGAAGGCTTCCCCATGAAGCAGGGTGTCTTGATCCATGGCCATGTCTGCCTGTTGGTGGGTAAGGGACATGCCTGCTACAAACCAAGGAGGACTGGGGAAAGAAGGTGCCGATCTGTTGGGGGTTGCCTTGTGGATGCCAACCTCAGTGTTTTCAACTTGATCATTGTTAAAAAAAAAAAAGAGAGAGAGAGAGAGAGAGAGAGAGAGAAAGATATTCCTGGATTCACGGATACTACTGTGCCTCATCGCCTGGGGCCCAAAAGAGCTAGCAGAATCGACAGACTTGTCAGTCTCCCTAAAAAAGATGATGTCCGCCAGTATGTTGTGAAAAATCCGCTAAACAAAGAAGATAAGAAACCTAGGACCAAAGCACCCAAGATTCGGCGCTTTGTTACTCCATGTGTCCTCCAATGCAAAAGTCAACATATTGCTCTGAAGTCTAAAGAAACAGCACGCTAAAAAAAATAAGGAAGGGGCTGCAGAATATGCTAAACCTTTGGTCAAGAGAATGAAGGAAACCAGAAAGAAAAGTGCCAGGAACAGATTTCCCAGAGATGGGGGCTGTCCTCAGAGCTTCTTCCTCTAAGTCTGAGACCCATCAAAAATGAGATTTTCTAAAAGTAACACATAAGATCAGACATCAAAAAAATAAGTCAAAACAAATGAACAAACAGAACTGAAACTCATAGATACAGAGAATAAACTGATGACTGCTACAGGGTAGAGGGGTGAGGAGATGAACAAAATAAAGGTAGTTAAGAGGTATGGCTTTCCAGTTATAAAATAAATAAGACAAGGAAACGAAGGGTGCAGCATAAGAAATCTAGAAAGTAATATCGTCACAATTTTATATAGTGGCAGATGGCACCTAGACATATTGTGGTGGCCATTTTGTAATATATATACATACTGGATCACTAGGTTGTATACCTAAAACTAAAGAACACTGTATGTCAGTTATTTTTCAATTAAAAAAAAATTGGCATCTCTAAAATTTATCTCAAAGCAGAGAATCAGCCCAGCATGTGACTCTCATTGCAATAACAATAAAAGGATATAAACCCATAGGAAGAACACACAATAATAATAATGACGATAATGATGACGTCACCTCTGCCAAAATTCTGTTCTTAATGCTTTTTGTGTCCACATAATAATCTTACTTTCAAGGATCAGTTTTTCCCACGTCTGAGTCACACTGGTATGTTAAAGGCAACTTTTTGCAGTAACTTGTATCATACTTCCCTTCTCCCCTTCGATTTAATTGAGGATTGAGTCTTACTTGTATTTTGCTTATTTTATTTTTAAATTTTTTAATGTTTATTTATATCTGAAAGAGAGAGACAGAGCGTGAGTTGGGTAGGGGCAGAGAGAGAGGGAGACACAGAATCCAAAGCAGGCTCCAGGCTGTCAGCACAGAGCCCGACACGGGGCTCAAACTCTTAAACCACGAGATCATGACCTGAGCCAAAGTCGGACACCCAACCGACTGAGCCACCCCGGCGCCCCTATTCTGTTTATTTTATAATCCAGTAGGACACAGATGTAATATTTTATGTCTCTAATTTTTAAACCTTGTTTAATTAGCAAATTATACAGTCGTACTTCATCTTCTTTGTGACCCCCTATGTCAACGTTCCTCAGAGGAAAGTCTTCCCTGGGAGTGAAGGCTACCATGGCTTTAATAAGATGGTCAAAGCAGATGTCTGAAGAATATGCACAGGTCATAACATCTTACTCAGTAACTATCTGTACTCAGCACACTTACTGTCATGATTAGGCAGCATTCAGTATTCTTATGTAATTAGTACATAACACAAAAATATCATTGCCTTCATCAAAGGGACCAAAGGACAGAGAGAAGAGATACATGCATAAGTGGAAGAGAAGTCTAGGAAAGATTATTTTAAGTGAATACATGAAAATATTGATTTTTCTTTCATAAATATTTTATTAGTACTACTGGTATCTGAGAAACCACTACAAATTATTTTTCCAACAAACATCATGCTGGTAGTGTTTTGTTTTGGTTTTTTTTAGGCTTCTTAACCCCTCTTCTTAAATTATCTTAAGATTCTTCTGGGTGCAAAATAGGAAAGCTAGAAAGGAAAGGAAAAATAGCCCAGTGGTATTACACTGAAACATCATCAAGTGCTCATTTAAAAAATATTTTTATGTTGGGGGATGAACATAAAGGGATGAAAAATAGAGTTGGTGAATTTTTTTAAGTGTTATGCAGACATAAAAATTAACACCAAAAAATGTATTTATTTTAAGGTCATGGGTGTCCAGGGATTCTTGTCATATTAGGTGATATCCTACAGTCTGTTGTATTAGAAATGACCTGTTTCGGCTAGCTGTGCAAATGGATTTGCCCAAATCAGGCCTAAAATGTTAAGTTCACTCCTTTCTCTTATAGAACTCCCTCTGTTTAGAGCCCCAGCCCTTATATGTGCCACACCCAGACCACTGCTTATGACTCTGCCTGACATGCTTGCATAGTGCCCTTGTTCCTAAAAAAAAAAGGTCCATCTCTAGGAAGCATGAGATTTTGTTTTGATGGTTGCCAGTATAGCTCATTACTCCACAATTAGTGTCTTTTTAAAAACCTATTTGGAACCCATGATTGATATTTACCATTTGATGGAACAGTTGGAGACTTTCTGTGGCAAATGTCAGAAAGCCCAACTCTTATGCTTGTTAAGGCCCAATGAAAGGGGATTAATTGGCTTTATTTCCTTTATAGTAGGAAAAGTCTGGTGGTGGTTGGTATCCTTTGACTTAGGGGCTTAAAATGGCACCAGAACCCTGCCTCCCAGCTCTGTATTCATTTGCAATCTCCCACTTGTGACACGATGGCCTGCGGAAGCTCCAGCTCTAAATATTCTCAGACTCTAGTCAGCTCACAATGAGACTGAACAAAAAAGTCCGGGCCTGGCAGACATTGGCCCAATTATCTTATATGCTTATCTCTGAACCAGTAACTCTGGGCAGGAGAATAGAATGTGTTGATTGGCTTAGATCCAGGTCACATACTCTGTCCTGGAACTGGGGTCAGTTCCATACTATTCATATGGGTTGAGAACTGGTATCCAAAGAGAAGACATTTATTCTGTGTAGCTAAAAAAATAAGAAATGCCAACATCAACATTAAATTACAGAATGAGGTCACTAATTCCACAATCCTAGTACACAACCTACTGAATACCACGGTGTCCGTGTAACACATTGCTGGGAGAGGCCTATTCTTAGAGCATGATGACAAAAGAATCCTGAAGAAGTTGAGCTTCTATGAGGGACATTGAGAATTACTGATAAAGTTAATTTTGCACGTGCAGAAACTGAAGCCCAGAGAAGTCCCAGGTTCAAGCTCACATGAAAGATCAGTTTTAGAAATAAGTATATAATCTGAACTTCCACTTTTGGCCACCATGGAGAAATTAGATTTTCCTTCCCATCTTAAACAACTAACAAACCAGAAAAAAACATCTAAGACAACAGTCAGATATTGAACAGGTAGTGCAGTACTGTGATACTGAAAAAAGGAACTCAGCAAGAGGGGTCGTAAGGTTGTTTTCATTTATTGTTTGGAGGCAGTTTCTTGGCCAAACACCTGGGGAGAGAATCTAAAGAGAGCCCAGTGGCCTAGCTAAGTGGAAGACACAGAGATTGGAGTTTGGTGAGGCAAGAAAGCAGCTGAAATTTGGGGGGCACTGTACCTGGAGTTATAGAGCTTATACATAAGGGCTCTAGGGATCTGCATTGGGATCTTCTCAACTCTTAGCGCAAGTACTTATCTACATATGCGTGAAAGGAGGAGAATATTTAAAAACAAAACCAGAAATCAATAGGCTGAACAATTTCTGAAATGCACTCAGGGCTGAGAAGAGTTTTGTCCTGCAGTAGGAGTAGAAAAACATGATAATGCATGAGACATTGTTTAAAAGTCCTCAAAGCATTATCATCTTAGTAGCATGACTGAATTAGCAATAGACTAGAGGTAGCAGTGAGGAAAGAAATTGAAGCTAGAGATTAAAAATGTATCTGAAATGGGAGCACCTGGCTGGTTCAGTCCATGAAGCATGGTACTCTTGATCTCGGGGTTGTGAGTTCAAGCCCCATATTGGGTGTAGAAATTACTTAAAAAAAAAAAAATATATATATATATATATACACACACACACACACACACATTTATACATACATATATACACGCGCGCACACACACACACACACACATATATATATATGTATGTATATGTAATGTCTGAAATGAAAAACACATTGGATGGTATTAATGCATATTAGGCATCAAAGAAGAAAAAAATAGTGAACCAAAAGAAAATACCCACAATGAAGGGCAGAAAGAATATTTTTATATAAGGAAGAATACTTTCTTAAACAATTTTTTAATGTTTATTTATTTTTGAGAATAAAAGAGAGTGCGAGCTGGGGAGGGGCAGAGAGAGAGAGGGAGTCACAGAATCTGAAGCAGCCTCCAGGTTCTGAGCTGTCAGCACAGAGCCCAATATGGGGCTTGAACCCATGAATTGTGAGATCATGACCTGAGCCGAAGTCGGATGCTTAACTGACTGAGCCACTTAGGTGCCCCAGGAAGAATACTTTCTTTTTAACTTTATTTATTTTGAGAGAGAGAGTGAGAGAGAGAGAGTGTGTGTGTGTGTAAGTGGGGGAGGGGCAGAGAGAGAGAAAGAGAGAGAGAATCCCAAGCAGACTCTGCACTGTCAGTGCAAAGTCCCATGCAGGGCCCGAACTCATGAACCACAAGACTGTGACCTGAGCAGAAGTTGGACGCTTAACCACTGAGCCACCTAGGTGCTCCCAGAAAGAAAGAAAAAAAAAAAAAAATTAACATAGCATCAGTGACAATATCAAGCCTTCTAACTTCAAAGTGTAATTGGAATCAGAAGGAACAGTGGTGAGGGCCCAGGGGACAGTACAATTATTTGAAGATATAATAATTTTGAAGATATAGTAATTTTGATGAAAACCCAACTACTACAAGTGAACTACAAATAGAAAAAAATATATGAAGAAAACACCATGGCGCATCATAATCAAATTGCTGAAAACCAATGCTAAAGAGAACAGAGCAGCAGAGAGGAGAAAACACAGGTTATGGGAAAGAAAAGTTTTATTCCTAAAGTGACACTCTACCTCAGCCTGTTCATCCCTCCCATATGATATCAAAATGTGTAGGGGAAGGAAGTCTCTGGGGTTTAGAAATTAAACATGTATTCAGTTTCTCTTGAATTGTATTTTCACATTCCAGCTTCATAATGTGTTTATAATTTTATGGCTTTATAGGATCTTACATGTGCACACTCATACACAGAAATCCAGTGTACATTTTTTTAAAAAAGAAGAGAAATGATTTTTACACTGCTGTTTATTAACATCTTTAAAGGTCATTTTAATGTAAGGAAATATGTCAACAGAAGAAACAAATTATGTTCCTTTGTCACTGGTACTCTTACGTATTTTACAAAGTTTTATAAAAGGCAGGAGGGGAGATGGGGAGGAAAATACATTTTACATATAGATGACAAAATGGTGACAACAGAGTTCTCATCAGAAACTATGCAAAACAATAGAGTGACATCTTCAATGTCCTCAACAACTAAAAAAAAATACAGATCTCTATATCCAACACAAAATACCTTTTAAAAATGAAGCCAAGGGGCGCCTGGGTGGCGGAGTCGGTTGGGCGTCCGACTTCAGCCAGGTCACGATCTCGCGGTCCGTGAGTTCGAGCCCCGCGTCGGGCTCTGGGCTGATGGCTCAGAGCCTGGAGCCTGTTTCTGATTCTGTGTCTCCCTCTCTCTCTGCCCCTCCCCCATTCATGCTCTGTCTCTCTCTGTCCCAAAAATAAATAAACGTTGAAAAAATTTTTAAAAAAATAAAATAAAATAAAATAAAATAAAATAAAATAAAAATGAAGCCAAAATAAAAATATTTGTTTTTTAAACAAAGAAAAGCTGAGTAAATTCATCACCAGGAAACCTATACTGCAGTAATATTAAAGGAAGTTTTTCAGGGGCGCCTGGGTGGCTCAGTCGGTTGAGCTTCCGACTTCGGCTCAGGTCATGATCTCACGGTCTGTGAGTTCGAGCCCCGCGTCGGGCTCTGTGCTGACAGCTCGGAGCCTGGAGCCTGCTTCAGATTCTGTGTCTCCCTCTCTCTCTGACCCTCCCCTGTTCATGCTCTGTCTCTCTCTATCTCAAAAATAAATAAACATTAAAAATTAAAAAAAAAAAAAAAGTTCTTCAGGACAAAAGGAAAATAATACCAGGTGGAAAATTAGATCAATACAAAAGAATGCCAGAAGTGGTAAACATGTGGGTAAATGTAAAAGATGGGTTTTTTTTCCTTTCAGTGTCTTTAAGATAATTGACTAAAACAAATATATATATTATATATATAAATGTATATATATATTATATATATATATTAATATTACGTAGTTTATACAAATAAATGACGACAATAGCATAACATACATATAGGGTGAGGAAAGTGGAATTAATGTTGTAAGATTCTTACGCTATACATGAAGTGGTTTAATATTGTTTGAAGGTAGACTGAGAAGTTAAAGATGTATTATAGACCTTAGAGCAAACTCTAAAAAATAAAATCATTATAAGCTAATAGTGGAGATAAAAGGGATTCATAAAAATATGCAGTTTATTCAAAAGTATGGAAGAAGAGAGAAAAAGGAACAAAAGAACAAATGGAATATATAGAAAGCACAAGCAAGATGGCAGATTTTAAACCAGATCATATTGATAGTTCCCTTAAATGGAAATAGCCCAAACACTCCACTAAAAGGCAGAGGTTGTCAGATTGGATAAAAAGGCAAAATCCAACTGTATGCTATCCACAGAAACCCACTTTAAGTATAAAGACCCAGAAGGGTCAAAAGAAAAAGAGATACCGTGTAGACAGTAATTCAAGGAAAATTAGAGTGGCTATATTTATATTAAATAAATATAGTTGTTTTCAGAACAAGGAATATTGGGAGTAGAGAGGGTAAAATTCATCAAGAAGACATAATTTAAAATTTATATTCACCTAATAACAGAAGTTCAAAATACATAAAGCAACAACTAAAAAGTGAGATAGACAAATCCGCAATTGTAGATTGTGGATTTCTCAATGGTAGAAACTTCTTTCTTAATGATAGAATATAGAATAGAAAATTAATGAGATAGAAGGCTTGAACAACAGTATCAGTTTGGCCTAATTGATATTTACAGACATATTCTATCTACTCAGCAACAGAATGCATATACTATTCAAGTGAACGTGAAAGATTCACCAAGATAGACAATATTCTGGCCCATAAAACAGGTGTCAGCAAATGTAAATGGATTGAAATCATACAAAGTATATCCTTTTGCCACAACAGAATTAAATTCAAACTAACAGATACCTGAAAAATTTCCCACATGTTTAGAAATTAAACAGCTTATTGCTAAATAACTCATGAATTAAAGAAATCAGAAGAGACGTTAGAAAAATACAGCAAATCAAAATTTGTGGAATATAGCTAAAATAGTGCTTACAGTGAAATCTGTACCACTAAATGCTTATTTTAGGAAAGAAAGGCCTTAAATCAATGAATTAATAAGCTTTTGCCTAAAACTAGAAAAAGACCCAATTAAACCAAGTAATAGAAGGAAAGAAATATTAAAGAGCAGTAACCCATGAAATAGAAGAAAAACAATGAAGAACATTTGACTCTCTTTCACTAGAGTTTTAAAAAAGGTTTTAACTACAGTTTAATAATTTCTTGTGCATTTTATTCTAACCTTTTTCCTGATAGATGATAGGAATACCTCCATTCATAATATAATGTATGTTAACAGTAAACTTCAGATGACATTCTTAACAACTAAGCCAAGGAGAAGTTGAAACCTGGTTATATGTGGGACAGTCTTGGCTTCAAGGAATTGTGGGTCATAAGATAATGTGGATTGGGCTGAGGCTAGTTTGTCTCTTGGTGTTCAGTTTACCTATCTAAAATGTGTGTGTAGAGATTATCTGTCACTCGGCTCTGGATTGTAAGTGATTTTTATTGCACAACCAATGTATTTATTTTCCTATCAAACCTTCATCATATAACTTTAGGAGACTGATGTTTTGAAGTATTGATTCACGGTGTTGATTTTTTACTACTGATATTTGAATGCAAACTTATTCATCCAAGGAATGAAACTCAGCTTCGAAAGTGAAGTGTTTTATGTTATGACATTTGACAATTTTAAACTTTAACCATGATTCAGTTTAGAGGTAGAGTTCTCATTAAAGCTCCTATGGAAAGAGGAAAAAAAAGAAATTAGAAAGAGATTGGCTTCTAAAACTTAAAAAAAAAAAAAAGTCTACGTTAAAATCATGGGTTTTCTGATATTTTAAACACTCATATTTTGAAACAAAGTGTTTTAAAATTACTGGTTGTATTTATCTTTATGTTATTTATTACATACTCTGTACCTTGTAACCTAAAGTAAACCTTGTAACTTATAAAGTACCTTGTAACTAAAAGTAAATAAATAAATGGAATGCCTTGACAGCTTTGATAATTTCTACTGCCTGATTCCTAGGTTTCAAATTGTTGGCTCTGTGTTAAGTAGCCTCTCTGGCAGCTGAGAACAGAACACGGACACAAGAAACTGTGTGTATGTTCGAGCATTAATATGGTTGTGTGTGATTCTAAGTAAGTTCACTTGTCTACACCACAATTAACTCAGCTATGGTTTTAGAGATATTTCTCCCTCACTGAGATAGTGTTGATTTGGGAGGTGGGGTGAGGACTGGTGGATCATTAAGGAAGCCATAAGGAAATCTAAACCCTCGAAAGAAGGCCTGCGTAGAATTGGGGGGAAATGGATTATATGAGTGGAATTGATAAGAATTTGTTCTTGTTCTGTACACTTAAGGTGCCATTTTAGACACCAATCGATAAAAACCATTTTTATTGTATAATATTTTGTATGATGAGGAACCCATTATATTATTATCGCATTATCATATTGCCCTACTAGTAAAGTAAGACTAGATTACTGTAGTCTGACAGTATAGTACTGTGTTTCCTACTCTTATTTCTCATGTTCAAGGGGACATCACTGACTCGTGGTCTGGCCAACGTAGGTCTAGCAGACTTTGTATCTCCCTCAATTTTGAACAGTGTCTTTTCACTCTTGAAACATTAGGTCACTGATGTTCTGTCATGGGTCATCTGCTCCAAAATGATGCTTCGGACTGTGTTAAGTCTTGTGAGATTATGCGTGTGCCGCTCAGTCAGCGAGTTACAGAAGCCGTTAGCATGTGCGCCCCTTCACAGGTCGTCCAGCGCCTCCGCGCATCTGCCTGCTGTGGCCAGTGGGTGCCCAAACCTTACTGCTCCAGACTTTTCCAAAAGAATTTGAGGCCACTAGTTCTGACTAGATTTAACGAGACGATAAGAAGGTGTTGCCTTGATACTAAAGATACTCCTGTTTTGAGTACCCACCCCCACTGTTTTTTGTTCCGTTTTGTTTTGTTTTGCAGGGAGCCCCTACACAGTTTTATAGATTTGTTGCTAATGCTCATGGCCAATGCCACACACGCTCTGCTCATGACTTAATGGTGTAAATCACAATACTTTAACTGAAGTGGCAAAATGAGGACCAAAATTCTAAGTTTCAAATATTTGGATCAAAATTAAGGCATCTTGGTGCGGCTAAAAGCGGTTACTTCAAAGACTATGTTCTGGTTGCCCGAAAGATAAAAATGGGGGTGGGGGGGTGGAGAAAAAGCCTTTCCTGCTCAGCTGCCTATCTACCTACATTGCTTTTTGTTTTGATTTTGATCATCTGTTCTCTCCCTTCATCACCCAGTACAGGCTGCACAGCTGACTCACCAGAGCCTCCCCAAATGTCAGTCCCCTTCCCCCAAAGCAAAATTTCATTTCCCCAAATGTTTTTATCGCCTCCAACATAGTTTACATTTGCAGCAAGCTTTGCAGGCATACTCGGTGACTGTTTGCATTCAGGCTTATTTCTAGAGGGAGTGTTATGACTTGGAAGGGGTGATGAAGATAGGCTGAAATTTTCTGTCTCTTCCCATAGCATAGATTTCTTTGCCTCTCTTTCTATTACTGACATTCAAATTGGATGCAAATGTCGGAAACCTGAGGAGAACATGCGCTGGGTTTCTTACAGAAGCCGGGGTGTGGGCAGTATAACAGCAGGCCCAATTGAGAAGAACTTCAGTTTTTACCTAGGCCCGTGTCCAGGAGGCACGCGACCCTTAGCCTATGCCACGTGGGCCCCTCAGTAACCCACCTCCCTCCCTTCCTGTCTGCCCTTCTCAGCCTGGTCCTGATCATGCCTTCTCTGTGACAGACTTTTGGGATCCACTAATTAACTCGGTCCTTCATCTCTGTTTCTAAATGATGTCAGTGGTGTTAACATGAAGGGAGTTGTCCACAGGTGAAAAGCAATCTCAAATGTCATGGCCATAGTGTTGCATTTTCTTCCAGTTGCAGAAGAGAAAAGGACCTTAAAACTAGTTGCAGTGCCCTTTGTCCATGAAGATATGATTCGTGCCATGTACCGTGTCACTTTCATTTGTCAAGATGTACCCGAGGTTTGGACGTGGCCTAGAAAAAAACCTGTGGCCAATTTACAAGGTTGCTTTTCTCCGGACCATCCTTGACCTCCCTGATCATGTTACACACCGATGCTGACTGCTCTCTTGGATTATTTTACCAAAACACTCTCCCCAAAGGAATCCTTTTTTTTTTTTTTTTCTTTTTGGAAAATAATAAGTGATTTGTTCAAATAACTCTAAGAAAGAAATAGTCTGGTCAGTTTCCCACCTTATAAAGCCAGTGTTTGTCATTAAGGTCACAGCGTAAACAGCAGAAACAGTAACTAAAGATTAGTGGATGTCACAGAATAAAGTAAGATGCTATTAATACCTCATGCATCTCAAGACCACTGTCCATCAACCTTCAAGAAACACAGACAAGAAACCAGAAGTTTGTGTTTTTCTTTTAAAAGGCTTCAGGGGTGCCTGGGCGACTCAGTCACTCAAGCGTCCGACTCTTGAGTTCAGCTCAGGTCATGTTCTCACAGTTTGTGAGATTGAGCCCCACATGGGGGCTTGGGTGTCTCCCTCTTTCTCTCCCTCTCTCTCTCTCTCTCTCGCGCGCGCGCGCTCTCTCAAAAGAAATAAGCTTAAAAAAAATAAAAGGCCTTCAAAAGGAACATAGATGACATATGTTCTTGATTTACATCCAGTGCTAGCACAGTTCTCATCAGGTTACCCCATTCGCAGCTAAGAATCAGCGAATAGGAAAAGGGATGAGGGGGGCAAGGAGGAGGAGAAAGAGCTGACACGACAGCCTTGGAGAACGAGAAGAAACTCAAACTCATTTCTCATTCGGAAATATAAGAATCTGGAGCCATTTAGAATAAAAATCCTATGAAAACGTCACTTAATGATCGTCTGCTAGTGGTTTCTGCTGTAAAGACATCAATAATTCTGATGCCCCAAATGCCGACCAGCTGCTGATCCCTAAGCGGTATCTTCTATATTATAGGGCATTCCAGACAAAAGTTGCCATCTCGTATAATGTGGGCCTTCGGGCCGAGCCCCTGGACCCCTTGAGAACTGGTCCAGCCCTCCCTTCTCCCAGATTCTGTCCCACTTCTTTCTTAGTGTCCTCCTAAGCAGAAAAAAATCCCCCAAGTGCAACCTTTGACCTTTTAATGATTATATTTTGAATACATTCTGATTCAGTCATTTTAAGGCAGGTAATCATAACACAACCGTATCTATTGAACACAGTCATCTGCAGGTGTCAGAGCCCTAGGGCCTTGTCTGCAGGAACAGCCCGCTTCCATTGTGCTGGACGGAATAGCTCTTCGTCATACTGCTCTAAGTTGCGTAACTTGTGCAATTAGTTTTTTTAAGGTATCTTTTTCTTAAGGATTGGTAAAAAATTAGGATGTAAATTAAACGTCACTGATTGTGTAACACTTCATGTAAAAGCAAAACCTGTAGAGCACATTCACCCTTGTAAAAATATTTCTCACTTTTCCTTCCATGTGCTTGACATTTACTCTGGGACTTTAGTGTCATCCAGGAAAGGAACTTGCTTCTCGGAACTTCCGGCTAATTCCAGTTCCTGTCCCCCCTTCCACCAAACTCGTCATTGGCTCAGTAACTAAACTTCTGTTCTAATGCAGAGACTCCCTTAGCCTTCTGGCCTCCAGGCCCCATCACTCCTGCACAGCCCTCCACTGCCCTCCTTCCCTTTTCCCAACTTGGCGAATGGGAAAAATAATTTTCCTCTTAATTCAAAGCTAATCCCTCTGCCCTGGATCCTACGTCCATTTGATACCTTTGGGAACTTTACTCTGTCAGCTACCTCCTCTTTTGCAGAAGTCTTCAATCTGCCATTGCCCTCCCCCCTCATCTCCAAACCTGTTCTGCTTTTGTTTCCCTCTGTTAATGCCCTCTTCCCCTCTCCTGTGCCTCTGATTCAGTTGGTTACCAAGGCCTGTTGATTCTGCCTCCCACAGAAGTCCTTCACCCCTTTCTCTTACCGCTGCCTGAGTTCCAGCCCACACCATCTGTCACCTGGACTACTGCCACATGTAGCCTCCTACCTGATTTCTGCCAGCCTTGCCATCTCACCGTGTCACTCACCTTCGAGATCTTCAGAGGCCCTGCATGGCTCACTGGGCAAAGTATGAATCTGTAGGCATGGAAAAGGCCCTGAGTGCCTCTCTCGACCCTGCCGTGCAGTCATCCCCACCTGTGCCCATGCTGAACTTCCTTTTAATTCTCTAAACATCCCATTGTTTGGTTCAAGCCGGGTGGCGTTGATTTCCTTGGAACAGCTTTTTTTTTTTTTTTTTAATGTCTATTTTTGAGACAGCACAAGTGAGGGAGGACAGAGAGAGAGGGAGACATAGAATCTGAAGCAGGCTCCAAGCTCCAGGTGGTCAGCTCAGAGCCCGACGTGGGGCTTGAACCCACAAACCATGAGATCATGACCTGAGCCGAAGTCAGACATTTAACCAACTGAGCCACCCAGGTGCCCCCGGAATACCTTTCCTAATGCAATCCCTCCAACACGCACGCCCCAGTCCTGCCCCACAGGTCACCCAACAGGTTAAGCCTGAGCAGTGCCCCTCCCCCAGCTTCCCTCGCACTTTCTCTGGAGCATTTTCACACTGTATTTAATGGGAGAAACCTATGGTGAATTCCTTGAGCCAATATCCTTTTTATCTTTGTATATGTCATCACTTTAAAAATGTTCATGAATGGGGGCGCCTGGGTGGCGCAGTCGGTTAAGCGTCCGACTTCAGCCAGGTCACGATCTCGCGGTCCGTGAGTTCGAGCCCCGCGTCAGGCTCCGGGCTGATGGCTCGGAGCCTGGAGCCTGTTTCCGATTCTGTGTCTCCCTCTCACTCTGCCCCTCCCCCGTTCATGCTCTGTCTCTCTCTGTCCCAAAAATAAAAAATAAACATTGAAAAAAAAAAAATTTAAAAATGTTCATGAATGAATAAAAATGACCGTTTTGATGACCTCTAAGGGGAATGAAAAAGACAAAAAGGATGTAATACTTCAATTTTTACAGATACAGTCCCTTGTCGTGGAGTCCTAGAGGTCATAAAACAGAATTTAAGATGTATGAATTTTAGATACAAACATTCAAAAGGAAGTCCAGTTCAACCCTGTTACACAAATAGAAGTTTAGTTAGCTTCTGGTGCTTCCATGCTCTTTCTAGAACCTGGAGAGCTGTAAAAGCTACCTTCCAAGTGGTTTGCACAAAAAGAAAACAACACCAGCCCCACGCGGCTCAGGATGCCTTTGTAAAACACCATCCAAGAAGGAAATGTGTAAATAATAATTTCCTAAAGATTGCTTTCTGAGATATACGTGTGGTCCTTTAGTTAGAGAGCCAGCCTGCTCAGACACTTTGAACCCTTCCTTCAGTATATATCGTGAAGAATATATATCCTTCAATATATAATGTGAAGAAATGTCCCAAGATTTTCCAGATGCCACTTTCACCGCTGCTTTTGTGACGGCGAGGAAGAGAATTGGTTGTGCCAGAACCTGTCATTATTCCGTGCTGTTTGCCATGAGCCCGATTTTAAGTTATTTCCCACCATCTACTCTGTTTTTGCTCTCCCAAATGTAACTTCGAGATCCTGTATCATGAGATAACTGGCAGTACAGGACTGGAACTTACTTCCTCTACACTTCTAGTCCATGTTTATTAACCTCACCAAGTCAAGTGATACTGGAGTATCCGAGATCCAGGAACATTTAAGCCAGTTGGTATCCCAAAGACTTTCCCCAAAACCAGCATCGTGATTCTGTAGCTATTTCATGATTATGCAACTTTTTAAATACAAATCAGTGCTGTTTCGCTCCTTCCCCTCAAAGCAAAGCAAGACTGCATCCTTTATCCGGTTTTATTCACTCGGAGGAACACAGACGAACACAAAGACCTCACAGACTATCTGAATGTTGATCTTGGGCTCTGCTTCAGAAACCCTAGGAAATGCTTTCAGTTTACAGGCACTGAGCATCATTAGCAATCCGGAAGCAACCGTGTCTGCATTCCTGATGCTTTTCCTTAAAAGACATAGGCGAGATTATGGCCTGCTTTTCAAAATCAACATGTTCTGTGCTCAAGCTCATGTGGCGGTGACCGGACTCACAGGCACATACCTACTTGGAAGGAACCAAAACCAAGTTTCCATGACAGCTTTATGGCTATTTTGGCCAGTATTATAGTATTCTGAATTCTGATATACCTTTTCTCTCCAATTCTAATATATGCTTTTTTTTTTTTTTCTCCATTTTAACATCTCTGGAATTGGGATTTATCTTCTAATCAATGGTTTGTCATAATTTACTTGGCTCGGTTTTTCTAAATGGAATATATGTGCCTTATGTTCATTATAAGTCTTGTATTCAAAAGCATCTTAAATTTGAAGAAATGTTCTATATATTATCTTAAAAATCATGTACCTGGTTTCTAAGACCTATTTGATACATTAATAGAACAGTAGCAAAAATGACAATCTTAGTGGTGAATTTTGTTATTTGCAATAGGTATTTATGTTGGAGCCAAATCATCACCCTTAGTGATTTTCACCCTCTTACATTCCTGTCTTCTGCAGGAGGAACACATACATGTAAGACATGATCTCAAGTCAGTGTACTTTGAAATACAGATCAGTGACTTGCTTGTGCCCTCTCCCTCTTTTTTATTTCTTGGGAGCATTTTCAGCCAATATGTGCTCAGAAATCTGAGTGTTATTGATAATATTCCAGATTTGTTTTCTCTTATTCTGGGGTTTGGAGTCCTTGTTTCTCTTTTCTACCAGTACTTTTTCATCTGAGTTAACTAGAATGGCTTCTCTTATACATAAAAGTCTAGAAGTATCTTAGCATTTAAACCCTTTCTTTGGAGATTCCTTTTTTTTTTTTTTTTTTTTTTTTTTTTTTTTAAATTTTTTTTTTTTTTTTCAACGTTTATTTATTTTTGGGACAGAGAGAGACAGAGCATGAACGGGGGAGGGGCAGAGAGAGAGGGAGACACAGAATCGGAAACAGGCTCCAGGCTCTGAGCCATCAGCCCAGAGCCCGACGCGGGGCTCGAACTCACGGACCGCGAGATCATGACCTGGCTGAAGTCGGACGCTTAACCGACTGCGCCACCCAGGCGCCCCTGGAGATTCCTTTCTTAAGGATAAAGGAATCAAATGCAGCAAAACGTTTTTGCGGCTGGAATGACATGTGCCTAATTGCTATACTCAGGGTTTCTGATTAACTGTAGCTTCTGCAATTTCTAAAATACGTTTTTTTCCCTTAACTAACACAGTAAATATCAAATCATTTTGAACAGAAATTGGCCCTTTTTGATGATTCAGTATCACCTTCACCATCTGTGGCCCTAACTGTGGTCACAGATAACAGAAGGCGGGTCATCTGACAAAATCCTTATGGGACCCAAACACACTCTACATTGTTCCTTATCCTCCTTCATGCATTAGCACTTGGAAAGCGCCAGGATTTGTATAACACATAGATGAGGCTGCTTACAGCTAAAGGGGACCATTTGGAAAACCGCAGTAGAAATGGTTTTCCAAAGTAAATCACAGAATATTGGTCTGATTTGTCACCATTTCTTAAACAAAGAGGAAATCAAGCTCTGAAAGAAATCTTAACGGTTTGTAGGTTCCACTCAAGGGTTTTCTAAATGTAACCGTAACGTGCCTCTCCAGTACTAACCATGGCTTGTATTTGAGTGCTTTGACAGAAAACAATCTCCTCGTCCGTATGTTTCCCCTCTGGCCACTTTGTCACACACTACTCTTTTTCAGGTCCATACATTCAGAGGGCCACACTGGTGTGAATACTGTGCCAATTTCATGTGGGGTCTTATCGCTCAGGGAGTGAAATGTGCAGGTAAGAGCTCTTCCCTTTTTGCTTTATTGCATAAGTTACAAAGTTAGAAGGAATAAGTTGTAAGGAGATTTGCTGTTACGCGGGCTGGATCCTGGTTTGCCTTTAACACACGTGCGGTAGGCTAGATTCTCAGGCAGCCGCTTCGGAAATTGGAAGTTTGTCTGCCTTTAACCTTCTTGTGCTTAATGGACAGCAGACTAGGGATCCGGTATTAGTCCATTAAAAAAAAAAAAAAAAAAAAAAAAGTTGGCCTGTTCAAAAGGTCTGATAAAAGGAGATAAAAGTAAGGCAGTTATATTTAACTCTTGCCTTTGATGATACAGTAACTAAATTTATAAAATGATTTTTTTTTAAGCAGTGTACAGGGACCTATGATTGTTGCCTTGGGAACTGAATTTTAAGGATAACTTGTTAAGCTGGATTGTCCTTACTGCTTTTTTGCAAAATCAAATTGAAGCTTTAAAAATCTGTGAATTTATCTTCAAAGATGGTTTCCAAATTCTGAAAAACCACTTAGTCAGTAATATTTTGTTTGTGACATTTTGAAATTGTGAATATGCGAAATCCTTTTCATAAAATATGACCATAGTATTTTTAGATATAAATTTAGAAACTGTGAAGATTGACACATGAAGAACCAACTCTGGAATTTATTGAGATGCTTTATGAAAGTAAGTTATTCACATCATGTGAAATTCATTTGTATAGAACAACTATACCAAGAATTGGCCATTTATTCAGACTACTTTAAATTCTGACACAGACTTAAACATTTAAAAGACATTTCTGCCATTTAAATTGTAAAACTAAAAACTACATTCTTAACATGTCTTTTAGCATGAAGCTTAACACTTAAAAATGTATACTAAGAGTAATGTATTTCAAAATGGTAACTGTAGTAATTCTGTCAAGTTTATCACTGTAAAACAACCCACATTTCTTTTGTGGCATGATTTTTAAAAATTGTAATTCCAGGATAATTAACATACATGTGTTATATTAATTTCAGGTGTGCAATACAGTGATTCAGCAATTCTGTACATTACTTAATGCTCATCACAATAAGTATACTAGGATCCTCCTACTCTGACATCTTCCCCAGAAGTCCCCTGTGGCATGATGTTTCATGGAATATTTTTGTTGCCCCCATTATGTGCACAAATTTCTAGGGTCTGATTTTTCTTCTAAATTGCATTTTTAATAGCAAGGTACAATATGCATTGCACATTAATGTTCCAAGCCCTTCTCCTGTCAGTTACTATTCTGTCGGCATTACTAAGGCATGATCAGGTTTCAGGCATACATCACTAGCCAGATCCGTTCAAGGACCTCCCTGCCACGCGGGGGTATAAGAATTCCCCATGTGTTGACTTTGAACTGTGCACAGGTGTCCATCAAGGAGAGTCTCAGCTCAGATCCAGTCTGACTCCCATTATCCTAGAGGGATGACAACCCCGTTTGCAAGTCTCTGCCCAGAGAATGAATGAGGACAACCCTGTCGTCCTTCCAATTGGTGGTTATGGAGTCAGGATGAAAAACCATCATTAGGAGGGCTGTGGCTAAGCCTCTGAACTGGAGGGGAGCACCTAAGGTGTTGACAAAGTAGTGTCCTTAAGACCATCTACACTGTGGGTTTTCAAAGGTAAATGGAGGAGTTTCCAGAGCATAAATCCCCGGCTCAAGGAATGTTGGTCTCAGTAATAGCATGTTTTGTCTTTATGACCCAGATGGACCAGCCGAGACTTTGCAGCAGTTTCATAAAACACTTTGTGACTGTCCCTGACTTAAAAGCTTTTCTTTTACTTAGAGAAGTGATGTGTATCACTTATGTTCTGAAATAGTGAAGCCCACCTACATAAGAATTCTGAGTTTGCTATATAAGCAGAAAATCGGTACACATATGGAGATAATCTTTGATGATACGCTACGGTCCTAAATCATGTTTGAAAGAAATGTTTTGGAACCTTTATGACAGTAATAATATGAAGGAAAAGGAAAGAGAAAATCATTTGTCCCCTCCCCTACCTACCCGCATTAGTACCCTCCACATCTTGTACATAAAGGGCAGGAATTGAAAGAAAAGCCTTGAGGAGATTTTTCATTTTTATGTTACGTCCTGTCCTTAAAAGCATTATATTCTGTGTGATTTGAGCCATATTAACGCATAAGAACAACTCATTTTTTTTTTAATGTGGAGGTTAGCATTTGAATTAGTTCTGTTTTCTGTGACAATTCTTAGATCCACAGTGGCTCATCCCGATCTTGGAGCCATCCACTTTAAAACAGAATACAAAGAATTAAGAATTTAAAGAGAAAGAGAATGAACTCTCGTAGGTTAAATAATGGCTCCCTAAAGAAGTCCTTCCTGATTCCTGGAACCTGTGACTATGTCATTTTTTAATGGCAAAAGGGACTGTGATTAAAGTTAAGGGTTTTGAGATGGGGAGATGACTCTGGATCGTTGGGGTGGACCTAGATTAGTCACAGCCATAAGGGTCCTTATAAGAGGGAGGCAGAGTCAGAAAAAGGGACAGAGCAGTGGTCAGAAAAGAGAGAAGATGCTATGCCACTCGCTTCGTAGATAGAAGGTGGCAGCCACAAGCCAAGGAATGCAGACAGTCTCTAGAAGCTGGAAAAGGCAAGGAAAGAAAACATTCTCCTCTGGAGCCTCCAGAAGGAGTACAGGCGTGCTAACACCTTGGTATCAGCCTAGTGAAACTGATTTTAGACTTCTGACCCCCCAGAACTGTAACGTAAACTCCTACTGTTGTAAGCCACTGAGTTAATTTGTTACAGCAGCAATTGGACACAAATACGCCAGCCACTAAACATTTAAGATATGACTCCCAAAGAAAAAGGGCAGGTGAACTGCCCGTCTGAAAAGAGATTTACTTATCTGCTTTCGATTCTTGCAAGAGCTCATTTTGTCCTGGTTTCTTTTTACAAAATCCACCAAGACAGAAGAGCTTGTCAGGAATTTTTAAGGGAGCGTTTGCCAAAAGCATCAGTTTTGTATCCCGCACCGCCCCCCCAACGCTTTTTTGAAACATCATGCAAAGCATTGGGTGGTGTTCCGGTCACCAGGCTGGCAAAGTTAGTGTAGGAATCGGACTGTATCCAGCTAGTAACAGGCAAGTTGGCCCTTCAGAACTGAAAGCTCTGGGCTTCACTGCTAAGCACGCTGCAGCCAAAGAGGACAAGCAAGGGCCAGTCAGGGCGGACATGGTCTTTCTAAAACCTGGCACCGAGATTCAGTGGCAGGCATTAAACGTCCTCTTCATCTACAATGTCTCCCTCCCTCCAACATCCTTTATAGAGAGTAAAGTAATGTTGCAGGGGAGTATGGAACTGCAGCTTGGGAGTGGTACTCCTTTCACTAAAATATTTATGAACACACTAGTTTTTAAAAGCAAAGTTCAAAGGATTGTCATTCAGACAATAGTTTCCCTAAGCCATTTTTCCTTTCTTTATGAAATGTAAGCTTTACAGGTTAAAATAATCTATTGTTACATAATCACTGAGATTGCCAAACACCCCTCCCACCAAAAAGATCATGATTATTCCACCAGCATTCCTGAATTGTTTTCACTTTAGCCTTGCCAGAATATTCTAAGAATTAAGCCAGATAATAATTGTTGTAAATCACACGTCAACTTAGTGTTGGTTCTTTATTCAAGAGACTCTGTTTTTCCAGTGTGTCATAGGCACTGCTGTCACCCCCAACAGAGAACGGCAATTGCTCTTTTCTAGTAATAAAGTGTATCCGTTGCTTAAAGTATATAAGCCCTTAGCTTTTAGGTTGAAGAAAAGCAGTGGAAGTAATTTATTTTAATTACTCCTATGATTGGCTGCACCTAAAAAGTTCTGTCTGTCCTTACAAGCTAGTGAGAAATTGATTAGACTTGCCTAGAAGTTTCACGTAGCGATATTTTCACAATATCCCAAAGAGCAAAGTATTCCTTAATTTTGCTTATGAAAATAATGACTTCTGTTAGAGAAAGACAAATATCATATGACTTCACTCAAATGAGAAATTTAAGATACAAAACAGATGAACATAAGGGAAGGGAAGCAAGAATAATATAGAAACAGGGAGGGGGACAAAACATAAGAGACTCTTAAATATGGAGAACAGGTTGCTGATGGGGCTGTGGGAAGGGGGATGGGCTAACTGGGTAAGGGGCATTAAGGAATCTACTCCTGAAATCACTGTTGCACTATATGCTAACTTGGATGTAAATTAAAAATTAATTATAAAAAACATTTTAAAAATAATGATTTCTGATACATATTAGAATCAGACTATTCCCACTTTTCCTAGATGGGGAGTCAGGGAGGGGGGACATCTAAGAGATAGGTTTTAGAATAAAACTTTTATTTGCAATTATTAAAAATATGAACACTCATGGGGCGCCTGGGTGGCGCAGTCGGTTAAGCGTCCGACTTCAGCCAGGTCACGATCTCGCGGTCCGTGAGTTCGAGCCCCGCGTCAGGCTCTGGGCTGATGGCTCGGAGCCTGGAGCCTGTTTCCGATTCTGTGTCTCCCTCTCTCTCTGCCCCTCCCCCGTTCATGCTCTGTCTCTCTCTGTCCCAAAAAACAAATAAACGTTGAAAAAAAAAAAATTTAAAAATATGAACACTCCGTCAGTAGGACATATGACTCCTGATCTTGGGGTCGTGAGTTTGAGCCCCATGTTGGGTGTAGAAATTACTTAAAAAAAGACTTTTAAAATAAATAATATACAAACACTCGTAGAAAAGAATGAGAAGTTATCTTTCCTTTCAAAACACACATTAACATTTCCCCTTAATCCTATCAATATAAATAATATCAGCTATTTATTTCAAAAGATAGATTTTTGTGCCTTCTAGATATAAATCATGTTATATCTTTTGGAGAAATCAAGCCCCAGGAAATCTGAAATCTGAGAGTAGCTTAAAGTTAGTAGTCTAAGTAATTTATAGAGCATTTATAAAGGACAGAATAAAATGTGATTTGAATCTTTTCTTTTTTTCTTTCATATGGTTTAGTGTATGCTTATTAACTGGAAGGACTGGGAGGGGGAAATGTGGTTTAATTGTAACATAAAAATTACCTACTCAACCAAGAGATGCGACAAATGAAACGATCTTTTATGGACTTTTGTTGTTGTTGTTTATAGTGTAGAGCTTCCTTGGGAGAAATGGAACTATATAGGAGTTATATGACTTTAATAAATAAGTATGATAACCAAATAAAGTCTTAATGGTAAACTGAAATACTGACATACTGCCAGTGCCTGCAGCAGGGATTTTCAGAGCAAGCTCAGAGCTGGTATATTGCACCACGACTTAAGGGTATAAAGAGGCTTTATTTGCATGACTTTGCCCTGTCCTTTGGTCATCTGACGGACTTCATAACCAATCCTGCCAAAAATGTGCCCTTTGAAATTTATTTCTAAAATTGGGCAGAATATGTTGTCCCATAGTTTAATCTTATTCAAATGGAAGAAAGAATATCAATTTACAAAACATTTCCCTCTTCCTGAATTCCTAAATCTGAGCTCAATCGTCACTTGATGCACTTTCCAATGAGTCACAAATCATCTTAGGAACCTGATGTTTAAAAGCAGTAGAAAGCTCCAGATATTCAAAGGAAAAAAGTTGGTGTCAATATCAGACCACTAGTTCCATTCATGTTTTGATGGTGTATAGCTGCATCAGAATTTTACTGTTTTGCTTTCTAATGGTTTTCCATGTAGAGTGTATACATAGGGAGAGAATATGACAAAAACAAAGTATAGTGGGTAGGTTTCATCTCTGCTTTAAAAAAAATTTTTTTTAATGTTTTATTTATTTTTAAGACAGAGACAGAGCACGAATGGGGATGGGGCAGAGAGAGAGGGAGACACAGAATCTGAAGCAGGCTCCAGGCTCTGAATCCCTATACAGTATACCTGAAACTATGTCACCTTGTATGTTAAGTAACTAGAATTTAAATAAAAACTTAAATAAAAGTACACTGATACTTAAAAAGTCTTTGCCATATATGTACATATATCTACATATATAACAGTAAAATACAACGTCTTTTAAAAAGTATATACAACAAACAATGGATAAAATAAACATTATTGAATAAGAGATTGAAAAGAGCAAATTCATCTTCAGTGCTGAAACCGTCTCTCAGAACCCATGATATACTGCTGGTGGGAAGGGGCATCCATCAGTCAGTGGGAGCAGCGCGGGCTGGGAATCTGGAAGCCAAGGTTGCATCTCAGTTCTACCACTTTCTGGCTGAGTAATCTGAACAAGTCATTTAGCCTCTTGGACCTTTGTTGCCTTTATCCAGTAAAGACATTGGGATAGGTTGTTACCAACAGCCCTTTCCAACTGGATCTGTCGCTTCTTTGTGCAGAGTACGAGGTACATCAACATTAATATTAAATTATGAAGCTTTGCTGACTTTTATACATTTAAAATACTATGTAGGAGTTCTTCCGGAACTTGCTTCTGGACAAGATGAACAAATATGTTTTGTTTTATTCCTCGCAATAATAACAAAAGACCCTGTACACAATACATATACTTCAACTATCAGAAGACTCTGGAAGTGGAGAAAAGCAGGCAGGCCAACTCAAGGAACCCAGCAGCAAGTTTCCTGGTGGCCTTTGTTTTTCTTTAACCTCCCATGTATCTAGAGAAGCTCACAACCCATAAATGCCAACAAGCACAGACACAAAATAATCCCAAGTAAAGCCTGCTTTTCCTAGCCAAAGCCCTGGGAAAAGGGTAGGCCAGCCAGGGCAGACATCTTTTAGCCATTCCTGCCCTTCTCGAGGTGAACGTCATGAAAAAGCCACAGTGCTGCTGCTGCAGCCGTTGCCTATGGGCAGAACCTTGTTTTCACCCCTGCCCCCACAGTAACAGGGGTACACCTCTCTCCTGGTAGTCTGTGAGTGGAGCCCTATGTTTCAGCACCACCTTGCAGGAAGAGAAGGTACCCCTCCTGGCTCAGCCTGTGAGTAGGACCTGGACTTTCATCCCCACCCTGTAGTAAGAGCAGCACCCTGTCAGCCCAAGCCTGTGGGTAGAGCCCTGTCTTCATCCTGACCTGCAGTAATGAGGCAGCTGAGACCACGATCAGAGTTCTTGTCTCCCATGCCTACGGCATTCCTTCTCAACCAGGTTTCTGGGCACACCCTGGCTTCCGTCTGCACCCCGCAGTAACTAGGAGGTTACCCTCTCCCTCCCCAGAATGTGGGGTAAAGTCCTGCCATTAGGGTGACGTACAAGTAGGGTAGGCAAAATAGCATTGCAGTCGCATCACAGAGGCTTTGTAAACTAGTTTGATATTTGAACCCTGACCTACAAAAATGAGCCAGGACTTGCATTCTAAATCTAAAGAGGTTAACTATCAGCTACAATGGAAGGAACCAGAGTCCTGGAGGACTCGAAATATCCAGGATTCAGTTCAAAATTACACTTTATGCCAAGAACCAGGCAAATCACAACTCGGATGAGAAAAGACAGCAGATGTACCAATATTGAGATGACACAGATGTTGGAATTATTAGACAAGGAAATTAGCTATCATAATAATACTCCAACAAGCAATTATAAACACTCTTGAAACAAGTGATAAATAGGAAATAGAACATAAAGATAAAAAAGTAACTACTGTAAATGGAAATTTTAGAACTGAAAACCTTATTACCAGTAAACTCACCAGATGGGCTCAATACCAGAGACAGAGGAAGGAAAAGGTGAACCTGAAGATAGATCAATAGAAATTATCCAACGCAAACAAGAGAAAGAAAATAGACTTTAAAAAGTGAACTGAACCCCAGAGACCTGTAGCCAAATAGCAAAAGATTTAACATTTGTGTTGTTGAAGTCCCAGAAGAGGGTAAAGAGAGACTGAAAACATACTGGAAAAATTAGTGGCTGAAAACAACTCAAATTTGGTAAAAGCAGAGAAAAATTCAGTACTTCTTTGGAGACATTTTTATGTAATGAAATGTATTCGAACAGTATAGATGAGGAAGCAGCTATAACTCCAGTCACCCAGGTCCTTTTCAGGACCTGGCATTCACATGTGACAAACAGAACCGGCCCAGAATTCAACTTAGCTTCTGACCTTAAGCTGATCGTGACAATACCGTGTAGCAAACCCTGGGGCGCTAGGTAGAAAGGGCCTCTCAAAAACTTCCATTCTTGGGGCGCCTGGGTGGCGCAGTCGGTTAAGCGTCCGACTTCAGCCAGGTCACGATCTCGCGGTCCGTGAGTTCGAGCCCCGCATCGGGCTCTGGGCTGATGGCTCAGAGCCTGGAGCCTGTTTCCGATTCTGTGTCTCCCTCTCTCTCTGCCCCTCCCCTGTTCATGCTCTGTCTCTCTCTGTCCCAAAAATAAATAAATGTTGAAAAAAAAAATTAAAAAAAAAAAAAAAAAAACTTCCATTCTTCTAAATAATGACAATGACAATGACAACATAGTCCTGGTAAACACTTCTAATCTACTCCGTGTCAGAAAGTACATCTACTAATACGAGAGCCTTACGTGAACTTAATAATGGATAATAGAGCTAATAATAAATATTATTCCTATTTTACATAACTGACACACAGGAAAGGTCACTCACTTGAAATCACATAGCTAGTAGATCATAGATCTAATTCTAAGTTTTAGAGGTTATATAAAACATTACAGCGTTCAGGGGAAAGAAGGTCTTTTCCGTGGCCATTTTGCCATTGATTTGCCTTATGATTGAGTCAGAAATCTTATCTGGGGCTAACAGATATAAAGAGGAATTGGGGTTTGGGGTCGTGCAGTCATTTGGACATTGTCTAACTATTGCAGAATGTTGTTCGGTCATTTCCTCAGATAATACAGATCAAACTCTTTGCTCTGGCAGCCTTTCTGTATTCAGGGAAGCAGCTGTTATTCTTCAGTGATGATCATGTTCACGCACCTGTTGGCACTGGCCATGCCATCTCTAGTTCTGCTCCCTTACACACAGTCGTGCAGAAACTTAGTTTCCTTCTGCACCTAGCCTGCTGTTGCGCATAGGAGGTGGAGATGCACTCCCTTAGTGACTCGGCGTCACCACCGGCCTCGAGTTCTCCTTGCACTTTGGCAGTGTCTGCATAGTTAACGAAAGAACGATTCCGGGCATGACTTTTCAGCTAACGTTCCTTACCTCTCTTTTTATCGTTCCTGCCATGACCTAACAAGGTTGCGGCTTTACCGAGTCATTATGATGATGAGAGTCACCAACGTTTGTCTCATGGTCTATACCGTGCAGAGCATCTTGAATGCATTGGCCCATTAACAGTTTTGCGAGGTAAATGCGGTGCTCCCCTCTCTGCCGAGAGAGCAAGCAAAACTGAGCTCGCCCGGTGACCGCAGGCAGCAGTCACGTCACTGTAAGATTTTCAAATTGGTGTCATTAAGACCTGGATATAATTGCATCAGATTTATAAGAGGTCAGCATCAAGTTCTTATGAAAAACATCAATGAGTTATGTTTTTAAAACCTTAAAGATGGCATTTCTTTTAGTTAATTACTCAGCTGTGATTTACCCCTCTTGGTTCTAATTTGGCAAGATATTTGTATTCCTCTGTCCCTTCTCAAATTCCACTGCGCTCTTCTTGTTGACAATCAAAGGTCTCAAAATATTCACTAGAAGATGTTGGAGTTCTGGCATCTTCGACGCGATAACCCAGTAAAATTACAAAGCAGAGGACAAACTTCAATAGAGGCAACATGGTATGGGTGCTAAACCCGTGGACCCTGAATCCTTCGTAGGCTTAAATCTCAGCTCCGCTGCATGCCAAATGCACGGCCGTAGGTAAATTACATAACACCTCTGTGCTTGGTTTCATCACGTTTATACAATGAGAAGAATGACGATCCCTATTTCGTAGAGTCTTGTGAGCTTGATGGAAACAATGTAAAGCACTTGGAATAGTACTTGGCATCAGTGAACTGGTGCTAATAATAAAACAATAACTGTGGCTATTTCTAGCCACCAAATTTATTATTTACAGGGTTATGAACAGATACGAATATGAGTAGCACAATTTTAAGAGGGCCCTGGGATGCTCTTACTTTTGGAGGTCTGATTTCTCTTCATATCAAATATATTAAAATGGAATTCTGTATCCCACATCAAATATAATTTTGTGTAAGTTTAAAGAAACGGATAACTTTTAGTCGCCTGCATTTTGTAGATATCTAAACACTTATTAATTTCACTCTGTCTGGGGGCGCCTGGGTGGCTCAGTCGGTTAAGTGTCCGACTTCGGCTCAGGTCATGATCTGGTGGTTCACGAGTTCGAGCCCCGCATCGGGCTCCGTGCTGACAGCTCGGAGCCTGGAGCCTGCTTCCGATTCTGTGTCTGCCTCTCTCTCTGACCCTCCCCCCGTTCGTGCTCTCTGTCTCAAAAATAAATAAATGTTAATTTCACTTTGTCTGAATTGGTTCTCTCCTGGGATCACACAGCAAATAAATGATGAAGCACGAGCTAGAATTCTCGTCTTCTGACTTAAAACCAAAATTTTCCAAGAGAAAAGATGGGAAGAATGTTTTTCCACTCTTCAGAAACTGTTGGAAGCTAGCCCCCTTCAAAGCCTAATTCAAGCTGGATGGTGGGAGTGTCTTTTGCTAAAATAAACACTCCAGAATGCCCAAAAGTCTGAAAACATTGATGAATTTTTCCTTTCTATATTCTTTATTTAGATTGTGGTTTGAATGTTCATAAGCAGTGTTCCAAGATGGTCCCAAACGACTGTAAGCCAGACTTGAAACATGTCAAGAAGGTGTACAGTTGTGACCTTACCACACTCGTGAAAGCCCATATCACCAAGCGGCCAATGGTGGTGGACATGTGCATCAGGGAAATTGAATCCAGAGGTGAGGCGTCGCCCGTGTGGTTCAGCACTCATAATTCACCATGAATGCAAGTTCTGATGCCCTTCTGGGTACCTCATGGCATAACCCAGTTGTCTTCTTCAGTAAGTTTAGAGGGAGAGGATTTCAGACGTCAAATGATCTGAAAGTCTGAAATGAATTAAGTTAAATAATTCGCCAGCTTGATTTTAAGGTACATTGAGCTAGTTCTAGGAAATATGCTTAAATATTTTTTTATGAATGATGATGCTTCTTGTCTATAAAAGTTGACATGTAGATACCAATTCATTTTTCACTTTTTGCATTTTTCTTAGGTCCAAGAAGCAAAGGTGTAAATGCTCTATTAAAACCGTCCCAAAACAAAAAACAGAACTGCACCCTAATTATTCTTTCCCATTTGGGAAAGACTGGTACAGGCCTATTAATATGGTTTATCTTAGTCTTCTGTTATGTAAAAGAATTTATGGTATAATTGAGGTGACGAATGATTTCCCTGAAGACTCAACGTATTTGATCTAATTAGACACAGTGATGAGCCAGATTACAGATATTCAGGCAACAGTAAGCCAGAGTTTAAAGTCTGTGAGTGAAATGGTTTTATTTTAGGAGAAAATATGAAGAGGTTTCTAGACAAGTACATTTAATCATTCTTTCTGACACATTACTTGCCTAGCCTGAAGTATGGGAAGAAGTTAAAACTTGAAGAAGGAAAGACATAATTTCCAAAGAAACTAATTAGCTCTCTTGCTCTGTTTTTACAGGTCTTAATTCTGAAGGTCTGTATCGAGTATCAGGATTCAGTGACTTAATTGAAGATGTCAAGATGGCTTTTGACAGAGGTATGTTCTTTAGCATGTCCGTTAACTTAGGACAACAATGCTCTCTTCCAAGGAGGCACAGTTCCTTATGTTATTCTGTTCATTATTTGTCTAAGTCATTGGTTATTATACCAAATAAAAAGCGTGTAATTTTACTTTATTACTATATTAAACTGTTACACTTCAAGGTAAGAAAGAAACATAAAATTTAACTATATTACCAGTATCTGAGCATCCAGGGCTGGTCCATGTTCCTCAAAATATATACAGAGCAATTAAATTTACCGGATACCATGGAGAAAATAGGGCAGGGTGGTTGGGGGAATCTAAGTGATTGCAGATCTCAGATTTCCCAGTTTGGAGTTGGCCCACCTAACTGCCTGTCGTCCATGCATTCCATCACCATATTTGATGGAGTGGAGACCCAGTGTAATGACTTAGATTCCCCCACCACAGAATCATTATTGATTTTATTTTAATAAATGCCATAAAGGAAAGTATTAATAACTATGGAACTTAACCTAGTCTGCGGGGTTGGGGGGATGCTGGAGATCAGAAGAGGCTTTCCAGAGAAGTACAGAAGTTGGCCGTACAATGGTTGAATAGCAAAGAAACAGGATATGTAAAGACCCTGGCAACAGAAGAGTCTGTGCAAAGATCCTGAGGCCTGTCTTTGTCGAGTCCCTGAAAAGTGCTAGGACTTAGAGAGCAGGAACTGAAAGGAGAGTGGACTAATATACAATGAATACACTATCTTACTATAGAAAAAATTAGTTGAATGGTAGAAGGTTCTCAGATCAACCTCCAAATTCAGTTTAACACATCATGTAGCTGAACTATAAGATTGGTGACTTTATTTTCCAAACCCAAAATTGGACATGTACCCTATAATGAGACAGGACATCTGAAATTTGGATTTTCATAAAAAAATAATAGATAGTGGAAATAGGAACCATGTGGCAGGAGAGAATACCAGCATTCTTTCTTTTTTCCTGAGTAAAAGTTTTGATAGAGATGATAACTTGTCTTTATAATTCTTCTGCCTTCATGTTCTCCTCTCCCTTTCCCCAGGTCTTTAGGCACCTGTACACTTCCCCAAGATCCCCCAGTGGAGCGATCTAATTGCTTTTTCCTCCCAGAATGCATTCTACCCCAATTTGCACTGCCATTGTATGTGATTTCAACACAAGTGTGAAAAACAGATACTGGTGATCTAATTCACACACTGGAGTGTGAATGTCTGATAGGCCATGGTATTTCACATTTAAAAGAGGCTTCTTTAAAGAAAAATACATTTTGCTAAAGTAGTTTTAGGGTTCCAGTTTTAGGTTAACATTAGTTCTAGGTTACAAAATTTCACAGAAAGTGCAGAGATTTCCCATATAACCTCTCCTCTCATTCCCCTCCCCCCCCATAGTTTCCCCTATTAACATCTTGCATTAATATAGTACATTTGTTACAATTGATGAACCAACACTGATACATTAACTAAAGTCAGTAGTTTAAAGTTCAGTCTTCATGTTGTACAGTTTTGTGGGTTTTGGCAAATGCATGATGTCATATAGCCACCCTTATGGTGTCACACTATGAGGTATCACTTTCACTACCCTAAGAATCGTCTGTGCTTCACCTGTTCTCCCTTTCTCCCGCTGAACCCCTGACAACCGCTGTTCTTTTTACAGACTCCATAGTTTTGCCTTTTCCAGAATGTCAGAGTTGGAATCATAAGATATGTAGCCTTTTTTGGCTGATTTCCTTTACTTAGCAATCTGCATCTAAAGTTCTCCCATGCCTTTTCCTGGCTTGATAGCTCATTTCTTTTTGTTGCTCAATAATATTCCTTTGTCAGGGCATATCACAGTTTATTCACCTATTGAAGGACATCTTGATTACTTCCAAGTTTTTAGCAATCATGAATGAAAGTGGCTTAAATATTTGTGTGCACGTATTTGTGTGGACGCAAGTAGTTTCCATCTCCTCTGGATAAATACCTAGGAGTGTGATGGCTGGATTACATGTAAGACACTGCCTTTCCTCCCAGGTGGCCGTCCCATTTTGCATTCCCACCAGCAACAATGTCGAGTTCCTGTGGTCCCTGCATCGTCTCCAGCATTTGTCATCAGTTGTCATTTTAGCCATTCTAATATCTGTGTAGGGGAGAGGCTGCTTTTTAATGGATAGCACTCGTTCATAAGCCAAATGGAATAAAAGAAGCCTAGTATAAGATGTAGCTCAGAGTCGGCACTAATTAAATCTTCAGTAGATGAACGTTCAGATATTTTAACCAGTTACTAAATGCAGGAGAGTAAAAGAAGTCTTAAGGCCCAGCAACCCTAAAATACTCCTCTGTGTTATAACTTCTTCTCTTGTTATTTCAAGACTCTCAAGTTTTGTTTCGTTTTACTCTCATACTTCTCACTGTGTGCCTACACGTAGGGCTCAGACAACATCCAGACGTCATGTGTCAGGAGCCTGGGGTGAGTCAAAGGTGGCCTTTTGTAAATTAGGAGTGCCTCTGTTGTTATTTTTCACATTCTCTAGGTTTATTTTAAAAAGAAAGAGAAAGCAATCCTACATTACTCCCCTAGGAGGTCTCAAGTACTCGTGGAAGTTACGAACACTGCTGTTGATCTCAGCCCTCTCCTACTCCCCCCCTTTTAATTAGACCTGGAAAGCTAAGTAACTTCAGAAAAGAAAATTCAGAAAAACAGATTTGGCTTTTCACAGAAAATTGGTCACTTGTATATATCGGCACACTGAATTTGATATTAAAAAAAACCGACGCATTGATGATCTCGAAAGACCGTAACACAAAATGTGTTACTAAAACAGTGCTGTGCGTCCAGATAGTTACTCGTATTTTTCTTTTTAACATCCTTCAAAGATGGCGAGAAAGCGGATATTTCTGTGAACATGTATGAAGATATCAACATTATCACTGGTGCGCTGAAACTGTACTTCAGGGATCTACCAATTCCGCTCATCACATACGACGCCTACCCTAAGTTTATAGAGTCCGCGAGTAAGTATGAAGGCACGCATTCCAATAACCTGACAGACTCCCTCCTCATGGTAATCACTTCTCCTGCTTTTCCTGCTGAGTTTCTTGAATGCATATTATGTATTTCCCCCTCGCCTCTCCCCTCGGTTAATATACTCACAGAAATTTCGAACTCCTCTCCAATGTAGGTTATTTATGACTTCTGCCATCAGAAGCTTCTTTGTAATGTGCTAACCCTCATTTACCAAAGTAAGGCTTATGCCAGTGCCCCTTAGATATGCACCAATGCTTCTGCAGAATAAAAATGAATAACTAGGAAAATAAAATCGAAGAACAGGACCAAACCATTTTGTTATTAGATTCAGCTCAGCATAAAAGTTACTCTGTCAGATCTCATAAAAGTTTCTAAATTCTTACTTTCAATTTCTATACATATCCTGTGACAGACCATTAACAAACAGTTTGTAAACTGGCACCGGTCCGTAGATCATACTTTAAGGAGCACTGTTTTAGATGAAGAAGTGATTTTTTAAGTTCTAGTTGAGATGCAAATGAGAAAAAGCAAAGGCTCATTTGCCAAATTTATGGTGCAAAAATCATACCTGTAATTCACACTTCCTTTTTTTAAAGAAAGGAATTTTTAACAGATTTTAAGTGTTGGCATTGCCATTTTTTAAGAAAAGATAGGCTATTTCTGTCCTTTTTTCTTCTCTCTTAAAAACCATATGTTGTCTTGATCTTTAAATAATAACATCACTTTCATAGAATGCTGATTTACTTTTTGACTTTGAAATTTCGTGAAGTACAGACTTGCTTTGTTCTAATTTTTACTTTCCCCTTCAGTGCTTTTGTTGAGAATTTTTGTGGTTGGCTCCATGGAGACCTGATTTCTTGTGGGGAACAGCCATGAGAGTTACACTGATTTTTACAAATTTCCATGTTAGGAGCCTGAAAGACTAGATCCTCTCCGTAGGAATTTAGCTCTTCTCATTTGGGGATGTATTCAGTGCTGATCACGAAAACCGTCTGAGGGAGCTTACGGGTTCTTGTTTCGTGGGGCAGACGCTTCCTCCCGAGAGAGAGAAGTCTGATTGCCACTCCTGTCGAAAGCACTTGATACACACTTGCATCACCGAGAGCTGCTCGGTCCCCAGTTTGCTCTGGTCCTCAGGACAGTGGGGGCTCAAGCGGACAGAATTCCTGTCCCCGTGTCGCTTTGGAGTAAAATTAAAACTTGGTTTCTGTGCCCAAGCCCAAGGCACCCCAATAGCTGAGGACAAAGCGGTAATTCAGACCCGCATTCTGAACTCTAGACAGCCGCTTTATCTACTTAGAAGAAACATCCAAGCCTTCCTTACTGGGTTTCGAGGCCTTTTGCCCTCCAGACTCCCAAATTATTTCACCTTCTTTCCCCACACCCATGTCAGTTGCCTCTATTATTCTTCCAAAACATTTGTTAGCGTTCTGAGGTCTGTGTCCGAAACAGCCCCCGTCGGACATCAGCAACCCCCCCGTTCTACTTTAGAGAGCTCTTCAAAGCTCAAGGTAGAAACTTTCCTAAATCAAGGTAGAAATTCCTTCTTACAGTGTCACCTATTTTGATGCGTGACTTCCATGACACCAAAACCGTGGCATAATACTCCTACACGATATAAATGTTTATTGTGCGTGTTTGCTGTTGATCTGATTGTTTATGGAACATCGTGCCCTTGTCCATGTCTCCTCCAGCAGTAGAGTCTGTTCCATTCTTTAGACACAGAGATACAGCCATTCTCTTATCTTTATAGGTAGATAAGGGAGATGAGAGAAACTAAGATTTATAGAACATATACCGGGTGCCAGGAATCACGGTGCGCACTTTATAGCCACGATATTTTAATTTTTATCTCTACACCCAGTGGGGTTCCAACTCATTCGTGACCCTAAGATCAAGAGTCGCATGCTCTACACAGAGCCAGCCAGGTGCCCCACCACAATGTCATTTTAGAAAGGAGATGTCGTGGGGCACCTGGGTGGCTCCGTCGGTTAAGCATCCAGCCCTTGATTGTGGCTCAGGTCACGATCTCCCTGTTCACGAGTTCAAGCCCTGTATAGGGCTCCTCGCCGATAGCATAGAGCCTGCTTGGGATTCTCTCTTCTCTGCCCATCCCCCACTCACATGATGTGCGGTCTCTCTTGCTCTCTCTCAAAATAGATAAACTTCAAAAAAAAAAAAAAAAAAAAAAAAACCAGAAGGGAGATGTTATAGGGTATAAGTGAATTGTCCAAGGTCTTGTCACTAGCGGAGGTGGCACTGGCATTCAAAGCTACATCTGTCTGACACCACAGCCCTTGCTCTCTGCGTGCAGCCCACTGCCTGGCTCCACTGGTGGAACAGGAACAGAAGACCTGCCCAGAGAGGGAAGGCAGGAGGGCAGGAACCCCTCCCAAATGATGCACAGTGTTAGCTGATGCACCTGCTCTTGAGCCTTTTTATCACTGGGTCCCTTAGAAAACTCGGGGCCTGTTCTTTAGGTCTCAGGATTCCCCGGCACTTATCAGCATCTCTTGCCAACAGAAACTCAGAGTGCATATTAAAGCTTTCTCCTGCAAAAGCTGTCTGAGCTCCACTCTTGCAGCCTCCCTCAGACAACCTGCACCCGGGAAGCTGGAGGTGCGTGGCTACAGGAAATGAACAAAGGACACAATGGTGGTAGAGGCTGGGGCCTCTCATTTAAGGGCTTAAAGATCTTCATAATATCCTGGCAACTCCCCCTTGAACTACCTGGAAGTCTGGGACCGCCTAGCCCTTTTTCCTCACTGCCTCTTCCCACCAGTGAAGGGATCGCTGCCCTACAGACAGTACAAGGTGTATGTAGAAGGTGCCTCTCCCAGGCTGCACGGTAAGCCAGCATATGCATGGACACTTCCTGACCCCGAGGAAAACAGCACTGCCGGGACCCAACTCCTGGTAGGACTCCGTGTGGAAATCTTTCTCTGGCCGAGAACTCTCTGAGCTCTGTTCCCAGAAGATCTCAGAAAAGATGACTCAGTCAGCATGTAGTCTTGAGTGAGTCAGATGAACTCGGCCATAAAACCCAGGGCTCTTTGTCCCAAGCAACTTCAAGTGTCCTGAAGGGAGGTCTGGGATGAGAACTCGCCGAGTGTTCCCCTCCGCTCTGCCTCTGATTCACCCCTTACGCCTGGCTGAGTCTTCTTCTTTTTGTACTTGAATGTCTCTACGAGGAACTGGCAGTACATACCTTAAAAGAGCTTTTAACTAAATGTCGACACAGGTTCAGATGCTTATTAGTTCCTGCCCTCACCACATCCACATTTCCAAACCCTCCTCAGAGGCCATTTCTTCCTCTTCTCGGTTCCGCTCAGCCCCCAGGCCAACTTTCTCTTCTGTGTTCCCGTCACACTTCGCCTGGCCCTTTGGCACAGACTCTTTGCTTCATGATGGAAGGCTGTATTCATGTCTTGTCTGCCCCATTAGACTAACCCCATTACAAGGGAGAGTTCTGTCGCTTTATTTTCCTGTAGCACCTGTGACAGTCCTTTCATTTACATCATAGGTGCTCAATAAATTCTTGTTAAATGAGTAAACATGATTTTATATTGAGAACCATAGAATCTTAGACTTTTTAGATATTCTAAAGGGTCACGTTAACTAGATTTCCTTCTACGACACACACTTTTTTGAAATACCCAGTAACTGCAGGATCACTGCCTCTCTTGGTAGACAGCCGCCAGTGGACAGATATAACCGTCGTAAAGGCCTCCTTGTGAACAGAAATCAGCCTGTCCTCGACTCCCGCTGCCGATGGTCTTGATGTGACCCTCTTCCACATGCAAGCCTTTCACATATTTGAAACAGCTGATGCTGTTCGTCTCTAAATACGTTCCATTTTGTCTGTCTTTCTCTTAAATTATGCTGTGGTCTTCGTCGGGCAGAAGATTTGTGTTCTCTGAAAAAATTATGAGTAATACTCCTTTAAGTAGAAAAAAAAAGAAACGAACTCCAGGGAAGAGCCTGTGTCGATTTGATGTCAGTATATTCAAATGCAGTTTGTCATACGTCCCCAGATTTATATCTCCATTGTGAACCTCTCCCTGAGCACCGGATTAATCCACAGTCAGGATGATCATGTAGATGTCTGAAAAACACCTCAGGTAGAGCCCTTGACCTTTGCCACAAAACCCCTCCCATCCATAATCTTAATGGAGGCGCCATCTTCCCAGTTGCCTAAGCCCAAAGCTTAGCTCCTTCTTGATTCTTTTCCTTTTCACATCTCCCTCATCAGGAAATCCTATGGACTCTACTGTTAAAATAGACCCAGATTCCAGCAACTTCTCATTACCTTTGCTGCCACCACTGGTCTAAGCTAGAGTCATTCGTCACCTGGGTTTTTGTAATAGTTACCAGAATGGTCTGTTTTTACTCTTGCCTTTCCATCGTCTGTTTCCCACATGGCAGACAGAGGAGAGCTACTGTGAGCGCTGTCAGGTCACGTCTCTGCCTCATTCAGAACCTTCCCATTTCTGCCAGTAAATGCTGAGTCCCTGGAATAGCCTGCAGCACCTGACACAATGCGGTGCCCCGTTACCTCTCTGCCCTCACTCCCTTCCATCCCCCTCTGGCTCTCTCCACTACAGCCACGGTTGGCTTCTCACTTTACTCAGACATCGCAAGCATTCTCGCCCCTGCGGACCCTTGCACGGCTGCATCTCTGCCTGGCACCCCTTCCCCTAGATCTCCATGTGGTCATTCCCCCACGCCCTGAGAGTCTTCACTCAAGACCATCTTTCTCATGAGGTCTGTCATGGCCACCCCATTTAAAATCACATCCCCCAGCACCTGCAGTGCTCCTTACTCTGTTTTTTTTCCCCACAGCACTGGCTTTGTTCTAATCTAGTATAAACCAGAAGATATATGTTCATTGTTTACTGTCAGCCACGCTCCAAGAGAGAAAGTAAGCTCTCCACGAATGGGGAGTCTTGTTTGTTGCTAGCCCACCAACACAGTCCTTAATTTCATGCCATCTCAAGATTCTCCCTACAAGGATTAATTATGAAAATTAAAAGGAAACTATGTTAGTCTTTTTTCAACTTCCAGAACAGTATAGTTTCAAATTAATTAGTCCTATGATAAAAAGGAAAAAAAACTAAGTAAATACTAATAGTTTTTGATAGTAAATGGAATTTAATTCTAGAAATTAAATGATTGAATTTCAGTATCTGATACAGTATTGCTGTTATCAGTTGCTCTTTAAACAGTATTGCTCTTTAAAGATCCAAAGTTTCAAAGACCATGCATCAATTATCATGGCAAATAATACATTGTTTATTACTAAGAATCGGGAACCCTGGATAAGCTCGGGGCAGAAATTCTAAAATGGCCGAAGTTTCTTTGAGTTAAAAAGCTTCAGTCACTCTTCATGTTCTGAAGCTTATCGATCTGTGCTACCAATGCTAGGAACTTTTCACATTCATTTTATATCACTCTTTTTAATGTTTATTTACTTTTGAGAGAGGGAGAGGGAGGGAGAGAAAGAGAGAGAGAGCGCACGCATGCGTGTGAGTAGGTGAGGGACAGAGAGGGACAATCCCAAGCAGGCTCCACACCAGGAGTGTGGAGCCCACCGCAGGGCTCAAACCCACAAACCGTGAGATCACGACCTGAGCCAAAGTCGGACACTCAACCAAATGCACTGCCCAGGTGCCCCATACAAGTTTTAACCTGACTCCAGTGCATTGCCATTGAGTTGGATTTGTCTTTTGAGTTAGAAAACTAGAAATCCTGGTTTTGTGTCTTGAATGATACTGGTGGTCAGATGCGGCCTTCCAGAATTTCAAGGCTGCTATCCTGATTAAGACGCAACAGTTTGGGGTCCCCTTCCGGTTGCCCTGCAACCCAGCATTTAAGGGCACCCTGTCTTCCTGACATTTGAGAAGCAGGAATGTGCTAGGGTGCTCTTTTTGAGAGCTCAGAATTACAAACATGTCTGTTGTTTCTGATTATGGAAATGATGAACTCAACGCAATCTGCGACCTCAAAAGGAGCGTGCTGGGTTTTTGGCCAACACAGCGGAACTAAAATGCCCAAATGAAGATTGTTCCCTTTAAAGTTTACACCTTTGGAAGAGCCACATTTACTTCAGGGACCCTGTCGTCACTCCAAACATTTGGAATTGCCTTCAAATTCTGCATTTCATTCTCCTGAATGTCCGAAGTAGAATATTTTTGTGCTCTGAGGGTAGATTTGACTTTTTTATAGAAAAGTAAATTAAAACCAAGGAAATAAATACTGGATGATACATTTCTCATTTAAAAAGAAAACAGAATATCAATTAAGACTTTGGCAAAGGCTGCAAGGGGCAATGGGGTGGCATAGCTTATGTACTGTTGCTGAACAGGGTTTTTCAAAATATTTTGAGTAAATTAGCATCCCTTAAAATGTCTGTAATGCTGTAAGATGACTTCATTTGAATGTCTAAGTTCTTTTTTTTTTAAACATTTATTCATTTTTGAGAGGCAGAGACAGCGTGCAAGCAGGGGAGGGGCAGAGAGAGAGGGAGACACAGAATCCAAAGCAGGCTCCAGGCTCCGAGCTGTCATCACAGAGCCCGACGCGGGGCTCAAACTCACGAACCGCAAGATCACGCCCTGAGCCAGAGTCAGACGCTCCACCGACTGAGCCACCTGGGCGCCCCAAAATGTCTGAGTTTTTAATCTGTGTGTCGCTGTGTCTGAGTTCCTTATAGTCACATCCTATCTATCCAGTGTCCAAATTCCACGGTTACCAGACTCTTAAGACAATCGAGTGGGTGCTGCCCCCAAAAGTCCCAGTAAATGGTGTTGCCACAATGGTACTAAGCCTTTTGGAAATCCAAGACTTGAACCTTAAAAATATTTTCCAAAGCTGTGGGCAAGGATCTGTGAGAAAGCCTTTCTTACCAGTTTTAGAAGATCACCACAAGAATAGAATTCAGTGAACCATTTATACCAATTGTCCGTTAAAGTTCTTCTCCTTGGTATTCAACTTGCTATTTTAGAAATTATGGATCCCGATGAGCAATTAGAAACCCTTCACGAGGCACTGAAGCTCCTGCCGCCCGCTCACTGCGAAACCCTGCGGTACCTCATGGCGCATCTAAAGAGGCAAGTTACAGACTTTGAAGCTTATACTTGCACTGTATCCAAGTGTTAAGAATCAAGTGAAACCAAAGGTGAAAGAAAGGACAAATTGTTGCATGAATAAAGAAATGCACAGGTTGGGAAGGAATGCTAAAAATGTTCTGCGCTACAGCGCTGAATGCAGACTCGATTCTGACGTAAACGGATTTGCAGTTCCCGTGTAGGTTTGCAAATAGGTTAGAAATACTAGTGTTCTGCCAAGGACAGGCAGTGATTTTTGTGTGGAAAGAGAAAAGGTTGTAGCTGTAAGGACATTAGCATTAGCATAATAAAGAGCAAAGCAACTCGCCAGAAGGCTCACTTTCCTTCTTGCTCTAAAATAGGCACTTCGCTCTTGGTGACAGGATTTTAGACTATTGCATCCAGGTCTCCAACACTGAAAACTGCTATAAAAAAAACGATGGAGTACAATAAGGGGTAAAGGGAGGAATAGAAAGTAAAATATTTTGGTTACGTCTGGTTTAATGTTTTAAATACATTGATGGTGATAGAACTTCATTTCCCTGCTCTGTCGCTCTCCCATCTCTACCAGTTGAAGCAAACGGTTTTAAATTATATGACCAAGTTTTAGTGGTTTTGGAGTTTCAAAATATAAAACTAATTAGAAACAAAAAAGACAGAACTTGACGTCTATTTTGTATGCCTCTCAGCATGAGTTACTCAGAAATGAATATGTAACTGATGGTGCTTTTAACATTTACATGTTTTCCCTCTTTGAAAGCACCATGAGCTAAAACTTTTAATATGCTTACAACTTCACTTGCAAATTCAAGTTTGCTTCATATATGGATGCAATTAAGGCCTTCACGCTAAGGCAAAGGAATAGCTCCCAAATTATAGTCTGTGCCTTTGCTGCAGCAGTGAAGAGAAGGCGAATGCTAATTCTCGCCGACCAGATCATCTTTATACTATGCCCTCGGCCATCTCTTCATACCGTGGCCACCACTCTCCCCAGATACTCAATAAACTGTTCAACTTACACAAATTCAGCAGACTAGGCAGCCAGTGTGGAAGGAGGGCTGATAGAATAATCAGGACAACCCAGCCCCTTCTCCACTACTCGCCAACACAGTCCTTGCAGCCAGCCGTTGCAATAGAATCCGCAGATAGAACTGACCCACACAGCCTGACACACGAACTCAGACTTGAGCTTCGGTCATCACCGGAAGTTTAACTTACTAATATAATCGGCTTTGAGGAAAGTCCGTACTTGGAAGTTGAGGAGTACAGAGAGAGGAGCTAGCGGACAAGTTGATAAGTGGACCTGGGTTTTGTCGTAGCGCTCGAGCACAGCGCGGAACGCCGTGGCTTACGTGAAGGCACGCGCCTTTGCTTGTATTTTTCAGAGTGACCCTCCACGAAAAGGAGAATCTTATGAATGCAGAGAACCTCGGCATTGTTTTCGGCCCGACCCTTATGAGATCTCCAGAACTAGACGCGATGGCCGCGTTGAACGATATACGATACCAGAGACTGGTGGTGGAGCTGCTTATCAAAAACGAAGACATTTTATTTTAAATTTTAGTTTGTGGGGGGGAAAGAAAAGAAATGTTTTACAGATGAAGGAATGTTTTATAGTAATTTAATTGGCTCTTATAGCTGACTTATTTCTCGGTTAGACGTTATGGCAGATAGCCAGCTTAAAATGAAGGAACTTTCCGTTGTTTTAGTAGCACCGCTCAGCTGTCCTTGTAAAACAGTGAACACACGCTCTCCAGTTCTAGTAATCCCGGGTGTTTATCATGTTAAGAGAAACTCAAGCTATTGCATGATTAGCCCCCTCTTTGGCAAGGGAACCCCATACAAAGGAGACATCACAAGCCTGCACCCGCCTCTTCGTCCCGGGTAGTCTGTGGTTGTAATTCAGCATGTTTCGCAGAGTAAATCTGTCGTGACTTCGCTTTTGGGTTCTATGTCATTGGTTTACTGACGCTTCTATAAACATGCACACAAATGGATGAAACAGCACCTCTGACTGCTACATTGCCATAGACTATAACATAAGCCTCCTTTCCTCCGATGCTTTATTTGTGGTTTCTCTTTGTTCTTCTCTGACATAGTCCTTTCTTTCCAGCAAAAGCAAAATGTGTTTTCAGATTTGTTACTTTAGTAAATTATCCACCAATAAAAAAAAAAAGTACAATGCAGAGCATTTTCTGTTATTATTGGGTTTCAGTTGCAATTTTGCGTTACCTGGCATGCATTTATTAATTTATTAAATTTGGCTTTTAGAAATAAAAACTAGTGATAGCTTGCTTTTTCCCCATGGTTGAGAATATTTGGGAAAACGTATTTGGCCATTTATTTAATACTGAGTAAGGTTTTGTGTTGAGTTCCTAAAATAATAACTTAAAACTGCTTAGAATTAAGGAGTGCCTTGGTGACTCAGTCGATTAACTGTCCAACTCTTAACTTCGGCTCAGGTCATGATCTCACGGTTCGTAAGTTCCAGCCCCGGGTCAGGCTTTGCTCTGACAGCACAGAGCCTGCTTGGGATTCTGTCTCCTCCCCTCTCTCTGTCCCTCCCCCACTTGCTCTCTATCTCTCTCTCAAAATAAATAAAAATAAACTTAAAAACTGCTTAGAATTAAAATACCCATTCATTGGATTTTTCTTCTCGCATACTTCGGCAGAAAGCTAGAATATTTTCTCACCTGTTTGTGGGGACGGGGGGGAGGGCAGGCAGCCATTCCTTCCAGAGCCATCAGAAGCAGGAAAGAAGACTGAAAAGAGTGACTTCCGGGGGCGCCTGGGTGGCGCAGTCGGTTAAGCGTCCGACTTCAGCCAGGTCACGATCTCGCGGTCCGTGAGTTCGAGCCCCCGCGTCAGGCTCTGGGCTGATGGCTCGGAGCCTAGAGCCTGTTTCCGATTCTGTGTCTCCCTCTCTGTCTGCCCCTCCCCCGTTCATGCTCTGTCTCTCTCTGTCCCAAAAATAAAAAATAAAAAACGTTGAAAAAAAAAATTAAAAAAAAAAAAAAAAAAAGAGTGACTTCCTAAACGTTTGGTTTGTCAGAAATGCTGTTAGCACGCAGTTGAGCTGACCAGGCTTCCTGAGAGGAGTCAGCAGCCAGACGCCTGGCCAAGGGGGGTCTGTGTACATCTAGATGCCAGGAAACCTGGATGGGGTCTGATACTGTGCCTAGCCACCCGCCTGCCTTTGAACTAATGACCCTCCCTCCAGGCTGTTTCCTTGTCTGTTCTGTCCTGCTTTAAAATGTGTAGGAAAAAAAAAAAAAAAAGGCGGGGGTTGACGGGGGGAGTGCCATTTTTTAGGCAAAAAAAAAAAAAAAAAGGCAGGCTCAATTGGTTGAGCATCTGAGTCTTAATTTCAGCTCAGGTCATGATCTCACAGTTCGTGAGTTCAAGCCCCACATAGGCTCTGCAGTGGCCGCGCAGATCCTGCTTGGGCGCGTGCGCTCTCTCTCTCTCTCTCTCTCTCTCAAAATAAAGATTTAAAAATTATAATAAAAAGTAGTAAAAAATGTAAGATACATTTTTGGTTTTGCCACTTCAATCCTTGATACTTTTAAGACTATCTCAAAGAAAATGGTAACTGACAGAGATGAGTTTTTCCATATTTGTGCCCCTGGACTATAGTAGGAAGTTGGTAGTTTGCTTTAATGTAGATGTTCAGAAAAGTGTGGTTGTTCAAGAGTTAGTCCCTCACGGGGGCGCCTGGGTGGCTCCGTCGGTTGAGCGACCGACTTCCGCTCAGCTCATGATCCCATGGTCTGTGAGTTCGAGCCCCACCTCGGGCTCTGTGCTGACAGCCTGGAGCCTGCTTCGGATTCTGGGTCTCCCTCTCTCTCTCTCTCTGCCCCTCCCCCACTCATGCTCTGTCTGTTTCAGAAATCAACAAACATTAAAAAAAAATTTTTTTTAAATAGAGTTAGCCCCTCACAGCTGCCTTCTCAACCACAGGGAAAATATCACACTGAACATCAGATACATACGATAGTACAGAGATTTGTGTAACATAGAAGCTTTCTTAAAATGGAGGCCCCTAAAAGGCACTATACACTTAAGTTGGTGCCCTTGACTCACGAAGTACATTTGTCAGAGAAATCTGGTCACGGAAATCTGTCCCTAGATTGGGTAAGGCTACTGAACGGCTGTGTGTCCGTGGCTCGTGTTCACTTTGGACAAAGCCCTCTTAAAGGAGCCATTCAGCTGTAAAGAAATCTGCTCTATCGGGATACGGTCACCCTGTGCTTTTCCTCAAAGGAACAGATATGGTTGACTTTCAAGTAAGCACTTTGTTTTCTTTCTGTGAGAAAATTTGTTTATTCTGATTTATTAAAACAAAATATTCTGCTGGGTTACCCAGGAAGAGCCAGGCAGCAGAAATACTTAACACTGTGCATGCCTTCAAGAGGTCTCAAACGAGTGTTAGGCGGCCACAGAAGGATCTATATATATTATGCTGTGTAACTCACCTCCACCCTTTGTAAGTGTAGAAGTGAGCTCCGAGGTGCTGCGGTAACCCTGCAGCCTTCTCCCAACATGACTGCGTGGGCATTCAGGGTTAAGTGTGAATAGCACTGTGAGGTTCTAAGGCACCCGATGAATCAATCCCATTTCAATTTTAGACCAAAAGCAGCATATTCTCCATGCGGCTGAAGGGCGACCTTCAGTGTGTGGGTGCAGGGGACGGGCATGCACCAGGGTAACTGACAGGCACGTGTTAGAATCCGAGGTCTACCGGGAGCACAAGCAACACCCCATCAGAGCAAGTATTAAGCAGGTGTTTAGATAAACCACCGAGTCTTCGGACGAGGTCATCGTTTACCAGCTCTGTGAACAAGCACGGTAGGTTTCTGAAGACACGGATGTGTGGTTCATCCCCTCAGGACACGCAGATTCAAACGGCAGCTACATCATCTGTGAGCATTCCTGGACTGCTGGGTGACACTCCTTGAAATAAAGAGACAATTCCTCACTGGTTTAGGAGGAGCTCAGACTCCATGATTACCAGAATCTGTTATACACATCTCTCTGTGACTAATGGGAGATTTCTTACATCATGACCTTTTATGATGCAAAGTTACTATTTATTTCCACCCCTGGAGTGAAGGAGGAACCAATAAACCTCTCTGATCACCCACAGATTTGGCAGCTCCGTACTCTGCCCTGTAAGATCCATTTCTTCTCAATTTTCTATATATAGTTTTAAAGAAATTATTGAGAAATCAATTTCCCTTCTCTACATTTTCTGTTAGTTTTTAATGCCAGTTAGTTATACCAGCTGGCCAGAGGAAGTCATTCTTCACGGAACTGATATTTAAAATGTTTCTAAGTGGAAGAACGGATGTTTATCAAAATGTTTCTGGTTACTCAATGAGCTCAAATAGAACACCTCTGAATAAATTAGGTTCAGGGTCCCAACACTATTCGTTTTCAACAAAATATTTTAGAGTTTACAGCCCCAAAGCTGATGAGGTATTATTGATAACTCCATTTAAAGCACAGAAAGAGGGTGCCTGGGTGGCTCAGTTGGTTGAGCATCTCTCTTAATTTCGGCTCAGGTCATGATCCCAGGGTGGTCTGATCGAGCCCCGCGTCGGGCTCTGTGCTAAGTGATGGAGCCTGCTTGAGATTCTCTCTCTACCCTTCTGTCCCTCTCCCCTGCTCGCATTCTAAAATTAAAAAAAAAAAGGGGGGGGGGTGGGGGCACCTGGCTGGCTCAGTGGGTTAAGTGTCTGACTCTTGGTTTTGGATCAGGTCGTGATCTCACAGTTCATGGGTTTGAGCCCCACATCAGGCTCCGTGCTGACAGCACAGAGTCGGCTTGGGATTCTCTCTCCCCCTCTCTCTCCACCCCTCCACTGCTCACTTTCTCTGTGTCTCTCAAAATAAATTAATTTGATTTAAAAAGCAAAAAGCTGGGGCGCCTGGGTGGCGCAGTCGGTTAAGCGTCCGACTTCAGCCAGGTCACGATCTCGCGGTCCGTGAGTTCGAGCCCCGCGTCGGGCTCTGGGCTGATGGCTCAGAGCCTGGAGCCTGTTTCTGATTCTGTGTCTCCCTCTCTCTCTGCCCCTCCCGCATTCATGCTCTGTCTCTCTCTGTCCCAAAAATAAATAAAACGTTGAAAAAAAAAAAAAAAGAGCAAAAGGCTTTTATTTTTTAATGCACATTGGAAAAGCAGGATACCCAAAACTCTTCTCCCAACTGTGTGTTTCACCCATTGGACTAACTTCTTGTAAAACTCAACATCTTTATAACTTGATTTACCTACACCTGTATGGCATTCCCATTTGTGTGTGTTAAGTAGATGCGTTTCCTGTCATGAGCTGAAGTAACAGTAATCTTAGTTATCACACATCACAGTCCCGCTGAACCACTGAGCAGTTCTGGCCCTCGATAGGCATGCCCTGTGTTGGAATGCAGGAGAAAGCTAAGACGACGACAGCATTGTCAGGGATCCGTCAGCTTCTCTAATTTTTAGAGATCTGGTTTTTACTTGCACGCTCTCTCCAAGTGCAGCCCAGCCCTGCGTCTGCAACTCCTCATCCCATCCCATCTCCTGCCTGCTCCGGGGATGGGCACTGTGCTAGGCCTGGGAACAAGATCAGTGCCCGTTCTCGAGGAACCATCAAGGAACTTAATGGGTCTGTTGGGCCTAGTCAAACTTGGATTGTGTCCTTTTTTTCACTGAGTATCTTATCTCCTGTGGGCCTCAGCACTAGCTGTCAGCAGAAAGCTAAAACAAGACAGCATGGACGTATTTGCCTTGGCGGGGCATGAGTTCACAAGCCACACTCTTACAATCCCATGGATACTTTCATGTTGACTGTAAACATTCATTTGACAAATAGGAAAAGGGAATACGAAAATGACCTCACACATACCCAGTCTGAGTTTTTTGGAAGCATCAAGAGCATAAGGTCTCAGCTGCCTCCCTGTGGGCAGGTGTGTGATGTGGAACAGGACGACAGAGCACGAAGGAGCCCATCCTGTCCTCTGCCGTGGTCCCTAGCCCCTCACTCCCTGCATCACTTGCTTCTAGGCGGCGGTGTGAGCAGTCCTTTGCAGCCAGGTGCATGTACTTTGGCCAGTTTTGTGCACGGTTCGTGGTCAGACTGGAACAAGAGATGGTCTCAACCTGACGGCTCAGTCTCACCATTTATCTAAGACAGACAGGAGTGCCTGGGTGGCTCAGTCGGTTAAGCGTCCGACTTCGGCTCAGGTCATTATCCTGTGGTTTGTGGGTTCCAGCCCCGCGTCGGGCTCTGTGCTGACGGCTCAGAGCCTGGAGCCTGCTTCGGATTCTGTGTCTCCCTCTCTCTCTGCCCCTCCCCTGCTCATCATGCTCTGCCTCTCTCCAAATTAAGTAACCATTAAAAAAATTTTTAAAAACCATTTATTTTTTTTAATGTTTAATTTTGAGAGAGACAGAGACAGAGTATGAGTGGGGGAGGGGCAGAGAGAGAGGGAGACACAGACTTCGAAGCAGGCTCCAGGCTCTGAGCCGTCAGCACAGAGCCCCATGTGGGGCTCGAACTCATGAACGGTGAGATCATGACCTGAGCCAGAGTCAGACGCTTAACTGACTGAGCCACCCAGGCACTCCCCCTCCAAAAAAAAACCATTTAAAACAGACCGACAATCTTCATATTTGAAAAAACACTGAAATTGTTGTTTTTCCTTGGTTTGTACAGTCAGGGAATTAGGTTATAACACATCAAATCCTATTTGAGACCAACTAGCAATTTTATGAATGAAGATTATATTAATACTTTTATTATGGTTTCATTTGTTTCAACACATTCTCCTACCTTATTGAAGTCATTAGAGCCTCTCAGCAAATGCTTAAAATTTTTTGAAGTAAAATTATTTCACTAGTCCCGTATCTCACACAAGGATCTCACATCAGCTGATATTTCACATAATCAGGGGCGCCTGCCTGGCTTAGTTGGTAAAGCATGTGACTCTCAGTCTCAGGGTCACGAGTTCAAACCTCACGTTGGGTGTGGAACCGACTAAAAAAAAAAATTGTTTTAAATCAAGGAAAAGCTAAGCTAAAAGTTATGATTCATTCATTACGATATAGTGTAAGGAAACCCTGACTTAGGAGTCACATTGTTTCTCCACTGAAGAGAGATTTTAATAATCTTTTCAGTTGTAATATATTTCACAATATAACTGTTTTCCTTTTTTTTGTTTATTCCACCCAACAGCACAAAACAACACAAGAAATATGAAGTGCCATGTTGCTGACCTAGTTTGTGGCGCTCTCATGAACGCGGGGAAGTGTTGGGGGTTTTACTGTTGTCCAGATACAGTCACAATTATTATTGGAGAAGGTAACAGCAAGTAAAGCTACAAATCCTGAAACTGTTTTCTAGTTCTGAAACAACTACTTAGCTGCCCATGTCACTGTGGTAACACAAAAAGCAGAGGAGGTCATTTTTAGAGATGAAAATGACTCACTGAAGGAAATTGGCAAAAAGGTCCTTCCAGTGGGGTGCCTGGGTGACGCGGCCAAGTCTTGATTTCAGCTTAGGTCATGATCTCATGGTTCATGTGTTCGAGTCCTGCATGGGGCTTTGTGCTGACAGGGCGGAGCCTGCCGGGGTTCTCTCTCTCCCTCTCTCTCTCTGCCCCTCCCCCCACTCAGGCTCCCTCGCTCTCGCAAAATAAATAAAAACAGTAAAAAAAAAAAAAAAAGACCTTCTAGAGGTAAAATGTTGTAAACTGGGAATGTTTTAAATACATAAAAATCTTTTGGTTTTCATTGTGTCCATCTTAGACCAGTGAGTTTCCTTTGTTATGTTTACAGGCACAACTTGGGCACAAGCCAAACCTTGCCCATGCCAAAAAATAAAAATAAAAATCAAGGCCTGAGCTGATCATTTGGATGCCTTTTCCTAGGAGTGGACATTTTCCTGACAGTTTTTATTTTTTTAACCAAAGAAAATTCATAATATTGAAGAATTTATTGTTTCTTTTTAAAAACTGTATGCAAACTATGTGAGAAAGGAGATGATTTGGGCATACGAAGGTTAAGTTCAAGCGCATCAGCTCTCTGTCCCCAGATTCTAGGAACACTGTTTTTGATGTCCCAAAGTGTGGAGGAAGGGGGAGTAAAAATGTAGAGCTCTGGAATGCATTCAAACTTAAGCAGTTATCATCTTAAAATAGGCTGTTATAAATATAAGTTGTTTTATGTAAGCCTCCGGGTAACCACAAAGCAAAAACCTATCGTAGATACACAAAAGATAAAGATTAAGGAATCAAAGCATGCTACGAAGAAAGTCATCAAATCATAAAGAGAGCAAAAGAAAGGAAGGCAGAAATTACAAAACAGTCAGAAAACAATTAACAGAATGGCAATAAGTACATACTTATCAGTGATTACTTTAGGGGCACCTGGGTGACTCGGTTAAATGACTGATCCTTGATTTCGGCTCAGGCCATGATCTCAGGTTCTTGAGTTTGAGCCCCACACTGACAGTGTGGAACTCGGAACTTACTTGGGATTCATTCTCTCTCTTTCTCTCTTTCTCTCTGCCTCTCCCCTGCTTGTACACAAGGGCATGTGCGCTCTCTAAATTAATAAATTTTAAAAATAACAACAATAATAATTACTTTTTTTTTTCAACATTTATTTTTGGGACAGAGAGAGACAGAGCATGAACGGGGGAGGGGCAGAGACAGAGGGAGACACAGAATCGGAAACAGGCTCCAGGCTCCGAGCCATCAGCCCAGAGCCCGACGCGGGGCTCGAACTCACGGACCGCGAGATCGTGACCTGGCTGAAGTCGGACGCTTAACCGACTGCGCCACCCAGGCGCCCCAATAATAATTACTTTGAATTTAAGTGGACTAAATGCTCCAATCGAAAGACACAGAGTGGCTGAATGGATAAAAAAGACAAGACCCATCTATATGCTGCTTCTAAGAGGCTCCCCTCAGATGTAAGGACACACACAGACTGAAAATGAAGGGATGGAAAAAGATATTCTATGCAGATGGAAGCACAAAGAAAGCTGGAGTAGCTATACTTATATCAAACAAAATAGACTTTAAAGCAGACTGTGATAAGAGGCAAAGAAGGACATTCCGTAATGATAAAGGGGTTAATCCGACACAAGAATATAATATTTGTAAATATTTATGCACCAACACAAACACCTAAATGTATAAAGTAATAACAACGCTAAAGGGAGAAATAACAATACAATAATAGAAGGGGACTTAATACCCCACTTTCACCAATGGATACATCATCCAGACCAAAAATCAATAAGGAAATATTGGTCCTAAACGACTCGTAACCAGAGGGACTTAACAGATACATAAAACATTCCACCCAAAAGCAACAGAATACACATTCTTCTCAAGCACATATGGAACCTTCCCCAGGCAAGATTATATATATTAGGCCACAAAACAACTCTTAATAAACTTAAGAAGAGTTAAGGCATACCAAGCATCTTTTCTGACCACAACGGTATGAAACTAGGAATCAATAAGAAAACTAGAAAATCCACAAATACGTAGAGATTAAATAACATGCTACTGAACAACCAACAGGTCAACGAAGAAATCAAAAGAAAAATCAAGAAACCTCAAGACAAATGAAAATGGAGAAACAACATACTAAAATCTACGGGACACAGCAAGATTCTAGGGACAGACACTATCGATGAGCTCCAGGAGCTGGCATTCAGTGTAGCTATAAACGGAGGGCCCGGGGCCCTCAGCCCATTGCTGGCCAGCTTCTCCAACCCTACCTCACTTTACCCAGTGCAACGGTTTTCAAACTGTAGTATCTTTCGGAATCACCTGGAGAACTTGATACAGGCCCCACCTACAGTTTGAGTTAAGAGGGCTGGGGTAGAGCCCCCAAATTTGCATTTCCAACAAGCTCCCAGGGGATGCCGTTGCTGCTGGTCCCGGGATCACACTTTGGGAACCACTGGCTCAGTGTTTCTCTGCGGTGGCCGTCCAGTAGATTCACCTGAGGCCCTACTGCAAACCAATTAAATCAAATGCTCTGTGGGCGAGGCCAGGGAAGGCAGCTCCCCACGTGATTCTAATGCGTCCCTGTTGTGCTAAATGAATTCAGCTTCATTTTTCTGTGTGTTAAAATGTACCCAGGACTTGTTCTTAACCACGTACGGTAAGACGCACGGACGTGGAAATGATTGTCAGGAAGGAGAAAGGTAACGCTCCTAGGCCTCTAGAAACAGGAGGCATCACGCCATGCAGGGCCACATGGGGACAGACCAGGGCCAGGCAGAAAGGGACACGTCAGAGCATGGCCCAGAAATTTTCCTGGGGTTCTCTCTGGAACTTTCTCTGTGTCAGTTTAGGATTGGGCAGTTTGAATAATTTTGGCAGGCTCCGGACTACAGGGATGGTCCCTGGTTGTCCAGTACAGGACCCTGGGCCGACACAAGCAGAGGAATTTCGGCTTGGTGTGTGAGAGTTTGATAAAGGAGACTGTTGGGAATGGGTTGGTTGGTTAGTGTATCACGCGTGCTTGTGCAGGGGCGTCCTTTGCTTTAGGAACTAGCTACCCCGAGAGGAGCAGCATCAGGGCTCTAAAACCAGAACATCGAGAGTACAGAAAACAAGAAAGTACAGTCAAATAGTTGGCTACCTCTGCTTCCCTTCAGAGTCTCACCTCCTACTTTATGATCTAAGTCTGACTGTGTCCTCAATCCTTCCTTCTTCTGCTCAAATTTTATTCTAGATTGCATAGCTTAACCTAAATTACACGTCAAGTCAGAAAAACGAGATGGGTTCGAGCATGAACCATGTTGGATCACTTCAAGGATTTCGATTTCTCGGACCGCACTTAATGAGACGAGCATCACACAAAATGTAAGAAATATAAATTGTCCTGAGAACTCGGACAACCCACATCAGCCTCACCCAGCAGAAGACCTGTCAACGTGGCTCAGCTGTCTGTCCCAGGAGACCTTTGCCCCTGGAAGCCGAGACTGCTTGCTTCAGAAGTTCCTGCGCATAAGTTTACCCGAGACAAAGGACTGCTCACCTGGGCAGACAGCTTGCTTATCAAACAACAGTTTACCCATCAAGAGCCCCGATGAGGTCTTTGCCATGTTCACCAGTCTTAATGCTGCCATATCCCCGCATCATGAAAGATAGGGTTTTTTAAGTTTATTCATTTATTGTGTGTGTGTGTGTGTGTGCGCGTGCGAGAGAGAGAGAGAGAGAGAGAGAGAGAGAGAGAGAGAGAGAGAGAGAAAGTGCACGCACAAGGTGGGGCGGGGTAAGAGAGAGGGAGATACAAACTCCCAAGCAGGCTCCACACTGTCAACGCAGAGCCTGATGCAGGGCTCAAACTCAGGAACTCTGAGATCATGACCTGAGCAGAGATCAAGAGTTGGATGCTCAACCGACTGAGCTACCCAGGCACCCCGAAAGACACGTCTTTTGTTTTGTTAGGTTTATTTCTTTTTGAGGTGGGGAGGGCCAGAGACAGAAGGAGAGAGAATCCCAAGCAGGCTCTGTGCTGTCAGTGCAGAGCCCGATATGGGGCTCAAACCCACGAACTGTGAGATCACGACCTGAGCCAAGAGTCAGATGCTTAACCGGCTGAGCCACCCAGGCGCCCCAAAAGACACGTCTTAACCATTGAGCCCAGACCACCTCAAACCCTACAAAATCCTGCTCTGACTCCCCAGTATGAGCGCCTGCTACTGCCTTGAGTTCCAATTAACTTTAGTTTTTGCTTTAGTTGCAGGCAGTCAGACAATATTTTAGGAAGCTCAACAGTTACTTCAAGAGCCAAGGGCTCTTGGGGCGCCTGGGTGGCTCAGTCAGTTGAGCGCCCGACTTCGGCTCGGGTCATGACCTCACGGTTTGTGAGTTCAAGCCCCGTGTCGGGCTCTGTGCTGACAGCTCGGAGCCTGGAGCCTGCTTCTTGTTCTGTGTCTCCCTCTCTCTCTGCCCCTCCCCCTCCCCTGCTCATGCTCTAGCCTCTCTCTCTCTCTCAAAAATAAACATTAAAAAAATTAAAAAAAAAGAGCCAAGGGCTCTTGTTGGGGAAATACTATATACTAGTATACTATATACTAATTCCACGTTTATGGCAATTGCAATCATGTGAGCATAATAAAGTTTCTGAAAATTCTACATTAAAAAATAAAACTTTACAGGGCACCTGGGGGGCTCAGGTCATGATCTCTTGGTTCATGAGTTCGAGCCCCACATCAGGTTTTCTGCTTTTAGCACAGAGCCTGCTTTAGATCCTCTGTCCTCCTCTCTCTCTGCCCCTACCCTGCTTATGCTCCCTCTCAAAATAAATGAACTTTTTAAAATTTTTTTTAACGTTTATTTATTTTTGAGACAGAGAGAGACACAGCATGAACGGGGGAGGGGCAGAGAGAGAGGGAGACACAGAATCGGAAGCAGGCTCCAGGCTCTGAGCCATCAGCCCAGAGCCTGACGCGGGGCTCGAACTCGCGGACCGTGAGATCGTGACCTGAGCTGAAGTCGGACGCTTAACCGACTGAGCCACCCAGGTGCCCCAAAATAAATGAACTTTTAAAAAATTTAAAAAAATAAAAATAAAACTTCAGGATATTAAGCAAACTAGCTTAGGCACAGGAGGCCTACTAACTCCTCTAAGAACATTCCCCCCCACCCCCTAATCATAGGTTTTAAAGCATTGATTTAGGCATGAGTGATCTGAGATAAACTAAGGAGTACCAAGCATATAAAGCATGAACCTGACATCCTGAAGCTAACGGTGAGCGAGAGGGCACCCAGGCTTCCCCCTCCCGGAAGTGTCCTCACACATCAGAGCCTCTGTGCTGGGCCAGCTGTCCTGTGGAGAGGAGTTTCCACATTATGTGTGGTTTCTACACGATCAATGAAGGAAGGTTTCTTGGAATCCACCAGTGTGTGCAGAGGGCTCTCCACTGAGACACCTCCAAACGAGGCCTCCATTCACTCTGTCGGGGCAGGGGGAGGCAGGACACTCTCTTGTCTTGGAGCCCCAAAGCCACTCGAGCAGGTGCACGCTGCCTAGCATGAGCCTCAGTGAATTCTTGCCAGATAACAATTCCTGCTCCTGGTGGTGCCACGGAGAGATCAGAGGAAATCCCCATCTGGTCACTTCACAGCCTTCTCAGAGGTGGGAGGAGACATCAGTCGGGGAGCCTAACTTCCTTGCCGTGTCCTCTCTGGAAACACCCTGCAGCTTTTTCCCAGCTCTGGGAGAAGAAACTAATAAATTATCAGAGAATTCTAGGATCCAATGCTTTGCCTGTGAAACAGGTGGCCAAACAAAGAGGGTGCTTGGCCTCACGAAATCAAGGTTATTCAAATTACCAGTGAGCATTTTGCCAGCGTACTCTTTGACATGTCCTCATTAAAAATTAATCACCATTAATATGAATTATAGTGATTAAGAGGAAACATCTGAAGACAGGTTTGAATCCTTATGGCTCCAGCTGGATGGAGCAAGAGGACACAGAGCTGCTAAAGGGAAGAAGCTTCACCGTCTTAAAGAAAGGGGGCGCCTGGATGGTGCAGTCAGTTAAGGGTCCGACTCAGCTCAGGTCGTGATCACACAGTTAGTGAGTTCGAGCCCTGCATTGCACTTTGCACTGGTCGTGTGGAGCCTGGAGACTGCTTGGGACTCTCTCTCTCTCTCTACCCCTCTCCCACTTGTGCATGTGCTCTCTCTCACTCTCTCAAAATAAATAAATGTAAAGAAGGAAAGGGGAAAATAAGGCAGGCATTCCCTAAAAATGCTTGGGCTAGGGTCTGGGCTCTGGGGGACACTGCTCCCCATCCCTCACCCACGTTATGTTCTCTGTATCACGGGGAGCTTCTCCACTCATATAGCGGTCTTGTCTGTGGAGGGAAGTCAGAGGTTTTCATCCCACTCCAGATCTCCTGACGTGAATTTGGATTATGCCAAAGTTTTTCTTTCTTGCCTACACCCCCACAAGCCACTATTCTTTCTTCTTTTTCCAATTTTAGGATGGGGAGGGACAAAGTGTTCAGTGGAAGGTCATTCTGAGGGGCAGCTGGGGGTTTCTCACAAGAAATGAATGCCAAATGGCCCTGCATCGCTTGATGGTTGGGTGTTGAGAAGCCTGAGGGACTGCCCAGCAGAGGACTGGCCCAGGCCAGCGTTCGAGAAACTCAGTCAGTTAGGAAGCATGGCCTTCTGCCTGCACATTGGAAACCGGCTCAAAGGCAAGGCAAAGTGGTGAAGGGAAAAAAACCCATGTGATCCACTAACAGCACGGATAGTTGTCTGTTTTCCCTGTACCAAAAGCCTGGCCCAATCAAATATAATCCAAAGCACAAGCATACTAAATCAGTTTTTGCAGTGCCCACAGCTTTCTACAATGTTGGGGGAGGGGGGGGGTGGAAAGAGACTTCAGGCCTGGAATTTAAAAACAAAACCTACTGATTATAAAAACTGTATTACAGGAGAGAGAAGGGAATGTGGTCAGCTGGGGGCTGAGGGCCCTGAAACATCAAAATTGCAGGCTTTCTTCTCTACCCAAACCCTCTGCAAGGCTTCCCTTGTGGGTGGAGGGGAGGGTTACTGCAGCAGGCAAGAGAGAGCTCCAGCCTCTCCTGGAGGGAAGCGGAACGTGGCTTTATCGCCGGTCCGCCATTCCAAAAATGCTACATGGAAATGGCACTGAGAATACGCATTGAAAGAAGTACTTGTTCTGATCGAGCAAAGGGAAGATGGTGCAAATGGTCAAGGGAATAAAGCGTTAAGGATCTAGCTGTTATCTCAGGACCTGCAGTTCCTGTGATTACCAAAGGGCCCATTTTCCGGTCGGCAGCACCTGTTTGGAATTCCATCCACTCGGCCCAGCCCTCTGAAACCCTGAGGAGGCCACAGGGTGACGGCGGGCCCCCGAGTCCCCTGCTGCCCCAGGTTAGATGGGTCTCTGGGAATGTCCCTTACAGATGAGGACAGAGCCCTCAGCCAGCAGTCCCAGAGCCGAGCAAACTACCGCCGTGGGTGGTATCATCTGGGCCCCATGTGTTTCCCGGAGCGACTGAGGAGCTGAGGCTTACAAACGGGTGGGTGACCTGGCAGAGATGCGTGGTCACGGTGGAATCTAGTTGCCATGGGGATATGAGGTTTTATGCTCAAGCTGTTTGAGAGCAAATTTTCCACTGCGTGTATGTAAACATATTGCAGCATCTTTAGTTTTTAAATTCGTTTTCTTTTTCAGAGAGCATCCAGAGTGGGCTCGTACATTCCAAGAAGAATTAGGAAAGGTAATTTTCCAGGGGACAGGTCCTTGGAGGGTATCAGGGGCTCAGCCTTTGTTTAGGCCTGAGTGTAGGAAGGAGAGCGTGGGGCTCCTTTTCGGGAAGCAGCAAGGTCTGCCCAGTTATTTGGGCCCAAGAGTGGGAGGAGTTCTAGAGACAAGCCAAGGACAGCATTTTCATCTCTTGCCATCTTTGCTGAGGAAGTTTTACCTCGTTTTCTACCTTCCCTGCTGTTCAGTAAATGACTCCATAGCCTCCCTCCCTCTCTCCTCTAGCTCAACATGCAGGAACACTGTTTTGAGCCAGTCTTAGCCAATTTGGACTCCTAAAACAAAGTGCCACACACTGGGTGGCTTACGCGACAATTAATTTCTCACCCTCCTGGAGGCTGGGAGTCCAGGATCAAGGTGCCGGCAGATCTGGTGAGGGCCTACTTCCTGGTTTATAGACGACTGTCTTCTTATGTCCTCACGTGGAAGAGAGAAGCAGCGAGCTCTCTGGTCTCATCTTATTAGAGAACTAATCCCATTCAGAAAGGCTCCATTCTCATGACCTAATGATCTCCCACAGGCCCTACCTCCTAAAACCATCACCGAGGGGGTTCAGATTTCAACATATGAATCTGGGGACATAGTGGCCCCTGTGAACTTCTCTCTGGTAAAATACACATAAACACCCAAAATGTATCATTCTAACCACTTTCGCTGTGTAGTTCAGTGGTCCTAAGTACCTTCCCAAGATTGTGCAACCGTTGCCCCCACGTGTTCGTCACGCTGCACGAAAACTGTTCCCGTTGAACGAAGCCTCCCCCCATCCCAGGCAACCATCGTTCTATTTTCTATCTCTAGGAATTTGCCAGTGCCAGGCACTCCAGAGAAGTGGAATCATGCAGTACTTGTCATTCTGTGACTGGCTGATCTCATTTAGCGTAATACCCTCGAGGTTCAGGCATGCGATGGCACGAACCAATACCTCATTCCTTTCCATGACTGGGTAATATTCCTTTTATGGAGGGGCCGTGTTTTATTTATCCACTCGTCTGCCGACGGACACTTGGGTTGTTTCCGAACAATGCTGCTGGGAAGATGGCTATACAGATATCTGTTTGGGTCCCTATTTTCAGTTGTTTAGGTATATACCCAGCAGTGGAATTGTGGGACCATGTGGCAACTCTCTATTGAACTTTTTGCTGTTTTCACAGCGAGACTTTGCGGGCTTACAATCAGTGGGTTTCCTGGGGCAGGTGGAGATTATTTCCCAAGGAAGTTTGGCAAGGAGCATCACGGTCTTTGTCTTTTAATTCTCTCACATTCACTCGCCTATTTCTCTCCCAGGGTCATGGTGTCTGTAGGTCTTCTTAGTTCACTTCTCTTCTATTGACTGCTTAGACTTTAACGTGTCTGACAGCAGCAGATTGATGATCTGTTGATTGACGACAGACTAGCAACTTTGGGTGGGGGTGCGGAGACTCATCTCCCTGGTCTTCCAAACTCTCTTGAGCCACCCTGTCAATCCCACAATACTTGGCTTCTACTGTTCACCCATGGGGACCTGGGCATCTGGCCCGGCAGGCAGGCCTTTACTGCCTCCTTGACACCCCATCATCTCCTGCCACCTTTCACAACATCCTTTCCTTCATCTCAACACCCTGACTCCCCACGCCGCCTCTGTCTCCACTCACCTTCACACGGTTCCTTTTTCTAAGGACTTCCCCAGCCCCGGAGGTCTCTAGAGCCCGGTCTAGTGTTTTCACTATTGTTTCCAATGATTTGTCCTCTCAGGGGACAGCACATTTCCCACCCTGACGCTCACCAATAACTGGCACAAGACTGAGCTCACAGAACTTGGCAAATAAGAGCATATTGATTTATGACCCTGGTCAGAGACTTGGACAAAGATGCTGCTTCGGGTCCCCCAAATCAAGGAAGCCTGTGGGTAACAGAAGAGGCCATTTCTGGACCTAGAGGCTAGACTATCTCTTTGCTACATTTTGCTTTTTGTCTTTTTAACACTCCTGTTGTGAAATAGAACATACTCCAAGAAGCACATGAAATGTAAGTGAATAGTTTAATAAATAATTATAAAGCCAACATCCTGGTCACCACCACCCAAGAAGAACACTGAATGCCCCCAAGAACCCCTCGTAACCTGGAACCCAGGCCAGTTCTGACCTGTCCCTTCCCCCTGGGGCAACCCCATCCAGAATTTTATAAAAATTGTTTTTTGGGTTTTTCTTCACATTTTTACCACTTGTATACACATCCCTAAAAAGCATGATTTTTTCCTGTTTTTAATTTTGCACGAGTGAAATGATGCCACACATACTCTTTCAGGGTTTGCTTCACTTGGCTTCGTGTTTGTGAGCCATACCCAGGTCCTTGCACCAGGCTGGAGTGGGTTATCTGGACAGACTGTAACGTTCCGCTGTACAGCACAGCTCAATTTATTTAGACCATGTGCACCATAAATGTTGATGGACAGTGTGTTCTCTCCAGCTTGGGGCTGTTAGGAAGAACGCTCCTATGCATTTGCCTAGGAGCAGGACTGCTGGGGTCATGGTGTCCGTATGCCTTCACCTCTACTAGACAATGAATGCCAACCCGTTTTCCTAAGTCTCACTTTTACCCCACATGAGACAGTGTCTCTGCATCCCAGCTCTCCAACAACTCAAAAAATGCTCTGTAAATTTACACGCAAGGAGGGGCCCCCAGTCCTATCCTACTGGAGCTAAAACCGTTCAACCGACAGCCTTGACCTTAGCCACCTCCGAACCCCGGAAACTATTGGAGAAGCTCCGACCCCAGTTTGGGGGTGTCAGGGGTACGAGAGACACGGCGCAAGAATAAGAATCTCGGGGGCGGGGGGAGAGGGGGGTGCGGACGCAGGGGCTTGTTGCTGTCACCCTGGAGCTGTGAACCACAGAGCCCTAGCCAGCTACAAACCCAGCCAGCCGGTCATAAAACATACATCAAAGCCTCAGGAAGCCACTGCCTGCGGGCTTAAACAGAGCCCAGGTGTGACCTGTAAGCTCCCTTTTTGCTCCCTGCTGAGCTGTGCACCTGCCCGGACCAGGGCTTCAACAGGCAGTCTCCAAGTGACCAGGGGAGCTGGGGCGTAAGGTCAGAATTGCGCTCAGCCTCACCAGCTGGGAGGGTTCACCTGAGCTCTGCGCCTGGGGTTCACCCCAGGAATAGAGCAGAGATGCCGCACTACCCTTTGCAAAAAGCACCTCGTTATTACAAGTTTCAAGCAATAGTCAGGTACAAAAGAGAATGAAACAAAGGCATTTGAAATCTCCCCACCCAGAAAGAAGTATCACAAACATTTTGGTCAACATCACTCTAGATATCTTTCTGTACAAATACACAGAGGGGTGGGAGGGTAGATGGATACATAAGTGATACATATAATTCTAGAAAAAAATCCTACTCTACATGTTATTTGAAAACAGAAGTTAGTTCCTTCTCTTTACGAATATTTTCAGCCTTCTTCTTCCAACTATAAGAGAAGATATTCTCAATGCAGAAGCCTAGAAATCATAGATCATAAAGAAAATCATCTGCGTTCCACCACCAGATTTCTATGAGCATGATTGCAGAGGTGTATATATACAATGTAATAAGTCACTTGTTTGTAAAGTCTTTATCAAAATAGCATAGCAAAAAAACCAAAACAAGACAAACGAACATAGCAATACATTGCTTTCACACACGCACGCACGCGCGCACACATCCCGGCCCGGCCCGGTCCGGTCCATAGCTCCTTTTTAGGCTTTCAAACTGCCCAGTGGCCTGGGCTTCCCTGGCAATGCTGGCCTCTGGGTCCTGGGCTGGGCTTCCTGAAAACGACCCTCCTATCCACTCAGGGCTCAATAATAACCAAATCTCACACTTCCCAATAAGGAGCCAAGAGGACAAATGGACCAGCCCTCCTTCATCAGATGGCTGGTGGCTGCATTTTGGTTTCTGTGCTCAGCCACACACAGAAGTATGTATATGAAGCAAAACAAAGCTACGGCTGACCTCTTTTTATAGTGATAAGCAGTACAGTTCAATCCACAGAAAAGCCCAATGGCAACAATCCTTTAACCATAACTAACACAGTAATTCGAATTTTACCATCAGGGCAATAAACTGCATTAATGCTCTCAGAGTACAGACACGGCAGCTCAAAGGGACAGTCTCCAAAGCAAGCCTGGGTGACTGTCCACCCAGGCCAGATGTGACCGCCCCTCGCATGGTTGCGAGAAAGCACAGGACAAAAGTCGAGACAGAGTATGTCGTTTCCATAGCTACAAGGCCTTGAACCAAATTCTCCAACAAAGCATTGAGGAAATGGAACCGATACAACTCTACTTAGCTGTCGCGTCCCTGGAGCCAGACTACGAAGGGAGCTGTGCCCACTTGAAGCCTCTGTGCCCCACCAGCTTCATCTCCCTGGCCAGCACAAAGTCTGTCCTCCAGACCCAGGCTCTAGTGAGAGGCTTTAACAGGGCTTTGGAAAACCGGATTCACTTCTTCCCGGTGCTACAGACAGGTGGGGTCAGGAGGCCTGACCAGTTACCCCAGTGCCCTGTCCAGCACTCCTCACTCATTCCAATCTTCCAGTGCCCCTTGTTACCCAAGAGCTTCGTGTGACCCCTATACACGCAGCACCCACCCCTACATGCCCTCCGCATACCCCCTCATCAGCGTCCGTCTCTCCAGCTCCCGTCAGCCCTCCAGCCCCGTGGAGGGGACTGAGCTGTTTATACATTACTGTGCTCAGGCAACACGACTGCATTTCACCTGGGCCCTTCCGAAAGCAAAACTGTCCTCCAAAAACGTGGCCCCCGCCAGAGGCTGCATGCCCTGAGCCGGGTGGACGGGGCTCTGCTGGGGGCACGCTGGCTGTGGGGACCCTCGGATCATACCGCGTAGGGGGCTACCTATTCCCGCCATGCCTGAGCCCATCCCGATTTCCAAGGAGTTTGGGGACAAGGATAAGAGAGAGGGCCCCTCTCTGTGGGGGCACGGAGTAAGCTCGCTGTGCTCATTCCAGCCGCAGCACCAGCTGGTGAGCGTGCCAGATCTTTCTCTATCCCCCATGCCACCTCCTCCTCTCACCTAAAATGGGAGGAGAGAGGGGGAGGAAATGCTTTCTTTTCCTCCTGTACTGAATTTATCCTAACTGCAGACCGGCTGCAGAGCTGGGGAGAAGATAAACAGAGAAGTCGAGTTAGAATCTTTCAAAATCTCCCCGTGTCCTCCAGCCCACTCCATTTTCCTTCCTACCTTGTCGGAGGAGGAGCTCTGCCCGGCCTCCACCGCTCCATGCCGCATCTGAAAGACGGTCTCTCTGGCCGTGGCTCCCTTGTTCTTCATGGGAGCTTCAGACCCCAGCTGAAGCTGTTTCACAGGCTGGGCCTGAGAATTCTGACAGGTGCTTGGCATTTTCTAACCAAGTCTCACCTGGGCCTTGGCCACTTGGTTGACTGCTAGTTCCACCCTGTCCCCCTCGAAGCTATCTCCAGAGCAATGGCACATTTGATTTGCCTCATACCCCCCGCTCCCCGTGCAGAGTCTAAGGAGAAATATACAAATGGCAACAGCCTAAGAGAGAAAGAAAAGGGGAGAGCCTGGGTGTCCACCGAGTAGAATATCAAGCTTGGACCAAAGCCAGCTGGGGAGAGGAGAGGAGAGGCAAACCTCCCAGGGTCAGGACGTTGTCTCCTTTCGTCCTCACTATAGCCCATGGACGATAAAAAAGCGGGCTCTGTAGTTTCCCTTCTGGAACCTGGAGGAATCTGCATCAGAACTCAGACGTGTGGCTGTTTATCACCTGGCAGTAGGGCACCCCTGGGCTTGAGTAAGGATCCAGGGCTGTGATGAGGCAGGACCCTGAAGAGGCACTGTGAGGGAGTCCTGTGTCTGCATGGGCTCAAAGGCACACGGCCAGGTCCAGTCCCAGTGGTACCTGGAGGGGCTGCAATGTCCCCAGCAGGGGTTGCCCAGTCCCTGTGGGACTAGGGTTCTGGTGTGATTTTGCCTGTGGGCCTGGCTGAGACAGACCCTCATGCCTGTCTTCCTAGGCTCGCTCTCCAGCCTGCTCCGTAATTCTGAGCCATCCCATCACCATTCGACACACCCTTTTCTGTTTAAATCAGCCAGATTTGGTTTCTGCTGTTTACAGGTGAGAGCTCCCACTGATTCCCCAGGCCTCTGGGCTCTGATTCCAGAGACTTCCAAGCTACTCCTTTCTAAACACTTTCTGCTTGCCCCAGGCCAGAGTAGACCCATTCCACTACACAAACCGAGCACCCCACTTATCAGATGAGAGGGAGAAAAGCCTCTAAATCAAGCACTAGTCCCTCCCTCCAAACAACCGTGATAGCCAGGCTTCCTCTACCCATGGGGCTTTTCCCCAAAACCAGCTGAATACCAGGAGTAACATGTCTTACAGGCAGCTGAGGACCCCTGAAACAATGCGCAGTGTGACCTCCTAAGAAGCCCCCATACCAGCCTCCGGCTTGGCTTCTGACTGGTTGATTCAAGCTCGGTTGCTTAAGTCCCAAGTTATTTCTAAATGGGATTTTCATCACTAAAAGCAAGGTGTCCAGAGCTGAGAGTTACAATCCAGTATTACAATCTCCATTGCCATGATTAGTAATCACCATAATCCCATTTATGGTAACAGTAAGAAAACTAGGCAAGCATTTCTTTTTGTACTTCTTTCGCATTGGTATTTTTCTCTCTGCCCAAGCTTTTAACACCTGCCTGGCAATGTTAATTATTGACACTGAGGCATGGGTGGCCCAGAACATCCCTCTGGTGCCAAAACAAAATGATTTGTTTGCTTTTCCTCAGTAGATTCAGAATGTATGATTCCTTGGCCCTCGGGAGAAGTTTCAAATAACCAGAAACAAAGGATTTCTGAAGTCCATCCAGAGATGTGGAAGAGGTCACGGGCTGTACTTGAATTAAGACCTGGGTGACTTCTTTTGGATTATCTCCAGCCTCAGAATAAAACTGTGGTACTCCTATACTCAGAGACCTTGAGCAGACAGAAGCCCGTCTCTGATGGTTAATCCCTGAAGGCTGTGTCATTCATCCAGAAGGCAAGGCTGTGGAATCAATGGAACATGTGGACTCTGCAAGAGTCCAGCCCCCTGCGGTCCCCACGATCCCACCTTCCCGGCAACATCCAGATGTGCCAGCATTCCAGGGGGCTGATTAGCTGTAGAACGTGCTATTTCCTTGTTCCCAGGATTCATCTGAGTTAACTCTGCTGCTAATTGGGTTTGTATCTGGCAGTGGTGACATCGAAAAAAAGGTTTTGTAGTCAATTATGTTCTCCTGGAACACACAGGAAGGGGCTGTCCTGTCAACGCGGAGGTGGTCTCTACCTTAATGAGCTCCCCCAGACAAAGGCACAAGAGGACATTATCGTCCCTGAGTACCTGCCTTTAGTGACTTCTGCTGAACAAGAAGTTGAAGCTCTATCTGGGCACCGCATGAGCTGGCTTTACTGCACTTTCAAATTGCCTGTTTCCCATGGAACACATCTGAATGTGATCAGGTGCATTTGAGCCACTTAAAAAAAATCATCCCTGAGGAAATGAAATGCGCAAATGCTCTTCCTGCAGCCTAATGATGGAGGGTTTGGTTTAACTGCACCAAAGCCAGAAAATGGACACTTACGGTCCCCACTGCCCTCATAACGCAGCCACATGGCACACACCTGGAGGAAGAGAAATGGAATTCTTCCTGCAAGTTTTTTTTTTTTTTTCTGGTTCAGAACAATCCATTTTTCCAATGTTTTAACATCCTGAGTGTGGGTGGAAGCAATGCTTACTTACGTCTCATGGAAAAAGATGGTGTGTTTATAAAAGAATCTGACTGGGGTGATTGCAGGAAGGGCCAGTGGTCACTAGGAGAAAACAGCAAGGCCTTGGCTTTTTTTTCTTTTTTTTTTTTTTTTTTTTTTTTTTGCTTTGGGTCTTAGTAGGTCAATTTCTGCCACTTTTTTAGAGCACTGGGGGTTTCCAAAGCCCTGCCTGGAAGACCTGGAGTCACTTCCTGTTCGCAGGGAAATGGAAAAGCAGGGAAAGCTCCACATTAATTGCTCAGAAACAGGCCACTAGGGCCTGGGAGTGGCCCAGAAGGAAGCAGGCCCTCTCCAGGGCAGGGCCCTCTGGGCGGCAGGGGGCCCCAGGGGGCGTGACCTTCTGAGGAGATGGCTTCCACAGGGGTTTGTGAGAGTGGGCGGGGAGGAGGGGATCCACACAGGGCTGGCTGCACCCGTGTGGGCGACTCCAGACCAGCCCCTGGCCTGAGGTCCGCCTGCACTCACGCTGGCCTCCAAGATCCCATGAAGGGCCTGTAAATGTGATACAATGTGGCCAAACCACTCCTGCTGTGGGAACTACAACTGCACATTTCCTGCCTTTCATCTTGCATGTTTGGGAGGAACATGTCAAAATAAGCAAACCGCAGCCCCATCACTGGGGCAAGGGGCAAGGCTGTGGCTCTGGGCCTACAGGGAGGGCTCTGAGGGGGCTGTGCCAAGCAGCCTGTCGGCCACAACAGAGAAGGGCCTGGGTAGCGTGTCCTACCCGGTGCCATCTGCCCATGCCAGGCCAAGTGAGTCCTCTTGCTGGCCGGGGACAGAGATGTTGCTCAGACAAGGTGCATGGCCTGGGGGTGGGTGGGGGGGGAACATATGCTGCAGTTGTCAGAGCCAGATTGCTAATCCTGGGTTCTTTCTCTGGGTGATGCTGAGAAAGCTTCGCTTCGGAATTTTATCAGTAGCTGGAGAGCATTGGGCCCTCCCTTGATCTCCTGCCAGAGTGGATTTTTGGAGAAGAGCCTGGCTTTGAAAAGGCAACTTCAGAGAGCATAAAGGCACACCACGAACACACCAAGGATAATTTTGGGGTGAGGAAACTGAGTTTTAAGAATCAAGCATGAGAGTTTATGCGCACAACCAAGTTGTCCCGGCCTCCTGTCCTTGGGGGTGTCCGGGAGCACAACGAGGGTATGTATACGCCCCATTCAATCCAGGTAGAAGAGTTACTTTATTGGAAAAGGAGAAAATGCAGGACCTGAAAAACACGGGATGGTCACGGGTCCTCGGAGAGCCCAGCACCGCCTGGCTTGCGGAGTTTTCTCTTCACTCCCAGCCTGCTTTGTCTCTCCAGCTACCCCTCCTCCGCACCATCTTCAGCCCCCACACCACCACACCCCAAGCAGTCAGGGTTTTCCTTCAGCCCCACGTCCTCTTGAAGGCATGGATTGTTTTCCCTGACACAAAGTCCATGGGAGTGACTCAGGCCACACTCCCAGGAAGCTTCCTGGTATGTCCCCCTGGGGTCTCTGACAACAACCTCTCATTCCCAAACCTGCTTCCCAGTTCTTCCTTAGAATAACCCAACTGGATTCCCTTGTTCTTTCTTAGCTTAGTTCCTCTGAATCTTTCTTTGCCCTTCTGAAGCCATCTGGGCGGTGGCAGATGATCTCACCCCATCTCAGGAACGAATTTCCACCTGCAAGGTATCAGTGCTCATGCATGTGGTACATGAGAGAGCTCCGGTTTAGGGCGCAAGTGACACATAAGCCCTGTGCAGCCGGGGAGAGGGGGGTGTTTGTCTCAGAGCCAGGACCTTGCAAGCATGCTCTTAAGGTGACGCTTCTAATAAATGCACAAGATCCCCCTAACCAACATGCTAATTAGCTGCCAGAATAGAAAGAAATCCTCCAGATTTGCCAGTTATTCTTCTCTAGGAAACACAAGCCAAAGGTTGGTGTCTGGGAAATTACATATATATATCTGATAATCTTACATATATCTTGTATCTTACATATATAAGATGTATTATATATATATATATATATATATATATATATATATATATATATATGTAATTTCCCAGAGACCAATCTTTGGCTTGTGTTTCCTAGAGGAGAATAATTGGCAAATCTGGAGGATTGTACTTCTGTGTGTGTGTGTTTGTGTGTGTGTGTGTGTGTGTGTATATGTGTGTGTATATATATATATCTTGTATATATATGTATATCTCATATATATATATCTTGTATATATATGTATATCTCATATATATATATCTTGTATATATATGTATATCTCATATATATATATATATATAAAATGTTTATTTATTTTGAGAGAGAGGGTCCTAAGTAGGTTCTGCAATGTCAGCACAGAGTCCCACATGGGGCTCGATCTCACGAACTGAAACATGAGATCATGACCTGAGCCGAAATTAAGAGCTGGACACTTAACTGACTGAGATACCCAGGCGCCCCTGGGAAATTATATTTTTAAGAGGCAGAGCTTGAGGGAGTGTCTGGAAAGGGTCAGATCCTTGCAACTTAATCCAGAATTAATTGAATTAGACCTAGAAGTGGCCTGGCTGGAACCAGACTATTTCAGTCAGATCTCAAATTAGGGAGTCCCTGTGGTGTACTTCTTCCTATGCAAGATGTATTGGGAAAGCCCTCAGGGCTGGAGAAAGGAGGAAAACCAGGTAATGGGACAGCTGTTGTTTGCCTAGGACAAGGAGGGCCCCGCCCCATCATCCTGGGACCTTTCCATAGTGACAGTCTCATACTCAGAAAGGCTTTTCAGTGTCTGCAGGGCAGACGCTGTGATACCAGTGTCATGATGGAGCCGGGAAGTCCCTGGACCCTACCTCATGCTCTCTGAGCTCAGGTTCCCCAGCACCAGCCAGAACTGTCTTTACCTTTCTTGCAACGAAAAACAGGCAACATAAAGTTGACTTTCGCAAGCAACTTGAAGTGCTTCTGAAAACAATTTTACAGAAAAATAGAAAAAAAAGCAGTCTGTACAAACTTGGCACATCATTTATGAGCCCATTAAATAGAAACACGACTGGTGTTACTCTTCTGTCATTTTGCACTGATCAGGAAGGGGGACAAGGGCGTTGCATCACGTCCAGTCGGGAGGCCAGATATCTGGAACTGTGCGATTCCCCTGCTACCAGCAGGACACATGCCATCAGAAGAGCGAGGGCTCCGATTCTGAGGGAGGGCTTCGCATGCGGGCTGTGTCTCCTGCACTGTGTAGTGATGCTTCTCAGAGCGTGGCTTCTCAAACGTGTCTGCTGGTGGCACTCTAATGGCAGAAGAGAACAAACACATCCCCTAGGGGCCCGGGAACTGTTCAAAGGGACCATGAACGGCACCAGTCCTATCTGAGGTCTCGTAGCTTAGACATTCATGTGAATTTTGCATTTGTCTTTATTTTCACTGAAAAATCAGGCTTTCAGTTCTTCATTGGCTGGACCCAGTCTATAGTCCTGGGAGTGGGTCACATGAAGACAGGAATTGGAAGCCTGGACCAGGACCACGTGGAGGACTAGAACTGAGCAAGGCTGTGCTGCACCAGTAGGCAGGCTGGTGAGGAGAAGGAGGTTCGCTGATGGGAGTCCTAAAGGGTGGTCTTCATTGAAGGTAGGGGCTCAGGCACCGGGAGTTGGAGGTGCCATGCCCAGGTCAGAGTAATGGCGACAGTTCTTGGAGGATGTTCTTGTGCCTCAGAGAGTACAGTGCGGGCTTTGCTGTGGTGGGAGGGAACTTCCTTAGTGGCTCTGCCCAGCTCAGCAGGCCCTGGTTTCTCAGGATCTCACCTAACAGGATGGGTCCTGTTCCCCTGGATTAAAGGTTTCCTTTTCCTTCTTCCGATAGTCTGCAGAGTTCCTGTCCAAACACAGAGGACTTTGACAGGAGATGGGAACAGCAGGCTTTGTGCTACCTTACCTGGAGGCCCCACGGGTCATGTCCTGTCACTTTCCCAGGACAAATGTCATCATCGTTTTTTTTTTTCCCTCAGCCATCACCAGTTGGCTTCTGGCTGGAATTCTGACAGCTAAACTAAGACACACTTCTTGGTTTACAAGTTGTTATTCTATCGCTGTAAGTATTAGTCAACATTTGGGTTTTAGTCATAACAGAGCTAATACATAATTTCATTTGCTTCACAGCAAATTAAATAAGGCATTGGCAGCACATTAAATAAATGGTTAAATTGCTTAATTTTTTTTCCTCCAAGTCTTCAAGTAAAATTGAAGCTCCAGACAGATGCACCATATCTGTCCAGGAGCTCCAGACACCCCTCCGGGCTGCCAATGTGCCCAGAGTTGTGACAAACTAAGCCAGCACCGCCACCGCATTGAGTTGGCACAGAAGGAACACCCAGATGTTGGCAGTTTAAATAGTACTGATCATGGCCACGTAATAGGCTAATGTCCTTAAAAGTAGTATGACAGATAAAACGGCGTTTGAATAAAATCCAGTCTTGGCTAGCCAATCTTTTTTTGTTGTTTTGTTTTAACGTATATTTATTTTTGAGACAGAGAGAGACAGAGCATGAATGGGGGAGGGGCAGAGAGAGAGGGAGACACAGAACCGGAAGCAGGCTCCAGGCTCCGAGCCGTCAGCCCAGAGCCCGACCTGGGGCTCGAACTCACGGACCGCGAGATCGTGACCTGAGCTGAAGTCGGATGCTTAACCGACTGAGCCACCCAGGCGCCCTGGCTAGCCAATCTTTTAAAAGTCTAGTGAGATAACAACGAAGCTGACACATGTTTTAATCTGTTGTAAGGCCTCTATAACAAAAAGACAAGGTAAAACTACCTGAATACTCAAGCACATCTACACTCTTGGTCACGAAACCACAGAAAACTAAATAATTCTGTCAGTTGTGCGGTAACACACGAGGCCCACCCCGCCAATCCGTAATTAGCCAAGCGGTTCCCAGACCAAATCACGCAGCATTTAAGAAATGAGACTGTAAGCAAGATCACAACTGGTCCCCACACTTGGAGGTTTAGCTTGCCTATCACAGGCTTTCTTTCACTAAAGGAAAAAAAAAAGGCTCATACATTTATGTCTCTATAGGTTTTTGAACTAAACCAGAACATGCTTGGATTAGTGTCATGTGCAGGGTCCTCACGGGCTATTTCACTGATGTAGGAGAAACCCTTCCTCGCTTCTCTTTGATTTTTGCCAGATTTTTTACCCTGCAGGATTCAGAAGGTTTTACTCACTTTGGAAAAGGCAAAGGGCTGACCCCATGATTACTAGCTCTTCCATAGATGGCCGCTTTTTAGCCAAAGGGATGTTTGAGTCTGTGTTAGAACCATACCCTAATGGTTAGGGGGCAGCTGAGGGGAGAGGGGGAGACTTGATTGAAAAACGCCAACAATGGTTTTGAATTTCTTGTGTGGCTGGCTTTATGATATTCTGAGAGCCGGGACAGACTTCTCCTTGGCAATTTTTAAGGGGAAAGGATTACTGCTCATTTTCCTCTGTGTAATAAATATCGTAACTATCTAGCAAAACACAAGGCTTCATGGGCCACATACATACGGTTACTGATATGATTCCATTTCTTGCACCTGTGCATTAAAGCCACTGAAAAATAATAGAAAAATCCCATCGTGAAAAATGCACGCAAGGTGAAAAATAATGTTTAAGCAACCTTTTAACCCATGCAATGATAGCTTTGAGGAAAATCATCAAAAAATAAAATTTAAAAATGTAAATGATCTGTCTCTGCTGAGACACATATCATAAAATTCTGTCAGATTAGTGCAAGTTTCTTCTGAAGTGAGTTTGTTATTATTTTATTTTTGATAATTCCTGTCACTGGATCAACAGTAGAACATTCTTGGTCCAAATTAAAACTAATTAAAAGTTATTTAGGGAACACAAGTGAATAACAATGTTTAACAGTTAGCACCTCTCAGAATAGAAACTCAAGCAGCTGACAAAATGGAAGCTGAGAAACATTCATGGCTTTGACTCTTCTGGATCACAGCAGAAACTGGTTTGCTTATATAACCGATGTAAACCCGGGATCCAGCATGGTCTAGTCTTGGCACTGGTTCAGACCTGCAGAAAGATATACTTGAAAGCAATTGGAATCTTTCTGTCTCTTGAGAAAATGCCAAAGGTAGGAGCGTGTTTTAAATATCCAGCAAACTCCTGAAAAATACTGTTTGTGCTTTTCTCTCAGTCTCTGACCAGCTCTCCCGCTTCGGTTTCCCCTCGTGCTCCAGAGACCCAGCCTAAGGCTTCTCTCCTACCTCCCTCTTTTTCTCTGCCTCAACTCTTGGTCTGTCATTCAGCCCGGCCTCCCAGGCTTCTTCGGTTTTCCTTCCGGTTGCTATCACCCAGTATCTGTGTGAGGTGTATCCCAGACACTTTTCTTGGGTCTGTCCCAGAGACCATGAGAAGCCATCTACAGAAGAATTTTGTCACCAGAGCGTTTCCTGAGTCAGTTAAGTGGTTAGTCAGGTGGGTAGACCCTGGAGCTGCAGGGGCCAAGGCCCTGCTTCAGTTCCTGTGAACTTTGCTTTGTCTTCTAGCTGCAGCTCACACTTCTCCGTGACTCAGCCGTGTCATAATGTACCAGGCAACATATACTGTGAGAGGACGCTCAGATATTTTTTCTTCTTGTGCTTTATATATTTATAAGATATTTCACTTAAGCTTTCCTTTTATTTTTTAAGCTTTCATTTTACAAGCAGGATACACACACATCCATATATATTTTTTTTCTTTTTCTTTTTTTAGTTTCTTTCTTTATTTTGAGGTGGGGGGCCAGGAGAGAATCCCAAGCAGGTTCTGCGCTGTTAGTGCTGAGGTTTGAACTCATGAACCATGAGCTCATGACCCGAGCTGAAATCAAGAGTCAGACGCGTAAGTGACTGAGCTACCCAGATGCCTCTTTATATTTTTCCTTGAAGTCAAAGTGCAGTTGCTCTAGATGAAGCAAGGGTGGGGACCAAGAAGCACCACCCTAGGGCACGTGTCACCCTCCCACCTTCTCCCCTCCTTCCCTTCTCTTGTGGCCACCTCCGAGGGGCTTCTTGAGGCACAGTTTGAACTATTAAGAACCAGGCATAGTAGACTCATGTCCGGACAAGCTCTGCTACTTAGGACCTAAATGAGCTCAGCCACCATAACACGACACCCACATACCGGGTCTCTGTGAGTGAACTGGTAGACAGTGGGGTCTCAGCAAATGGTGATTTCCTCCCTACAGTCAGTCTCAAGGAAACAGAGGAGAGAGTAAGGGTGGATGATGGCAAATCCATGCCCGCGACTGGAAAAAAAGCACCAAGATGGGGTGAGCCCTTGGTGAGTGGGCCACCATCTGGATGGTATGTCCAAAGAAGCAATTATGTAATCCAATGATCACAGACCCAGTACAGCTGTAGGAAAGTATCAGCCTGTCTGCATGGCACTGAGCTGGGCTGGAAAAAAAAAAAAAAAAAAAAAAGAGAGAGAATTAAAAGAAACTGATTATTTCAGGCAGACTGAGACAACAACAGAGGTAGCTCAGTGGGTATGAACTGGATAAAATCTCAGAGCCTGAAAGGGCGCCTGGGTGGCTCATCGATTGAGTGTCCGACTCGACTTCAGCTCAGGTTATGATCCCAGGGTCGTGGGATCAAGCCCTGTGTTGGGCCCTACGCTGAGTTTAGGATTCTCTCTCTCTCTCCCTCTGCCCCTCTCTCCCACTTGTGCTCTCTCTTTAAAATTAAATTAAATTAAATTAAATTAAATTAAATTAAATTAAATTAAAAAGTTTAAAAAATCTCAGAGCCTGAAGAAGTCTAGATTTTCAAATGAATTTCATTTGGCTCTTGAGCTGTCCAGTACGGAGTCCTTGGAAATGTAAACCCTGTAACATGGAAAAGCAGAGCTGGGCTGAGAACTGACCCCGCTTTCTTGACACTTCTGAGGGAATACTAGGGCTCCAGGGGCCCCCGAGAATGCATCCGAGCAGCCTGCCTTCCAGGAAAGAGCCTGCTGGGCCGGCATGCAGGGCATTTTCGGGTGGACAGTGCCCTGCCAGAGCCCAGGGACAACAGGTTACGCTCCAGCCCACATAGCCTCCACCCGGTGGGCCTCTGGTGCTCCGCTGTCTCTTCAATAACCGGCTGTCGCCACCTGCTGGCCACTGGAATAAGGCGCTCAGAGCTGGAAAAGAGAGGATTTGATCGGCTAAGGGGTGGCCAGGCTACGGAGAGCTGCACCAAAATAGAGACACAGACTGAGTGTCTTCCCCAAAGAGACCTTGGGAGGATCCATTACTATTTCATTAAGTTACACAAGAAGGTGGACTTTTATAAAAGTGATAACCTCATTCATGCATTATTTAGTCAATTACAAACACTTTTATATATGCACTGGGGATGATTGGTAATCACACCTCATTCTACCCCAGCATGACATTATCCAGTGTGATCTTCTACCCTATTCATTGAATTAGCCTTTACATTCATTCATTCATTCATTCACTCATGAACCCTTATTGACTGAATGCCTACTCTAATGGCAGCCTCTGCGCCAGAAGCTGAGGAGACAGCCATGAGCAAAAACAGGTACTGTCTCCCCACCCACTGGTCTGCCGTCTAGCAGAAGAGGCAGACATTAATCACATAATCACACAAATAAATGTAACGGTACAGAAGAGGCATAGTAGAAAAATATAACTGTGACGAAGGGTGGCCTAAATGACTTGATCAATTCTAAAATGGAAATCTGGGCTATTTGATATGCATTAAAATTATTTAAAATGTTCCATTCTTAGACCCAGCACTTCCAATTTCAGGAGCTTATCCTAAGGCAATAATCAGAAAAATAGGACTGATGTTTCCCTGCATGACTGTTTGTAAAAATGAAAAAGTGAAAATAAAAAAGGAAACCATCCAAAGGGCCAATGATAAGGGGTTGGTTAAACAAATTATGGCACCATCAAAAACCAGAATATCCCAGAGCCATTAAAAATGCCAATGTAGGGACACCTGGGTGGCTCAGTCTGTTAAGCGACCTCCTCTTGATTTCGGCTCAGGTCAGGATCTCAGTCATCAGGCTCCGTGCTGCGCATGAAGCCTGCTTAAGATTCTCTCTCCCTATGTTCCCCATACCCACTCACGTGCATGTACTCTCTCTCTCTCTAAAAAAAATGAAAATGTACAGCTACACTATTTGACTAGGAACATATTTACTATATATGTTGGAAGTTATAGAAAAGTACGTATAGTAAATCCCATTTTTGAAAACGTTTTATGGGTGCTTTTTTTCCAGCTCCCTACTACATAATCAATTTATTTATTTGATTGTTACTGTTGGATCATTATGATCATCATGCAAATATGCTGTTACTTTTCCCAACCAAAAAAAGAAAAAAAAAGGCACACAAGTTTTGTTGGCCCTATCTCCCCACCACCTCATTTCTCTGTCACCCTTTGCAATAAAGCCACTCCGATTCCTCGTCTTGTCAACCTACTCTAGCCAGGTTTGGTACGCGTCAAGGTCACCAGCGGCCTCCATATTGCTAAACCCGTAGACATTCCCGTCCTCCTGTCATGGACTCCATCAGCAGCATTTAACACAGAGGTCACTCCCTCCTCCTTGTAGAGTTCTGCCTCTGGCTTCCAGAACCCCACCCCTGGGGTCTCCTGTCTCACTGCTTCTGCCTCCTCAGGCTTGTCTGCGTTCCTCCTCTTCCCAGATTGTTAATGTTAGCTCTCTTCTCTTTCCTGCCCATCCTCACTCCTTTGACGGTATCCAGCCATGGCTGTACACACCATCTGCCTTAGCCTAGACCTCTCCCCTAAACGCCTAGCTCCTAAATCCAACTGTCTACTCAGGTTTCTCGAGGACCTCAGCATGTCCGTAGCAGAACTCACGACCCTCCTCCCCGTTTAACCAGCTCCAGCCATAGCCTTCCTTCATCCACTTGTTGGCACCTTAGCACCTAAATCCTTCCTAATCTCAAGCCAGACCCCTGCAAATCGTCTGCAACCATCATCCTCTCTTCCCTTTGCATCCAGATCCACTCCTTCAGGAAATCTGTTAGCCTGGTATCAAAATGTATTTCCCAAATCCAGCGACTTCTCATCACCCTCACTGTAACCACCGTGGTCCTGTCTGCCACCACCTCCCACCTGGGTTACTGCAGTAGCACCTCACTTGTTTCCCCTACAGTCTCTTGCCACCACAGGAGCCAGAGTTGTCCTTTAACAACGTATGTCACATGACATCACTCCTGGTCAAAACCCTGCAGAGGCTCCCCATCTTGCAAAGAGTAGACATCTAAAAGACATGCTGGGTCCCTTCTTTCCCGGCTGCTCTCGGACATCATCTCTTAGCCATCTCCCTGTCGCTCACTCTGCTCCAGCCTGGCTGGCTTCCCTGCTAAGTCGTGAGCACACCAGGTCCACTCCCCTTCGGGACTTTTATTGCTGTTCACCCCACAGATATCTGCACCCCCTTCAAGTCTTTGCTCAAATGCCTCACCCTTGCTGAAGCCTGCCATGTTTGCAGGCAATCCCCTCTCCAGCCATCCTAGTTCCCCTCACCCTGCTCTACCTTTCTCTTTTTTAATTTATTATTTTATTTGTTTTAGAGAGAGCGAAAGAGAGAGCACTCCAGCAGGGGGAGAGGGGCAGGGGAAGAGAGAGAGAATCTTAAGCAGGCTCCACACTCAGCATGGAGCCCAACTCAGGGCTTGATCCCATGACCCTGGGATCATGATCTAAGCTGAAATCAAGAGTCAGATGTTCAAACAACTGAGTCACCCAGGCGCCCCTACCTTTCTTTTTTCCATAGCATTTTCACAACAAGATACTACAAATTTTATTTTTTAATTATATACATATATTTTTTATTGTTCATTTTCACTAACTCTAATTCATTTTCCCCGAGGAACAGAAATCTTTGTTTCGTTTACTGATGTATCTCAAATACTTAAAACTGTGCTTTGTACAAAGCAATGCCCAAGAAAAAAAATTTTTTTAAATTATTTTTATAAAGTAATCCCTCCACCCAATGTGGAACTTGAACTCATGATTCTGAGGTCAAGAGTGCACAATATACCAATGGAACCAGCCAGGTGCCCCAGAAAAAAAATTTTAATAAATGAATTTCACAAAGTATATGTATGTCAGATCATCACATTGTATATTTTATTTGTCCATTGTACCTCAATAAAGCTGAACAAAAGTTTAATATTCTCCTGAAAGTAGTATTTCCTTAACAGTAGTTAATCCATGAAAGCCTAAAAATTAAAGAAGCTCTTGACTTTAAGTAACATGAAGCAAGGATTTGGGATAGTGAAAAATGAATGGATAAATAAATGAAGGCATGCATGCAAAGATAAACACAAAAATTAAGCCACAAACCATGAAAATTTCTAGGTAAAGGAATAACAAGGCAAACATTTTTCTTTTTGTTCATCTGGCTTTCATTTTCCATAATAAATGTAAATTACTTAAATAAACATGTTGAGAAAATAGGCTGACTCCTGAGGATAATAGCAGTTTTAATAATTTTCTTCTTTTAGTCTACAGTTTCAACTGTTCATCTATAGACAAGAGTTGGTAAGATGGTAGAAATGCAGGAAAGGCACCCATTTACATGACTGTGAAGCCACTGGGGAAGCCCCTGCCCAGACAGTGGGAGAAACTCTGTCTTGATTTGAGGTCCCCCCAAAAGCAGACCCTACAAGGGGTTTATTTGAGAGGTGCGGCATGAACAAAGTGAGGCAGAGAGGAGAAGGAAGCCAATGAAGGAAGGGCTGTCAAGCCATTTCTACCACAGGCAGGAACTCAATCCCATGGATGAACTCTGAGTCACAGCATAGAGCGTGCCTCAGTTACCCCATCTGAAGGGTGAGGAAGCTGGGGTATTTCTCCACCTACGGCAGCTGAGGGCTGTTTCTGGGGCCATTAACTCTCTTGCACTTCCAGCTTGTCCCATGCATTCCCATAGCCAGAAAACAAATCGCTCGGACAGGTGTGGGCAGTAGGCAGAGTTTTCGGAGTAGAGGTGAGAGCCGACGGGATATGGGGCAGGGGAGGGGGCCCTGAGAGGGTCTGCTACAGTTCCTTGATTAGACCCTGATTTTGCTCTCTGGGAGGAGCTCCCTTGTCTATTGTTCTCTGTGGCCCCTCGCTATGCCCCTGCGAGGTTCTCACCTGTCCATTCACCTCCACAGCCACATCTGAAGTGGGCAGTGGGGAGAGTGCCCTCCTTGGGAGCCTGTGCAGATATTGTAGCCTGCTTTCTGTCAGTACATGTTCCAGCACCCAAGGACTATTTTAAGGCTTGCACAACCTAAGTTTTTGTAGTCTGAGTTCAAAAACTCTTTGGCAATACAATTCCTTCCAACTTAGTAAGCTTCTGAAATACAGCAAAACCTTGGGTTGTGGGTAACTTGTTCTGCGAAGGTTCCGCAAGACAAGCAAACATTTCTAACAAATTTTAACTTGATAAACAAGCCTTGTCTTGCAATATGAGTAGTAGGTGATGCTGAATGCACATGATCACACTGAGCCAATGGTTCTTCTCTCTCCCTCCCTCTCTCTCTACGGGATTGTGGGTGATTGTCTCCCATGCTCCCGTGGTGTTTGGCAGAAATCAGTGATTTTTCAGAACACTGGAAGGTGCCCACAACTGGCAGTAGTCTATTTTTTTTTTTTTTGTCACTTCAAAGCACCTGTGGACAGTCCTTTGCTTTTCCATACAAGAGTAAGCTTAGGAATGCTTTGCTTCATTCTAGGTCAGGCTGCCTGTGGATATAGACCCTTTCCTCTGCTGCCTTACTGCCAGTTACATTAAATACAGTATATAGCAAGTACAGTTTATTAATACTGTACTATAGTCAACATCTGTGTGAGCATGTACAATGACCCCCATGCAGACAAAGATTCCATTGAGCCAACGGATGGCAGTGATTCCATTATGGTGAAAGTCGTCCTACACAATAATCTTCCTCTCTCTTGTCTCCCTCACACCAACCATGAAGGTTTTCAAAGGTAAGTGAAAGTTAATTTATGTTTCTCTATATTTTGTATTTTTAAATTATTTTGTATTATATCACAGTATTGTAACCATTTATATAAGAATATTTTTGGGTTGTGTAACCAATCATCTGAGTTTCCATGATTTCTTAGAGGGAAATCCACTTTGATATACACGTGCTTTGGATTACAACTGTGTTTTTGGAATGAATTATGCTCGCAAACCAATGTTTTGCTACTTGTTTGCAGTCATTTTTTATGTGCTAGTATGCGCACATAGGGTTCTTTACTAGATTTAACTCTCAAACCTGATTTACTTCTCTGCATCCCAAACCCCATATCTCTCTCCTTCAACTTAATGGCAACCCTCTTGAAGCTATCTGGAAAAGAAGAGTCCTGAGTGTGAAGAAAACATCCTTTAATGGCAATGGTGAAACTGTTTAATAAGAAGTCTTCATGAGCTTTTGTTGCTCAAAGCCTTTTTTCTATGTTATCACTTATATTTGGGGGTTCAAAGCAGAAGGCTCCAAATTTCTGGACTCGTTCTATTTCCTTTCACTTGTCCTCTTGAAACAGCCAATTCTTTCCCAAGCTTGACTCTTATACTGACACACTAAGCAAGGCAAATAACTGATGTGGGCTATCTATGGGTTTTCTAAGCTCTTTTACAGTCACAGGCTCAGTAGACATTTTGCTCACCAAGTAACTGAGGGCAACAGTTTTATTAAATAATTCGCTATTTTATAACATGGGCTTTCATCTTTTCAGCCTCCAATAACAGTCTTCTTGCTTTCCTCTGCAGTGCTATATATTTTAGGGTTTATTCTTAATCACAAGACCTCAATGGAGGGGAGTAAATTTTGTATTAATACTAATAACGCTAGCTGCTGTATAAATAAACCCAAGAATTTCAATGGCTTAACTCAATGAAAGTTTTGTTCTTGCTCATGAAATAGAGCCGAGTGATGACCAGGTCAATGGGGTACCCTCCTCCATGAAGTCACTCAAGGATGCAGGATGTCAAAAGTAAAGTCACCTCCAACATGTGGTTTCCAAGGGGGTCATGTCCATTCTGGCTAGTCAAAAGACTAAAGAGCGTGAGGTTTGAAGATGGCAGAACAGGAGGAGCCTGAGCTCACCTCGTCCCATGGATATAACTAGATGACACCCACATCAGTGTAAATAAATTGGCAAATGACCCGAAGACTGGCAGAACAGACTCCACGGCTAAATGTAGAGAGGAGGCTGGATCAAAGAGGATAGGAAGGGCAGAGATGTGTTGAGAGCCAAAGGGACCCTTGGGAGTACCCACAGGAGGTAAAGATGCTGCTGGTGTGGAGAGAGGAGAGAAACATACTCTCACACCAGGGACCTCAGGCAAGGAACGGGGAAGACGAATCCTCATAACATTTGGCTTTGAAGGCCAAAGGGGACTGGCTTCATGAGTTTTTTACAGTCAGTGGGACTTAACACCTGGAACTTTGGGGCAAGCCAAGAGAGGGCTTGGCTCTGGCAGAGCCAGGAAAGTGATAGGAAACTGAGTCTCCACCCTCAAAGAGGCAACAAAACCAACAGCCCTGAGGAGACACAGTATAGGAGCAGCAGTTTGAAAATGCCTGGGGTACACAGAAAGGAGATTTGTTTGTAATCTCATAGCATGTGCTGGAGGGGCTGGAAACTTAGGGAGACTTCTCCAAGAACAAAAGAGTTGATGGGCACCATTCCCCCCCGCCCCCCAGCCTAGATACACAGACACCTGTGGGAACCAGTGCAGTGCCAACACTTTCCACCTATCTTGCTAATGACACGCCCCTACACCCCACACTTTCCCAAAGACCTGCCCCTCCACCCCAGCGGGGCACTTTTCCCAGGCAGTTGCAGCTCCCCTCACAAGGGGATCAGGCAAACCTTCTGGCACTGCATGCCCTGCCCCGAGTTCTCCTGCGGACCTGCATCCTCCAGCATGGCCACAGCCCATGCAAAGCAGTGCCACAAGCCTGAAAGTGAGCAAGCAGCCACACCAGGGGCTGGCTCCACTGCAAAGGGACTCCTGCCCTTGACAGAGGGGAAGATAACTACACACACCAGTCATACTGTGGCCCCAGCAGTGGGCTGTGGGCAGACCGTTGCTCTGATTGCAGGCCTGGTCCACTAACAGAAGCTTCTCAGGGGACAACACAGGGAGAGTTCCCTGCAGTTTGGTGCTACTGCATCTCTGGAAAACAGCTGGTCTGGCAACTCAAGCCCAAGGTGGCCCCAGACTGACCCACTAGCAATATAGGGACCAAACCCTACCCACAATAGGCAAAGAGCCATTGCAGATGATTGGACTAAAGGCAAATACAGCTCAACCACAACAGGAGGGTGCACACAGCACATATGGGAGAAGCCCCTGAAGTGCCAGGTTCTGGTGAAGAGGGGACACTGCACTGCAGGGCACTGCAAGACCTCTTCTTCATAAGACCATACTTTCAAGAGCAGGAGACGCAGGTGACTTTCCTAACACACAGAAATAGATACAGAGAGTTAGACAAAATGAGGAAACAAAAGAATATGTCCCAAATGAAAGAACAGGCCGAAACACAGCAAAAGAGCTAAATGGAATGGAGATAAGTACTATTCTTGACAGATAATTTTTTTAAAAAGATTTTATTTTTGAATAATCTCTACCCCCAACATGGGGCTCAAACAAGAGTATCAAGACTATCAAGAATAACATGCTCTTCTGACTGAGCCAGCTAGGCGACCCAGACAGATACTTTAAATTAATGGTCATAAAGACACTTACTGGATTTGGAAAAAGAGTGGAGGACTCAGACCCTCAACAAAGAGAAATAAAACATAAAGAAGAACCTATCAGAGATGAATGACTCAATACCTGAAATTAAAAATACACTAGAGGGAAAAGCAGACTAGAGGAAGCAGGAGAATGCCCCAACAACCTGGAGGACAGAGTAATGGAAAGCAATCAAGCTGAACAGGAGAGAGAAAAATGAATAATAAAAATAAAAATAGATTTAGGGAACTCAGTTACACCATCAAGTGTAATAACATTCACTTACAGGGATCCCAGAAAGAGAAAAGAGAGAAAGGGGGGCAGAAAATTCATTTGAAGAAATAATAGCTGAAATCCTCCCAAATCTGGGGAAGGAAACAGAAATCCAAAGCCGGGAAGCACAGAGAGCCCCCAACAAAATCACTCCAAGGAGATCCACACCAAAACAAATAGTAATTAAAATGGCAAAAAGTACTAATAAAGAGAGAATTTTAAATGAAGTAAAAGAAAAGAAAACAGTTATATAAGGGAAAACCCAATAATGCTATTGGCTGATTTTTCAGCAGAAATTTTGCAGGCGAGAAGGGAGTGGCATGATATACTCAAAATGCTAAAACAGAACAAAAACAAAAACAAAAACACCACCAAAACACAGAAACAAACAAAACCCCTGCAGCCAAGACTACTCTATCCTTGCAAGGCTATCATTCAGAATAGAGGTAGAGGTCAAGAGTTTCCCAGATAAACAAAAGTTAAAGGAATTCATCAAATCAACAAGAAAAAGGACAGGGATGGCTGGCTGGCTTAGTTGGTACAGCATGTGACTCTTGATCTCAGGTCATAAGTTCAACCCCATGTCGGGTGTAGAGATTACTTAAAAATGAAATCTTAAAAAAGAAGAAAAAAGAAAAAAGAAAAAAAACAAGAGAAATGATTAAAACAATATGATATACCAGCCCTACAAGAAATGTTAAAGAAGACTCTGTGAGTATAAAGGAAAGACCATAAGCAGGATTAAGAAACGTAGGAAACACAAAAGTAGTAAAATTAATTATATCTATAAAAATCAGTCAAGAGATTAACAAAATAAAAGGATATAAAGTATGACACCATATACCTAAAACATGGTGGGGGGAAAGAGTAAAAACTTAGTGCTTTTAGAATGGGTTCAAACGTAAGCAACCATCAACTTAATGTAGACTGCTACAGGCATAAGATGTTATATATAAACCAAACGGTAACAAAAAGTAAACCAGTAATAGATATGCAAACAATAAAGATAAAGGAAACCAAGTGTATTGCTACTAAAAGCCTACAAACCATGAGAGAAAAGAGCAAAAGAAGAAAAGAACAGAGATCTATAAAAACAATCATAAAACAAGTAACACAATGGCATTAAGTACATACCTATCAATAATTACTTTGAATGTAAATGGACTAAATGCTCCAATCAAAAGACACAGGAAAGGATAAAAAAAGCAAGACCCATCTATATGCTGCCTAAAAGAGACTTATTTCAGACCTAAAGATACATACAGGTTGCAAGTAAAGGGATAGGCAAGCATTTATCATATAAATAGGAGTGAAAAGGAAGCTGGGGTAGCAATACTTATATGGACAAAATAGACTTTAAAACAAAGACCATAACAAGGGACATAATCATAAAAGGAACAATCCATTAAGAATATATAACAATTGTAAATACTTATGCACCCAACATAGGAATGCCCATATACATAAAGTAGTTAAAAACAAACATAAAGGAAGTAATTGACAGTAATACAATAATAGTACAGGAGTTTAATACTCCACTTACATCAATGGATAGATCATCCAGACAGAAAATTGATTAAAAACAACAACAACAACCACACAGTAGCTTTGAACCGGATGGATTTAACTGATATTTCAGAACATTCCATCTTAAAACAGCAGGACACATTCTTTTCAAGGGTACATGGAATAGTCTACAGAATAGATCAGATCTTAGGCCACAATACCAATGTCAACAAATTCAGAAAGACTGAAGTCATACCATGCATCCTTTCTGACCACAACACTATGAAATTAGAAATCAACTATAAGAAAAAATCTGCAAAGAACACAAATACATGGAGGTTAAATAACATGCTACTAAACAATAAATGGGTCAATCAAGAAACAAAAGAAGAAATCAAAGAATATGTGGAGACAAATAAAAATGAAAACACAACAGTTCAAAATCTTTGGGATGCAGTAAAAGCTGTTCTAAGAGGAAAATTTACAGCAATACAAACCTACCTCAAGAACCAAGAAAAATCTCAAATAAACAACCTAACCTTATACCTAAAAGAGCTAGAGAAAGAAGAACAAACAAAACCCCAAACCAGTAGAAGGAAGAACATAATAAAGATTAGAGCAGAAATAAATGAAATAGAAATGGAGAAGAAGAAAAAGAAGGAGGAGGAAGAGGAGGAGGAGGGAGAGGAGGAGAAAAGTAAGAAAAGACTGATGAAACCAGGAGTAGATTCTTTGAAAAGATCAACAAAATTGATAAACCTGTAGACAGATTCATAAGAAAGACAGAAAGAAAGAAAGAAAGAAAGAAAGAAAGAAAGAAAGAAAGAAAGAAAGACAGACTAGCTAGCTCAAATAAAATCAGAAATGAAAGAAAAATAACTGACACCACAGACATACAAAGGATTATGAGAAAATATTATGAAAAATTACATGCCAACAAATTGGACAACCTAGAAGACCTAGAAGAAATGGATAAGTTCCTAGAAACATATAACCTGCCAAAACTGAATCAGGAAGAACTAGAAAATTTGAACAGACCAATTACTAGCAATGAAATAGAATCCATATTCAAAACATTCCCAAGAAACAAAAGTCTAGGACCACAAGGCTTCACAGGTGAATTCTAACAAACACTTAAAAAGTTAATTCCTATTTTTCTCAAACTACTCCAAAAAAAAAGAAGAGAAAGGAAAGTTTCCAAAGTCATTCCAGGAGGCCAGCAGCACCCTGATAAATACACTGCAAAAAAAGAGAACTATAGGCCAGTATCGCTGATGAACATAGATTAAAATACTCACAAAATATTAGCAAATTGAATCTAACCATACATTAAAAAAATCATTCACTACAATCAAGTGGGATTTATTCCCAGCATATAAGTGTGGTTCAATGTTTGCAAATCAACCAATGTGATTCATCACATCAACAAGAGAAAGGATAGGGGGGCCTGGCTGGCTCAGTTGGTAGAAAATGTGACTCTTAATCTCGGGTCATAAGTTAAAGCCCCATGTTGGGTGTAGAGGTTACTTAAAAATCAAATCTTGGGGCGCCTGGGTGGCGCAGTCGGTTAAGCGTCCGACTTCAGCCAGGTCACGATCTCGCGGTCCGTGAGTTCGAGCCCCGCGTCAGGCTCTGGGCTGACGGCTCAGAGCCTGGAGCCTGTTTCCGATTCTGTGTCTCCCTCTCTCTCTGCCCCTCCCCCGTTCATGCTCTGCCTCTCTCTGTCCCAAAAATAAATAAACGTTGAAAAAAAAATTAAAAAAAAATCAAATCTTAAAAGAAAAATAAACACAAGACAAAGGATTAAAATGATATATCATTTCAATAGATCCAGAAAAAGCATTTGACAAAGTACAATATCCATTCCTAATAAAATCCCTTAACAGAGTAGGTTTAGAGGGAACATACCTCAACATAATAAAGCCATTTATAAAAAACCCACAGTTAACATCAAACTCAATGGTGAAAAGCTGAAAGCTTTTCCCCTAAGAACAGGAAAAAGACAAGGATATCTACTCTCATCACTTTTATTCAACATTGTACCAGAAGTCCTAGCCACAGCAATCAGATAAGAAAAAGGAATAAAAGGCATCCAAATTGATAAGGAAGAGGTAAAACTTTCTCTATTTGCAGACAGCATGATATTATCTAAGGACCAAAAAACTACTAGAACTGATAAAGGAATTCAGTAAGGTCACAGGATACAAAATCAACATACAGAAATCTGTTGATTGCCATACACTGATAATAAAAGAGCAGAAAGAAAAATTAAGAAAACAATCTCATTTACAATTGCACCAAAAATAATAAAATATCTAGGAATAAAATTAACTGAGGAGGTGAAAGATCTGTACTCTGAAAACTATAAAACATTGATGAAAGGAATTGAAGTTGACACAAACAAATGGAAAGATATCCCATGCTCATGGATTAGAAGAACAAACATGGTAAAATGTCCATACTTCCCAAAAGTCATCTACCAAGTCGATGCAACCCCAATCAAAATATCAACAGCATTGTTCACAGAATTAGAATAATACTAAAATTTGTATGGAACCACAAAAGACCCCAAATAGCCAAAGCAATCTTGAAAAAGAAGAACAGAACTGTAGGTATCACAATCCCAAGTATCAAGATACACTACAAAGCTACAATAATCAAAACAGTATGGTACTGGCACAAAAGGAGACACATACAACAATAGAACAGAACAGAGAGCAGTAAACCCATGGTTATATGATCAATTAATCTTCAATGAAGGAGGCAGGAATATGCAATGGGGAAAGAAATCTCTTCAAAAAATGGTGTTGGAAAAACTGGACAGCTCCATGCAAAAGAATGAAACTGGACCACTTTCTTAAACCATACACAAAAATAAACTCAAAATGGATTAAAGACCTAAATAGGAGACTTGAAACCACAAAAATCCTACAAGAGAGCACAAGCAGTAATTTCTCTGACATCAGCCACAGCAACATTCTTCTAGATATATCTCCAGAGGCAAGGGAAACAAAAGCAAAAATAAACTATTGGAACTACATCAAAGTAAAAAGTTTCTGCACAGTAAAGGAAACTATCAGCAAAACTAAAAGACAAGCCAATAAATGGGAGAAAATATTTGCAAATGACATATCCAATAAAGAGCATCTAGAATATATAAAGAATTTATACAACTCAACACCAAGAAAACAGATAATCTAACCAAAAAATGGGCAGAAGACATGAACAGACATTTCTCCAAAGAAGTCATACAGATGGCCAACACACACATGAAAAGATGCTCAACATCACTCATCATCAGGGAAATGCAAATCAAAACCACAATGAGATATCGCCTCACACCTGTCAGAATGGCTAAAATCAAAAACACTGAAAAGCAAGAGTTGGCGAGGATGTGGAGAAAAAGGAACCCTCTTGCTCTGTCAGTGGGAATGCAAACTGATGCAGCTACTGTGGAAAAGACATGGAGGTTCCTCAAAAAGTTAAAAACAGAACTACCCTACAATCCAGTAACTCCACAAAAACACCAATTCAAAAAGATGTATGCACCCCTGTGTTAATCACAGCATTATTTACAATGGCCAAATTATGGAAGCAGCCCAAGTGTCCATCAATTGATGAATGGGTAAAGAATATGTGGTATATTTAAACAATGGAATATTAGTTAAAAAAAAAAAGACTGAGATCTTGCCATTTGCAACAAAATGGATGGATCTAGAGGGCATAATACTAAGTGAAATAAGCTAACCAAAGAAAGACAAATACCATATGAGTTCACTTATTTGTGGAATTAAACAAGCAAAACAAAGCATCTGGCTGGCTCAGTCAGAAAAGCATGTGACTCTTGATCTTGGGGTCATGGGTTTGAGCCCCATGTTGGTGTTGGATTACTTAACTAAATAAATAAACTTAGAGGCTCCTCAGTAGCTCAGTCAGTTGAGCGTCCAACTTGATCTTACCTCAGGTCTTGATCTTGGGGTCATGAGTTCAAGCCCCAAGTTGGGCTCACACTAGACCTGGAGGCTACCTAAAAAAAAACAAAACAAAAAACCCCAGAAACACATGGCTCCTTCTAGAGACAAGAATTCGGTAGAAGGATGTATTTTCTGGCTAGGCAGTCACAATGCTATACTCCGGAAAGGAGAGAACCGATTTTTTAGTGGATAGAGAGCTGACCTCCCACAAATTAAACAGAAAAAATATATATATATAAATAATGTGAATTTGCAGCTATCTCCTGTACCTTCCAAGCCTTTTCCCTAATTATTTGTTTTGACTCACCAGAATGGGTGGATGTGTCAGGATACTGTCCTTGGACTTGAGATGAGGGACCTTCCTCACCTGATTCTATCTGGGAAAAAGGAAAGGAGCAAGCAGGGTCTCCTTTTAAATAACTGCTTCCTTCCCTGTTTTGGTAAAAATACTTTTCAGACTGAGCAGTCACTAACTGCTGGCTTCTAGGGCTGTTGTTGTTTTTTAACAAGGAAATTGAAAAGCTGAACCACTCTGCTCTTTGCTTGCCTGAGTGAGAGTCCGCTCCGGGGGGGGCGGGGGCGGCAATAAAACCAGTTTTATGGAAGAAGCCATCTTTGTTAAAAACCAAACCCAAGTCTGGTAGAAGTCTCCACCAGCAGATTCAGCACCAACCACACTCTTCTCAAAGTCATTCAGCACAAGAGCCCCATGCACTCTCAGCCCAGAACGAGCCACAGCAACTCAAACTGTCCTACGTGTAGAATGTGGACTTCTGTGACTCAGGATGATCAGTGTTTTACACTAACAGCTGACTATCTACTCAGACCTAGTGACCCTGATCAAATCAGTCCACATAGATGGGGGTCTGGTTTACACAAAAAGGAGGGGATTGCTCACCATTCAAAAGAATTCATTCCCTACTATAAATTATTTTAACTGAACCTGACTCATGGTGCATTTAAACATACAGTGCGGTTCACAGTCAACTTGTCAAGGGTATAGCAATTATGTAAAGTGAGGCACCCTGTAATACTGTTAGGCCCTTAGCAACTCCCTGGGCTCCCAGGGCTCTGGGCAGCCCAGCTGTCACTTACCACAAACAGGTGGTGTGAAACAATAGCTCCACTGAGCCGACTCACTTTCCAAGCCCTCTAACGGCCAAGCTTCCAGCCAGAGAGTCCCCACGAGCGGCACCCATCCACACCAGCACCCACAGCCCATGGAGCCCTGGCCGCTCCTCCTGCTCCTTGGGCTCTGCTCAGGTAAGTGCCAGGGTCGAGGGGCTCTCCTGTGACGCTGAAGCATTGGAAGCCCCCAGACCAGTACGTTGCTTGTCTGAGGGGAATACAGAGTGGTAGGGCTTTGTCAGCCTGAGGCAGTATACTCTGTCAGTTTCTCACTCCTGTTGGCTTGATTCGGTTTGTGGATAAAGATTTCTAATTTGTGTTATCCAATTAAAATAGGAGCTGCGGGCTCAAAGCCTGCAAAGTAGATGTGCGGGTCTCTGCCTCCATCAGTGCCTGGCATCGGACTTGCCCTTATGATCAGATTCAGCAGCCTTACCACCCTCCCGGAGCAGCTTTCATATCTGAACAACTGTAAGCACTTAGAGTGGCATCTTATAATTACAGACAATTTGGTTAACAAGTCCTTTTACTGCTCTGGGAGAATTCTGATAATGAAGAGATTGATTGACAGCTCCATGTGCTGGAAAGAGAATCCTATTAATAATTGTAACTAAACTCTTTCCCTGAGAGATTACATATTTGGTCTTTCTTTCTTTTTTTTTTTTTTTTTTTTTTTTTAACTTCCAAAGTTAAAAACCAAAAGGCCCTATGAATGCGTTTCTGCCTACTTTTTTACCATATGTAAGTTTGGGTTTGAAATGAAACTATAAAACCTTGCACAGCCCTTGACCTGCATTCACCTCTGGAATGTGTCACAACACAGCAGCTGAAACGCTAGCCTTGATCCCAAACTTCCGGTAGGGGGAAGTAGGAGATGCTTGCTGATTGCTTCACATAAAAGTTTACTGGTGATATCATCCCAGTGGAGAAACGAGACGGCTGACATTCTGTGATTTCTCTTTTCCAATATTGCTCCGACAAACACAGGCCTTCTGGGCAACAATGGTAAAAAGCTTTATTATTCATGTTTTTCAACAGCAGAATTCAGGGAAATTGCCTGAGCTCTGATAAATTCCAGTCTGCGGGACTTGGACTTGATCCAACCCAAACTGGCCTGGTGGTGATAGCGTTGGTGACGGTGGTGCAGTGGGGTGTGCCACATGCGTGCGTGTGTGTGTGTGTGTGTAAGCGTGTATGTGCCTGCAAATGCTACACTCAATGAAAATTCTTAAGTGATATGCTTCCATGTGAAAATCCTCAGGTGATCTCTTAGGATACCAAAGACCCCTGAAAATGCGTGTTTACCCATCTAAAACAGCATGTGATATATATTTAGATCAAACCTAGAATTTCCTGGTATCAGTTCACATAGGAGTTCAGAGAAATTCAGAGCTAGATGAGGCAAGGCCCACAACTTAAATTTGTTATTATAGGGAAACTGAGGCTGAAAGACATGAACTGACCTGCCTGAGGTCACCTAATTTATAAAGGTTGGAATGAGATCAATCAGAGACTGTTTATTGTGGGCCTCATTAGAAAACACAGCCTGCAAGTGTCAAAGGTAGCAAGAGATACGGCACCACGTTGAGACGAGAATTACCTAAAGTGACTAGTAACATTTCAGAACTCCTTTTGCCCAATCCATCGTACTGTTCCTCCATAAAAACTGCAAATTGAGGGGCACCTGGGTGGCTTAGTCGGTTGTCTGACTTCAGCTGAGGTCATCATGATCTCACAGTTCCCGGGTTTGAATCCTGCATCGGGCTCCGCGCGGACAGCCTCGAGCCTGTTTCAGATTCTGTCTCCCTCTCTCTCTGCCCCTCCTCTGCTCATGCTCTCTCTCTCTCTCAAAAATAAATAAGCATTAAAAAAAATTTTTTTAAATGCAAATCGACCCAGTAGAGTACAAAAAGAACACTTGGAAATTGTGGCTAGGTTCCCCTAGTTAGAATCAGTTCTTTGTGGCCAAAATTCTCATTCACATCAGGGACATAATGATCTCTGTTCTACTTACATAGCACCTTTCATCACAACCTTTTCCTCTCTTCCGTCTCCAGAATCCCAAGTACTTCACTGCCACTTTTCTTACGCCGTATTACTTTGCAACTTGTTCCTAGCTCTTTGGGTAAATGACAAATGTCAATCTTCATGAGGGTAGAAAGACAAGATTCGCATAATTCATCTCTGAATATCTCAAAGCTCTTAAAACAATGCTTTGCATATAGTAAGTGCTCAACAAATAATGAATGAATTAATGTTACTACCATCTGAATACAGATTACCCCTATGATTTTGCTGAAAAGAAAGACTTTGACATTATTTCTTTGTGTGTATGTTTATTAATTTATACCCTGTCTTTTTAAGAAAGTATCTACTGTGATTCATTGATTCCATGAAGAACTGGTCCAATTAATTACACAGACCACATTGGAGCTGGGAACAGAATCACAGAATTCTGACTTCAAGTCCTGTATGTTTTCTATTACTCCACCCTGCTTTGGGCAGGAAAAAAAGAAACAAACAATGAACCCAATCTAAGAAATGGAGACCTCCTTAGAAATTCCTTAGAAATGCATTACGGAAAGAACAAGGTTCCTTGTTATTAGTGAGACTGAGAGAGGAGGAAGCGAATGTCACTGGAATGCTGACCGGGCCTGTCTCCCAGTCCTTGCCTTCTCCCCAGTGGACCACAGAGTTGGCCTGCATAGTTTTCCTGCTACATAATGTAGACCATCTGCTCTATCTGTTGCTTTCTAGTATGGTCTTCCTGTCAAAGGGGAATAAACAGTCACTTAAAGATAAGCAGCCCGGCCAGTGCCAAAGCAATAGCTTCACACTCTGTAGCCAAGGCACTCAGTGACCCATGACAGTGCCCTACCCATGAGCCAGGAGGGGCCCAGGAGAGACGGGTGTGGAAGACAGGGCATTGCTGTGTCCCAGGTGCTCAATGGGGTGACAGCAAAAACTGGGTCTTTGGACAACACGCTCCCTTGAAGGGTCCTTGAATGCAAGTGGTTTGGGTGAGGCGTTGTGTTTAAGTGCTGCATGGACGCTTTGGGATTCAGAAAATTGGGGAAACTAGAAATGAGGTAGGCTAGGTCAGAGGTTCCATACATAGAATCCAGGAAGGTCATAATGAAGACATTTAACAAGCTACGCGGAAAGCTTCAAAAATCCAAATGGAAAAGATACATTCACCCTAAGGGAGGTGACAAAGAGCACAGACCCTGGGGTCAGATTGCCTGCATTTATAATCCCACGTCCAACCAGCTGGGAACCATGAACACATGCTTCGACTGTCCGAATGTCCATTTTCTCACTTGTAAACTAGGGGTAAAGACTTATCTCATAGGATTATTATAAGGATTCAATAAGGTAATACAAATACAGGGCCTTCAATGAAGCTTTCCTAACAAAATACACATTTTTGTGGGGATGAACGTGTTTCGACGCATTGTGTGACATTGGTTATTTCAAGCTGGTCCAAAGTTCTGGGTGAGAAATAGTGGTGGAGAGCATGGTCGCTGGGCTTGAGTCCTGGCTCCACCGTTTATGAAATCTGGACAACTCACTCAACCTCCCTATGGTTCAATTTCCTCCTCTGTAAAGTGAAGACAAGAACCGTGCCTACCCCACCCAGTTACGAGAAAAGAAAGAGTCAATACGTATAAAGCGTGTCTGCCACATAACAAATTGGATACACTAGTTATTTTTATTAATAAAAATAGAAAGGTAATTAGTTAACTTAACAGTTATTTGGTTGACAAACTCTTTCAAACCTAGGATTCAAGGAGAAAAACAATAAAGAAAAATAATGACCTGTCTTAGAGGCAAGAGGTTAACATTACTGGGGACAAGGGAAAGCCTCTCACTCATGCGATTTTTGAAGTTGTCACGGCCCAGGGAAAAGGTATGGTGGCTTAAGGAATAACCTGCGGAAAGGGGAGATCTGCTTACATGAATTAGGGCAAATGGATCATGTGTCTGCTTCCTCTCCTGACCCTGAACAGGCAATCCCCAATCCACGTAAGGCTGGAGTTACAAAGATCCTTCATAAGGCACTTGCTGGAATTTGGAACGCTTTTTCTCACGGTTAGAACGGTGGGTGCATTCGTGCACTTTCTAAGACAGCCCACGGCACACTCGTGACCTCACGAGTCAGTGCAGGAGCACAGCGCAGAATGACAGGGCTCCTTCCAAGCCCCGCCCCAGCCACAGGACCTTGGACAAGTCTTCCAGCCTCTCAGATCTCACGTGAGAATGACCATCTGCCTGCCTCGTCGCAGGCTGGTGAGAACTGCATAACATTGGATATAGAAAAGCTGTGGGGTCCAAGAGTAGTAGATACTATTTTTCACCCACCTGAGGGAAAATGCAGTAAAGATTCCTAAGAAGTCACTCGTGCTCCAGACAGGAGGAGCTCCAAACCCAGGTCAGAAAAGCACGTGGTGTTTACTTAACGTTAAGTTAACAGGGACACGGACCCACCAGCAGTTAATTTTTTTAATTACAAGAAAAAACACACTACGTAGAATTTGCCACAGGAAAATACACATCACATAAAACTACCATTTGGAGTGTGTGATTTAGTGACATTTAGTACATTCAGTGTTGTGCAACCGTCACTGCTATCTAGTTCCAGAACGTTTTCGTCACCCCAAAAGGAAACCCTGTACCCATCGGCAGTTACTCTCGCTTCCCCTGTCTCCTCAGCCCCTGCTAACCACTGATCTGTTAGCTCTACGGATTTACCTCTTCTGGATATTTCATATCAATGGAATCACACACTATGTGCCCCTTTGTGTCCAATTTCTTTCACTTAGCACGTTTTCAGGGCTCAACCATGTTGTACCATGAGTCAACTCTTCATTCATTTTTATGGGTGAAAAATATTCCACCGCATGTATATGGCGCAATTTGTTCATCCGCTTTATGTGCTGATGGGCATTCAGGTTGTTTCCATCTTTTGGCTATTATGTATAACGCTGCCGTGAACACTGGTGCACGAGTTTTTGTGTGGCCAGTTCTTTGAGGGATACACCTAGGAGTGGCATCACTAGGTCACAGGGTCACTCTGCATGCACCTCGTGTGACGAACCACCAAACGCTCTCCCACGGTGGCTGCACCGTGCCCCAATCTCACCAACACTCACCGTCTTCAGTTCTGTGAATGGCGGTCATCCCAACGGGTATGAACCGGCATCAATTTTCGGCTGTTCAGCGCATCGTGAGATCTGACGCCAGCCAACCTGAGATTTCATCGCCCCATGAGTAGACTCTGAAATACGAAGACGGGCTTTTGTGTGGACTTGTCTTCTTGTGTGTGCGCGGCAACAAGCCTGATTCAGCCAGAGGCTGTATTAAGGAATGTCATCTGCTCAGAGCACAAGTGTCAGGATAATCTGGCACACCCCACCAGGGAAGGGACCGCACCAGCAGCTGCGATTGGAAAAGAACTTAGGGCAATAGAAGCTGCACTGGGAGCCCTTCAACAAGGGGGCCTGTGTGCCTTCCATTAGCTGGTCACGCCTCAGTTACTTATGCGAGTGTTTGTAGAGGGCGGGGAGCAGAATCTGACAGTGTGTGTGTCATTTGCTGTCTCAGCTGGCCTCGTTCTAGGCTCCGAACATGAGACCCGCCTGGTGGCAAAGCTGTTTGAAGATTACAACAGTGTGGTTCGGCCCGTGGAAGACCACCGCCAGGTTGTGGAGGTCACCGTGGGTCTGCAGCTGATACAGCTCATCAACGTGGTGAGACAGCCGCACTCTGGGCTCCCCGCCCCTCTCACCCTGCAGCACCCTCCCCCCTCCTCCCGTCCTTACCCCTAAAGATGGGGTCTTCTCTTTTTTCAGGATGAAGTAAATCAGATTGTGACAACCAATGTGCGACTGAAACAGGTATTCAGCTAGATAACTGCATTGATGCTGCTGGTAATCACCCCGGAATTTAACCTGAGCCCAAAGGGAATCAATCTGGGTAACACGGTTTACATACCAACATCGTGGAAGTATAAATATTTTGGTGTAGTGAGATTATGGGTCGTATTTGTTGGTATGTGTGTGTTTGTTTTTTACTTCGTGTTTTGTGTTTGTATATTAGTTTGCTAGGCCACCTACCATAAACAAAGCCACAAACGAGGTGGCTCAAACAAGAGAAATTTATTCTCTTGCAGCTCTTGAGGCCAAACGTCCAAAGTCAAGGTATCGGCAGAACTGGTTCCGTCTGAGGGCTGTGAGGGACGAACTGCTCCAGGCCCGTCTCTTTTGCGTGTAGTTGGCCAACGTCATGTTCACATGGCATTCTTCTTGAAAATGTTTGCCTTTGGGGCGCCTGGGTGGCGCAGTCGGTTAAGCGTCCGACTTCAGCCAGGTCACGATCTCGCGGTCCGTGGGTTCGAGCCCCATGTCAGGCTCTGGGCTGATGGCTCGGAGCCTGGAGCCTGTTTCTGATTCTGTGTCTCCCTCTCTCTCTCTGCCCCTCCCCCGTTCATGCTCTGTCTCTCTCTGTCCCAAAAATAAATAAACATTGAAAAAAAAAATTAAAAAAAAAAAAAGAAAATGTTTGCCTTCCCATGTCCCCTTCTTTAAGGACACCAGTTGTGTTGCATTAGAGCCTCTCTTAAGCACCTAATTCTAACCTAATTAGACCCTATCTCCAAATGAAGTTATATTATGAGGTACTGGAAACTGGGGTTTCAACACGTGAATTCTGGGGGAGACGCAGTTCAGGTCATAACACTGTGTCATCTGAATTTGCTACGCTGGGCATTTATTACTTTTATAAGGTAGGAAAGAAATATACCATTTTTATAAAATGATGTTGCCTGCTTGGGGGAAATGTTTACCAGAAGGTCATGCTCCTTTCCTGGGGTGGGCAGGATGGCATGGGAGACAGGCTACCCTGAAGTACCTTTGTTTTCTCATCTGTAAAATGGGGCCAATAATTGCTCTTCCCTCAGAGGACTATTGTGAAGACCACGAGATGAATATGGGTAAAATGCTTGTAATAGTGTCTACATGTAGTCAGTACCATAGAGGCGTTTGCTGTTATCGTTTACTAACGTGCAAGCTGAATTCTGAATCAAACCTCTTTTACTGGAGCACAACTCCTGTCCACATCTGAACTATCATACCCATCAGAACTCTTAGGTTTTTGAAAAATGTGTTTAGCTCTTTTTATTAGCAAAATGTCGTCTCCATGTTTTAGCAATGGGTAGACTACAACCTAAAATGGAATCCAGAGGACTATGGTGGCGTGAAAAAAATTCACATTCCTTCGGAAAAGATCTGGCGCCCAGACCTCGTTCTCTATAACAAGTAAGCAAAACAGACGGGCTGGGGAGGGCGACATTCCTGGGGCAGGTGGAGCCCAAGCCCTATTGGAAGGGCTGCTACTCTCAGTATGCTTCTCACCACTGTTCACATTAAATAACCCTTAAAAACCAAGAGCCAAGTTGACATGCTAGGGGTGCCATATGGTGTCTCATGTTATGAATAGAAACAATTATCAGAGCCAAATTGAATCAGGGCTGTGGGGTGGGGGACATTTAATCCCTGAGAGCTCCTGAAGGGTGTAGGGCAGCCATCCAAGGAACCCAAATTCATATAATTGAGTTCCTTGGAATTAAATGTCCTTCCTACCAATAGGTCTGAACCTCCCGGGGTTGTTATCCATCACGTCGTCACGGCTTCCCAGGGCGTCGCGTGCTGCTGATGGCCTGGGATGCCTGCGTAGCCCATCCACCGGGCTCCGTGACAGACTGCATGTTGTGAAATTATAATGTGATTCAAGACACTCTGGTTTAATGACAGGTTCATTATCATACGCCCTTCATTTGTCAGGGAACGTTCGTTTCAAAGAGCATCCTTCCCAGGCAGGAGCATTCGCCATCGGCCGAGAGGATGTGCGGCCTGACATTCTACAGCATGTGTCTGTGTGAGCAGGCTGTGCCTTCTCGCAGATTGACCAGGGAGGGCGGCAGGGGCTTGTGAATGGAAATGACACCCTCATTTAAGGCTGGCCCTCCTACTTTGATTTTCTACTACATATTTCCCAGTGGCACCTGAGATTCAAGCTTGAGCCAAATTATCCAATCATTTGTGTAACCTTTTCGGACAAATACGCTGATGGAGCAGAGTGTCTTGTGTTAGTCAGTTTTCTCGTTCAGCAAAAATCTAAGAGTAGCCATTAAAATCTGCTCCTCCTTTTGACAAACTCGCTCGGGAACACCCTGGTAGGGGGAGAACCCTGTTTTACTTATCTCTATCTATAGAGATGGACCCAGATGACCCTGTGGCCCTCTGCTCTTTGGGTCTCTTTGGGGAAGGTCCAAAACTGCATAGTTTTCTGGATAGAGCCCTACCTCCAGCCCAAGGAAAAATCAGTGGGAAGAAAATCTCTTGGTTAATGAAGTGAGACTCCATTATATGCCATATGTCCCCGAAAGCCCACCAAGGCAGACCCCACCCACTTGTTCAACATCTATTCTAAATGCCTTTGGCCAAGGCCCTAGGACACAGGCCATTTGGGGTCAAGTGGACTGCCCACTGAATGAGGCCTGCAGAAGTGGCTCGTTATTTTTTAATATCTACCATGTTGGATTTTTGTAGTGAGAAATTAGTGCCAACTTTTGGAAATTTAAAAATATCACATTGAACTCTGGAGTTTTAGTCTCTCTAGAAAAATCCAACATTCAAAAATATGGAAACTTTGTATTAAAAAATCTAGATTTCCCGCTTCCGAGGAAAAATTCAAATATCTGGCAGTTTTGGGCCTTCACTCACACAAGGAAGCCACAGCAAAGCGGAGTGTCACCTTCTTTAGAGGAGAGAGGGCTCTCCCCTGCCCTTACCGCCTTCCTCACCTGCCTGGCCATGGAGGCATCTGGGTTTGTAGCCCCACCCTATCGAGTTCTAAATAGTTCTGAAAGAGGTAACAGAGCCCTTCTTAACCTGCTTACCACAGTAACGAGCCACTGGACCTGTTTTTATTTTAAATTCCTGTTTTTTTCCCCCAGTTAAATTTCAAGATATATTGGGGGAGGAATAGATGGAAATTAACATTACAAATACTACTGGGGACCGGGAAGGAAAAAAAAATCGGGTATACAGTGTTACCTGTTATTTCCTTAAAACTAGATTCCTAGGTTCTTCCCCAGATATTCTGATTTAGTGCTTCAGATGGTGCTCGGAAACCTGTATTTTAAACAAGCACCCCAGCGATTCTATTATCAGACAAACCTGGGAAACACTGCTATGGATAAAAAGTGACACTGTCCCAGTGAAAGCGTCTATAATTAGCACCTGAATAATTAACAGCTGTCTCCTGCTAACATCCCCGAGCAGAACTGAAGGCTCATCCGTCACTTGGAGTCATGTTCCTCTTTGATCCCAATTGCAGTGCAGATGGTGACTTTGCCATTGTCAAGTTCACCAAAGTGCTCCTGGACTACACTGGCCACATCACGTGGACGCCTCCAGCCATCTTCAAAAGCTACTGTGAGATCATCGTCACCCACTTTCCCTTTGATGAACAGAACTGCAGCATGAAGCTGGGTACCTGGACCTACGATGGCTCTGTGGTGGCCATCAACCCGGTAGGTGCTGCCCTCGTGTGATGCGGCTGGTCTCAGGAAACGCGTAATTCAGGTGTCCAACTCTGCGCCTCCAGAGTCACAGGCTCTCAGCGCCCATTTGAACTTTGGGATCGTCCAGTTCAGTGATTCTCGATACGGGGACGGTTCTTGATGTATGCCCATGAGTACCACCTAGAAGCTTATGTAAATTCCTATGCCCAGGCTCCGTCCTAGGAATTTTGGCTTAATCGGTCTGGGGTGGGACTAAGGCACCAATATGTTTTGAAGTTCTCAGGTGACTTGAATGTGTAGTCAACATGGAGGATCCCAATAGTCCCAGCCCCCTTATTTTACAGGAAAGGACTCTATGGCCCCAAACCGGAAGTGGCCCTCGTGGGTCCTGTCCGGGGTACACGACAGCACCGCCTCCTGTTGCTTTATTACAGCTGATTTTGAAACCCACCCCTCCTCAGGGTGATGTGGCTGGGTTTTCAAAGTTTCATTTCATCTTCTCAGGAAAGCGACCAACCAGACCTAAGCAACTTCATGGAAAGCGGAGAATGGGTGATCAAGGAGTCCCGAGGCTGGAAGCACTGGGTGTTCTACGCCTGCTGCCCCTCCACCCCCTACCTGGACATCACCTACCACTTCGTCATGCAGCGCCTGCCCCTCTACTTCATCGTCAACGTCATCATTCCCTGCCTGCTCTTCTCCTTCCTAACCGGCCTGGTGTTCTACCTGCCCACAGACTCAGGTGGGTGCAGGTGCCTTGGCTGCTGATGCAGGCAGATCTTGTGCCGCTATTTTGGGGAAAACCAGAAATAATTATGGGCTAACAAACAAGGATGAGCAGACAGGCCCAAATCATCATCACTGGGAGGATGCATTTACTGAGAGGCCACGTTCAGTGGTGAGTCACAGGTGGGGGGAGCTCACAGCTAGAGCAGACTATGGAGAAGGCAGAGAGTTGACCGTGACCCTGGAGGTGCACAGACACAGCTCAGTGTAGTTAAAGCGAATAACCATCAATGCTTACTTGCTGAATACCTACTGTGTGCCCAGAGACATGCTGGGTAAGGCTTGGGTCACCCCTCATGCCACTTCCCCTGTGAAGCCACTTGCTATATCCTGACCAAGCCAGGTCTTGCCTCTTAAAAAAAAAAAAAAAATTACGTTTATTTATTTTTTTTTTTTTGAGAGAGAGACAGAGTATGAGTGGGCAGGGGCAGAGAGAGAGGAAGACAGAATCGGAAGCAGGCTCCAGGCTCCAAGCTGTCAGCACAGAGCCCAACTCGGGGCTTGAACTCACGAACCGTGAGATTGTGACCTAAGCCGAAGTTGGACGCTCAACCAACCGAGCCACCCAGGCGCTCCCAGGTCTTGCCTCTTTTGCTCACCGCTTGCCATTTGAAAATCGCTTTTGCATGTCTGTTTTCCAGGTGGCACTATCTTTACACACACGACCATACTTCCCAAGTGGCAATTCTTTCTCACATATCAGCCTGGACAACTTCCTTATTTCCTACTGAGTGATCACATCTGTGACATAGTTTCAACAAACACCAACAATCCCCAGAAAAGGGGAAGAGGGCACACAAGTGCCTGTGAGAAGTCACTGCTCATAAACAATTTAGGGCAGACAAGTGGGGACAAAGAAAGGATACAGACAGTCCTCAAACTTATGACAGGGAACAATTATATCAAAATGATAAACACACACACACACACACACACGCACACACACACACACAAAGTCTAAGTCTAACTTTATAACAAGGGGAAAAAAAGATTATGAATTCACTCATTTGACATGTATTTGTTGAACAATTGTTATGTGGCACGGATACAGTAGAGAATAAGGCAGAACTTGCCCCACAGAATGCCCGTTGTTCTTATGACTGTACTTATTTTTAAACAAATGATCACAAACACAATTTGTTTTTGACTTTCTAACAAATTAAGCTTCTTAAAGTGAAGAGACTACTAGTTAGGGCAATATGGAAACTAGTCAGAATCTCTATATGTGCGATGGTTTATGCTTGAAAAGCATGCAAAACAGTGAAAATGCTTGGTAAATGTTAGCTATTATCATTATTACTCAAGGAATCTGATGTAACTTGATCAATTTTCATATTTACATCTTCTTTTTCACAAAAAATTACCTATCTTTATTTTAGTTTATTTATTTTAAGAGAGAGAAAGAGTGAGCATGAGCAGGGGAGGGGCAGAGAGAGGGAAAGAGAGGATTCCCAGAAAGCTCAGTGCTATCAGCTCACAAACTGTGAGATTATGACCGGAGCCGAAACCAAGAGTCAAATGTTCAACTGACGGAGCCACCCAGGTGCCCCCTCTTTTTCACTTTTAAAGACTTTCCTACCCACTCGGTAGACTTCTTCTCACTAGGTGGAATCGATCATTTCTTGTTTGCATCCACTCCATTTCCTGTATACACTCCTAGCATCTGGAAGCATCCAGTATGGGAAAAAGCTCCATACTGGAGAACGGGACAACACAAGGGTCTCCCGAGACACAGCAAGACCAGCCCAAGGGAAGTCCCTTCCAAAGGCTCTCGAGCTGCCTCCGAGGCCGTCAGTCCCCACAAAAATATTCCAGGGCCATTCAGTCCCCCACCCTCCTGGCTTGCCATACCGAGACTCGAACGGGGAATTATCCACCCTGAAATGATAGGATCTGGTGAGAAGAGGTCGGGGCAGGGGAACCCCTGGTCCCTTGATATGAAAGACAAAACAAGAAGAAAACCAAACTGTCCTCTAAATGAATGTGCAAAGTTCACTGGTTTTGTCCTTTTCTCGGTTTTGGTCTTGCAGCCCCCTCCCATACGAGAAAAGTACGCATGCGCTCCTGGGTTGCCCATCCACCTGCTGGGTCACGAGTAGGTCAGACCGTGGCTCAGCTTTGTGAGGTTGATGATAGTCTGTTGCAGACAGAAAAACTGCCACCTGGAGTCTAGCTTGTCACTCAGCTTGGTGTACCTGGCTCCCTGAGTTCCACCAAGCAGTGGAATGCTGGGACAGGAGACAAAGCAGCCCTCGGCTGCTTGGTGGCCTCTAGTGGAAGTGTCTGTCACTTGCCATGGTCAGTAGAGCTAAGGTGCTAAGGTCCCAGAGGACGAAATTCTGCCCCCCAAATGTCCCCAGCTGTATGCGGGTCACATGGTTCTCACCCCCTGGGTTTTGTGGTGTATTAGTCTGCTACAGCTGCCCTAATAAAGTGCCACAGACCGGGAGGCTGAAACAACAGGAATTTTGTCCACACAGTCCTGGAGGTCACGGTGTCGGCAGGTCTGGTTTCCTCTAGGCTTCTCTCCTTGGCTTGTGGATGGCCGTCTCCTCCCTGTGGCTTCACCTGGTCTTTCCCCTCTGTGTGTGTCCGTGCCCTAATCTCCTTTTTTTTTTTTTTTTAAAGTTTATTTTGAGAGCGATAGCACAAGTGGGGGAGGGGCAGAGAGAGAAAGAGAGGGAGAGAGAGGGGATCCCAAGCAGGCTCCACACCGTCAGCGCAGAGCCAGATGTGGGGCTCGAACTCACGCACCACGAGATCGTGACCTGAGCAGGAGTCAGACGCTTCACCGGCGGAGCCACCCAGGTGCTCCCCAATCTCCCTTTCTTCTCAGGACACCAGTCATTGGAGGAGCGCCCTCCCTGATGAACTCATGTTGACTTAATTGCCTCTTTACAGGCCTCATCGACAAATACTGCCACTGAGGCCATGAGGCTTAGGACTTCCATGCAGAAAACCAAAGAGAACAATTCAACCCATAACCAGTAAATGGGTTGTATTTCTTTTTCATTCCGTGCAGGAGAGAAGATGACTCTGAGCATCTCTGTCCTGCTGTCCTTGACCGTGTTCCTCCTGGTCATCGTGGAGCTAATCCCTTCCACCTCCAGTGCCGTGCCCTTGATTGGGAAATACATGCTGTTCACCATGGTGTTTGTCATAGCTTCCATCATCATCACGGTCATTGTCATCAACACACACCACCGCTCCCCCAGCACCCACGTCATGCCCGACTGGGTACGCAAGGTGAGCGAGCGAGGGCCCTGCCACCCCCCCCCGCCCCCGCGTGGGGCAGCACTGCCCTCACGAACGTCTCTCCCTCCACTTGGCTGGTGGAATTCTGGCTGATGCATGTGGGCCCTTAGGAACTGTCCTTTCCGGGGATTTTTAGAGGATTTCCGGAAGAAACTTTCTTTTAGCCTCTTTCTAGGGATAAGTAATTCCTATAGCCTTCCCAGACACAGAAGAAAAACAGAATTAACAAAACCCACTCCAAATTCACGTTTAAAGAGTCTCTTTGATTAGAGAAGGTGAATATATCACTTTTTATTCAGAATCTGTGAAATTCCTGAGGTTTCTGTTTGTATGTCTCCCAATCTGTGAACAGACTGCTTATTTTTTGCTGGTCAAATCATCTGCTGAGAATAGAATAAGGGCTAGAGATAGAGAGGATGCTTGACAAGAAATTGTCAAAAAGTGAGTTTTCATGAGGAACTTGGTCTCAGGTATTTGCATTACTGAAATTTAAAAAGTGTTAGCATTTCAAATATGTCAGTTTTTAGGTAAAACTTCACAGAGACACTGACGTCAGGGTGTTTTCTGCAGAATGCAAAAGATTTGTCATGAATTAACAGAGAAACTACTGCTTGCAATGTATTCTTTTGGGAGGACAATCAGTCCCTGTATCTATAAAGACTTACGTGACTCCTGGCAACGCCCATGTTGCATTTCTTCAGGAATAAGAAATGGGGAGAAGAAAACACTGTGGCTGTTTTGGAGGCTGGACCCTCATATATTTTTTTAGCCAGAAGGGCTTTTCCTTTAATCATATTATCCAACTAACACAAGGCTTTGAAGGAAGCCGGTTCCTTGAAGGCTGGAAGCTTAAACTTCATTGGTTTCTCGAGCCCAACAGCTGCGCACGGGCTCCCTCCCGTGGTGAACTGTTCACATGACAAAATCAGCTCTATTAACCACAGTCATTTGACAGGCCACGGGGTAAGTCTGAAGGAAATTTTGAGAAAATCTAGTATCGTCCTTGTGTTTTAAGGACAAAGACCCTAAGGTCCAGCGAAGCTGACTGATTTGCCTAAAGTCACACGGCTAATTCAAAGTCAGAGTTTGATACTTGCACTACTGGCGTTAATTCATGCATGGATTTCTTTTTCGTGTTAGGTTTTTATCGACACTATCCCAAATATCATGTTCTTCTCCACAATGAAAAGACCATCCAGAGAAAAACAAGACAAAAAGATTTTTACGGAAGACATTGATATTTCTGACATTTCTGGGAAGCCGGGGCCTCCACCCATGGGCTTCCACTCTCCCCTGATCAAACACCCCGAGGTAAAAAGTGCCATTGAAGGAGTCAAATACATCGCAGAGACCATGAAGTCAGACCAGGAGTCCAATAACGTAAGCTTCGTGACTTGAAACCCACACCTCCGGGTTTAAATGATCCAATGCGTGAACACAGATGGATGGGTTTGTCCTGAGGAGTAGGCTGGCATTCAAGAGGCAGCATTGGTGACCACCTCTAAGCCACCTTAGTGGGCCAACACATTGTGAATAATCTATTCGAATAATAAAGACCACAATGCCAGCCAAGGGATGTTACGGGCTTTGAGTGGGCCATAATTGATGCATAGCATGAACATGGTGAGTCCAAAAACCATCGTAAGGAAATTCTAACACTTTTCTCTCTCCCAGGCGGCTGAGGAATGGAAGTATGTTGCAATGGTGATGGACCACATTCTCCTTGGAGTCTTCATGCTTGTCTGTATCATTGGAACCCTGGCTGTGTTTGCAGGTCGGCTCATTGAATTAAATCAGCAAGGATGAGCAGAGCTGAGGCCACCTCTGCTCCCAGCACCAGGCAGAGCAGGGAAAGGCAGGGAAGACAGGAAGACTTGTCTATTTTGATACAGCTCACTTATCAAACATCTCATTTTCTGTATTTATGATTAATGATAATGATTCGTATTTACATAAGGTTATGGCCTCAAGTATTTTCACATCATTTCTCCCTTTAGTCCTGCTCTGGCTGCCTGGAGAGTGAAACCATTTTTAGTAAATGAAATGGGGTCACTGATGAGACATATTCACGTCCAAAGGCGTCTGGAAGAGTTTTGCCCAGAATAACTGAGGTTTTCTGTTGGTTTGTTTTTAATTTTTTTTTTAAGCAAAGAACGTATCCTTTGCTTAAAGTCAGTTTTGTACGTACAAGTAAAACCCACCTGTCAGTCCCCAAAAGACGAAGCGTTTGATTTGGAGAGAAAGGAAGCCGTAGAAAGGCAACATGTAAGTTCTGGAAATGGCCACCAAAATGCAAAGCGCATCAAAAAACCCATGCTTTAAAGCAGATTTCTAGAACTGGGAGGTGAGGGAAGGGCTTCCCACTCTGACACAGCGCCTGAGTAGTCGGGGCTTGAGGAACACAGCCAGCTAGTTTCCTAAGCTGTACTGAGCGTGAGGGCTGGCACTGTGCGAATGGCGCCCCATACGTGGTTTTGTTTTATGTTCATAACTTTATGACGTCCCTATTTTACAAATGAGAAAGCTGAACTCGAGAAGCTCAAGTTCACTGCCCACACTAGCAAGCAGAAGAACTGAGATGTGAACCAAGACCCAGTCTGAGTTCAGCAGCTCGGGGCTGGGTGGGATCTCCTGCTCCCTTGCTCCCCTGGACACGCCCCACGTGATCTAGGCCATCCTGTAACTCCCATCAGGGTTTTGAGAGCTTCAGTCTTAGTGCCAACCCCCTTCCTGCCTTCCCAATTAGGTCTTCTGCCCTCTTCCCCACTCCTCATCCAGTCAGGTGTGGGGGGCTTAGTTCTAGCAATGAAATCAGAAATGTATGCACATATCCTCACCGTTTCTGAAATTCCAGGCAAGTGAACAGGACAGAAACTTATTTCCCTTCGGAGCCACTTTCCAGCCACAATGTAGTTAGTTCACCTCAGAAGGAGAAAGCGTGCACCCTGGGCTCATCGTGGCCTTCAGAGCACTGGAACACGCCTGACCCATATGAGTACTGGGGAGAGTGGTAAACTGCACTGCCGGGCAGCCTCTCTGAACCCAGCTGGTTTCAACCTACTTCCCGAAGTAATTCGTCAGCACAGACCCGTGGCACGGCAGAGTGCCCTCACTTTAGAGAAAACCCAAGGGAAAACAGTCTGGTGGTTCCTCAAAAAGCTAAACACGGGATTACCATAGGATCTAGTAATTCTGCTGCCAGGTATATACCCCAGAAGAACTGAAAGCAGGGACTTAAACAGAGAGCTTACACGCCAGTGTTCACAGCAGCAATAATCACGACAGCCAAAAGATGGCAACAACCCAAGCGTCCATCAGTGGAACAGCAGTGTGTACATATGATATTACTGAGCCTTAAAGAGGAAAGCAGTTCTCATGTATGTTACAGTATGTGTCAACCCCGAAAACACGTTTGATGAAATAAGCCAGACGCAAAAGGACAAATCTCGTGATCCCAGTTAAACGAAGTACTTAGAGTAGGCAAATTCATAGAGACAGAAAGTAGAGTAGAGATTGCCGAGGTTTAGAGGGAGGGGTGAGTTATTGCTCAATGGGTAGAATTTCGGATCGGGATGATGGGAAAGTTCTAGAAATGGACAGTGGTGATGGTTGCACAACACTGTGAATGTACTTAATGCCACTACGTTTAAAAATGGCTACGACGGTACATTCTGTGCATATTTGACCACAATTAAAAATAAAGAATGAAAACAATGGTAAAAATGTAAGTTTCGTGTTGTATATACATTTTACCACGATTAGAAGGACAAAAAAGAATCTGCTGCTTGCCTAATCTCCCAGGACTGATTATTGACTCAGGGAAGGAACTTAAAAGTCATTTCCATTCTCATTTTAAGGATAAGGAAACTAAGGCTTAGAGAAATGACCTCCCTCTGGTCACAGGGCAATTTAGTGACAAACCAGACCTCCTCACTCTGCTCTTGTGCTATTTCCATTACCTCAAATAACGCCCCCTGCCCCGCAAAGCAAGGCCCTGTGTGTGACACATTCCCTCCTCGCCCAGCAGAACTAGTTTGAGTGGATACCACAGTGTTACTGCGCGTAGCTCCATCGGCCCTTAAATATCTGTTCCATCAATCTGTCACCAAGCCGAAGGTTTCCGCCTTTGGAATCTCTTCCCTTAGTTCCGGCCCGCTCTCCAGGAGACCACTGACTAGTGGGAGGGAAGGCAGGGGGTGCTGGGATCTGTCTCCCCACCTACAGGTGTTTGCTGAGGGCTCGACCCGCCTGCCCCATGTAGCCCCATCCATGAGATGGGCGTGTCTGCACAGCAGGAGGACTTCTTGGGATGTCAGGAGCATCCTGGAACCACAACACAGGCAGGTAAGTGTGGATGGGGGTGCATTTATGACTGCCGGTGCAAACAGAAACGCTTCAGAATTCAGATCTCTAAGCGGTCTCTTTTTCTGCCCCTGGTTGTCACAACCGGGAGTTTTGTTTTGTGTAGAACCGCAAGTTTTGAAAAATTAGAAATTATGTTAACGTTTAAACCAATCAGACGGGGTCATCCAGGAGAGTTTGTGAGTCTGTCGGGAGGTAGCTGTGCTGGCTCGAGCCACTGGGGACCACGATGCCACCCTTGCCCGCTGCCCAACTTTTTCCGCCAGTCTTGCCTTCAAGCCTGAGTTCCCTGCTCCTGGTTCTCAAACCACCATGTTCAAGGTCGTTTCTCGCCACAGCTGCTGCTTGAGCTCTAGCCCCATGCCAGTTCTTGGGCAGCCACAGCCACCTGCGGTCTCTCCCTCCACCCCCTCCCTCTGTGTCTGCCCAAATTCCTCAAGCCCCATCACTCAACGCTCTCCTTTGCCCAAGGGAGTGTCTCTGCTTCCTGGGTTTTCCACGCAAACCTCCTCGCTGCTAGCTAAGGTCTTTCCCCACCAACATCCATGGTCTGATCACTGCTGCCCGAGGTTATCTTCCTACAGCCCCCAATTCTTGACCCCCAAGGTCACCCCACACTGCCCCCTACCACTGCTTGTGTTTACCAGTCACCACAACCATGCTCTTTTCTGCACTTCTGCCTGGGTCCCAGCTCTGCCATTGCCTTAATTTCTTCCCACTACCCCTGCCTAGGACTGTCCTGACTGCAGCCCGAGTGCTGCAACTGTGGCAGCCCAAGGTCAGTCTCAATGCTCTGCCCCGGAGCTCTTCTCCCCTTTCCTGCCTGCTGGTTTACCCTGACCCCCCAGCCGGGCCACCCCGTCTTTCCTCCTGACTCACACCCTCATCCCCACTGTCACTGTCGCTGTCGCCACTGTTGCAGGAGCCAGGCTTGCTGCCCTCGTCCTCGGGCTCAGGGGCTCCGCGTGTGCAGAGGAGGCCGGAGAGGATGGGGTGGCGCCAGACAGTGGTGCTGCCCCATGGCATACAGCCACGGACATGGCGACAGCGGGGTCTGAGCCTGCCCTCAGGAGAATCTCCAGCAAGTCAGCCGCGTGGACCTCCACTGCCAAGTGCAGGCTGCACACGGGCTCTGGTTTGCTGAGGTTGGCTGGGGCCTTCTGGAACAGCCAGACCAAGTCTGCCTCTTCCAGGATGGCGGCCACGTGGAGTGGGCGGGGGTCCTGGTAATTTTCAACCCGCAACTGCAGCTTCCGGTCCTCCTCAGTTTCCTCTAACTTCTCCGGGCTGGTTCTCGGGTCGGTGTTGGGGGTGTGTTTGGGGCCCGCGGGAGGTAGGGGTCAGGGGCTCCTCAGGGCACCCAGTGGGGGCTGGACCGGCACCGTGCGGCCCACGCTCTGCCATGCAACCCAGTGCATGCCACACACAACCTCTGCACCGTGGACGCCTCCCCAGGCTGTCTGCCAAGTGCCGGGCTGCTTGGCCCAGCTCATCCTGCAGGTGCAGGGACTCGGTGCCAGCTGCAAAGCCCAGCAGGAAATCCAGGAAAGGCTCGTGGTGATGAATCACCTCCGAGCGCGGTGCCGGTCCCCATCTTCAGGGGCACAGCCAAGGGTGAGCGGTGCCCACAACAGCCCCGGCCCGCCTCCGCCCCGCGCTGGTGCTCCCAGAGTCACAGAGTCCGGACCCCGACAGCCCAGGCCGCTGTCACACCATTCATGCGCATCCACAGCCTTCCCGAGCCGGTGCCCTGGCCGTAGTCCCCCGACCGTGGCCCCTAAGTCTTCTTTTGGATTGGCGTTTCAGCGAGGAGGAGGCCTAGAGGAGCGGGGAAGAGCCTTGCCTCAGTGCCCCAAGGCTGCACAAACACGTGTCGCAAGCTGGGTGGCTTCAAACAACAGAAACTTATTCTCTCCCAGTTCTGGAGGCCTGTCGTGAACTGAAGCGTGTCCCCCTAAAATTTATACACTGAAGCCCTGAACCCCAACGGGATGGTATTTGAAGGTGGGGCTTTTGGGAGTTTAGGTTTAGGTGAAGTCATGAGAGTGGGATCCCCACAACAGGATTAGTGCCTTTTTTTTTTTAAAGAATATTGATTTTTTAAACTTTATTTATTATTTACTTTTTATTTCAGAGAGAGAGAGAGAGAGAGAGAGCACATGAGCAGGGGAGGGGGCAGGGAGACAGGGGGAGAGAGAATCCTAAGCAGGCTCCACGGTCAGCACAGAGCTTGACAGGGAGCTCGATGTCACGACCCTGGGATCACGGAGCTGAGCCCAAAATCAAGAGTCGGGCACTCAGCAGACTGAGCTGCCCTGGTGCCCCAAGATGAGTGCTTTCTAAGGAGAAACACTTGCTGTCTCTCTCTGCTCGCCGCCTTGTGAGGACACGGTGAGAAGATGGCCGTCGGCAAGTCAGGAAGAGGGCCCTCACCCAAACCCGGCCATGCCGGAATCCAGATGTCCAGCCTCCAGGACTGTGAGCAGATACATTTCTGTTGGTTAAGCCACCCATTCTGTGGTATCTAGTTATGGCAGCCTGAGCTCAGACAAGGCCGGAAGTCCACAATTAGGGCGTTAACAGGCTGGTTCCTTCTGGAGGTCCTGAGGGCGACCGGTTCCGTGCCTCACTTGTAGCTTCTGCTGGCTGCCGGCAGCCCTTGGTGACCCTTGGCTTGTGGCAGCATAACCCCACCCTGTGCTTCCGTCTTCACATGCCTTCTTCTCAGCGTCCTCTCCTTTTCTGTCCTTTATAAGAACACCCGGAGTGGCACCTGGGTGGCTCAGTCGGTTAAGTGTCCAACCCTTGGTTTTGGCTCAGGTCATGATCTCACGGTTCATGAGTTCAAGCCCCGTGTCAGGCTTTGTCCCGTCTGGGATTCTCTCTCTTCCTCTCTCTCTCTCTCTCTCTGCCCCTCTCTGCTCGCGTTCTCTTCATCTCTCAAAATAAATAAAAACTTTATAAGAACACCTGTCATTGGATTTAGGGCCTACCCTAAACCCAGAATGATCTCATTATAAGGTCCTTAACGTAGTTACAACTGCAAAGACCCTATTTCCAAATAACGTCACATTCACAGGGATTAGGGATTAGGACTTAGACACAGCTTTGGGGGCCACTAGTCAGCTATAAGCACAAACCAGGAAGCAGTGCGGCAGAGAGAGGCTGTGGGCGGATGGGAAATCCTTCCAGAAAACCCCAGAGGAAGCTACGAGTGGAGAGGACAAGGCGAGCTAGACTCCCGCCACCTCCCAAAAGAGACTCAACGCTTCACCCCTGCACCTCAACCCGCCACCCCTCCCCTACTCCCTAACCAGGAGAGAATCGAAAGCAGCTGAGCCAACGCACGGTTTGTCCTGCCTCTGTGGCCTGCTGAAACTGCACTGGTCATTTCAAATGCCCGGGAGAGAGCAGCATCTATAACTTCCAGCCTCCTCCCCCCCCAAAGCTTGAAGCTACCGGCACCCAGGGGAGCTTCCAGAACACACGGGAAGCACTCGTGGGAGGAACCCCATCAAAGCCCTTGGTCAGCCAGGCAATGTCCGCCCCCCAATCAGCCTACAGGGCCTGGAGCACCAGGAGTGCCCCGGCCAGGGCAGGCCTAGTGGGAAAGCCTCCTCCCCACAGCCCATGGCAGTGAGTCAGCAAGAGTCCCAGATCTAGTGCAGGCCGCAGGGTGGCCGGTGGTGGGGAGAGGACACTGCAGGCTTCAGTAACGACCCTTTACATTGGCAGGAAGCTTCACGGCCCACAAACACCCTCGCCTCCCCTACCCCCTCCAATCCTCACTGCACCCTGTGAGGTAGAGGTCACACTAAAGTTGTCCCCACTGGACACGTGAGAAAACTGAGGCTCAGAGAGGAAAGTGTCTCAGCAAATACAAAGCAGAGCGGCTCACTGCAGCGTAGCACGTTCTGGACTTGAGTTCTGGAACAGGAAAAGGACCTTAGTGGAAAGGAGGTGAAATCTGAATAAAGTCTAGTATTTAGTTAAGAGCGTCGTACCAGTCTTCATGTACCGTGGCTACGTGACCATTGAGGGGTGCTGGGTGAAGGGCATTTGGGAGCTTTCAGTTCTATTGCTATGGTCTGAATGTTCGTGTCTCGCCCAAACTCATGTTGGAAACCTAATCCCCAATGTGATGGTATGAGGAGGTGGGGCCTTTGGGAGGCGCTCAGTCACCAGCGTGGAGCACTCCTGAATGACACTAATGACACTAATGACCTTGTGGAAGAGGCCGCAGGGAGCCAGCCCACCCCTTCTACCACGGTAACACAGCAGGAAGCCTGCAGTCCGCAACTCTAACGAGGGTCCTCCTTGGGACCCAGGGACGCCAGCACCCTGATCTTGGACTCCCAGCCTCCAGAATTGTGAGGAACAAATTTCTGTGGTTTATAAGCCACCCAGTCTGTGGTATTTTGTTACAGCAGCTTGAACAGACTCAGACATCTATCTTTGCAACTTTTCTGGAAATCCAAAATTGCTCCAAGATGAAAGTTTTGTTAAAAAGCAAAGCTGGGAAGGGAGTGGAGTAAAAAGACAGAAACAAAACAGAAACGGTACTTGACTTTTTTCATCTCGAGTTCAGGAGTTCACACTCTTCTGTGGTGGCTGTTGACAAGGACATGAAGAAATTGGAACCCTTGGGGCTCCTGAGTGGCTTAGTCGGTTAGCGGTTAGCATCTGACTTCAGCTCAGGACATGATCTCGCTTTGGGAGTTCAAGCCCCATATCAGGCTGCCTGCTGTCAGCAGAGAGCCTGGATCCTGCTTCAGATCTTCTGTCTCCCTCTCTCTCTGCCCCTCCCCTACTCACAAAATAAAAATAAAACATTAAAAAAAATTGGAACCCTTGCACATTGCTACATTGCTATTGATAATGTAAAATGGTGCAGCTGCTGTGGAAATCAGTTTGGTGGTTCCCCAAAAAGCTAAATCGAATTACCATATTACCCAGCAATTCCACTTGTAGGTATAAACCCGAAGGAATTTCAAGCAGGGACCTGTACACCAATGTTCACTATTCCCAATAGTCAAAAGGTGGAAACAACTCAAATGTCCATCAATGATGAACGGATAAGCAAAATGTATATACACACAATGGAATACTACTCAGCCTTGAAAAGGAATGAAATTCTGACACATGCTTCAACGTACATGAGCCTTGATAACATGGTACTAAGTGAAATAAGCCAGATGCAAACGAACAAATATTGTAGGATTGATTCCATTTATGAGATGCTTAGAATAGGCAAATCTATAGTGACAGAAAGTAGGCCAGTGGTTAGAACAGGGGCAGGGGGGAAGGGTGAGTTATTATCTAATGGTACAAAGTTTCAGTTTGGCATAATGGAAAGTTTGGGAAACTGAGAGGAGGGATGATTGCGCAGCCTTGCAGACGTACTTAGGGCTGCTGAATTGTATACTGTATGGTGGTTAAAGTGATACATTTTGTGCAGATTTCACCACAATAAAAAGTGTTGTTTTTTTTTTTAAATCACAAACTGCCCCTTTCTTAACCTTGAAAATGGTCCCTGGGTGAGGACTGGGTGAAAACAGGGCACTGATAGAGAAATGAGTTGCCTCTTGGAGGAATGTTAACACCTCTCTCCACCAACATCCTTAAGGCTCCTAGCTCCCTCCTTGAACCAACCCCCAGCACATTTTCCTCCAGGAAGGAAGGACAGGGTAGAACAGGGAAATTGCCCCACTTCAAATTTAAACCACTTTGAGGCAAGTGGCCACTCAGCACCCAGGGAGCCTACCGTGAGGGGAGAGTGCTCTTTGAGCACCTCTTCCCCAAATCTTTCTTCTCGCTTTATCAGCCAGCAAAGACCCTCCTACAGTACTTTGTAACAGAGTGTATTTTTTAGTCGGGAAAATAAACCTCTTGAACAACCTTTATATATATATATATATATATATATATATATATATATATATATATATATATCTTATTGATTTTAGTTTGAGAGAGACCGTGAGTGGGGAGGAGCAGAGAGAGAGGGAGAGAGACAGAATCCCAAGCAGGCTCCATGCTGTCAGCGAGGAGCCCGACTTGGGGCTTGAACTCATGAACTGTAAGATCATGACCCAAGCCCAGATGAAGAGTCAGATGCTTAACCGACTGAGCCACTCGGGCGCCCCACACGACCTTTATTTCTTGAACATCCGTTTGATAAAGGGCTTTTAAACCTATGGTTCCATTCCCTTTCCTAGCTTTTTGCTAGATAACCACTTACCACTTTATAGTATTTTCTTGCATACCTGTCTGCTATCAACTCCTACCTTGGAATCCTCCCAAACAAAAAACCAAAAGGTATTTTATTTATGTTTATATTCTCAGGTATTGGGTACGCGCTCAAAAAATTTGATTAATCAATTAGGAGATAAGGGAGTGAAAGGTTTAGCAACCTAAATTGTCTTTAGATTGCCCTCACTCTCTAACATCCTGCCCTGGTATAACTAGCCCACACAATGCCTATGAATTTCTATATATATGCATGTTTGTGAATATGCACACCATAAGACTTTTCGGCATGAGCATATACATTAGTTCCAGGAAAAACAGATCTATGAGCCCTTCCTACACATCTCTAAGGACATCTACCCGCACTGCAACTGATCTGCATCACTAACACCAAATCCACCTGTAAAGGCCCTTTCTCAAAGGCCTTTGCTTCCAGGAACCTACACCCCCCACCCCACCACCCCCGTCTTCCGGCTGGTCAAGACCTATGCTCTCCTTTATTTTCCTCATCACCTATAAGGGGCCTGATGATCTCCCGTGATGTCTGCTTCCTTAATTACTTTATGGATGTAAATCGTCTGTCCTCAATAAGACTGCCCCTACCTGAAGAAGGTAGTTGGGTTCCTGCTACCCATACTTCCTATGGGACCTTGGGCAAGTTACTTAACCCTTCTGAGTCTCAGAGTAAAAACTGTGGATAGCGACGTCTTCTCCAGGGTGCTAGGAAAAGTGGCCAATGCTCTGGAGGTGCCCCTGAAGTAACACCCTCCGGGGCAGAGGCTATGTCCTGAAATGCGGTATTTCCTCCACCAAACCCGGTTGAGTACGGTTGAGTACAAATATTTATTGAATTTGTCTTTATTACATTTTTTTACTGAGATATAATTCACACACCATAAAATTCACTATTTGAAAGTGTACAATTCAGTGGTTTTTAGTATATTCATGAGGCTCTGTGACCATCAATTCCAGGTATACAATTGCAGAACATTCTCATCAACCCATCTCCTTGGCTTTTAATAAATCAAAGTATATCTTGACTATTTGTCAGTAAATATAATTATTCTACTTTATAATTACTAATAGTGTTTATGACATTACTATGTGCCAGTCACTGTTTGGGGTCCTTTATACACAATAAGTCCAACGTGGTAAGTTTACAGCAGCGGCATCATGCCACGTTACTCATGAAGAAGCGGAGACGCTGAGGGGCAGGAATCTTGCCCACGGCCACCGAGCTGCCACTTGAACCCAAGGTGCCTGAGTCCAGGTTCCTCACCATTCCTGCTACCTCTTCGCTGGAGCATTAAGATTTAACAACCAACCAACCAACCAACCAACCAACCAAAAACAAGCAACAGACACAACCTTTAAGTATGAAGACCCCGTTTCTTCCTCCTTTATCAATCACCCATGGCTGTGATTTTTTTTCTAAACACAAATGAATTGTCCCCTGCTGACCTTGGACCTTTGTGTCGCTACGTCGGTGACACAAAAGTCTGGAAGCCCTGATCCTCACCCCCAAGAAGTGAACAGTGTGGACCCACAGTACAGGGAGAAGGGAACACACAAACACGGCATTCAGAGATGGGAGAGTCTGGCTATTGGTGATGGCGGAAAGCTGGGACTTCCTGTTCCAAAAAGAACCATAAGCAATGAAATAGTTCTGGAAAGACCAATGGCTTGTTTTCTTTCTTTAAGATGAAATTCAGCAGCGGGAAAACCTGCTCATGAATTGAGCAAATGCTCCTTCCCTTTAAGTCATTTTATTCTCCGACAGCTAAAAACACACTGATCTCTGTTTACCTTCATAATACCACCTCCCACATTAAACTATCTATGCCCTGTCATTTACAGAGGGGCTGTTTTCAGATAACAGCACACACTGTATTTGATAGAAATGCTGTCTCTGAAAAGTACCATGTGGATTCGGTTTTGGTAATTCAAGTTTTTTGGTTTTTGTTTTTTAAATGTGCCATGGGGAAAATTCTGTAGCGCATCCTTTAGCAAAAACTCCTTCAAAATTGTCATTACTTGCTAGCTGTCCCCTAAGTTCTGATAACTCTCAATATCATGTGTTCTTATTCAAGATATACACCTGGATTTAGGCTACCTCATAGTCTGTCCTTTGCACCTCTTGGCAACAGAAAATGTACATACCAAGTTTGAAGGCCAGGACTCAGCCAACGTCTCAGCTAGACTTTGACCCTCAGGAAAACTTGGGCACCTGCAAATATCTGTTACCTCAGATTTGTGGTCTACATATAGGGCCCTCAGGCATGATTCTAAGCAGAACTGCCGATACCGGAAAGTGCTGAGTTTACTTAGGGTTCTGAAGAACCTTCCAGCTTGGTCTGAGGTATCTTGTTCATAACACATTTTAAATGTTACTTTTTTCCCCCCCTACTAATCATGTAATTTAGGAGAAATTCCTTTCAGAAAATAACGCACCACTGGTAATAACTGTATTGTATTGTGATAGGATTTTTTGGTTGGTAGGGTATTTGGGGGAGGGTGGTTAAATGGCACAATATACTACACGGTAACTTAAGAAGATAGGGGCAAATCTAGAGAAATGCTATTTCAGTTAAATAAACTAGGCAGCAGCTCCCTCTTGTGCTGAAAAGTAAGTACTGCAGCCACTGAATTAAAACCTGGAAAATCATCCCTCAATACACATAAAACTTGCTTAAACGAAGAGCTGTTCCCAAACATTTTAAGTCTGAGAAAAGCACGGTACTTAGTAACTCTTTATTTTAGCCAGAACACCCACTGCCATTAATATTTAATTAATTCTTCAAACATTTATCGAGTACTTACTGGGTGCCAGTTACTAGGGATGCTAGGGTAATTAACAGTTACTGCCCCCAAATTGCTCACAAGGGCTGGTCCATCAAGATGCCACCTTTCTCATCATGCTTTTTCTGGTCCCCTGTCGACTATGACCTCTGTCTCCTCTGAACTTCCCCCGATTCCCACCCTAAGATTGAGTCTTCTCATGCCTCTCCCCTCTTCTTCCCATTATCAAGCAGTTTCTTTTCTTATCATGCTACTGGATTGGAACTTCTTTGAAAGTAGCAGCCACATCTGATCCACGCAGTTTTCCTCATTCTGCACGGGTCCAGTTAGTATCCAAATGCATATTTGTTCAATTTAATTCAATTCAACAGAATCAGGAAGCAGTAGAGATCCACAGCTAATTAAAAACAGGTTCTAATGGAGAAGTGTAGTTCAGCTGCTCTATGCACATAACTCTCAAAAATGGAAATGCAGCCATTGTTTCATTGCTGCCAAAATCATGGTGCATTTTTTCTAATCATTTTTCTGTGGTGCAAGGATGCCAATGGAAAATAAGACTTATGTTATCCTAGAATCCATGACGTCAGAAATAGTTTGCTCCATCACTTCCCTACCTGTCACGAAAAGATGCTGGATTGCGCAGGTGTTCCCTGTGGGCACCGTGTCAGAAATGTGAAAGGTCGCTCTGGCCAAGCCATCTGGGGTGGACAATGTTCTAAACCAGTGGTTCCCAGACTTTGGGATGTCACATAAAAACTTAAAACAATTTTTTTCCTAGGGACTGACTGACATGAGGTTGCCAATATCTTATTTTGCTAACTATGAATAGTTTTTAAAATCACTTACGATCTTCATTTTATGGGCAAAAAAATGAACTTTAACACCAAGAAGCAAAAAAGTCATAATCTCAGAATAAAGAATTTTCCAAGATTTTCTTTTTAGGCAATCTCTGCACCCAACATGGGGCTTGAACTCACAACTGCGAGATCAAGAGCCACACTATGGACGGAGCCAGCCAGGCACCCCCCCCCCAAATTTTTTTTGTATTGAATACTTTTAACTCTAGATTTGGACCAGGCACTTGGATCAAGAAGTTGGAGAATGTGGAGGGTGGACTTGAAGGCACGCCCCTGACACCCCTCCTCTGCCCACCTTTTTCCTCTCTTGGATTCAAGAGTTTCTTTTCATTTGATCATTCTCTCACTCAGGTTTGCCTTGCAGTATGTGAGAATGAGCACGAAATCATATCCCTGAAGAACAGGAACTAGAATGGAAACCAGCTGATGCCAAAACCCAAACGAGGGAAAAGGGCAGAAGATGGGGTCAGGCACGTGCCCTTACGTCCACCCCACCCCCCCCCCCTTCCCTCATGTCTGGGTCCAAGGCTGGCTGGGCGGAAGGGGAGTTTGTGGGATGGCTTCATGTGGGTTAAGGGGAAGATGGGGAAAGAGAGACAAAGAGATCGGCCCTGCTTTTGGGAGCGGCATTTCTGTCTTCTCCTGACCACAAGGTAAACAGCAGAGTAGAAGCGTGCAGCAATCTCATGCTTCGCTTTTTCAAAGCCTTTCAGATAGCTGTTCAGATAGCTGATCACCTCCACACGACCGAGCGGGCTGATTTCAGGAAGGGGCTGAGATTGGCTTTGTCTCCCTCCCACTCCAGGACTCAGATGAAAGAAGGAAGGGCTCTCAGGGGCTCGTCTCAGACCCAGACTGAGGGGATGCTTGCATCTGTGTGTGTGTGTGTGTGTGTGTGTGTGTGTGTGTGCGTAGGAACTTAACCCAGGTTGAAGGTCTGTGGGCAGCAGTAGGAAAGAAACCCACTGAGAAGCACTAAATGACCTTAAATAGCTTGCACCCTTCAGGTCACTCCTTAAATTGCCTTGCATACACTACCTCCTCCCCAAGAGAGGGAGTCCCTCTGGGAGGGGGTCAGAAGGGGCTGACAGCCCCAGCACCCCCCGCCCCCAGGGCCCTTCTGACAAAACGACAGCCTTGGCACTCACATTAGTCTCGGCTCTGCTGTGTCCCAGAAAGGGCAGGTGTCCCTCTGACTCAGAAAGACAGGACTAAGGCCTTGGAGCAGCGGCCCCTCCCCAGGGTCCACTCCTTCCCGCAGCCTCAGGCTTCGCAGACGTGCGCGGCCGAGGGTGTGGGTGGCCGTGGCTCATCTCCCTCCTTTTCTCACCATCTTTTCTCATGCCAACAGGAGAGAGAAAACTCTTAAATCACCTTTGAGCTGACAAAAAGAGAAGATAAAGAAAAAGGCCTGCCAGTCTTCTCTGCCCACTCCAGATGCGTAACTTCTGCTGAGAATGTCGGGTTTTGGAGAGACAACACCCAAACTTTGGTACCAGTTACCAGTCTATACCTTCCCGCCTCCAGGGCACTGAAAATGTAACTCATCACCTTGACCCTCAGCCTTCCAATCTCCTCTTCATCCTTCCCCCCAAAGGGATCATTCTCTCCTCAATCTAACTAAACCTCCAGGCCCTGAGGAGGTCTAAGCGGGTCCTCATTTGCTCCTCAGCAGGACCTTAGCCACCTTTCCCTCAGTTTTCCCAGGCCCTCCCTTCCTTCCACCATCCTCCCTCACCCTCATGGGCTGCTTTTCCCCTTCTCCAAAGACCAGCCTCAAAATAGCACCCGCGACTATTGTGGAGAAAAACACCAAGGCCAACAGTTTGTTACCAGGAGGCCATCCTTCGGTGGCATTAGTTGTGACGGAGTTTTACCTTTATCATTTTACTTCCTGTGACCCAGTGCTCTTAAAGTACAGCATATCCACTTAAATTGGATAACTTCACGAGTTATGGTCCCTTCAGGACTTGGAACCAAACTTAAGCACAAGATTCTTCTCCAAGCAATGGATTCTGCCCACCCACCACTCAAATTTAGCTGAAACAGATGAGGGATTGTCCACTAACCTCGCAGAAAAAAACCCGCTGGGGACTGGGCAGACTGTTCCTACCTTTAAAGCACATGCTCCTCATGGTGACAGCAGAGTCACCATGAGGATCTGTAAGAGGGTGTTAGATAGAGGCAGCAGTGAGATGCTGGTCTTCCCGTCAGTCTTAATATGGCAGCTTGGCTGCCCAGGAAAGACAGAGGAGAGGGAAGGGGTTCCCCTTGGCCACCACACTTATAACTATAGTATTCTTATTTTAATTACTTACACAACACCTAGCATATGCACCTATTATGTGGCAGGCAAAACACTAGACACTCCATAAACTTGATGGTGAGCTAGACAGAAGTGGCCCTACCCTCACAGGGCTAAGGTCTAGCAGGGAATCAGGTGAGTGTCCTGGGGAGGGGTTAGGCTGGTTTACTCCCATGGCCCAGCCTGCCTTCAATCCCTCCTTTGCCTCTAAGGGTATACATCCCACCCTCCTTGGTACTTGAGTTCTAGCCCAGGGAGGTCCCGCACCTGTTGGTTGGACAGCAGAAGGCACAGACCTCCCGCAGGACAGGGACACACTTGAGCCTGAAGTGTGGCCTCTAATCAATGCACACCCATCGATAAAGCCGAGATGTGCCTGCAGCACTAGCCTCGGCCTGGCCCCTTGCGGCACACCTTGCTCAATGCTTCAGCGTCCCCAAGAGCTAAGGCACAGTCATTGTTACAATGTTAACACACGGGAAACCGAGACTTGGAACAGCGAAGTGACCACCTAGGCTGCGCAGGCAGAACTTGCTCCGGGTGTGGGAGCTGGTGAGTGAGCCTGGCAGTCTGACTCCTGCTGAATCCTGGCTCAGGAGCGGGGCCCCATGAGAGGCCAAGGTGGCACAACCCCGGGGCTGGGGAGCAGGGACAGCAAACCCTGAAGAGCACTTACAAAGCGCAGGAGCCATCCTGGGCTCTGGGCACAGACGGTCTTGCGGGCACCACCTCGACCCTACAAGGTAGGGATTTGCAGATGACAAACACAAGGAAGAAAAGGAACGTGCCCAAAAGACACGATGAGCAAGTGGTAGAAATGCCCATGCTTCTGCCTCAGCTCTCCCAGAGTCTTAACCTGCATGTGAGTCACCTGGGGAATCTGGTTAAACTGCAGGTTCAGACTCTGGGGCAGGGCCCCAGACTCTGCACTGCTAATGAGCTCCCCGTGATGCTGAGGCTGCTGGTCCATGGCTTCAAGTATGACACCTTTGCCTCTTGGTAGTTCAACTGTTTTATCCCCAATTAAGCGTTTCCAAAGGACTCCGTGTTAGCAGTAGTCATTTTAGCTAATTTTCATGGAGTGCTTACTCGCATCAGGCCCTGTATTAAGAGCTTTTTCTATGGATTATCTCCTTGATTAAATGAAGTAGGATAGGAGCGCCTGGGTGGCTGTTGGTTGGGCATCCGACTTCCGCTCGGGTCATGATCTCACGGTTCGTGGGTTCGAGCCCCGCATTGGACTCTGTGCTGACAGCTCAGAGCCCGGAGCCTGCTTTGGATTTTGTGTCTCCCTCTCTCTCTGCTTCTCCCCTGCTCACACTCTGTCTCTCAAAAACAAATAAAGATTAAAAAAACATTGTTTTAATGAAGTAGGATCCAATTAGTGTCCCCATTTTATACATGAGGAAAACTGAGGCCAGGAAAGTTTAAAGACCTCGCTCAAGGTCACAGAGCCAGCAAGTACCAGAGCCGGTTCCACCTGTTCCTGAAGTGTGTCTGTGAAGGGGAGAAGGCAGGCATTGCGAGCTCCTTTTGTCTGTAGAGAACACCCAGGTGGAGAGTGTTCAATGTTTTAAAACGAGGCCTAGAATCCATCTGGTTCTCGTAATACAAGATCCATCTTTCCTTCCTTAACCACGAGCAAATGATTCTAATGAGACATTTCTTCCTTCAGACAGAACTGAAGGAGTCCTTAACCAAGCCATCATCATCCCCCAGGGACTTGAACTAACTTTCCTGGCTCAGCTGTCCCCCTTTTCAAAGGCCATTATGTTGGTTAGAGTCCCTGGAGACCCGAAGCATCTCAGGAGTAATCAGAAGCCTCCAGGGCTCCTGGAGAGGCCCTGCTATCCACGCAGGCCAGGGGACATCTTCCCAGCTACCCACCACTAATGCAACTCAGCAGCAGTGGGGCCAAGTACTCAAGCCCAAGGCCTGATATCAACTGTCAGTGACTCTGAGGTGTTCCTGACCCGACCCCCCTGGACTCCCTCCCTCGGTCCCCAGCTACTGTCTTCTCTCCTCTCGGGTATCAGCTCCCTCCCTTTATTAAGAACTCCTCCCTTCTTTTCTGAAACTGGCTTTTTAGAAAGGATCCTTTGAATTCTAAACTGATGCCTGATAAAGTTCAAACAATTGCATCAGTTAACCCAGGAGCTGGGAGAGGGGAATGGGGACAGAGGTTTCAGAGATTGCAAAGATTCCTGCCCTTGGGAAGTTTACAGCTTAGCGGGGGTAACAGATACAGGAGGAATTTCAGCAGAGAGAGGGAATGTCTCAGATGTAGGCACATCAAGGGCACTGTGGGGGCCCAGAGGCATCAGAGGAGATGCCATCACAGGCGAATTCTGAAGACTGGGTCAGAGGCAGCTGGTGCAAAGGTATTCCACGCACAAGCAACAGCATGAGCAGAGACAGCTCAGGTTATTTTAGACTTTGGGGCATGAAATATAAAGCAAGGAGTGGCCAGAAATAAGATGGGAAAATAAAATAAGGGTAATGTCAAGGAAGTCCCCAAATGCCCCATCAAGGGGGCTTGGACTTGCTTCTCCAGGCAGTGGTCCTGTAATCATGCCCCAGGGCCCATTTTGGAAGGCCAAGCACGGACAGACCTCTGAGCGCCCACCCTTCAGACCCCATGTCTGCTTTACATATTCAGTGCTCGGCACAATGTTGTGCGAAGAAAACGTTTCGTTGCCAAAAGACCCATGCGTGACATCTGTTCCTGATGGGACACCGTCTCAGAGAACTCAGGATTTCAGGAATTAGGAAGAGGATGCCTTTGGGGTTTTGTCTAATTGGTGGACGCCCCGGAAACATCCTCTTTCCACAGGCCAGGAAGTGGCTGTTTCATTTTCTAATTCCATTCTGTCGTGAGTAAGGAAGCGGGAGCTGCTTCCTTCCTTCCTCGCTGGACCCCACAGGCGTCAGTCCCCAACAGCCCTCCACGTCCATCCTCTCCAGGCCAGCCTGCAGGGTCTTACCACTCCAGGGACCTTTGATACAAAGCTGGTGATTACAGGAATTGTCAGGCCCCACCGTGCTGCCAGCACTGACCTTGCTGACAAAGTCTACCCATGTTAAAGCTTTGCTGGGCCTCCCGGTCGCCCAGGAGCTTTACGCCCTGGTCGCCCATTGCTTACCTCCTGTATTAACAGCAAGCTTCAGCCAGTCTTGCCAGAGGACCTGGCTCTTCCGGGCTCCAGCCCCGCTCCCCAGCTGTCTGTCACTCCGTCAGGTCACGAGCATTCCAATTCTTTTAATCTGGCCACATAAACCAAGTCCCGCAGCCCCAAATCGTGGCTGCTGCTTGGCCAGACTTTCCCCAGTCATGCTGCCTGGTTGGTGCTGCCTGGGCCCCGGGAAGGCAGCCGCAGTAAATCGCCCCCCAGCACCACCCTCTGAGGGTGCCTATCAAGCCTCCACCAGGGATTCACTGCGCCAGCTGACGCTTACTTTCTCTGTGGGAAAGCATCGTCCAGACGGCAACAAACATTCTGAATGTGCACAGTTATCAATAAAAGTGTCTGAGAAGGCAACCCCCCCCCATAGACTGAGATTGATTTACTTACAAATTATAATTAGGTATTACTGGAATAATCTGTTACGGGCATTATTAAATATACACAAATACAAATGAAAGCAAATGAATTAAACAATATTTTTACACTTTTATTTATGGTACCTTTCTGCTGTCACTAAAAGATGGAAATGTCCTTAGAGGTCTATAATTAAATATGCCTCATTAAAAAAAAAAATTAACAGACGTTAGCTTGGGGAGCAGTTTTAGGTTTATAGAAAATTTGAGCAGAAAGTATACAGAGTTCAGATGTACCTGCTCAGCGCTTTCCCCTCCCCAGTGGCCCCTATTAATCACGTCTCATATTAGGGTGATGCATTTTCTATAAAACTTGAGCCAATGTTGATACATTATCATTAACTGAAGTCCACAGTTTCCTTTAGGGTTTCCTCTTTATGTTGCACATTCCACGGACTTTGATAAATGCCCATTACAGTCTCCTTACATTACAGCATCATATAAAATAATTTCATACTCTAAAAATTCCCTGGGTTCCGTCTAGTCATCCCTCTTCCAGCCTCCCACCCACTAATCATTTGCTCCATTAAAAAACCTTGGTTAACCCTTTACGGAAAAAGTGGATTTAAAGGTCCAATTCTAAGTTCATGCCTTGCTTTTGTTTAAGTTTGTTTGTTTGTTTGTTTGTTTGTTTGTTTGTTTGTTTGTTTAGAGAGAGCAAACACAAGCTTCAGCAGGGGAGGGGGAGAGAGAGAATCCCAAGCAGTTTCCTCACTAGCACGGGCAGAGCCTGATGCATAGCTGGAATTCATGAACCGTGAGATCACGACCTGAGCTGAAATTAAGAGTCAGGTGCTGAACTGACTGAGCCACCCAGGCGCCCCACACGCCTTGCTTACGAACCACCTGACTGGCATTACAGAAGATGTGGCCTCACAAAGGTTAGTGACTACAGGTGGGGAAGGGCAGCAATGGGTGCATTTAGCAAATCACAATAATTGTTTCCGTGCCGTTCATCTGTTATATAAAGGTCTTTATGAAATTTGGCTGGTAAATTTCTCTCCTCCTGAAGTCAATCATTTACTCATACAGGCTTATTAGAAGCTGATACATTTTACAATTTTAATAAAGGGCCTAGGTGCCCCCCATTCTAAAATACTTGGGACGATTTCAAGCAGATTCAAAATTCCTCTCCAACTTTTTAAAGTAGTACAGATATAGGAGTTTTTATAGATAGTAAAACTTGTTTTCTTTAAAACTAAACCACTGGCTGATACATTTCTAAACATTTCTAAAGTATTTTCTTTTTTTTTTTTTTTAATTTTTTTTTTCAACGTTTATTTATTTTTGGGACAGAGAGAGACAGAGCATGAACGGGGGAGGAGCAGAGAGAGAGGGAGACACAGAATCGGAAACAGGCTCCAGGCTCCGAGCCATCAGCCCAGAGCCTGACGCGGGGCTCGAACTCACAGACCGCAAGATCATGACCTGGCTGAAGTCGGACGCTTAACCGACTGCGCCACCCAGGCGCCCCTAAAGTATTTTCAACAATACTTTTTCCATAGTACAAATTTCTTTTCAAAGTCTGTTTCTCTCTCACATTAAAATATCACTGTACGTTAGAGTGACAGATTAAGGGAACTTATTAGTTTTTTAAGGGAACTTAATAGTTCTAAACTATTGGATAGGTAGCACAGTGCTAACTGCCTCTTATCACAGAAAAGATGAGCAAATTTAGAACACTTGCCTTTCCGAAAAAGAAGAGTATACATTGGAAGTTTTCTTTTTTTTTTTTTAATATTTATTGTTGAGAGAAACAAAGGGTGCAAAGTGGGGAAGGGAAAGAGACGGAGGCAGACAGAATCTGCAGAGCAGGCTCCAGGTTCTGAGCTGTCAGTGCAGAGCCTGACGTGGGGCTCGAAACCACGAACTGTGGTATCACAGCCTAAGCCAAAGTTGGACACTTAACTGACTGAGCCACCCAGGTGCCCGTGAAGGTTTTTTTATTAAAGATTTTATTTTTAAGTCACCTCTACACCCAGCATGGAGATGGAACCCACAACCTGGAGATCAAGAGTCATACACTCCATGGGGCGCCTGGGTGGGTCAGTCAGTTGAGCGTCCGACTTCAGCTCAGGTCATGATCTCATGGTTCATGGGTTCGAGTCCTGTGTCAGGTTCTGTGCTGGCAGCTCAGAGCCTGGAGCCTCTTGGGATTCTGTGTCTCCCCCTCTCTCTTACCCTCCCCCTGCTTGCACTCTGTCTCTGTCTCTCAAAAATAAATGAATTAAAAAAAAAAAAGTCACACACTGAGCCAGCCAGGCATACCTATATGTTCAATGTTTTAAAAAGCTTTAAGTTTAGTGATATCTTTAAGTACTTTAACACAGATAATAAACAAGTCTTTGCAAATTAAAGATTTTCATAGTCTTCCCCATCTCCTAGATTCTGTTTATGAATTTTATTATTGTTTTGACATATTTTACATTTTATATATATTTAACTTTTGTCATTTAAAAAAATTTTTTTAATGTTTTATTTATTTTTGAGAGAGAGACAGAGTGGTGGGGGGAGGGGCAGAGAGAGAGAAGGGGGGGAGGGGCAGAGAGAGAGGGAGTCACAGAATCTGAAGCAGGCTCCAGGCTCCAAGTTGTCAGCACAGAGCCTGATGCCGGGCTCGAACTCACACACCGTGAGATCATGACCTGAGCCGAAGTAGGACGCTTAACCGACAGAGCCACCCAGGCACCCCGACTTTTGTCATTTTTAAGACCATACTGCAGAATGTTGAATTCGTGACTCGTTAGGGTCTATGACACATCATCATTTTTCAAAAACACTCTTGGGATATTTTAGCAAGTACCCCTGTCAACTTTTAAAGAATGGTCTTCCAAAAAATAAAATAAAGAGTGGTCTTCCAATTCAATCATGTATGTATTTTTAAAGTTTGTTTATTTTTGGAGACACAGAGAGACAGAGCGCAAGCAGGGGGAGGGGCAGAGAGAGCTGGAGACAGAATCTGAAGCAGGCTCCAGGCTCTGAGCTGTCAGCACAGAGCCAGACACGGGGCTCGAACCCACGAACCGTGAGATCATGACCTGAGCTGAAGTCAGATGCTTAACCGACTGAGCCACCCACGTGCCCCCAGTTCAATCATATTTTTAACAGCATCTTCATAAAGTACTTATTTTAAAACTAAAGAAATTAATCGGGAAATGTAGCCTTTCCTGCCCCCTTCCAGTGTCCCCCACTTCCGCAGGCTGAAAGCATGGACACAAACATTCACAATTAACCAGATCCCACAAGGGTTTCCTGTGGGTGCAGAGACTAGACAGGGTCAGGACCACCTGAGTCTTTGGGTTTACCCCATTTCCTGTTTATGGCATTAGGGTCTCACTTCTCCAGCTGTACTGCCTTGTCTGACCGAAGTGAAATTCCTGGATCTCTTTTATAGGAGGGGAATGATGTTTGGAAAACCATTTGCCTTTGGAAGCACCTAAGGTCTTCACAAGGTAACCGAACTGGTACCTGACCAATAAAGCAAGGTTTAATCATCAGTCAGAGCCATCAGACAGAGTGAGCAGAGCAAACACCTTCCATGTCATTAAGTTCATTCCCTGAATAAATAAAACCTACAGCCCACATGAACTTCCCCGAGACACTTACTCTGAGCTCACCTGCCAGCTATGAATTTAAACTGCTGTGCCTTCTTCACTCGCCCAAATGAAAGCTCCTTAAGGGCACCATAAACCAACAATTACATCAAACTCCTCTGGAACTGTGTTCCCTTCCACCACCTCTCTCTGACTGTTATCCTGGAAACTCATGATTAACTGACTGCCTTTCAGTTCCTCCTTTATATGAAGAGAACACAGTGTCATGTTCCCAGGAAATATCCCAACAGAGAATAGGTGTGCCTGCCCATATTGGATATTTTCCATTCACCCCTCTAGTCCCGGGGGCTGACCTGTATGGGTAAGAGGGTGGGTTTCCTTGTCCTATGGCTCCTGACTGGGCTCAGACGATGGGTGGTACTGGAGGGAGAGGAGTAAAATCAGGATATTCATTCTTCACCCCACTGGGTCACCACGGCTTGGCATCATTCTGCCTCTGAAGGTCACAACTCCTGCCAGAGGTCTCTCCTGGAACTGAAGCTACCCTGTCCTGGTTCGGGCTCATATTCCTTCACCTTCAGGCTCAGAAGCAGTAATAACTCCGTGCTGTTTCAGCCTTGGGGCATGGCACCATTCCTTGTTCCTCTTCCTAAACACCTTTGTAAATAATTCCTTTCTTGGGCTTTCCTATATGATCTCATTTGAGAAGATATGTCTCCTGATGAAACTGCCTGATATCCTGGCCACACAGCAGCTACGGTGTGAATGCCACTCTTTGGAAGTTGATATGACACTAAAACCAAAGAGGAAAATGCATGTGAGTAACGGACGTGTTGCTGCTGCTGCCGCCGCCAATAACGACAATGAGCTTTTCTTGAGTTAAGAGTCCGATGCCGTGTGCGTTATTTTACACAAATGAATTCACTTTAACCTAGAACACCTTCATGAAAGTGGTGGGTTAAGATGATCCAAAGATGAGCCCAATGACCCCTGCCTACTGATATTAACACCCTACGTGACCCTCACACTGGATGGACTTAGTGACTTGCTTCTAATGATTAGAATATGGCAAAGTAATGGAATGTCACCTCAAATAACAAAGGCCATATATGATAAACCTAAAGCTAACATCATACTCAAAGGCTAAAGCTTTTCCTCTAAGACCGGGAACAGGATAAGGATGCCCACTCTGGCCACTTTTATTCAACACAGTCCTGGAAGTCCTAGCTGCAGCAATCCCATGAGAAAAAGAAATCAAAGGCATCCAAATTGCTTAGGAAAGAGTAAAACTGTCATTACTTGCAAGTGACCTAACACTATACATAGAAAACCTGGAAGACTTCACCAAAAAACTATCAGAACTAATAAATGAACCCCACCAAGTTGCAGGACACAAAGTTAATATACAGAAACCTATTGTATCACTATACCCTAATAATGAACTAGGACGAAGGGAAACTAAGAAAACAATCCTATTTACAATTGCATCAGTAAAAACAAAATACTTAAGAATGGATTTAACCAAGGAAATGAAAGACTTGTACTTTGAAAAATACAAGACACTGATAAAAGAAATTGAAAATGACACAAACAAATGGAAAGATATCCTGTGTTCATGGATCAGAAGAATTAATAATGTTAAAATGTCCATACTGCTCAAAGCAATCTACAGATTCAATGCAAACCCTATCAAAATACCAACAGCAATTTTCATAGAACTAGAACAAATAGTACTAAAATTTATATGGAGCCACAAACAACCCCAAGTAGCCATGGCAATCCTGAGAAAGAAAAACAAAGCTAAGGTATCACAATCCCAGATTTTAAACTATATTGTAAAGCTACAGTAATCACAACAGCATGGGACTAAACCAAAAATAGACACATAGATCAATACAACAAAACAGACAGCCCAGAAATAAACCCAAGCTTATGGATGATCAATTACTCTATGACCAGGGAGGCAAGGATACACAATGGGGAAAAGACAGTATTATCAGTAAACGGTGTTGAGAAAACTGGACAGCTACATGGAAAAGAATGAAACTGGACCACTTTCTTACATCATACACAATACTCAAAATAGATTAAAGACCTAAATGTGAGACCTAAAACCATAAAACTCCTAAAAGAAAACATGGCAGTAAACTCTTAGATATCAGAGTATTGCTAACAGCAATATTTTTTTTGGATCTGTCTCCTCAGGCAAGGGCAACAAAAGCAAAAATAAACAAATGAGACTATGTCAAACTAACAAGGTTTTGCACAGTAAAGGAAACCATCAACGAAACGGAAAGGCAATCTACTGAATAGGAGAAGATATTTGCAAATGATGTATCTGATAAGGGGTTAGTATCCAAAACATATAAAGAACTTACACAACTCAACACCAAAAAAACAATCCAATTTAAAAAATGGGCAGAGGACCTAAATAGACATTTTTTCAAAGAAGACATACAGATGGCCAACCTACACATGAAAACATGCTCTACACCACTAGTCATCAGGGAAATTCACATCAAAATCACGAGGGGCGCCTGGGTGGCTCAGTCGGTTAAGCATCCGACTTCGGCTCAGGTCATGATCTTGAGGTTTGTGGGTTCGAGCCCTGCATTGCACTCTGTGCTAACAGCTCAGAGCCTGGAGCCTGTTTCAGATTCTGTGTCTCCCTCTCTCTGCCCGCCCCTCCCCGACTCATGCTCTGTCTCTCTCTCTCAATAATAAATAAGCATTAAAAAAATTAAAAAAAAAAACAATGAAATATCACTTCACACCTGTCAGAATGGCTATTATCAAAAAGATAAGAAACAACAAGTGTTGGCAAGGAAGTGGAGAAAAGGGAACCGTTGTGCACTATTGATGAGAATATAAATTGGTGCAGCCAGTGTGGAAAACAGCATGGAGGTTCCCCAAAAACTTAAAAAGAGAACTACGGGGGTTACCGGCTGGCTCAATCAGCAGAGCATGGGACTCTTGATCTCAGAGTTGTAAGTTCAAGCCCCACGATGGGTGTAGAGAGTACTTAAAACTAAAATCTTGAAAACAAAAAAAAAACAAAACAAACAAAAAACCCCAGAACTATGGTATGATCCAGAAATTCCACTTCAGGGTGTTTACCCGAAGAAAACAAAAACACTAATTCAAAAAGATATATGCACCCTTATGTTCATTGCAGTGTTATTTACAATGGCTAAGATATGGAAGCAACCTAAGTGTCCACTGAGAGTTGAATGGATAAAGCAGATGTGGTATGTATATATGTGGGTATATATGTGTGTGTATATATATATATACATAAACATACACATACACACACAATGAAATATTATTCAGCCATAAAAAGAATGGATCTTGCTACTTGTGACAACATGGATGGACCTAGAAGGAATTATGCCAGGTAAACTAAGTCAAACAGAGAAAAACAAATACCATATACTTTCACTTATTTGTGGATTCTAAAAAACAAAACAGAACAGAAGCAGATTCATAAATACAGAAAACATACTGGTAGTTGCCAGAGGGTTGACAGGTAGGGGGATGGGCAAAATAGGTGAAGGAGATTAAGAGATACAAACTCCCAGTTTTTTTTTTTTTTTTTTCAACGTTTTTTTTTTTTTTTTTTTTTTTTAATTTTTGGGACAGAGAGAGACAGAGCATGAACGGGGGAGGGGCAGAGAGAGAGGGAGACACAGAGTCGGAAACAGGCTCCAGGCTCTGAGCCATCAGCCCAGAGCCCGACGCGGGGCTTGAACTCACGGACCGCGAGATCGTGACCTGGCTGAAGTCGGACGCTTAACCGACTGCGCCACCCAGGCGCCCCTCAAACTCCCAGTTTTAAAACAAATAAATACAGGGATGTAAAGTACAACAAAGGAAATGTAGTTAATAATGTTGTAACAACTTCATATGGCGACAGATGGTAACTATACTTATCGTGATCATTTTGTAATGTGTATAAAAGTCAAATCACTACCTTGTACATCTGAAGCTAATAACCTATGTTAACTATATTTCAATTAAAAATAAAGATCAAAAACATTCTAGTAAATTTGCAGCCCCACGCTAAGATTTAAATTTCATCATATTCAACTCTTACTATTTTAAATTGTTTTGGAATAAGGTGTGGTACAAATAAGTAAAATATTCAGCTTTTAAGAGCTGAATCCTTTCAGGGGTGCCTGGGTGACTCAGTCAGTTGAGCGGCCTTGACTCTTGATTTTGGCTCAGGTCATGATCTCACTGTTCTGTTCAAGGGATCAAGCCCCACCTCAGTCTCCACCCTGACAGTGCAGAGCCTGTTTGGGATTCCGTCTCCCTTGATCTCCGTGCCGCCGGCCGCCGGTCCCCAACCCTTTCAAAAATAGACAAACAACAAAAAAAGCTGAGTCCTTCAGTTCTGGAAGCCAGTAAATCCACTAACTATGCAATGACCACCCACTGAGTGCAAAGCTGTGGACCAGATTTTTTCCTCCCCACATACACCCTAATTTCCAGTACAACCCCCTGGCCAATCATGTTATCCTACATAGCATTCCCTTTCCTCCCTGCATTAATTCAGAAGAGAGAACCCAAATCATTCAAGGTAACATACAGCCTTTAACCAGATCTACCTGAACCTCAAAAATTCTCTACAAAGGTAAGTATAATATTTTCTTCTTTTGCTATTCGGCACCATGGAGTCCGGATGCTAGTTAATTGAAGCCATTCACACCAGCAGAAGCTCAGGGGTGGAGTCAACCCGGGAACAAGTCAAGAGACGGCCTGCATACCAGAGCAAGGGTGTCAGTGTCAGGATAATCTGGGTTCTGGGGTTCCCCAGCTGAGTGATCTTGGGGCAGGTTTCCTAAGCTCTCCAAGTCACAGCTCCCTCACCTATAAAATGGGGACAATTATCTATTTCGCAAAGTTGCTGTGAGAATTAAATGAGATTCTATATGTGCAAGGGCCCAGCCTAGTCGTGGCATTCGCTTTATCACGTGGTAATGAGTACGAAGAATGTGCCAACACGGTGGTGAAGCATGCAGTTCCCGCCACGTGCCTCTCCCTCTAAACTGGGGCTACTACAGTCTACGGATCAAGACAGGTGTTAAACGAGTGCTTAAGGTACATAACTAATCGTTATAACAAGGGAAGTTCTAAGCCACCATAGCCTAGTTTAGAGTTCCCAGCACGGTAGCTATGAAATGGTAAGCAGATATATGGATTAAACAATATTCTGCTCTGCTAAACTTGTCTTTATCTAGTCAATCTCCATGTCCTTCTACCTCCCTCCCTTCTCCTTACTTCCCACATCATGACATTTCTAGACCACCTTCATCTTCAAACAAAACTCAACGAACCATTTTCTCTTATTAACGCATTTATATCAAAGCATACATGACGGCAAAGGTTTATGAGCAGAGTACCTTTGCCTACGACTAACACCAGTATCTTCATTTTAAGCTACACCTTGGCATTACCCAAGGAAGAGGGTATCTCTTGCAGAATTTTAGGTTTTCTTTTTTTTTTTCTTCTTCTTTTTTGTTTTGTTTTGGTTTTTGGAGAGACAGAGTGCTCGAGGGGGGTAAGGGGCAGAGAGAGAGAGAGAGAGAGAGAGAGAGAGAGAGAGAATCCTAAGCAGGCTCCATGCTGAACACAGAGCCTGACACAGGCTTGATCCCACTACCCTGGGATCACCACCCCAGCCAAAATCAAGAATCATACGCTCAGGCAACCAAGACACCTAGGCACTCAGGTTTTCTTTCTTTCTTTCTTTCTTTCTTTCTTTCTTTTATTTTTATTTATTTATTTATTTATTTGTTTATTTATTTTTGAGACAGGAAGAGCACACACGAGCAGGGAAGGGGCAGAGAGAGAGGGAGGGAGAGGATCTAAAGCAGGCTCTGTGCTCACAGCAGACAGCCCAACGTGGGGCTCGAACTCACGAACTGTGAGATCATTACATGAGTCGAAGTTGGACACTTAACCACTGAGCCACTCAGGTGCCCCCATTGTTTTTAAGTTTATTTATTTATTTTGAGAGAGAGAGAGAGAAAGCACAAGGGGGGGGGCGGAGGAAGCCAGAGAAAGAGAGAGAGAGGAAGGGAGGGAGGGAGAGGAAGAGAGAGAGAGAGAGAGAGAGAGAGAGAGAGAGAGAGACAGAGAGAGACAGAGAGAGACAGAGAGAGAATCCCAAGCAGGCTCTGCATTGTCGGTGCAGACCCAACATGGGGCTCGAACTCACTAACAGTGAGATCATGACCTGAGCCAAAGTCAGATGCTTAACTGACTGTGCACCAAAGCGCCCCATCATTTTTTTTTAATTAAAAAATATTAGGAACTTTTTCAGCTTCAAAGTATTTCAAATTTACAACTAAGTTGCAAAAATTAGAAAAGAATGTTTCCAGATACACTTCACTCGTCTTTCCCAAATGTTAACATTGTACACAATTACAGCCCACTTATTGAATCTAGAAAATTACCACTGATGAAATATTATTCAGGTTTTGACCATTGAGAGAAGTATTGGTGTCTGAGAGAGAGCCAGACGCATTCTGGACACTGGCCTCAAGGGCGATTTAAACCAGTGGACAATTCAGGATATCATTAATTTTGGGCTTCCAATGATGAAATAACGGGTGGGGGCATGTATGTTACCTTCATAATTTCCTTTTGTGTATACCAATGCTAAAATTTACGTGGATCTTTGAAAGATGTAAACTGAAGAGAGTTCTTTTTCTGGCAAGTATTGGTCCCAGGGCACAGGTCCTCTGCTGAACTTTGGGGAGTCAAAGATAAGATTCCTGTTCTACTTGTGTGCCACTACTCTGCTCCTCTTTAGAGGGATTATCACATTTAATCTTTACAACAACCCTAGGAGGTAAGAATTCTCGTTATGCCTATTCGAAGCAAAAAAAAAAAAAAAAAAAAAAAGAGGCTTTAGAGAGCCTGCAAGGAAACCAGGCAGCTCCTTGGTTTAACTTCCATGCCACACTGTGATAACTGCTATGGGTATGTTTTCAAGTCTGGAATAATATATTGATATAGGAAATCACTGGTCCCTGTTTTATATAAAACATAACCCGTGCATATTACCATAGAAATGGCTTAAAAAGAAAGACAAATATATAATAAACCTTCAAAAGGTTTACTTAGGAACCAAAGTTTGTCAATAGGACGGGTTTACACGTTACTTCACCTTTTTCCAGAAGCACTGTTGTCCCTGTTAAGAGTATGTCAAGATACAAATGTGTATATGGGAACGGTGGAGGAACAGAAACAGCCTAAAGTCAAGGAGGAACGACTTCCTTAGCCTAGGACATCAATCCCTGAGAGTGCATATTCCCACCCTTTTTGCTTTTATTCAGAGGGATACACAACCTTGATATTTTAACCTATGATCAAGTGGTTATTACATTGATCATACCTTGTGGTTGTTTTCAAATGCACACATTCTAGTACCTGGGGCGTCTGGGTGTGTGTTAACTTTTCTTTAAGAGTCCTGGCGCTTTCTCAGCTGGTGCAAGCCTGGTAAAGAGAGTTAGCCTTGGCGATGGAGTAGAACCTTCTTCACTTTCTCCAAATGTTTACTGTGATCCTACCGTGTCTGAGGATGTGGGTACCTGATAAGCCCATCCCCTCTCGAGGCGAAACTCCTGAAAGGACCCCACCCGCGTGGAGGGGCGGAACGACATCTCCCCACGGGAAGAGACGCACCGTTGTCCCCACACAGGGGACGGGGAGACGGATGCACTTGCACGTGGGCCCCTGTGGGTTCCACTCTCTTTTGAAGTTCATTTATAACATAAATTTTTAATTTAAGGTGTCTCAAAGCTGGACCCCCTCTTTTGAGAACAGAGGAGAGGGCGATGGGAGAAGGCTTTCCTTCGGACCCCCAGCGGCGGGGAGCTGGCAAGCGAGGATGCGGGGTCCCGGGGAAAGGGCCCTCTGTCGTACACACCTTCTAGTTCCCGCTCCTCTGCAGCAGCCCGTCCTGGACCCCACCGCCGCGTGTCTTCACTGCTCAGGGAGCGGACACAGGGACCCACGAGCCCCAGCCACCTAGCACCCCACTCTCGCCACGCTCCTCTGGGCGACCGAGAAGGAGAGGGGCGCAGAGCTCGGGAGAAAGGCGGGGCGGGCGCGGCGCCCGGAGGAGAGGGCGAACGGCCGGCGGCGGCCTCGCGGCGCGTCCACATGTGGCGGGGCCGCAGGAGGCGGGGGGGACGGGGAGTCGAGGGGGAGGGTTTACATCTCCGCGAAGTTCCCGGATGGTCGCAGCCTCCCGGCGCTGAGCGCTTTTCCTGCCCGGCCGGCTCAGCCCTACGGACCGGGGAGAAGTTTCCCGGAAAAAAATGCCCCGGGCGCCGCGGGGCCCTGGAGCCGCCCGGAGCCGCTGCGCGGTAAGGGACGCGCGACCGGGGCCCGGGGTCTCAAGGCGGCTCCCCGGGAGACGCCCGCGGCCGCCGGGGAGGGCAAGGCTGGACGGCGGGGTGGGGAGCGCCGCGCGGCAGCGGGCGGGGGCGGCCGGGGGCGTCGGGGCTGCGTCCGCGGCGGGCGGTGGGCGCGGGCGCGCGGCCTCGGGAGGGGCCGGGCCGGGAAGGAAGGGGCCGCGGACGGCGGGGCCGCGGGCGCGGGGCGCCTCCCGCCTGGGCGCGCGCGTTCCTGGGCTCCCCCGACCCCGGGGCCGCGGCGGGGAGGAGTGGGGTGGGGGCTCGGGACCCGCGGCGGCCGTAGTTCTCCGCGGCAGGGGCTTGGCGGGGATGCGCTGGGGCCGCATCTACACCCCCAGCTCGGGCGGATGGGGACTTTCGGGCATCCCCGGGCCGGTTCGTGCCCAGGAACCGCCTCGCCTTCTCCGCTGGCGGAATCGAGCTCATCTCGCAACGCGGCTCCCCAAACTGGGCTCCCGCCTGCAGCTCGCTGCTCGCTCTGTGGTCGGTATAGACGCGCGGGTTAGATGTGCGCATTGACCTTAGAGGCGCTTCCAGTCCCCGTCAGCGCCTTTCCCCTTGCCCCGGGCCTCTCCCGGACTTTCCGGACAGCCTCACTTCAGTCTCACTCCCCCTACCTCTTTCTGCTAACACATTTTTCTCTCTAAAAAAGAACCGTTGAAGAACGTTGCAAGCGTAAAAGAAACCAGCTGACCCAGTCGGAGGCGACTTCGACTGGTGGTTAGACTTTGAAATTAACAAAGGGTGTGTCTGTGCCCGCTCTTGGTCCTGCGTTATCCCAGAGGAATATTCCTTCCTGGGCCTCTGGCTTCTGGCCTTATCTCCGTTCTGGGGAACCCTCTCAAGTTGTTAGCAGTGACCGGGTAGACTTTGTCCCTTTTTCTTAAAGTTGCCTGTAACGGCTGTCCCCCGGATAGTCCCTGGACCCCACCCTCAATCGCTGGCCCTGTGTGTCGAGGCAGTGCTGCCGCGGAGTCCCTGGACACAGTCCCACCCTGGGTGGGTTTTCTTCTGCCAGTCTCCCAAGGCAATTTCAAAACAATACTTTAGCTTCACTTTGAGTCATTGGTATATTTTTCCTCCTCAAAAATGCCTTTTCCTATAACGGATAAAGTAACTCCAAGGAGGTTTTGTTTGGTTTCGTTTGTAGTTTGTATAAATTACCCTTTGACTTTCTGAGTTGAGAGAGCCCTGTACGCCATCAGCATTTTGCGTCTTGCCTCTCCTTCTGGTGCTCCCAACACTGCCTTCTGCTCTTGCTCTGTGTCTTTACCTGCCTGTTATCCCCTCAAGGTCGAGGTTCTCGGGAACCAAAAAACCCCATCCATCTGTAGGAGCCCATTAGCTGTTATGGAAGTGTGCAGGCTAGACTTTGCAGATTTTTAAAAAAATTTATTTAACTCCAAGTTAGTTAACATATAGCGCAGTATTGGTTTCAGGAGTAGAATTTAGTGATTCATCACTTACATATAACACCCAGTGCTCATCCCAGCAAGTGTCCTCCTTAATGCCCCTCGCCCATTTAGCCCATCCCCTGACCCTACACCCTGCCAGCAACCCTCAGTTTGTTCTCTGTATTTTTTTATTTTTTTTAAATGTTTATTTATTTCTGAGACAGAGAGAGACAGAGCACAAGTGGGGGAGGGGCAGAGAGAGAGGGGGACACAGAATCTGAAGCAGGTTCCAGGCTCTGAGCTGTCAGCACAGAGCCTGACTCGGGGCTCAAACTCACAGACCTCGAGATCATGACCTGAGCCGAAGCTGGACGCTCAACCGACTGAGCCACCCAGGTGCCCCTGTTCTCTGTATTTAAGAACCTCTTATGGTTTGCCTCCCGGTTTGTTTTTATCTTATTTTTCCTTCCCTTCCCCTATGTTCATCTGTTCTGTTTCTTAAATTCCACATGAGTAAAATATGATATTTGTGTTTCTCTGACTTATTTCATATAGCATAATACACTCTAGTTCCATGCATCTTATTGCATATGGCAAGATTTCATTCTTTTTGATCGCTGAGTAATATTTCTGTGTGTGTGTGTGTGTGTATGTGTACCATGTATACATGTGTGCATATACCACGTCTTCTGTCTCCATTTATCAGTCATTGGAAGATGTTATTGAACATTTTAGTCATATCATCTTCTTCCTTGGGACCTACCCAACCCTGCTATCACTTTGGCTCCCTGGCGAGCACATGAACTCTTCTGGGTTTGGTAATATAGAGCAAAGTGATTGGTAAGCAAGGTCAGATAAAATTCTGGGACGTTTACAGACAAGGAAATTACTTACAACTGGAGACATTCATGCCTTCTTCCATTTGTTTATTTCCCCAATTAAATCTCTTGTGGGAGTTCAGCCACTTTTGTGTGCCCTTGGCATATCATGCAACTTGAGACTCAACTTACCTCATCCAAGAAATGGGGTTGATAAACTTTGCTCTTTGTCCATCACATGGTGTGAGGATCAGGTAGGGTGATGAAGTAGGAAACAGCAAAAGGCAGCACAGCACAAGGCATCAGACGGACACCATGCAGTGTATAGCACCAAGATAAAAGAGTGATAAAGAGCTCAAGTGGTAAGGGGGGGAGAGAAGTTGGTATGCTCTTACCTTTCAAATGTACTGTCTCAGGTGCTCTGGCCAGGGATGAGCTTACTTTTGTGGGAAGCATTCATTCCTGGGTCCATGTCACTGTCTGATATTTCAGGGTGTTCCTAACTATGGTTGTAATTTTAGGAAACATACGGTTTCTGCAGTGCACATCAGGAGAACAAAACTAAAGAAAAGCACCTTTTATTTGTTGGCTGTAATCCCTTTGTTTTTAAGCATCTCGTATTCAGGATTCTGTCTCCCAGAGTTATGGTCTTCCTGAAGCCTGCCCTCCGGTGAGGCCCACCAAATTCTTCATGATTCCCATACAGAGGTCTCTCTGCCAGTGTGTCCCACTGCAGTGTGTCCCAGCAGGTCCACAGTTACACCAAGTGTTGGAAGGTTGGGAGGCACAGCCTGGAGAATAGCCAGGACGCACATCAGTGAAGATTCCAATCTCAGTTGGAATCCAGCCAGATACTCATTTAGCATTGAGGGTCCCTGCTAGGGGTCGCCGCTGTGCCATAGGGCACAGCAGTGGAGTGGGAGACATTGCTCAGAAAGAGATGGGAGTTTGCCCCTGGACCCTTACCTTCTGGTAGAGATGAGGCAGCTTTCAAACAGTGAAATGCAAGTCAGAATGTGGTAAATAAGGTAAAAAAAAAAAAAAAAAAAAAAAAGATACAGGTCAAATACAAGGAATTTCGAGGAGAATGAAATTGCTTCCAGCTGGGGGGAGTCCATCCTTCACTGATTTGCCCATTTAACAAATATTGATGGGCCAGGCACAGGAAGGCTAATGGGCCCGTCGCCATTGCGGTCCCCCTTCCCTGCCCCAGTGAGGAACAGTTCTGGTTCCACTTCGCTGTGACAAATTAATGCTTCATCCCTCAGCCTCATTGTATCACCCAGCCCAACATTTGTCACTTGTTCCTACCCTGTAGGGATTACTGTCAGGTCAGAATAATTCTGTCGCTTGAATACTTTGTAATAATACAGTTATTTGATACAGTAATACAGTTAGTTGAGTCATGCTGTTCTGCTTAACACACATGGACTAGTATTGAAATATTCTGGTCCTTCGCCATGGGTGTCACTAGAAGCTTATAAAGACTTGCTTCTGTAAATCTGGGTGAGGCCCAGAATCTGTTTTCTGAGAGCCCCCTCCCCTCGGTTGTGCTGATACGCTGTCACGTGCAAGGTTAAAGCATGGGTCTGGAGGTTGGGCCGATCTTGCTTCTGGTGCCAGCTCTGTCTTCTGCAAGTTCTTTGACCTCTGTTTCTTTGGCTTTAAAATGAGAGTAACCACCTCATCCTGTAGGGTTGCGAGGGTCCAGTGAAGTCATGGTCGTGGATTGTTTAGCAGATTGTCTGGGACTGTGCTGCTGCTGCCGCTTGGTATTTGTGAGCCATTATTATCACTATTACCAGTGTTAGTGTATGCAAAACACTGTTGGCATTCCCTTTGTCAAATGGAAATACAAAAACAGCCTAAACATAGCAACAGCCTTTTGTATAAATTAACATATAATAATCCCTTAACAGTCTGTAATTTGTTGAGTGTTTTCACCCCAATCACCTCGTGTATTCTCTTAACAGCTGGAGAAGGAGGAATCTCACAGAGCAGAATCTCAGTGTTTGGGGGCCAGCAGCCTGTGATCTGCTTACCCAGTCAAGCCTACTCTGCTGAAGTTATTGGGGCAGATAAAGGGTGGGAAAGCAAAGACAAGACGCACTATACCCTGGTCCCTTGGCACTAGGAAGTGGCACATAGTAACAATCATGGTGGCCATCACCAGTGTGAGGGGGACCAGTGGATTAGACTGCCTGCCCAAGGCTGGGCTGCTTAGGTCACAGGAATAGCACCTAAAACCGTGGGGTGGCCCCTGTGTGGATTCCTGGGATGCATGCTTAGCATTACAGTCCTCAGATCAGTCGTAAATACTTGCTGAGAAGTCAAAAAATAGGCTTTGCTAATACTCAATAAAAGAACTTAGCTAAGATAGACAGGAGACACAGTCACCTACAATTTTAGTTTAGAAGCTTCAGTAAGCATGGCTCACATTGTGAAAACATGTCACTGTGGTGTTATGTGATTTAACATTTTAGCATTACTCACTATGGATATATTTTTTTTCTCTTCTAGTAAGCCATCTTTCCAGTATAACACAGTTTCTTCTTTTCAATTTTCTTGTATGTCTTAGTTACATGAAGGGAATCAAATTCTTCGAATTTGGCCTAAGCTTTAAAAAAATCTCTCCTTCCTTCCTTTCTTCCTCCCTGTCTTCCTTCCATTCTCCCTCCTTCTTTCACTTGCTTTCTTTAATGTTACCACTTACTGTGTGTCATTTAATTGAATCATTTAGTAGCTACACAACCCTGTGATGTAGGTTCTGCTCATATGCGTGGAACCTGAGGCTGAGAGAAGTTAGGTAATGTGCCCAAGGTCACATAGCTAGTGAGAGAGCTAGTATTTAAACCCGTGCCATTCTGATTCCAAACTCTGCACCCTTGACCCTCAATTTCACCTTCATCCATATTATATACTGCTTTGCATGTGGTGGGCTCCATCTAAACTATTATGTTCCATTCCCATCTGTATGCCTTTGCATTGCCTTTTCTTCTCCATGCTGCCCCTTCTCTTCACCTGATGTTGAATCCTATAGATTCCTCAACTTGGCCACAAATACTTGTTAAGAAGAAAAATAATAGACTTTGCTAATAGTCAATAAAAGGAGAGTATTCTAAAATAAAGAAGAGACCACTACAACTTAAAAGTTTATTTTTATTTATTTTCTATTTTCTTACCTACACAATACATACTCCACTTAGTATATATCTATATATGTTTATATTATTTAAATATATAAATTGTTCTTTCATAATACTTGACTACTTTATGTGTAATATGTACACCTTACCTCGTTACAACACCTAAATGCAGTTGGTTACATTTCTCCTATTCTCCCTCTTCTGCCTTCCCCCCACCACCATCTACTTGCATATTTGAGACTGTGTTACATGGATATTGTTTGCATTTTGTTTGTTTTACCTTTTTAGTATTTCTTGGACATAGTACTACTATATTCTTTTTTTTTAAGTTTATTTATTTAGTTTGAGATGGAGAGAGCACCATCAGGAGAGGGGCAGAGAGAGAGGGAAAGAGAGAGAATTCCAAGCATGCTGTGTACCATCAGTTTAGAGCCCAATGCAGGGCTCAGACTCACGAACCATGAGAGCATGACCTGAACTGAAATCAAGAGTCAGATGCTTAACCAACTGAGCCATCCAAGTGCCCCTAGGACTACTGTATTCTCACAGCTGCATAGAATTCTACTGTAGCAATAATGTATATGTCATATATATACATTTTATGTATTTTATATGTATATATTATGTATATATAAAACATAATATATATCCTGTATATATATATTATGTATACATATAGCATATATATATATATATATATATATATATATATATATATACACATATATATAACATGATTGGTGCATTATTGGTGTCCACAGTCACTCATTAGAGTTTGCACTCTTATTGCACAGTTCAGTGACCATCAGCTCACCTGCTGGCTTTTGCTAATGATGCCCAAATAATCCATTGAGTCAAGTCCAACAACCAATCATTCACTAACAGAATAACTATAGTCATTTAATTGGCATACACAGACCAAATGGGCAGTTGGTTGAATTTCTTGCTTTTCAACCTCTTGTGTCTCCCCAACCCATTTCTGAAACCTTCCATGCATTTTTCTATAGACATATGCAGGAGATTATGTCTGTTGACTGAAGAATTTAGGCCTGAGAAGGACCACACGAGAAATGTGGCCACATCCCAGAGTGATGCAATGTTGAAATGTTAAACATGTTACCAAGTAATATTTCAAGAAATGCTGAGACTTCCCTGCTCCCACTCTCACAGCAGAACAGATTTTAAAAGTAGAGAACCTTTAGACCTTGGAGAAGATCTTGAGAAAACATGTACCCTAGCTATTTTTTTTCCTGAAAATGTAAACAGTGAGATCAGTGTCTTAACCACAGTAGTCTTGTGTTGTGGGGATGGATATTTAGATAATGGAGAGAGTCAGATCAGCCTGAGATATAAGAGGAAAAAAATGGGCTCTTCTTGAACAGGCCCCTGTCATAAGCAGCACATGTAGGTGGTGAGGGAGGGACTTTCTGGAAGGACTGTGGTATGGATTTGAGAGGAAAAGGGGTGGAGAGGGAGAATGAGAGAAGTCTAAGCTGTTTGCTTTCCCACATCCCAGAAGGCAGGCTGAGAGACACTGAGACAGGATTTCAGATGGTACTAAAATTTCTAATTCAGTTTTTGAGGGTTTCGGAAAAAAGGCAGAGTAGTTGAAGACCTTTTAAATACCTTTTTAGGAAGTAGTATAGCAATTTATGTTGAGCAGTGCCTATTCTTATCTATGAGAGCCAAGATTTGATTGCCATGCATGGGTTAAGAAATAACCCAAAGCGTCAATTTAAAATATCTCAGGGTTTCTTGAGTAAAATTTCATACTGTTCTTTTCCCTAGAGTTTTAAGCACTGTTTTAAAAAAATTTTTTTTTTGTTTTGTGATTTGAGACACATTCAGAAATTAGATTATTGTTAAAACTAGGGCAAGTCTTGAGTGACATTTTATAAGATGTTGGAACTAAAACCTCTGTATTTAAACATCTCTCTCCTTTAATTTTCTTCCTTCCTTCCTTCCTTCCTTCCTTCCTTCCTTCCTTCCTTCCTTCCTTCCTTCCTTCCTTGATAAGAAAGTGGGAGAAGCAAAGGAAAAAAATTCTCAACTGGTTAAAGGACAATGTGTTACTGTGGTGTTATTTAAATCATAAAACGCCTTTCTGTACAGAAGTTCTGTGTGCATCACCTCTATGTTGCTGTGATGAAGTGCTGTGTGTCCTGGAGCTCAGAAAACCACCAGACCAAATGCTCAGTCTCTGGCTCAGTTAAGCATCCGACTTTGGCTCAGGTCATGATCTCCATGGTTCATGAGTTCGAGCCCTGCATCGGGCTCTGCACTAACGGCTCAGAGACTGGAGCCTGCTTTGGGTTCTCTGTCTCCCTCTCTCTCTCTGCCCTTCCCCTGCTTGTGCTCTCTCTCTCTCAAAAAATAAATAAACATCAAAAAAAAATTTTTAAGACAAAAACGGAAGAACTATATGAAGAAAAGGCTAATAGTTTTTCTCTTATCTCACTCAGATTCTAACTCCTCAAGGTAATATTATCTGTTCAGGATGTGTCCTTCCTCTGTCTCTGCTTATATAACTATATACAAATGCATGTGCACATATATTTTTTTTCTATTAAAAATAGGAACATACACATTAGGCTACCAGATTTTTTTGTTGAGATGCAGTTGACGTATAACATTGTGTAAGTGTAAGGGTACAGTGTGCTGATTTGATACAGTTATATATGGCAATATGATCACCACCATAGCTTTAACACCTCCATCACCGTCACATAATTATCATTTCTCTTTTGTGGGGAGAACATTTATGATTGCAAATATATACTTTCAAGTACGCAGTTTCACTATTGCTAACTATAATCACGATGCTGTGCATTAGATCCCTAGAACTTACTCATCTAATCACAAGTTTGTACCCTTTGGCCAACATCTCCCCATTCCCCCCCAACCCCCAACAGCTCCTAGTAACCACCACTCTACCTTCTGTTTCTACAGGTTTGGCTTTTTAGATTCCACTAAGCCAGATCATATGGCATTTTGTCTTTCCCTGTCTGACTTGTTTCACCTAGCATTATACCCTCAAGGTCCTTCCATGTTGTCACAAATGGTAGGATGTCTTTCTCTTGGCTGAGTAATACTCCATGGTGTGTATATAGTACATCGTCTTTATGCATTCATCTACCAGTGGACACGTAGGTGGTTTCTCTCTCTTGGCTATTGTGAATAATGCTGCAATGAATATGGGAGTGCAGATACCTTTTTGAGATCCACAGATTTTTTTTAACATACCAAAGCATCATAGACATTCTCTCCAAATCAAAAAACTCATTAAAAAAAATTTAAAAAAAATTAAAAAACTCATTTATTTATATCATGGCTGCTTCACATGCCACAATTTAACCATTCAGGTTGTTTCAAGTTTTGTGCTATATATAGCAACAGTTTTTCTCTGAACATCCATGTGTGTAAATTCGAACGAGCTAACATACAGAAGCTTTTATTTTTGTCTGTCAGAGTCCCCAAAGTGGTATTACTTTCCAAAAGTTGTAGTAATTCACGGTCCCACTAACACTACTTGAAAATATCTGTTTCCCCCATATCCTTGCCAGCATAATTTATTTTAGAAGGATAAGCTTTCTAATCTCTTTTTCCTGTTTTGTTTCAAATGATTTCTGCAGGGAGCACTTGTCACTATCTTTACTTTAAAAAATCCCATTCATTTGAATTATTCATGTCTTGTCTTTTCCTTAATTTTCTAATGTGCATGTGATTTGTCTTCTAGAACTGGAGGAGAAAAATTTGAGCCTAACCCCACTGAGCCTAATCGTTCTGTATTGAAATGAAACAAAACACTTGATTTCTCTTTATAATAAAGTCAATGTAGACTCTTCAGTCCCAATTTTCTCCTCGTAAAAGTATATTATTTAAGAAATTGTCTCCGGAAGTATAAATGTTTTAATGAAAACAGAAATTTATGAAATACAAAAGATGGGAAATTTTAAAGGAGTTTGGAGCGCACAGAGCTAACGGAGTTTCCCTTTCGAGTCCAGAAATCTGAAGACAAAGGTTCTTTGAGAGCATTCGTTCTAAGTTATAGCGGATTACATCAAGAGGAAAAAGTGAATCACAGCAGATAGGAATTTAAACCTGGAACATTGCTGAAAAGCCCCTGCACCGTTGCTTTTGCTTGTTTTTCTGGGAGGTGGGACTAGATCCCACGTCTCCTGTTCTGCTAGTTGCTGAGTTCATTAGAAAATTATTTGTATATAACTCCAGCAGTACATTGGTGAATCAGAAACATCTGCACAACTGGGGTCGTTTATAGGAACAGAATAACTAAATCAATCAGCACAATTTCTTGTATTCGGGGAGGTCGGGCCAGCATTGTGTAGCCCAGAATAATAACAGGGCTTTGTAGCTAACCTGACACAGATGGCAGAAAGATTGTGTCTGGGCAGCAGAAGTCCGAACTGAAAATGAAGAAATCCTGTGGGTCCTTGATATCTGCCTTCATTAAGTTTTACTCTGTTTCTAATGTTAGTGTTTTTAAGGCTCAGATGCTTCAGAAAGGGATATCCTGTTCAGAAAAAGAACACATCAGAGTCATACCTTCGAAGGACGGAGTCTCCTGAGCGAGTCTGAATTGTCCAGATCAGAGTCCCCTGAAAGATAAGTCTGTATGTTCTGCCCAAACCGCCAGAGCTGCGACAAGCCAAGGGCGTCATGCTGGGAAAGCGCCCCAGACCAGACAGGCGAACTGACATGTCTGACTAGAGGGAGCTAAATCGGGCAGAGGACATGAGCTCCCGAGAGAGGCGGACGCTGGAGTCCTGACCTGATGTAGCCAGAGCAGTTCCTCAGGGTGGGTGTCCTTGTGCAGAGCCCCAAAGGTCCATGAAAGTTGAGTGGGTTCAGAGAACGCAGTCCCGTGTTGTGGCTCTCGCAGTCAGCCTTGCTGGAGACTTCGCTATAGGAAGACAGGGCGTCTGAGGAGAACGGGGAAGTCTCTAGACCCAGTGACTCCCCGCGTGGCCCAATCTGAGGGACCCTGAACTCTCCCTCGACCACTTAAAAATACAAGTCGTGCTCAAGGCCAGAAGTCCACTGGTCCCAACTCCCAGAATCCTGAGGTGGGATTGGGTTCCTGTTGCCTGGGTGGCTTTAGGTAGGGCTAACCTTGGTAGGCAGCTGCCATTAGGTTTTAGCTGGTGAGTGGTCAATGGGGAGGGAGAGTAGTTCCCCCCGCCCCGGGGAATTGGCAGCTTTTCTCTCGAGATCTACCATAGTCTCAGAGCTGGGATTTGCGAACGCTTGCATCTTCTGAGGGCCCCCATGTACTGATGCACGTGGCCCCTGTGCTCTCCTTTCCTTTCGCTCTGCCTCTGCCTTTAGATGCCTTTCAAGCCTCAGAGGCAGTGTGGACTCTTGAAAATTAAGCCACTTTCAGGTTAAGTCCTGCTGTCAACCAGCTCATTTATTTGATGTCTTTTCCATTGGATCCTCTGGTCAAAGTAGAGTGGGAAGGTGGACAGAGCAGAAAGATAGGAGCTCAACACTTCCAGTTCCGGCTTGAATGCCAGTAGTCCTGTGACCTTGACAACAATAAAACACTGTGTGGAAGTTGAGTGGAGAAATCTGTAGGGATGGGGAGACTGAGGCTCGGAGGATGTCTGGGATGCCTGTTCAGGGGCTTACAGCGGCTCCCCATTGGGCACCGTCTATAAACAGTGCACTCATAAACATTTTATTTATTTATTTTTTTAATTTTTTTTTTAACGTTTATTTATTTTTGAGACAGAGAGAGACAGAGCATGAACAGGGGAGGGGCAGAGAGAGAGGGAGACACAGAATCTGAAACAGGCTCCAGGCTCTGAGCTGTCAGCACAGAGCCTGACGCGGGGCTCGAACTCACGGACCGTGAGATCATGACCTGAGCCGAAGTCGGACACTTAACCGACCGAGCCACCCAGGTGTCCCATAAACATTTTAACTTATCAGTCAGAGGCCCGATGACTCTGAAATTTCACCTTGCCTGTTTTTGACTAAATGTTTGATAAACAAGTGGCATCTCTCATTTAGCTAAAATAGTGTATGTGTGTTATGTGTAATATATAAAATCGAGTTATATTTCAGCAAACCCCCTGAGTTCTTTATGCTTGAATCTCATTGTGTACTTGCTGAAGAAAGAACATTAGCTATTACCCTGAGATTTTCTTTGTAATGTCATTGGTGGAGGTGGGATTTCCGCTAGACGCTGTCCAGGTATGCCTAGCAGATCTTGTTTTATTTACATCCAGTGAAAATCACACTACCTCACTATATGCGTATACACATCCATTATACTGACCCTTATTTTCTATTAGGACACACACGGTCATAACCCTGAAACCGCCTGTCCTCACCATCTACTATACATTCGTGCATGCATCATTTGCTTACCCTTTTTCTTTTAATTTTTTTTAACCTTTATTTATTTTTGAGAGGGAGAGAGACAGAGCGCCAGCAGGGGAGGAACAGAGAGAAGGGAGCTACAGAATCCAAAGCAGGCTTCAGGCTCCAAGCTGTCCGCACAGAGCCCGATGCAGGGCTCAAACTCATGAACTGTGAGATCATGACGTGAGCCGAAGTCAGACGCTCAACCCACTGAGCCACCCAGGCGCCCCCATCTGTTTACTCCTTTTATGGAGCACTTCAGATATAACCACAAGGCACCAGTTCCAAACTTCATTAGGAAAGTCCACTGCTGGGGCTTATTTTTTATTTATTTTTAGATTTTTAAATGTTTATTTTGAGAGAGAGAGAGAGAGAGAGAGAGAGAGAGAGAGAGCATGCATGCATGTGCCCAAGCCGGGCAGGGGCAGAGACAGGGAGAAAGTATCCCAAGCAGGCTACACACTGTCAGTGTGCAGCCCAGTGCGGGCTCAAACCCAGGAACCGTGAGATCATGTGACCTGAGTGGAAATCAAGAGTCAGATGCTTAACCAACTGAGCCGCCCAGGCGCCCCCATTGCTGGGATGGTACACGCATCAGCCTTTGTGGCTTTTTAGAAGGCAGAGGTCATTGCTCACTAAAGTGCTTTTTGTATAGGCTCAGACAAAAACACCATACACAGGTGACTGTGTGTTGCTTCACTGTGATGGTGGTGATTCCTGGGAACGGATAAAAATACCCAGATGGGGCTTCACCTTAAGAGTTCTGTCATGCTCATTGGTTGGTTGTGAGCATTGCTGGTTGAGTCTCTTGTTTGCATTTCTTACTCGTGGCCTGAGGAACAACACGTTGCTATTTTGGCTCGGAGGCAGACCATCTTGGATATCTTCCAAGAAACTGTGTGCTGCTTTTGCTTCTTGAGATTGGTGCTAACATTACAGGATCTCCAGTTATGCATGGAAAGATCCTGGGCCAACAGGCTGGTCAATGGTGCCCCTGTGGACTTTCTGCTTTACAGAGAGGTTAGACAAACTTGTCTACCCAGGAAACTGAACCTTAGGACTGGTGCCCAAGAGACCCTAACCACCATCTTAGATAAGGTTGTGACTAGGAGAAAATGTTTTTGAGTTTCAGCCCCGAGGCCCAAGAGAGGATGAAGTCCTAGTGGAAACTTCCCCTGTGCTCCCCTTCAGCTCTGGCTCCAGCAACACAGAGGGGGAGAGGAAAAGGGAAGAGGCTTCTGGTGGTGGACAGAGTGCAGAGGTCAGCAGTGACAGCAGGGAAAAGAATCTGGTGGTTTCAAGCTTCAGGGAGAAGCCTCAGCTTGGGGCAGGGAGCCATGGAGTGAAAGGAGTGAGATCCTTAACCTCCCCCACCCTTCCAAGAAGGTCCCCTGTTAATGAGGTTTCTGGGCAGGGGGCTGCAAGTATAGGGACTCTTGGTGAGCTGGCCTAAGTGATGGTCTGCTCTTCGAAAGAATTCCTTAGGAAACAGAAACAGAAATAAGAAGTTGCCTGCTTTTCACATGCTTACTCGCAGAAGTAAAAAATGAATTATTCCTCCAGATTTCCAGTAATCATTTTTACAAGTGATAATCATAATAGTATCTAACATAGATATTGCTTACTATGTACCAGATAATGTTCTAAATGCTCTAATAAATTAGCCCACTGAATCCATATGATGATGCTATGAGGCAGGCACTGTTATCTTCATTTAGCAGATGAGGAATTTGTGGGGAACAAACTTGCCCAAGTTCACACCATTCACTTAGCAGAGTCCAGATTCGGTCCAGTCCATGTGGCTTCAGAGCCCGCTCTGAACTGTGATGCTCACCCCGCCCTCTGGCTCTTCAGCGAGGGGCAGAAAATTGGAAAGGACCTAAGTGGCCCCAGCTTTTTTCAAGCAGATGACTGATCACTAGTACAGTGTTCTGGGAAAATGACCTGAGCTTTCTGTTCCTCTGTTTTCCCTCATGTGTCTGGGTTAGGGGCACCAGCCCACTGGGAAAGGACAGCCTGAAGCAGTGAAGACCAACCTCCCCTTCAATGGTGTTTTGGGTCCAGCAGTAACTTCTCTCTGAATCATCCACTTTAACACCTGACTCCCGTCACAGACATACATTCTAAATGACCCTCTAAGACTGCAGTGTCTCTAGTGAGGAAGAAAATCTTCCTGGAGTGTCACAAGTGCTGCCTAAGACTGGTGTCATTGACTAGCATCACATTATTTTCTCGAGAATAAATGAATAACACAGGTTATATTTAGCTGAGGGGGAAGGAGTGTAATACTCAACTGTAGGGGCACCTGGATGGCTCAGTCGGTTAAGCGTCCAACTTCAGCTCAGGTCATGATCTCGCGGTTTGTGGGTGCGAGCCCCGAGTGGGGATCTGTGCTGAGAGCTTGGAGCCGGGAGCCGGCTTCAGATTCTGTGTCTCCCCCTACCCCTGCCCCTCCTCCACTGCTCATGCTCTGTTTCTCTCTCCCTCAAAAGTAAACATTAAAAAACATTAATACTCAACTGTAAAACATAGAACCTCTCATAAAATAACAGAATATTGGAGTTAGGAAGCAAAGTGAAGATAAAGATCTTTTTGCCTGTCCTCCCACTTCACAGGTGAAGAAACAGAACCCCAGAGAAGTTAGGTGGCTTTCCCAAGGCCAAGGCTGGTTGGTAGCCGAGTTGACGCGAGAACACAGGCCTGCCGAGTTCCGGCCCAGTGCTTTTTTCCCTGCCCAAGATTGGATAAAATAGTCCCTAAGTGATTTTCTTTTTAAGTTACAGGTGAAACATAGAATGGTCGATTTCCTTATTGGACAAGGCCAAAGCTAACACTGCCCTAAAGTGTGAGGGGTGCAGCTGGAAACCTCCTTCAGGTCCAAACCACAGTAAAGCCCAGCTGAGGAAAGGCAAGGCAGTGTTCAGGGCAGGGACTCGTGTGGAGTTCACAGGGCCAAGCCTCTGCCTTCTAGACTGTCCTGGCCAGGAGAGCAGTTATCTGTCCCCACTACTCTGCTCAAGTCTGTTGTTTTGAAGGTGAAGGAATTGAACTGGCTCAGTTTATAGCAGAGTTCAGTGAGAGGGATGGGGAAGTAGAGGGAAATGGTCACTTCTTTACCATAAAGGAAGATGTATCTCAAAACCCTTCTGCTGAGAGTGACTATCAGGCAGTCAGGTCTCTACCAGGCTTTGGGTCCCAGAGGCCTGCAGCCTACATCACTGAGATGGAGAATTTTAAACCCTTCCTGGAAGAGGCTTGGGCAGCCTGTGGAGGCCTCCCTGCGGACCTCTGCACCACTGGCAACCTGGGCAAGACTGCTGACGTCTGGGGTCAGAAGCACAGGGGCCCAACAGACACTTCTGCTGACAAGGACAACTATAGGTGACCTTCGTACCTGCGGAGCAGTGGCCTGGGAATCCCCACAGGCAAGAATGGAGAGGAAGTCAGCTCTGCATCCGGGAGAGACAGAAACCGGAGACTCAGAGGGCATCCAGAGCTGTGTTTCCCACTCCTGGGCTCTCCTGCCTCAAATTGGGCCCAAAGGGAGCTGTAAAGTAACTTTGTCTGGGGCTGATTTCATCCCTGGTCTTGTGTGATCCCACCCACAACAAGAGCATTTGGGGGGAATTAAAACTACCTTGACCAGCAGTTCTCAAAAGCACCCTCTTGGTGGACCGCCAAGGGGTGTGGGACAAATTATTCCTTCCCTCCCTTCAAGCAGTTCTGTCAGTCCCCTTGGGGACTTCTGTGGCAATTTATCTGGCCATCTTTTCAAGCCCAGGAAAGACAAAATAAAAAAAGCTGTCCCCAGAAACAGATAAAACAAAACCAAGTTCATTCTTTTCTCTTCTTTCTTTCTTTCTTTCTTTCTTTCTTTCTTTCTTTCTTTCTTTCTTTCGAGGTGAGGGAATAGGGATGGGCAGAGAGAGGAGGACAGAGGATGCAAAGTGGGCTCCATGCTGACAGCAGACAGCCCGATGTGGGGCTCAAACTCATGAACTGTGAGATCCTGACCTGAGCTGAAGTCAGACACTTAACCTACTGAGCCACCCAGGTGCCCCCAAAACCAAGTTCATTCTTAAGCTGGATGTGATCTGAAAGGTTTTCAGGGAGGGGCACAGCTCACCAGGCCCATGGGGCCTTTCTAGCCTCAAATCTGTAGGTCCTTGTTCTTGGCCAGAGGATAACAGGATCTTTTGTTTATCTGGTATGACCTGGAACCCCCCTTCTAGAATTAAGCAAGAAACCAGAGGCAGAGATAGGATTCAAAGTTAGAAGTTTTGGGGGCACCTGGGTGGCTCAGTCAGTTAAGTGTCCGACTCTTGATTTTGGCTCAGGTCATGACCTCACGGTTGTGAGATTGAACCTTGCGTTGGGCTCCATGCTGAATGTGGAGCCTCCTTAAGATTTCTCCCCACCCCCAATAAATAAATAAACACTAAAAAAAAATGAAACAGGGGCGTCTGAGTGGCTCAGTCAGTTAAGTGTTCAATTCTTGATTTTGGCTCAGGTCATCATCCTAGGCCCATGGGATCCAGCCCCGCATTGGGCTCCATGCTGAGTGTGGAGCCTGTTTGGGATTCTCTCTCTCTTTCTGCCCCTCTCCCCTGCTCGCATGCTCTCTCTAAAAATAAAAATAAATTTAAAAAATACCAAGTTATAAGTGTCTGACTCCCATGTCTGTGGTTTCCCTGCCTTGTGCTTGATTAGAATGACAGTTTTGGTGACACGTCCCGCCTTTGTGTCGTGCCAGTGTCAGCCAGCCTCCTGTGATGCCGGACCCCTCTGGCTACTCCTGCCCCCTTGCTGTTCGTCTGCCTCTGTAAGCCTAGATGGTGCAGAAAGTGGTTTCCAGCTCTCCTCCGAGGGGTCAGGGGGTACTGAGGGGGCTGCTGTGGGCAAGCGCCAGGCCAGGTGCAAAGCGGGCCCCACTTTCTCCTGACCTTACTCTTCCAGTAGCAGTGTGAAGTGATGAACTCTCATGAGACCAGTATCGGCCTGCTTGCTTGGAGGAACTAGGGGGCAGAGTGTGCCGTAACTAGCCCTATTGCATAAATCGGCCCAGCCGGTTCCTCCTTTCGTCCCCCACAAGGTGCAACACAAGGGCCCAAAGCTGAAGAACTTCACGAATCAACTCAGTTCTAATACAGAAGCCACAGGTGACGAAACTTCCCCCGCATAGATTCAGGGGTCTGGTGGGTCCCTTCTTTCCAGACTCAAAATATTTCCAAAAGGTAAAATTTCAGAGGCAACGAGTGGTGTTGAGTTTGAAGAACAACAAGAGACCTGCTCAGAGGGTAGCCCTGTTCCTATACTTGAATAACAGACGTGAAGGGATGTGGCATCTGGGCAGTATTTGAAAAGCAATCTCTCTCTCTGTGAACAGTGAGTACACCACATAAAGAAGCGTTGTCCGAGCCAGCGTTTTGAAGCCTTGTTTGACCATGACTCACAGTAAGAAGTACATTTTTCATTGAGATCTAGTACACGTAGATAGATAAGAGAAACAAATGTTTTATAAAACAATTCCCATTCGTACTAAATGCGACACAATGTGTGTGTGTGTGTGTGTGTGTGTGTGTGTATGATATGTGTTTTAAAAAGCACATTTCGACCCACTCAATTGACTCGTCTGTCCGAGAATAGGCAACAGCCGGCAGTTTGAAAAATACGGATTTGAACAGAAACGTGTCAGACATGTAGAAACTGGTCTCATTGGCTTCCTGGCCCCAGAAGAGGTTTCCCTCACTTTTCTGATCACTAGAAGCTGGTGGAGAAGTGATGGCGAGGCAGGAGCAAGGAAGGGAGAGGAGGTCATGGCTGAGGGAGGGGCCGGAGGCAGAGTTACGCCTCGCTCACACCGCAAGCGCTTGAGTGCTTGCGATGTGATGTCCTGGCACGGAGAGGACCGGCCGTGCTCACAGTGCACGGGCCCTCATGTAAGGATTTCTGTCCACTAAGGTTGGTAGTGAAAAGTGGAAGCATAAACTGACACACAGGAGCCTGAGACACCCCTTCGTCCCGCGTTCCCTGAAAGAAGGAACCATATTACAGGACTGTGTTCAGTGTTACATCCCTAGTTCTGGGTCTCATTTATATTAAGTATTCAATGTTTCTTCAGAGACCGTGTTATCTCATTAGTACTTGCAACTAGGCTAGTAAAAATCCTAATTATGTATGGTAGTAGTTTAAAAAAAACGTGATTTGGGGGCACCTGGGTGGCTCAGTCGGTTAAGCATTCGACTTGATTTCGGCTCAGGTCACGATCTCACAATTCATAAGATCAAGCCCCATGTCGAGCTCTATGCTGAGGATGGAGCCTGCTTAAGATTTTCTCTCTCTCTCTCTCTCTCTCCCCCTGTCTTTCTCTGCCCCTCCCCCTGCTCTCAAAAAAAAAAAAAAAAGGTAAAAATAAAAGAGCAAACCCACAACATTATTTGAAGGGCACTTTAACACACTTGAGTCATAATGTCATATAAATGGGACAGGACAGATAAGAAAGGCCCAGAAAAGTTTGGGTTGTGTAGCAGAACTGCTAAACCCCATCTGAGTTTCAGGTCCTCCACACAGCAAGCCTTTAAAAAGTTGAGGTTTGTCTGGTTTGACTCTTAGGCAGGCCTTGGGACGAATTGCTCTGGCCCTTGGCTTTGAGAGAAGTTCAAGTGGCGTGGAGCAAGCTGACCCTGGCCGACCAGGGAACAGGAGAGAGGGCACTCAGACTTTCCACGGTTGCGAATCTGAGCCTGCCCTTAGTTTACCTCTTGGGTCAGGCAGTCCAGGATGATGTGACTTAGGCTTAAATCACCCAAGTTTCTGTAGAGAGGAGGGTGCTTGGGGACCACTCTTTATTGGATCCTCCGTGGAGTCTGTTTTAAGTTCCAGAGCAACCCAGCACTAATGGAGCACGGAGGTCCTGATGCAGCGAGTGAAAGGAGCCCCCTGAGCTGGGTTCCGTGTAAGCTTCTAGCCCCGGGTGGGGGCCTTCAGGACCTGAGTCTGTTGGTCCAGATCCCAACTTCTTGCCATTCCTGCCGCTGTACTAAATCAGCTACAGTTCTGGGAGGGAGGAGGGGAGTAGGCATGGAAGCAGGAATTTGCTTCCTGAGAGAAGAGGCAAAGACATGATATGATTTGGGAAAGATACTCTAAAAGGGTGGCTTCCCTCCTAAAAGTGAGCAAATACAACAAATATAACCCCAAGATGACTGCTGTCAATTTTAGACATGTGCTCAAGTTTCACATAGCCCAACCCCAGAGGAAATAGCTAGGAATGGCTGGGAACTGAGGATAATTTGCACTTTTCAAAAGATCCCCTGGGATTCTGCCTTAAAACAGGTAGCTCTTTGGCTCTGGGACATGGACATAGGCTTTGGGACCTAGGAGATGTGTCTTCACAGACTGGCGGGCCCACCTAGCAGACTCTGTCTGTGTTTTTAATACATTGCTCAGTTATTTACTCGTATTTAACGTAAAGAATTCTCTTGGATAAGACCAAATGTAAATGCAAAAGAGCATTCAAATCACAAGGCAGGCAGGGAGCCCCAGATTCTAGTTTTAACTCCATCATTGTCGCTATGAACTTGGGCCTCAGTTTCCTCATCCATTAGTTGGGGAGGTTGGAGATGCTCGCTCTGACCTCCTTCAGCTCAAACACCCTGTGGCTCTCTTCAGCCTGAGAAACATTTTCTGGCAGGAAAGAGAGGCTGTCCAGAGCTTCCTTGTCAGGCAGCCAGTGAGTACATTCTTTCCTGTGCCCACATATGGAAGCAATTTCTAGATTATCCAAGGCACTTGTGCTGCTGAGCTCAACCGAAACAGAGGAGCTCAGTGGTGGAAAGTGGAAAAAAGAAAAAAACCTGCACATGTTTTCTTACCACCGTGCCCTGTCGTATCTGCAACGGTCCCTGCAATTTGCCCTTCCCTGATATCTCGGGTGTGCCAGTGGGATTGGGGAATTTCACAGATAAAACCCCGATAAAAACAAAATGAGTGTTGAGCTCACTGCTTCTCCTCGGAAGCCAAAGGCCACTCTCTGCCCTTCTCCCCTGGAAAGGGTAAGGCTGGGGGCTGGGGAGGAGCGTGAATTCCTGAGTTTTGTTCCCACATTTCTTGTAATCTTTCTCTCTGGTCTGTTAAAATGACGACTATTAATGGCTGCCTTCAAGGTTCTTTGTAAAGTTGAAGTGGGAAACATTAGCCAAGTGCTTTGAAGGGGAAAATGTTTTATTAGTTCCTCTTCTGAACTCCTGGGGGTTTTGGTAGCAGTTGAGTGGTAACTCTTACAAACTGGAGGCACTGGGGCATTTACTCCTAGATTCAGGTCAGGAAAATGATTTTTCCTAGAGCATGACCTTATTCACAAAGCCTCATCTGTGGCCCTGGTCCCCATAAATGGTCCTAAGGACCTTATTTCCTCCCTCCCTCTTTTCACTCCTGACCGTAATTCTTGGGGAAGGAGATTACTGAAAAGGACATGTTTATATGAGAAATGCTTTTTGTTCCCCTTTCAGTCAGCCCCTAACTTCTCTACTGCCTAACCCCCCCCCCCCCCCCACTGACACAAACAAACATTTAAAAATTAATTTGTAAAACAGAAATGCTCTTCCTAGAAATGAGGTCTGAGTGATTAGGGATCTATGAATGTACATACCGACCTTTGGTAAAGCTGTTGTGTCTGTGTTCTCGTAAAGATCTGAGGTATCCCTTCCAAATACTTGCTGGAAAAATCTCTCAAAATCAAGACAGTAGGCTGAGAAATGCCAAAAGACACTTAGCAGAGACCACATTTTGTTTTGTTGCCGGGTCTCCAGTGCCGAGCCTTCTCTGGTTAAAGCATACCTCTCATTCCCGGAGAGCGCCTGTGCACCACTGGTTTGCTTCGTCTCGGGTTGCCGCCGTGGAGGGCTAGAAATCAAACATGACACGAAGATAGAAACACTTATCGGAAACTCGCTTGTCTGCTCGCCCTATTTCAGGACACTCAGATTAGCTCCACCGGCTACAAATATGATTATAATTCCATACATACATTTCCCCCCTCGTGGGTTTCTTGCCCATTTCAAAGTGGCTAAACTCCGCGGAACCATAGTCGAGAATGTTTGAGCCCCATCTCTGTAGGACTCTGTGCTAGCTGTTCTTCAGTGCTGGTCAAAGAAAGTTCAACTGACCTGCCTCCTGTCTGCTAGATGCTGACGGTCTGAAGCACCAATCCAGGAGATGAGTGACAGCATGTGGGCCTGTTCCCGCCACGGGTATGTGCAGTTTCCACTTGGGACCAGGTTGGGTGCTCTGCACCAGGCAGGGTAATTCAGCTCCCGGCTCCCCAAGAAGACGAAGACCATTCATGTCGCAGCCACATCCGCACCCATCCAGACACCAGGCTCCCACTGGACCAGTAGAGTTGAACTCACCCCTCCTAGGCAGTTGCCCCCAAACCTCACTCCTCTGCAGCCTTCACTCTGGGAACACCCACCACCTGCCAAATAACAGTCAGTGATGATAGTAGTAATAATGGTAGGAGCAAATGTTTATGGAGCATTTCCTGTGTATCTGGCTCTCTTTTTATTATTCTTATTTTGCCAACGAGGAAACTAAAGCACAAAATGTTAGCCTGCCTACCATCCCAGAGCCAGTAAATGGCAGAATCAGGATTTGAACCCAGGCAGTCTGACTCCAGAGACTATTTAAAGTACACTTCTTTTGGGACGCCTGGGTGGCTCGATTGGTTAAACGTCTGACTCTTTGTTTCGGCTCAGGTCACGATCTCATGGTTTATGAGTTTGAGCCCCACATCGGGCTCACGCTGACAGTGCAGAGGCTGCTTGACTCTATCCTTCTCTCTCTCTGCCCCTCCCCCTCTCTCTCTGTCTCTCTCTCAAAAATAAATAAACTTAAAAAAAAAATTAAAATAAATAAATAAAGTATACTTCTTTCTACTGAAGAATTCCAGCCCTGTGGTTTCCATGTGGTGGTTCACGTTCTAGTCCTTATAGCCACAGAACGACGTAATTTTATTAACATAGGACAGACGTGTAATATTTGAAGACAGTTATCACATCTCTCTCTTGGTTCTAAACCACCACACCGAGCTCTTAGGGCCAGTTCTACCCTGGGTCTCCTTCTTGTTCCCAGAAAAGCACAAAGAGTGCTTTATAATTTTCCATCCAAATCAGACACTTGTGAGAGGCAAGGGAGCACTATTAATAATCATGCTGGGACAACAGGCATCAATGGGGACTGTCCTAGGCAAACCAGGATGTGGTTCACCCTACCCCCGGGCCACGGTAGAGATGCCACCACTTGGAATGCCTTCTGAAGCCTGTCCAAGTGGATTATGGGAAAGTTGAGCTAATGGTACACAGATATATTATTGATGAGAGATTAGGTTTTAGGAGTCTGCCATGATCAGTCAAACTTCCTGCAGTGGAAAAGTGCTGGATGTCAGGTTGCGTCCCACAACTGCTAATGTGTGTGATCTTGGAGGAGTCACTTCCCCTCCCAAGTTGTTAGTTTTCGCAGCTGTAAATAGAGGTTGGTAATCTGGAAGTCCCTTCCAATGCTAAGCCTCTGATCCTGTGTCAGCCTTCCTGATGCAAGCAGTGGTGTCCATCCTCGCTTGAAAGCCACAAACACGGAGCGTGAGGTTTTTCATCCATTCTCTGTCAGTTTAACTGTTCTCCTGCCGGCATTATTTGTCAAGCCCTAGAGGTAGATTATTAGAGTGCCAGAAAGATCTTATGTAGCTTACTTGCAGAGAGTCAATGAAATTGTGCCAAGCACCAAGAATCTTCTTTAAATAATGCTTTTCTTCTCAGACAGCCCTAGATTTTGTCAGTGTAAATATAGGAAACAGAAAATGGCCCCCATTAAATGTACCTGTTGACTTAGAACTTTCTTTAAAAACAAAAAAACAAAAAACTTAGGGGCTCCTGGGTGTCTCAGTCGGTTAAGCTGCTGACTTCAGCTCAGGTCATGATCTTGTGGTTTGTGGGTTTGAGCCCCAACATTGGGCTCTGTACTGACAGCTCAGAACCTGGAGCCTGCTTCAGACTCTGTCTCCCTCTCTCTGTCTCTGCCCCTCCCCCACTTGTGCTCTGTCTCTCTCTCAAATATAATAAATAAACATAAAAAAATTTACTGGGGCACCTGGGCGGCTGAGTTGACTGAACGTCTGACTCCTGATTTAGGCTCAGGTGGTGGCCCCTGGGTCGTGAGGTCGAGCCCCGTGTTGGACTCCACACTGAGCATGGAGCCTGCTTCAGATTCTCAATCTCTCTCTCTCTCTCTCTCTCTCTCTCTCTCTCTCTCAAATAACAATTTTTAAAATATTTTTTTAATTTACCTTTTATATTTCACAGTCCATTGCATCTGTGAAATAATTTCGAAGTATTTTTATGCAATGTATCTCATTAAATCCTCAGAATGGCTGCGTAAGATGGGTATTGTCTTCGTTTTGCAGATATTGAAACAGAGGCCCAAGGAGACCAAGCGCCTCGTGGGAGGATCCACAGCTAGTTAGCGGTGGGGCTGCGGCTCTGACTCCTGTCTGCAGGATCCTTGTCCAAATGTCCTTGTGCTGCACCGGTAGTTTGTGTTTGTTAAGCAGAGGAGTCTTTTTTTCCAAACAGAAGCAAAGCTTTTCTAGGTGAAGTGGAGTGGACCGCCCTATGTGGTGCCCTGTGAAGGGCTCCGTGAACCTCCCCCAGAACCGGGTTCAAACAACCGCGCACTTCGCAGAGGTGCCTCCTCACGCTGTCTTTGCCCCTTTCAAGGATACAGGTTGCTCGCAGGATTCTGCAGAAGCTCATTCTACTTAACGGGTTGCATTTAATAAACATCTTGGTGATTCTCAGTCGCTTGGTCTAACCGTCACGGGACCTGTGTCGGTTGTATGAACACGGTCATCTCTAGCAGCGTCGTCTCCCTCTTTCTCCCTTCTCTCCTCTGACTCCCGTGGCTCAGTCAGGACCCTCTCCACCTTGTCTTCCCACCTTGCCCTGCTCCTCCCAGCCCCACCTCTACCACCAACAGAACCATGTGTCCTTTCTGGATATTTCTTGGCTGCCTTCATCATTCAGCCCCTTACCCAATAAACACTAAATACCTATGAAATAAAATCATGTGAGAAGGCTCAGCCTCGTGACTGATGAGCCCACATCGTTACTGCAAAGTATGGTGCCCCTTCCTTGTGTCTGAGATGATTGGCTTCACCAAGATAATCTCCCAGGTTCCTTCTATTGCAAAATCCTATTGTTTCTATGCCAGCCTTTTCTCTTCCCTGGGTTGCTTGGCTCATTTTCACTGCCTGCGTATCCTTTACTCTCCCTCAAATCGAAGCACAGTCCATTGCCTCCGCCAGGAGTTACCCCCTGGAAGAGGAAAAGTTTAAGAACAAGATTTTCCATTCTCCGGGGGCGCTGGGTCCCAGCGAGCTGCAGAGTGCCATCTATTCAGAGAGCACCCTTACCTAGGGAAGAAAAAAAAGAATGGGAAATACTTCCATTTTTTAGTTCTTTATTTTGTTCTCAGCAGTGTCTTTTTTTTTTTTTTTTTTTTTAAGTTTAAGAGACAGCACGCTTGAGCATGTGAGTGGGGGAGGAGGAAAGAGAGTTGGGGGAGAGAGAATCCCAAGGAGGCTCAGAGCTATCCGCAGTGAGCCAGACAAGGAGCTTGGTCTCACCAACCATGAGATCATGACCTGAGCTGAAATCAAGAGTTGGACGCTTAACCGACTGAGCCACCCAGATACCCCTCTCAGCAGTGTTTAAAAGGGGTTCATGGTCAGATGCCGGGGTGGCTCAGTCGGTTAAGCGTCAGACTTCAGCTCAGGTCATGATCTCACCGTTTGTGAGTTCAGGCCCCACATCGGGCTCTGTGCTGACAGCTCAGAGCCTGGAGCCTGCTTTGGATTCTGTGTCTCCCTCTCTCTCTGCCCCTCCCCTGCTTGTGCTCTGTCTCTCTCTCTGTTTCTCAAAAATAAATACAAAATGTTAAGAATTTTTTTTAAAAAAAGGGGGTTCATGGTCAGTGTCACCAGCTGACAGGACAGTGACGTTTATGCTTCAGGTTCTGTTTCTCTCTGCTTAGTGTCTGGAGCTCTGTAAACACTGAGAACAGATCCTTCTCTTTCTAAACATATATCATTCACACTGCCAGATTTTTCCTAAATCTTTACTCTCCATCACGTAAGGTTTCTTAATTAGATATCGTTTTAAAAGAAATGATACATTCCAACCAATACATTGGCAGTTTTACCTACTAAAAACCATTCAGAAAATTCAAAGTATTAGTGCAGTGTAAACTGTTAGAAAAGATAATTGGCATTCCATTTTGTATTTTCACAAGAGACATACTTTGCTACGGCCATAGTTCTTATATAATGTTTTTTTTTTCTTTCTGAAAGAGCAGCAATTATTAGAAGTAGCAATCCAAAATTCCACTAAGCCAGTATAAATTTAGTAGTCTTTCTCCTCATTCTGCAAATGTACATGGGTTTATTATTTTTTTAAATAATCTTGCCATATCCTGGATTATGTAACAGTGTATGTCAGCTGTCTCCATGGGGCATCAATATTGTGTGTGTGTGTGTGTGTGTGTGTGTGTGTGTGTGTATAATTGATTAGATGCCTACAGCTAAAGGCATGAGTAGCTATTTACTTCAACCAATTATATTAGCCTACCAGTAAAAATTGGCCATTCTGTTCTTTGGGTGATTTTTCACAGTGAACATTTGATGCCCAGTCTGATGCCAGGAGCCCCCACAGCATTCCAGTGCCCCCTAAACACAGCAGCCCCCCTGTACTCATCCACAGCTGTGGATCTGCCCTGCTGGTGACTAAGAGGAAATGGAACAGCGGGATGGGTTGGCCATGGGCTACTTTCCATTCATGTGGTAACGTTCACATTGCATCCTTGGTTGGACTCCTTAACTTTAATGTCAGACCAGGAATCCTTTAAAAAAAAAAAAAAGTAGGAAAATCTTTTCATTGGAAAATATCTTAAAACCAAAGAAAATGGCAGAGGAAAATTGTGATGTGCTGTAAATGGAAGCTGGTGATATGAGTTCCTCTATATCCTTTAAACTCTATTGCTATATTCTTGGATCTACCGGTTAGAAACATTGACTTGCCTTCACATGAAATGTATTTGTGAAATCATTCTTTATTCCCCTTTACTTATATATTTAGTTTATTATAATTACATGCTGTTATGTAATAAACCACCCCAACCATAGCTGCTTAAAACAATAGGCATTTAATTGCTTACAAAGCTGCAGTGTGGGCTGAGCTCAGCTGGGGAGCCTTTCTGCTGGTTTTGGCTGTGGTCAGACTGAGGCTGCTTTCAGGTGGCAGGTGAGCTGGGTCAGGACCTAGCTGGGAAGCAGAGATGGCTTTCCATAGTATAGTATCGGGACCTCTCCTTCTCCAAGTGGCCTCTCCATGTGATCTTTCCACATGGTCTCTTTAGCAGAGTCTCCAGACTTTTTATATGGTGGTTAGGATCACAGAAGTGGAAGCTGCCAGGCCTTCTTAAGGCTCAGGCCCAGAACTACCAGGGTGTCACTTCCGCAGCCTTTCTTTGGTTAAAGCAAGTCACAGGTACAGCCCGACTCAAGGGGAATACAACGTGTGAATACCAGGAGGCATGCTTCATTGGAGGCCACCAGTGGAACAGACCACGCGAGTCATTCTTCAGACACATGATACTTCTCGGGTGCGTGCTATGTGCCAGGCAGTGAGTATACAGTGGTGAACAAACAAAGCATGGTGCCTGCCCTTATGGAGTTTATAGTCTGTGGGGAGCACAGGAAAGCAAGCATCAGAGCTGTGAGTGCAGGATGGGAGGCAGGCTGGGCACCTCGGGAGCGTGGCTGGAAGGGTGGAGGAGTCATTCTGGAGGTGGGTGAAGAGGCTTAAAGGAACAGCATGCTCCTGGGCCAAGAGACAGGAGGAAACATGGTCCTTCTGTGGAACTGGAAGAAGTCCTGTGCAGCTGGAGAGCAGCGTAGACAGTAAAGTTGTGTGGGCGTGTTTGGTAGGGGAGAGGAGGAGTCACACCGAGGGTTTGCAAAATAAAAGGCCTGGGAATTAAGCAGGAACCTCATCACATATTGAAGGCCTGGTAAGCCGTGTTAAGAAGATTAGACTTGATCTCAGTCATGACGGGAAGAGGATTTGAAGCAGATCTGCCTTTCAGGGAGATCACAGCTACAGCAGGCTGAGAATAAAGGGGCCTGGGCTGGAGATGCCCAGAAAACTGGGGGTCAGGCAAGAGAGAATGGTGGGTGCACAAGGGTATGGAGCTCAGGGCATGGATTCCAGAGATACTAGAAGGTAGAATCTCCACATCTTGGTGATTGATTTGTTACCGGAGTAAGTGAGAGGGAAGAGGCAAGGGTGACCCTCAGGATTTTGACTTTGGCAGCTCGTGATGGTCTCCTCCACTCCAGTAGGGAACCTTGGAAGAGGGGCAGGGTTGGGTCCCCTTGGGATGGGCAGGAAGTACCAAGGGGAGCCAAGTGGAACATACCAAGTTTGATTCCTTTGGGTCCTAGTTCCCTGCAGACCTTTTTCAGACTAATATATAATGATATCCTAGGTGCTTCTTAATTTCTCAACTTCCACATCTCTGTGACACACTTTGTTCCTTTCTACTTCTCCTCTACATCCCATGGACTTGGTCTGAGGCAGGAGTGTCCCGGGATGTCACCTTCTTGAATCTTTTACTTTGAGGTGGTGGGTTGGAGACACTGGTGTTGGAGAGTTACAGGATTTGGGGTTGAGGGCTTACAGAGAGCAATTCGGGTCACAGGGTTGAGAAGTGCAAAGGCAAGGGATTTGGGAAGAAATTGGGAAAAGGAGAAGAGAGAAAGACCCAGGCCAACTAGAAGAAAGTTAAGAAGTGACTAACAACATACTAAAGGCAAGGAAAATGAGTCATACAAGAAGGGAAAAAAAAAAAAAAAGGAGCAAAATTAAAAAGGAAAGAGAAAAAGATGGCTCCACAGGCTGTGATCTCTATCAAGGAAGATTCTGGAATCTTTTTTTTTTTCATGCCTCCTTTGTACATCTGCATTCTAAAAGCTAGGAAAGTAAAGTAAACCTTTTTTATGAAAGCCTCAGTGGGCCTTCAGATAAGCTTTCTTGCTATATAAAAAAGGAAATGAGCAGTTAATACACTAAGGTAGTCCTTTTGTGGAAGAAAAGGAACCCTAAGAAAAGAAAGGGACATACAATTGTTAAAGTGATTTTTTTAAAAAATTGTCTATTCCCAAGTGATCTGACAAAGAAATATCTGTAGCCTGAGAGAATGGAGAGAGAGCATGTCCCCATGATCAATTTTTAATAAACATAAATGGTATGATAAATTATGCATGGAGGAATGGTATAAAGCATTAAACAATGAAGGATAAATAATTTAAATGATTAAAAACTGCCTCTGTCATATGTTTGATGTATGAGAACTCTATCTGAATTTTCTCTGCAAGGAAATGGAGGATTTTTTAAAGGGGATTTTTCAAAACCAATTTTTAAAAGAAAAAATCGTGTCGCGGTCTGCCAGGAGAGGTTGTTAAGCACAGAAACGTCAACTTCCGTGATCCTGTATCTTGAGCTTCTCTGATTAATGCATGAGTAGTGCCTTGTTGGTAGATGATATTCTATCAGGCTATCAATGGTGCAGGCACTGCCCATGTTCTAGAAGGCTGAGACTCAAGGTCTCTTTTCAGGTATCCAGAGGAACTTTGTCAGGGCGCAGGAGTACAGTGATCTCTGTTTCTTATATACTCTTAAACTTCTCATATTTCTGGGAAGAAGTACTGTCCCTGCATATCCATTGCTTCAGGCAAACTGCCATCTCCATCCCCAAATTAGAGTAGCTAGATGGGTTACAACCAAAGAAGCATCTGCAAAGGCACGCCTCCTTCTTGTGGGCCACCCCTCTATAGTTGAGGGGACCCATCTTCATCAAAACCAGCACATTATAACATGCAGTGGGGGTCAAACCTATCCAGGTATGAACCCACTCTACCATTTACTAGCTTTATCACCTTTGTGCCTGAAGCTCTGTTTCCTTATTGGTAAAATGCGTTCAGTAATACCCCAAAAGACTGTTGAGCATTAATTAAGATACAGATGTCATTAGCTTAGTTCAGTGTCTGGAACATAGTAAATGCTTAATAAATGCTTATTATTAATTACAGAAATATATACTGAGTGTGTATTTTCCAGTCTCAGAGGAGTGCAAAATAAACCAGTGGGACCAGGGCAAAAAACCATAAACCTAGGAAATAGCCATCACGTAACTAAATCAAAGATCATAAGCTGTGGTCTAAGAGCCAATTCTAGAAAATTCAGTATTTAAAAAAAAAAAAAAAACAAATTCAGATACCTTAAGGCAAGGACACATGTGCTCTAGTTAATCCCAGTCCCCAATATTTCCATTGTCTTACCCCAGCCTGCTTTCATTTCTCTACCTTCCTAACCCTGACAGGAATTTGAGTTTATCACCTCAAGCTGAAGAGTTAGTTCTATGAAGTTAAATTGTTTCCCCCTAAGTTTCCTAGCTTCTTAAATGTTTTAATTTAACTGGGGCATCAGATTGCTATATAAACTTAATGGAGATGGGGGAAAAAAGTCTTTAGTTTTTTTGCACCACTGAATAATTTTCATAAAATTAAGAGTCAAACGTGCCAACAAATCTTCCACCAGTTGTTTACTTTGCTGTTATCCCAAATTAATATTTACCTAACACCCACATAGGCATTTTATTGCCCTGGAACTATGACCTCTCACAATTCAGAAGCTGATTATCTACAGAAATAATTTCAGCCATTTATGGTTGACACTCTGTCAACATACATGCTTATCAGTAAAAGTTCAAGTTCAAACTGTTGGTGCACCAGACAGTGGGAAACTGAAGACTCACTGTAGGTGTTTGAAAACATGACCGCAAATACATTAGTACTTCTCCCGATGAGAGGTGAATCCGTGTCTTGCTCCTTTAAATCTGATAGGAGTAAGGGATTGTGACTACTCCGAGAGACAGTATGACGAGGGTGGCCCCATGCAACTTCCAAGGCTGGGCCCGAAAAGGCCATACCTCTGCCTTGTTCATTGGGAATGCTTGCTTTTGGAGGCTTGAGCCACCAAAGCAAGAAGTCCAACACAGAAGTGCTCTGGTTGACCCTTTCCTTTAGCCTTCCCAGCCTTGTATCAGAAATAAATGAAGAAACCATCTTGGAAGTAGATTTTCCAGCCCCAGTGTTCTAGCCTCTAGTTTATCAATGATCCCAGCTAAGATAAGACCACAGGTGTTGAGGAACATGTCTCCATCATGACATTTCTGAATTCTTGACCTACAGAATCCATGAAATGGTTGTTTCACGCCAGTAGGTTTTGGGATCATTTGTTACACAACAATGGGTAACTATTGTACTCACCCAACAAGTCAGCTGGCTTTATATCTTGGGTAGTCACCATATGACACATCATATTGTTTGTGAGATCTTGACTGTAAGAACCACCTGGTTCCCATCAAAATGTGCCGTATTACTGCTAGGTTTTTTTTTTCATACAGGATAAACATGGGAGAGTTAGTTAATGACTTAGCAGATACTTACTGACTGAAGGTGAAAGATGACAAACTGAGCTCCTCTTGATTTTATAGTTTGCTTGGAAGGGTGTGTTCCTGTTGTTTTTCATTTAGCAGTAACTCTGTGTCACCACCGCCAAAGTAGAAATAACAGCTCTCCTCAATGATGATGAATTAGACGTTGCATTAAAAAGCACTTAGGTGTTGTTTTTTTTAAAGATAACACTGTTGATACATACAAGCGTTTAATGTAGTAATTATTTTAGGTTAATGGGTAACACTAATAGTTTCTGCTATTAAGAATATTTACAAAGCACGGGGTGCCTGGGTGGCTCAGTCGGTTCAGCGTCCGTCTTTGGCTCAGGTCATGATCTCACAGTCCGTGGGTTCGGGCCCCACGTCAGGCTCTGTGCTGACAGCTCGGAGCCTGTAGCCTGCTTCAGACTCTGTATCTCCTTCTCTCTCTGCCCGTCCCCTGCTCATGCTCTGTCTCTCTCTGTCTCAAAAAAAAAAAAAAAAAAAAAAAAAAAAAAAAAAAAAAAAAAAAAAAAAAAACCATTTAAAAAGAATATTTACAAAGCAATCTGAGCAAATACAGAAAGGTTAGATTATTAGGGCCTGAGGTAGCTAGTGCTGTAGAAGCAACTGAACTGTAAGTAGTCTTCGTACTTCCATTTGGAATCAGTTTAGTGTTCTTTTAATGAACAGATAATTCAGTCTGAATTTTAAAATCAAGGAGTGGCAGTTCACAGGGCAGACCCCTTCTGACAGGGTGTATGGAGAAATCTTTATTCTTTCCAATTGCTGCCTTTTCAGCCCAGCCAGCAACATTGAAAGCCAGCCCCCTGTGGTCAGAAGTCAAGTTCCTGGGTTAAGGGTAACAAATCCACAGCACATACGACACCAGTTAATTAGGCTGCCTCTGTACACGTAAGTTCACCAAGGTTTTGGTTTCTTCCAAGTTGTGCAGTAGTCACACATGAGTCCCCACAGCAGATACCTGCTTGGGGATTTCTCACTTACCCATCCTTCTGAAGAGAGCCCGTGGACATGTTAAACCAGAACAAAAGACCCCACAGCCCGGGTATGACTGAAGATAGATTGGGTGCTTTCTGTTTGTCAAAGACTTTCTCTCTTGTCTGGGTACCTAGCTCTCTGTTAAAAATATTGTCAGGAGGTGTGCTGTGTGTGCTTAATCCTAAAAAGAAAACTGAAAAAATAGAGTCCATGCATTTTGAGAAGAGCGGTCAGGATGGCATCATGATTCAGTGGACGTAGAAAGGCCCGGAAACACCTCTGTTGTAGGAGATTGTAGACGTAGGGACAACAGGAGTTTCAGATCCAGTTCCAGCCTGAAGATCGTCTTTATAGATTATATAAATTACTAGACTAGTTAATTTGGAGTCGGAATAGCATTTTTGTATTTTGAAGCTCTTCTACTTTGTGCATACACAGTGAACCCTTTATAAAGCTGGTGAGCTGGACTATGAATTTGAGACAGAGGGATTCCCCTGCTCTTTATTGTTGGGAGGCTGTAATCTCTCATTCATTCGGTAAACACCCACATGGTGCCAAGCCCCTTTCTCCAGGAGGAAATGGGCGCGTGAAGGCGTATGTAGTAGGCAGTTGGTACAGTGGAGTTGATGGGGCATGGCTCCATCTGGGAGAGTCTGGAAGGGAGAGGCTGACCCCTCACCCAGGGCCAAGATTGGCATCACAGGAGACAATGCCCTAGGCGTCAGTCTTTACTTCAGAGATGTACCGAAAGATGGAATGCAATGTATTTGTTTTGCTACATATTGTTCTCTACTTTTTTAAAAGAGATGACAAAGCAGACTGTGGTGGGGAGCATGTCGAACTCTGCCAACATGCTGCCATACTCCGCGCCAATAATGCTTCAACTTCCTGTCTCCTTTAGAGAGACTTGAAACTGTCACAGGTGCTGGACAACAATAAAAGAGTTTTGTTCCACCCCCCCCCCAAAAAAAAAAAAAATCTGTTTCAAATCTTGACCTCATCAACTTGGCAGGAGAGCATGGCGGGGGAGGGACCGCGCAGAAGGAACGGTGGTTTATAACTGAGCCTTAAAGTCACTCCAGCAGCAGAGTTTCTGAGCTACCGTTGTCAGAGCTGGAGCAGCCATGTGGAGACAAAGACTTATCTGGTACAGTGCGGTTGAGTAAGGTTAGGGTTTACAGTTGTGACCAAGGTAGAAATTGCAGCTGTTCAGAATTACTCCTGATCGCTGTTTCCTTGCCTGACGTCCAGATGAAGTGGCTGGCTGCCATTTATGGGCCCTGGCGTATGAAAAATGCGTGTTTTTAAAGACTGGAATCACACCCACTGTGACATGCTGGTGACAGCCACAGATCCATGCCTCTCATCTCAGGATACTCTGGGGGCGCACTGGTGCAGAATGCCGGAAGAAATGGCGGCCGCTGTGTAGATAACTTTCTAAGTCTGTTTCCCCTTCAAGCATAAAGACTTGGATTCACGTAAGATGTGCCTGCTACGCAACCACACAAATGAGAGACGTAATCCCAAGGTGTGCCAGGCCACAGTTTGCAGTCTGGTTGGGAGCGCCTGGGTTTTTTTTGTTGTTGTTGTTGTTTGTTTTTTGGTTTTTGTTTTTTTTACAATTTGGATAATATAAGGCATTTATCATTAATGAGAACCCAGGGCAGTGGTGGTGTTGCTTTGCTCTGCTTGTTTGTTTTTGTTTTTGTAACCTTACATCCTTGTCTTGTATCAAGCCAGGTGCATTTTTGTTTAAGCTGAATTTATATATTTAGCTGTACAATGAGTAGCACACGACTTGTCACAACCCCTCTTCCCCCTGCATAATCCTTATTGCTTAGGAAGGCGTCACGCCTATGAAGTCTAGTTACTAAGAATTTCAGCCATGCTTTGATGAATTTTACAGTTTTGGGTGGTAGTTTTTCAATAAAAAGGGAAGTATATTTTTAAAAAATCAACTTATTATAATATACCATTAATTCTATTTAGCCTACACTTTCAGTAGTGTTATTAATGATCCACAGTGCCCCTAAGGTTAAATCACAGTTTATATAAGATGTTAAGGAAACCTATGTCAATAAACACATGTATTATTAAATACAGAGAGATTTGATCATTTTTGTACATAAATTTGCCTTGGAAGTTAATTGGTGGATATCACGTTGCTTTTAGCACTGTAAGTCAGTATATCATTGAGAGATATGCAACGGTAGTTTAGTAAATAGCACCTTGTTTTAGTTTAGGTACCTCCCAGAGCACCAACTTTATTTCTAGAAGTTGCTCAAAGGCAAAGAAAGTAATAGATACTGAAATAACAAAATGTAGAGTTACCTGTTCAGAATGACTGTGAGTAATTAATCAACCAATCTTGAGAGATGTTTATCTTTTGAAAGTTTACCTCCTTTACAGAATCCTGTAATTCATCCTGTCTCCAGGCACTTCAAAATCCAAATCATAATCCAGAAAATATATGATAAACACATGTGGTTGAGTTTGATGTTGCTCAGCTGGGTATTACCAACACTCTAATTATAACCTGAATAAATCTTAAGACCCCACTTGGTCCAGATTCTGCCCAGAGTCTCATTGAAAGAAAACATCAGAAATCCAGAAAGCCTTGAAGAATAACATCTCTTTCACTGAAATTTTTCTAAAAGGCACGGCGTAAAGGTTTTACACTTCATACCACATAAATAGCTTCTCCAAAATTCCATATGGACTAGTCTTCACCTGCACTCATGGCTGCTGCAAAAACTCTTTTGTCTCTCTCTTCCACATCATTTTTCACTGACCATGAAACTTTCCTTGTTTTTAAAAAAGTTGATGGGGGGGCGCCTGGGTGGCTTAGTCGGTTGGGCGTCTGACTTCGGCTCAGGTCATGATCTCACGGTTCGTGGGTTCGAGCCCCGCATCGGGCTCTGTGCTGACAGCTCAGAGCCTGGAGCCTGCTTCAGATTCTGTGTCTCCCTCTCTCTCTGCCCCTCTACCGCTCATGCTCTCTCTCTGTCAAAAATAAATAAACTTTAAAAAAATAGGGGCGCCTGGGTGGCGCAGTCGGTTAAGCGTCCGACTTCAGCCAGGTCACGATCTCGTGGTCCGTGAGTTCGAGCCCCACGTCAGGCTCTGGGCTGATGGCTCAGAGCCTGGAGCCTGTTTCCGATTCTGTGTTTCCGTCTCTCTCTGCCCCTCCCCCGTTCATGCTCTGTCTCTCTCTGTCCCAAAAATAAATAAACGTTGAAAAAAAAAAATTAAAAAAAAAAAAATAAATAAAAAAAAATAAAAAAATAAAAAAAAAATTCATCCTGGGTGAATGGCAAGGCTTCCTATGTGTCCCTAGCCAGTTCTTTTTATGAACAAGGGAATTTTCCAGATCCTTTCAATGTTTTGATCAACAAAAAGATGAGCGAGGAGTTATTTGGAATTTAACTGCATGCTGTTGGAAAGGGCCAGTTTGGTTGTTGGCATCAGGCTCTGAGGTATGCCAGAGAAGAGTCACTATGCTGGGCAGGGCTCTGGCTTTGAAGACAGATCTTCAGGGGTCTTGATCATCCCGGCTTAGGTTACATTACAGTGGCATAAACAAACGTACCAAAGTGCGATGCTTCCGCAAGAGAACTTTCTTGACCTTTCATCTCCCTTTAGCTGCTCTAATGGCTCAGAAACATGGTGCATGGTATCTTTTTGCATGATTGCTAATGAGGAAAGCCTTTGGCATGACATAATGCTCCCCACATCCCCCAGGGTCAGTGTAGAAACAATTGCTCTGGGGTCTGGCTGGACTGCTTGACCTACATTGTGAAACACCTACTGCCAAGGGCGTGCCTCATTGCAGTTCCTCCCTGGACAACACACGTGTGGTGTGCATGTGTTACGTTTCTTTCAGAGACAGAGCAACAAGGAGACGGTTTTGGTGGATGCTGGAAATGACACTGGACTTGCAGTCATAAGCTTTGGGGTTTAAATCCCAGTTCTATCACTTATTTATTCGTTTGAACAAATCCTTTCAACTCTTGGGAACTTAGTCTCCCCTTTGATTTATGAGAATAATTACAAACAATATTCAACTTATAAAATGTTTATGAAGCTAAGTTAATTTTTTAAAATATGTTACGTTAGAACAGAAACACTTTGGGACGCCTGGGTGGCTCAGTCGGTTAAGCATCTGACTTCAGCTTGGCTCATGATCTCGAGGTCCGTGGGTTCAGGCCCTGTGTCAGGCTCTGTGCTGACAGCCCAGAGCCTGGAGCCTGCTACGTATTCTGTGTCTCCCTCTCTCTCTGTCTCTACCCCGCTCATGCTCTTGTCTCTGTCTCAAAATAATAGCTAAGCATTTTTTAAAAATAACAAATTCAGCCAAGTAAATTTTTAAAAAAAAGAACAGAAATACTTCGGTATTTTATCACTTTTTTGTAGTCCAAACCAGGATCTTAGTCCAGTAAACTGAGAGTCATCTGAGGGCAGATTTTGAAATAGTTGCCACAGCTTTATGCCTGTTCCCTCCTTCACACTATCCTGCATTTCTCCATGAGAAATTAAATATGGAACTTTATTTATTTTTTAATGTTTATTTATTTTTGACAGAGAGAGAGAGACAGAGCATGGCGGGGGAGGGGCAGAGAGAGAGGGAGACACAGAATCCAAAACAGGCTCCAGGTTCTGAGCTGTCAGCCCAGAGCCCGACACGGGGCTCGAACTCACGAACTGCGAGATCATGACCCGAGCTGAAGTTGGATGCTCAATCGACTGAGCTACCCAGGCGCCCCAAATATGGAATTTTAATGTTAACCTTCATTCAAACACATACACATATACAAATACATAAAAACAATGCCAACTTAGATATTTTGTGGACAGAATTTCCCCATCAGCCCTGCACTGACATCAAGGCTTTAAAAAAGTAGAAACTACCTAATTTTCAAAGAAGGAAAGATGTAGATTCTTGTTGATTTCTGTGCTTTGTAACTAGACATTAGGAAACAGAATTATTGCCTCTAAGCATATCTAACAACGTTATTTTCTCCTTTGAATTCCTCACTTCTTTAGAGGATATCTTTACATTCTTGTGATCTTACTGTTGGACTCTTAACCTAATTCTAGGATAGATTCCTTAGCTAATGATGAAGTCCAGTGCTTGGAAGTGAGGTTGCTGGAAACCCACACTGACAGCCTCCCTTCTATAGATAGGTTCTACAGATCTCCAAAATGCCTGCATGTCTCAGATCCCTGCATTTGCAGAAGCATTCCCTGGGATATTCCTAGCTGTCTCCCAGACACTGGGTTCTTGGCTGCCCCACTACCCCACATTTACCCACATGATTTGTGAGAGCTATGGCTAGCTAGTCCTTCTTATAGGAAGGGTGGGAGGAAAATGAATGGACACCTGGCAACATACTCTTTTAGAAGGGTTTCTGATATCTGTGTAATGTTATCTCCCTCCCATACACACAAATTGCTATTATTAACATGAAACTACCATTGAATTTCCCAGAACAATGGACTGACCTTGCCAATTAACAGGGTTCTACTATGGAGTTCTCTGATGTTTACCAGGAAAGGTCATCTATACTTGATTTTTAGAGCAAAGTTTATAGGTAGGATTTTTCAACCATTACACATTAAAACACACACATATGTAGCCAGGAGTAGAGGGTACCGTAATAATAAAAAGCATGGTCAATCAAGGAAAGTCAAGAATAGGGAAAAAACAAGAAGAAAACAATGTAACAGAATATAAATGATAAAATGGCAACAATAAGACAAACATACAACAGTAAAAGTGCCTAGCTTAAATTCCTCTATCAGTGGCTCTCACATTGATTAAAAAGATAACCTAGCTATATGCTGTCTCCAAGAGTCACATGTATAGCAAAATTACACAGAAAGGAAGAAGATAAAGGGCTACAGGCTGGTGAATGCTAACTAACAAAACAAAAATAGGGATGATAGCATTAATATTAAAAAGTGTAGGATTGAAGCACCTGGGTGGCTCCGTCGGTTAAGCGTCCGACTTCAGCTTAGGTCATGATCTCACGGTTTGTGAGTTCCAGCCACGCTTCTGGCTCTCTGCTGTCAGCGCAGAGCCTGCTTCGGATCCTCTCTGCCCTTCCCCCTGCTTGTGCACATGTGCGCGTTTTCACTCTCTCTTCCTCTCTCTCAAATAAATGAACTTAAAAAAAAAAATCTTAAAAAAATGTGTAGGATTAAATGTAAAAAGAAATACTAAACAAGACATAGAAGAATAAGAGATACAAATCAAAGAAGAGTCCATAATGATGAACCTTTGTGCACTGAACATCTTAGCACGGAGTTAGAGAAAACAAAAATCTGTTAAAAAAAAAAAAATAAACGCAAATAAAACAATTAACATAAAAATTTCAAAACGTAAAGTTTTCCATAATCATAGTGGGAGACTTTAACAAAATGCTTTCAGAATTTAATCAAGTAGGCAAAAATAAGTAGGAAAAGAAGATTTTAATAGCATCATTATCATTATCAACCTAAACCAACAAGTAGGAAAGACACACAAATATTTAGAAGGACATGAACCATTTACAAAAATAGATGAAATATTAGACCACAAGGAAACTTTTTAATTAACCAAAGAGTAGATGTACTAGCCACATATAACAAAAAACATAGCATCGAAAATTAACACAAGATGGCTTCTGCCCTCACCTCCATCTAAGCACTTGGAAACTAAAATAAGACCCTTTTAACTAATTCTTGGGTCGAAAAGGATATCACTACTGAAACTATAGGCTCTTCTAAAATTAACGGTGAGAATATGATGCCTTGAAATGTGTGAGATAAGATTAAAAATATACTTAGATTAAAAGTTAAGGATTTTAGGGCTCCTGGGTGGCGCAGTCGGTTAAGCGTCCGACTTCAGCCAGGTCACGATCTCGCAGTCCGTGAGTTCGAGCCCCGCGTCAGGCTCTAGGCTGATGGCTCAGAGCCTGGAGCCTGTTTCCGATTCTGTGTCTCCCTCTCTCTCTGCCCCTCCCCCGTTCATGCTCTGTCTCTCTCTGTCCCAAAAATAAATTAACGTTGAAAAAAAAATTTAAAAAAAAAAGTTAAGGATTTTATTTAAAAGGACTGGAAATAGACAAGCTTGTATTTTAGAAGTTAATAAGTGAAACATAAAGTAAAACAAAGTAGTGAAGGGAAATAGAGAAGGTAAATTATTTACCTTTATTAGAAAAAGTCTAGCGGTGCCTGGGTGGCTCATTCGGTGGAGCGTCTGACTCTTGAATTCAGCTCAGGTCATGATCCCAGGGGTCGTGGGATTGAGCCCTGCATTGGGCTCTGTGCTGAGCATGGAGCCTGCTTAGGATTCTCTCTCTGTCTGTCTCTGTCTCTGTCTCTCTCTCTCTTCTCTCTCCTCTCTCCTCTCTCTTTCCCTCTCTCTGCCCCTCTCCCCCCACCTCTTTCTCTTCCTCAAAAAAATCAAATTTCAAAAAAGAAAAAGTCTGAATTTTCTGATAAATTAGAAGAAAAAAAAAAGATTGGCAGGACAGCAAAAGTACAGGATTAACAGGAAAGCTACTGGGCTAAGGCTGGAAGGCTGAGTTAATAGAAGACCCTGTCCCTGCCCTCATTGCCACTTCGGTTTAGTCAAGGTGAAAAGCACGTGCAGAAAATAATTAGGGAACAGGACTGTGTTGAGTAACGTGCCTACTTATAAGTGGTACACCTGTCTATGGCAAGAGTAGCATTAGTCCCTGAGTCTCTGGCTTCAGGCAGAGCTGAATTTACATGTTGGCTTCACAGTTATCAAGGGGCCCTGGACAGGCTATTTAGCCTTTCTAACTTGGTTAGCTTGTCTGTAAAGTGGGGATCTGGGAAGTGGCTGGTGGCAAGGGCTTAGTCGATGGCTGACTAAAAAAAGTCAGTATAGCATCTCTTCCAGTCTCTTATGGAAGCTACTGAGATCACTAGGGCACCATCAGTATCTTAGTACATCGTACCCAGGTTTGGGACGGAAACTAGTGTTTAGAGTGGCCAAGTTCTGCCTACCTGCATGAAGAGATGGGGCATTTCACCTGTGACTATTTGGGAACTATGCCCATGGTGAATGGTTGAACAAGTCTCCATCCATTAAAAGGAAAAAAACAAATCTGTTAAGAATGGTACTGCTAAAGCAGTAGTGGTTCTTGAGCTGGAGAGAAGATCCTAGGCACAGAGAAAGGAATGGTCAGTTCTCCATTCTGCAGTTGGTTGGCTCCCCTGAGTAGGAAAGGCAGAATCACAGCATCCTTCCTGACCTGCCTCTGACTGGTAAGCACCATTACCCATCATCACCATGAATGTGAAACCTCATCCTTCCCACCCCTCGGCATCAACATTGGGCTCCTCGGGAACGATGATGGATTTGAGAAGTCTTGAAAAAGTGACATGGTAAACACAAAGGGGGTCAGAGAGTAAACCCAGAGAAAAAAATGGGAACAACCCCCCCCCCTTTTATCTGTATTTAGGACTTGATGAGATTTTGTGGTTTGATGTAAAGTTAGAATGCGTCCAGGAGTAGATAAAAATCTTGGGTTTTTTAAAAATATCTTTGGATGCCACAAATCCAACCACTTTAATCAAAATATTTGTTCAGTGGGGGGAAGAATCTGTGAAGTAGTTAAATGATGTCTGTGGTCCAAACAAGAACTACTTGATGGCTCTGCTTCCTCCATTCCCAAGACACCATCAACTATAAGGTGTACCATCAAATTAATGACAGGTGAGGAGGCAGGGAATGAAGACATGATATTAATGTACACTCCGATTCCAGGAATGTTAAAATCTGAAGGAAAAAAACCACTACCAACACAGACATGCATCTTGGAATTAAGGAAATGCAGAATTTCACCTCAGTTGGTGTTTTGGTGTTTTCTTGGCTGTTAGAGGCGAGGATTAATTTTATGAAAGCAGTTAAAAGATTTTTACTAATACATGGGGCAGAACTAAGGAAAATTGAAGGCCAGAAAAAACTTTTCAGGGCCATAGATGTATTTTCTTTCATTCTCTTGTCAAGACAAGAACAAAATTCAAAAAACACTGATAGGAGTATGTCAGAGGAGCCCAGTAAGCGACTGAAAGAGCTCCCAGTGGTCAAGAGTAGAACGCTTTGAACAACAAAATAAATAAAGTGGTGCTGAATTGTAACCCAAAGTATAAAATCAGTATCTCTGAGTCCATACTTATATAAATAAATGATTGAATAAATTAGTAAATGGGGAGAAGAGACAAATCTTCCATGCAGAAGAATTCCAAATAATTTATGTAGATACTCCACCCTCAAGATTTTCCTTGCAGAGCATCCAGTAAGGAAGGAGGAGAAACCCAACAAATAATCTGTAAGTACATTCTTATCCTGAGAAAGACATCAGATAAAACCCAATTGTGGGACATTCTACAAACTACTTAATCAGTACTCCTCAAAACTGTCAAGGTCATCAAAAATAAAGAAAGTCTAAGAAACGGTCTCAACCAAGAATAGCCTAAGGAGATGTGATGAGTAAATGTAATGTGATGTCTTGGATGGGATCCTAGAACAGAAAAAGGACATTAGAAGAAAAAAAAACTAAAGAAATCTAAATAAACTGTGGGCTTCAGTTAATAACACTGTACCAGGGTGCCTGGGTGGCTCAGTCAGTTGAGTGTCCAACTCTTGATTTTGGCTTGGGTCATGATCTCCGGGTCGTGGGATGGAGTCCCACTTCAGGGCTGAGTGTGGAGCCTGCTTGGGATTCTCTCTCTCTCCCTGTCTCTTTGCCCCTCCCCTGAACACTATCTCTCTCTCTCTTTCTCAAAACAAAAGTGACCCACATAAAAAAAAAAAAAATTCAGTACTGTTTTATTGTTACTTATATACCATACTAAATATAAGATTTTAATAGTGGGGAGACTGGGTGCAGATGAGTGGGAACTCTGTATTTTTCTGTAAATTCACACCTGTTCTAAAAAACAAAGTCTGCTAAAATTTGTTAAATGCCAAAACAAATGAAAAAAAAAATTCACAGACAGGAGGCCAGGTTAGGGATTTTAAAGGAAAATTATAAAGCATTTTGTTAAGACCTTTAAAAATTCCACACAGCATGGCTTAAGTAGAACATATGTCACTGCTTAGTTGAAAAATGGAACTGGCAGTTTAACGCACAATGCGACACTTCTAAATGCGTTCAAATGAAGTCATCATTGTTTATCATCTGTGTAGTATTTTGTTTTTCTAAGATAGCAAAATTGTACCATCATTCCCATTTTAAAACCACTGTCATGCTTATAGCCGTCTTGACTCAACTGGCTACTCTAACTGCACAGTTCAGTCAGAAAACCAGCCATCAGCTGTCAGACCGGTGGGCCAGTTAATGCGCGTTTTCAGAGCCAGAAATGCAATCAAGTGGTGAGACATAAGAGCTTCGCAGTTGTCCAGAGTCCTGATCCCAGGACTCGTTTCCTTACTCTGTGTTCTCACATCGAAAACTTCATTGGGGAATTAGAGGGTAATATTTTCAAGACTTGGAACAGTGAGGTTTTCTACAATTACCTTTCTAAAAAACAAAAAATCCTCTTAAAAGCATTTTAAAGAAAAGAATTATGCTAGGGTAGCCAAATAGAAACAACTTTGGGGTTTCTGTACTGAGTCAGGTTGTACAAATTGCAGAATGTTCCACTCGGTCCAGGACATGGTTTTAACTCCCACGCACCACTTCCTACATCCACAAATTCCATGTGTGTGGACCTCCACAGAGCGAGAGGAATCATGGAAGGAGAAAGGAAGGCACTGACCACAGGAACAAGAAAGCTAGAAACGGCACCCTGGCTTCTGGCACTGTCCTGCCTCAGCTCTTCTCCAGTCGCCCCTCTGCTGGGGGCACAGAGGTTCACACCAGGGCACTTGCCTGGTGCTCTTGCCTGGCCAGCATCAAGGCCCCCCACTGCCGGGACTCACATACCTCCAGGAACCCACCACCATCCCACAGGGAAACCAAAACCCTGGCATATTTCGGAGACAATCCGGGGGGGAGTGGGGGATGTCTGCCAGTTATTTGGCCTGGGAGGCAGAGAGGACCGTGGCTTTGTTTGCTGAACCAAGAATTAGGGCACACCGCCTGACAGCAGGACTGAAAAGACTGGATGTGAACTTGAGTCTGGCTGGGGAGATTCAGGGTGAGTGGGTCTTGTCACTGCAGGATCCAGAAGTGTGAGCTGAGCCCTGGGTGTGCTTCTCCGTGGTGGTGCCCTCCGGAGAGGAGCCTGGGGACCTCCTGGGCTCAGCACCATGGCCCAAAGCTGGCCCTTCCTGGGGAGTCCTGAAGGCAGCCACAGGGGGGCCCTGTCCAGATGACTGGAGAGGCCCCCGGGGCTGTGGTGTGAGCAGTCTGCCTCTTCTCAGCTGCTGCCCCAACTCCACGACTCTGGGGCTCCAGACTCCCCCTCTCTCCCTTACCCCTGATCCTTGCCAGATCACAAGTGCCAGGAGTCCAGACATTATTCTTCTCTGTCTTTCTCCCAAGCTTATCTCCTCTTTACCTGTGTCCTAGGGATGCCTCAAGCAAGCTGGGGGACCCCTTTGGAGTGACAAAGTCTCCTTTAGAAGCAGGGTTACCCCAGTGTGAAGCAAGCAACGAGACGATCTTATCACATGCCTCTGACCACTTAGAGAGGCAGGCAGAGACGGTGCAGTGAGGAAGTATAATGTCACATGCGACATTTACAGGAAACTGGCTAGAAGATTGCAGGGGAACTTGAGAACTTGTCGTTTTCGGCGGATTAAAACAACACAGGTTAGTGCTTCCCCCCCCCCCCCCGAAAAATCTTCCATAGCCACTCTAAACTACCTAACTTATTCTCTTTCCTTAAACTGTCTTTCTGTAATGTGAAGAAATTGCTCTGGCTTTGAATGTGAGAGCCAGGGCATAGCTGAAAGCCACACTTTGTTAGAGGAACAAACATCGAGCCATTACTGTGAAAATGAAATTCTCAGAATCTCTTGCTTCCCTCTTTACCTTTAAAAAACAACCTTTAGATGTTCATGCAATAACTTATTTCATGGAATTCAGCTATAAGCCTCTCCTCACGTTTACCTATTAGCATAAAGCTGAAACAGGACAAATCAGCTTGTGTTTGCGGGCACTCGTGGGGTGTTCAAAGGGCGGTGGAAAATACTGAAATATTATGTGTGGAAACATGCTGCGAGTCTGAACGCAAAAATGTTGTTTTTATGTACTTTTCATCTGGTAAAATGAATCTTTTGGCTTGTATTTCCTGTTACAATGCATTTCTCATATTTTTATACATCTTAGTTCCCTTTTGTATTTTTTCTGCCCTCTTCTTTTCTTCCTTCCCTTTTTTTTCTTCCTTTCTTTCTTCTATTAACTTAAAGCAAGGGTAGAGAAGAGGGGGTCGGGGACAGCCTGAATGTGAGGTGAGGAAGTCCCCTGCCTGCGCGCGCATGGCCCCAGGCTCCCACCGCGCAGCGCCCGAAGAAGCCATGTGGTGGGGACCATCACTAGAGCTGTGTGTCTTCACAAGCCGTGCTACTTGTACGAAGGAGGACTTGAAGAGTCTAGAGCCGAGCCAGAGGGACGGTTAAAGCACTGGAAATTAGAGCCTAGAAACAGCTCAGTGGTCCAAGGTTATTCATCCTCTGGCCGGTGAGGGACAGTTTAATGAAGAGCGTCAGGTCAATAAAAGGCTCTTCCGCAAGGGCCTGATACTTTCAGACCTGTACGAGAAAGGAGAGTGTCTCGAATCTGAGTTAGAGGGAGGAAGTTACTGCATTCTTGGATTGTTATCAAGCACTAGAACATGTTGGCCAGAGAGGGTGCTGAGTCTTTTTCTGGATGTTTTTGAAAACCTACTAGATTTCTTCCGTGGCTGCGTTAACGTGTTGATAGAGGTGGGGAGAGTAATGAAGAGAGGTTGAGTTGGAAGCTTCTTGGTTCCTCTTGTCGTTCTAGCCCACGGTGTTCTCCAGAGTGTCTGCACTGAAAAAACAACAAAGGGGTGAGGGGTTAGAGGACTCACGTGTTGTTTACATCCCAGTAGTGCAAAATAACCAGAACAGTGATGAAAGAGAAAAATCATTGTTGATTATGTCCTCAGATGGCCACATTTTTTTCATTTTTTACTACCATGTTGTGCAAGAAAATGGAGGGGAGGCTCGCAGAATAGGGCTGGATTCCAAGTCGGAGATCTCGGCCCCAGTGGCTTCAGAACCCCTGCACTCGCTCGGAGAGGCAGCCCACCTTTCCATCAGGGTTGGGGGTGGAGGGGAGGTTGGACGCCATTGGTGTTTGGAGCCCTGTGCACAAATCAGTGCCTGAAGGAGACGCACACACACCAGAGGGGAACTGCACACACACCAGGAAGGTCTCTTGCACACGGCACTAGGAGTGCCCCTGAGACCAAAAAGAGGCTCACGACTTCGTGGTGGCTGGACATCCCTAGAAGGAGCTCTTCTTTCAGTTTTGCTTTGCTTTTTCAGTTGGTCATAGAGCTTTGTTGCTCAGGGACTTTTGCATTCTGCTAATCTGCTGCACATAGTAGAAAAGGGCTTTTTTTTGTTTTTGTTTTTTTTGTTAGAATATTTTCCAGATGGACCCTAATGTCTCTTTTATTAATGCATCCTTCCAAAAGCTGTTTCCATTTATTCTGGGGGCGTCTGTTCTCTCCCTAGCCAATTTCTCACCCCCTTCTCCAGCTTTCCACCTTTGGGGTGTTCCTTTGTGCTGTAAGTGCAAGAAAAGGTTTATGATGTTATGATGTAGTGCCTCTGAGCCCCAAACCTGGAAGTGGTTCTGGAAAAAAAGGACATGGAACAGCACAGGGTGGTAGATCATGTCAGATGGTGGAGAGCACCTGGACTATTATTCTAGCTTGTCATTTTTAGACAGGAATTACTGCCAAGTTGAACACTGAGTTCAGTTTGAAGGTCAAAAGCAGGAAGAGATAAATAGTCACCTTTTATCTGGAGAGAAAATTGTGAATTTTATGAGGAAGGAGGACTGTATAGACATGTTACTGAACTCTCTAAATAAGAAGAAGGGGACTGACTTTGCAAATTCCTCTTCTCCTAGACCCTGACATATAGGCAGGCTTCTTCTCCCCAGGATGCCGGGTAGTAGAGTAACACTTCAGAGCCAGCCTCCACGGATAATGGGGTTGCCTGGGTTCCAGAAGGACAAGCTGGTGAGATATACAAAACATTCATGCTGGAAGGGAAAAGAAAAGAAAAAATAAAACTTTGATGAGTGCAGCTTTCACAGTTGAATTCATCATTGGTCATCTTTTTGAGTTGTCACCACCAAGTCTGGAGGCCCAGCCCCCCCGGGCTTCTCAGAGAGATGTTTCTGGATGTGGGTAAAGTATCACAGTTTTGTCATCACCGTTATGCTGGGAAATATTGGGAGCCACAGGTGGTGGGTTTTTTTAATTGTGTTAAAACAGACATCACCTAAAATTTTCCATCTTAATCATTAAGTGTGTAGATGGAAATTCTGTAAACCGTTAACCGTTAAACCGTTAAACAACTCCTTCCCATTTCCTTCTCCCCCAGCCCCTGGCAACCACCATTCTACTTGGTGTTTCTGAGTTTGGCTACTCCGAGGACCTTGTAGAAGTGGAATCATACAGAATTTGTCTTCTTGTGACTGCTTTATTTCACTTAGCGTAATGCCCTCCAGGTTCACCCATGTTGTAGCATGTGTCAGAACCCCCGCCCTTTTTTGAGACTGAGTAATACTCTATGATGTGTATACACCACATTTTCTTTATCCATTCATCTGTGGAGGACATTTGTGTTGCTGCCGCCTTTGGCCTTTGTAGATCACGCTGCCGTGAACCGGGTATACAAACATCTCTTTAAGACCCTGCTTTCAATTTGTTTGTATATATACCCAAAAGTGGTATTGAGGGATCATCTGGTAATTCTGTCTTAAATTTTTTGATGAACTGCTATGCAGTTTTCCATAGCGGCTATACCATTTTACCGTCCCCCTGACAGTGCACGGGGGTTCCAATTTCTCCACATCCTAGTCAGTACTGGTTGCTGGTTTTTTTCATAGCAGCCATCCTAATGGGTGTACGATGATATCTTGTAGTTTTGATCCACATTTCCGTACCAATTAGCGACACTGAGCATCTCTTTATATGCTTGTTGACCATTTGTATATCTTCTTTGGGGAAATGTTTCTTCAGTCCCTTGCCCATTTTTTAAATGGGGTTGTTTGGTTTTTGTTGTTGAGTGATAGGAGTTGTTTACATATTGTAGCCATTAGGGAACTATAAAGTATAAATAGTTCTTTAAAGTATTGTATGTGCTCTAATGTTCACATCATCTGCTACGAGCCAGTTGCTCTCGTGGTATACACTCTTGAAAAAGACCAGGAGGTTCAATAATGCGATTTTTTTCAACACCATTGATTTTTATCTTGACTCTGGAATGCTTGACAAAATCTCTGTGATTTTCAGCTTATAAGCAGTTCAGTTTTCAAGAGCTGACAAGGATGAAGGCAAGGAAAATAAAGGAAACAGAAGAGATAGCATGGGGTAATGCTTTTTATTCTTTCCATAATTTATACTTTTTGACTACGTAATCTTCAGGAAAAAGCCTTTTCCTCAGTTCTGTTGACTTAAACCGGACTTCATGCAGGAATGAACACACTTTCTGAGAATCATCCAGTAATTATGTCTTCTTATACCATCCTCCCTTCTAAACCCACAGGCTTGAAGATACCTCAGATTACAAGATCAGTATCATTTTCCTTCATGAATGCCTCAAACAAAATGTTGTATTTTTCTTCTGGGTCATAAGGACCCAAAGACGACTTGGCCTGTTGTCCCAGAAAAGAAGCAAGGCCGTAAGACTATTCTGGAGCCATGGCCATGCTGTTTGTTTAGATTATAGATTTTCTGGAAGGAAATGGTAGGGAAGTTATGATGGACAGCCTCATGCACTGCTCTGTGGTCTTCTTTGGCTGAAGGTGCTGTCTTCTAAATAAAACATCATTAACACTTACGTGTACTCTGATGTTTCTGAGGAAGGGATTGCCCACATGCTTGGTTGATTTTTCACTGTGCCCTTTCAGTTTCCCATTTTCTTCACCAGTTGGAAAGTTGGTGCTGTTTCCCCCCCGCCCAAAAAAGCCTCTACGTGTCCCCCTCCCCACCAAAAAGGCATCAGAAAATGACAAGAATGGGTTGCATTTATTTGTTTATGAAAGGCTTTTCCTCAAAAATAATAAACTACATGGTGGGGCGCCTGGGTGGCTCCGTCGGTTAAGCATCGATCGACTCTTGATTTCGGCTCAGGTTGTGATCTTGCAGTTCATGAGTTCGAGCCCAACATCAGGCTTCACACTATCAGTGGGATTCTCTCTCTCTCTCTCTCTCTCTCTCTCTCTCTCTCTCTCTCTCCCTGCCCCTCCCCTACTCATGCTCTTTCTCGTTCTCTCTCTCGCACGCTCTCTTTCTCAAAATAAATAAATAAACTTCAGAAATTAATAAACTGGGAAAAGATGAGCCCTTGAACGGAACCTTGTATGGTGCACTCCACACAATTGAAGAGGCACCTATTCCTGGCTTACAGGACTCTGCCGGTTCCACTACCTGGTCCTTACATATCACTAACACTGTAATTTCTCAATACTAATTAGAAGTTACTTACCAGAGTCTGTTTTGATACTTTCTGGTAGGAATTAGGCTTCCTTTCTACTTTTGTTTGTGTCTGGATTTTAATAATGTGTCAGGTTTTAAGCTCTCACATTGTACTGTTTTGTAATCCTAGTGTGGCTTAAAAACAAAGAGGTTTTTCTTTGCAGTAGGATACATGTTTGCACACACACATGCACAGGTACATACAAATATATATATATATATATATATATATATATATATATATATATATTTTTTTTTTAACAGGGCAAAAATTCTTTAGGGCATATATTCCCTCAACCAAAAGTCATTAGATGATATCTTGGGACCTACAATTATTTGGAATATGCAGCTAATCTTAGACCAGGAGGTTGTGCATATATTACACCTATAGGTTCATTTGGAGGTTTGCTAACGAACTGCTACTCTTTGGGTAAATCACTGATTTACCCAAAATGGTGATTACATGGTGATTCAGAAGCCACTTCTTTGATTTCCAGGCCAGCTGTAGAAAGATTTGGTCTTTCTTATAGGCTTTAAAGGCCTGTAGAACGATCCAGAGTCCTGAAAACGGGGTGTGGGGTCAGTAGAGGGGCTGCGTTGCACCTCGCCAGCTTGCCGTGCAGAAGGCTACACAGGGAGGAAGGGAATTGGAGTTCCAACTCTGCCTTCTAACTGCGGTGTGGCTTCTTAGGAAAGTCCCAGTTCCAGAAGTCATTTAACTAAATGAACATTCTTGATGAACTGCCACGAGGGCTTCGCCTAAAACCTCTTTCAAAGCCAGCAATGTGTGCCTTCACTCTCTCTCTCTCCTTCCTTCTGCCTTTCCTCTTCTTTCTCCTCTCACTCTCCTTCCATTCCCTGCCCCTCACCTCGTGAAAATTCAGGCCAGCACTTACCTGTATGGACAGCTTGCTTCCTTCTCCAGCCCGGTCTCTCAGCTTTTTGTTCCTCATCCCCAGAGCATTTAATAACCTTCCTGCAAAACAGGGACAAATTGGGGCTGAGGCACAGTTACCGGACTAACAATGTTGGAGAGGTTTTATATAGGAATACTAAAGTAGAAAAAAAAATAATGCTGTTACAAGATAAACCCTGCCTGACAAATCAGGAAGAGTAGATAGTTTACTTTTTTAAAACTTCTGTTAAAGATTCATACGGAGGGAGCAGTAGGGGAAAAAGAATTGAAAAGGCCAGAGGATAATTTGCTCTGAAAGACAAAAATGTTAGGTTATTCAAAAACTATTTTTTTCTCCTAAGTCAGTGCCAGGAACATCTGGCCTTGGGAAAAGTTTAGGAAAAGAGGCTTTCAGATGCCGTTGTCATTATTTAAAACTTAAAGAGGTAGGTCAGAAATAGAATCCTGGGTTTTTCGAAATAGAAGGGACCTTCAAGAGTTCAATCGTCTTGTTTTCAGATTCGGAAGCTGAAGCCCGGAAAGGTTAGAGGTGATTTATCTTGGTCAAAATAGCTAATTAGTGAGAGTAGTGAGCATAGACCAAGGTTCCTGACTGCAGCGTGGGTCCACCCGCTGCAGGGTTGAGAGGCCCCAAGGACGGGGAGTCTGGATGTCGGTGCCCTTCTGGGACACCATCTACAGGGACCACACTCCTGCCAAGTGGGAGTGGACCAAGAGACTGAGGAGTTAATGAACTCGCAAAACTCCAGTTAAGTGACCTTTATGTAATTCCTGGAAAACAGCAGAGCAACATGGATAGTGTATAGATAAGCATAATATAAGTATTATAGTACAGATGGTGTGTGTGTGTGTATATATATATATATATATACGTAAACAACTAATCCAGCTTACCCAGAGAAAGTTTGTGCCCAGTGAACAGTGAAAATCCTCATAGAGCAAAATCCATAGAGGAAAAATTCCCAGTGGTTGCCCACGATTGACCAGGAGGAGGGACTCTGAGTCATGTGGACATGAATATGGATTGAGAGGGGTTGTCCATTGTGAAGCGTAGATGAAGACCATGGCTTACCGTGGCCCAAACTGAGTAGCCCTCGGGAGGCTTACCCGTCCTTAGCCCTGATTCCAAAATCCCTAAACCGCCTTCTGCACACTAAATTAGTTTCCTGGGTACCATCACCTCAGAAGAGTATATTCTGGAGAGTGGACATGGCCACTGGAAAGAAATGCCATTATTTATAAATTCCAGTGTGCCCAGAAGCCTCCTGTGAATTTGTAATGTGGGTCAGTCATTTTGGGTCTGATCCCTCTAGCTCTCAGATAAAAGAGAGGTTTTAGGGGGCACCTGGGTGGCTCAGTCGGTTAAGCGTCCGACTTAGGCTCAGGTCATGATCTCACAGTTCATGGGTTCGAGCCCCTTGTCGGGCTCTGTGCTGACAGCTCAGAGCCTGGAGCCTGTTTCAGATTCTGTGTCTCCCTCTCTGCTCCTCCCCTGTTCACACGCTGTCTCTGTCTCAAGAATAAATAAACATTAAAAAAAAAGAAAAGCGAGGTTTTAGGACTTCTGTGACAAAGTCCCTGTGCTCAAAGTATGGTGCTCTCCCCCTCCCCTGTAATGCCCCTCTTAAGGGTCTTTCCTGAGCAAACCAGCAGCCTCTTCCCAGTGCCGGTCCTACTTCTTCATTCCTCCTCCTAAAGCCACAAGCATTATAAAAAGAAAATGATATATAATATGTGGGTCCTATTGGACATTGTAAGACCCTTTTTGGATACTGGTTGTTTTATGGGTTTGTTGTTGTTGTTGTTTTCTTTTGGCCTTTTTTGTGAGGAGGGCATTTTCCCTTAATTCAGAAATATTTACCGAATAACTTCCGTGTGGATCTTTTGTTCTCGTTGGGGACGTGGGCAATAACAATACATTTATGTATGTATAATGAAATAGTATGTTATGTGAGGAAGTAATGAGCACGGTGGGAAGAGAAGTACAGCAGGGCGAGGAGAAGCAGGAATGCCGTGGTGCATGTGGATCAAAGTGGTTAGGGGTGGCACTTAGCAGAGGTGAGAGAATTCACCTTGCAGATACTGGGGGAAACACAAGGGCCTCGAGGCGGGAGCGCGCCTGGCATATTCCAGGAATCACAGAAGCCAGTGTGATGAGGACAGAGTAAGTGAGGCGGGGAGAAGAGGACGGTGAGATTCTGGAAAGCCTTGTGGCCTTTGTAGGAGGGAGCTTTGGGAGGACTTCAGCAAAGGACGCCAATGATCTGGCTTTTACCCTCCAGCTACTATATTGAGAATAAACTGTAGGAGAGCAAGAAGAGAAGGTACAGACCAGTTAGGAGGCTGTTGCAATCTTCCCATGAGAGATGATGGTGCCTTGGACCAGAGTGGCAGCATTAGCTGTGGTGAGGAGTAATTAGAGTCTGGTTATTTTGTGTTTTTTCAATTTTTTCACTAAAAGTTTTTTTTAGAGAGTGTACAAGAGGGGGAGGGGACAAGAGAGAGAGAGAGAGAGAGAGAGAGAGAGAGAGAGAGAATCTCAAGCAGGCTGCATGCTCAGCACGGAGCCCAACACAGGGCTCAATCCCATGACCCTGGGATCATGACCTGAGCTGAAATCAAAAGTAGGTCGCTCAACCAACTGAGCCACCCAGGTGCCTTGAGTTTGATTATTTTGAAGGTAGAACCAACAAGATTAATTGTTAAATTGAACAATAATAAGCATGAGAGAGGAGTCAAGAAAGACTACAAAGAAGCAAAGGAAGAAAGGAAATGCCACCCGACTGGGGGAGGCTGTGAGTAGAGCAGGTAGGGGTAGGGGAGAGATATATGGAGTTTATTTGGCCATTTGTTGGGTCCGAGTGGTCTGCTAAACAGACATCGCGTGGAGATGTTGAGTAGGCAGTTAGATATACACGTATGAACGTAGGAGTTAGACTCCTAGAAGAATTCATCTTTCTTAATGGTCTTAATGGTTTCATTTTACTCCTGAATACATCTGTAGCTTCTAAAACTCCTATTAAAAATGCAGAATGGGGGGCACCTGGGTGGCTCAGTCTGACTTTAGCTCAGGTCATGATCTCACAGCTTGTGGGTTCAAGCCCCGCCTCGGGCTCTGTGCTGACAGCTCAGCCTGCTTCGGATTCTGTGTCTCCATCTCTCTCTGCCCAACCGCTACCGCCGCCCCTGCCCCCGCTCACACTGTGTCTGTCTGTCAAAAATAAATAAACATTAAAAACAATTTTTTAATTTAAAAAAAACACAGAATGAGACTCTGCAGAAGGACTTATTCAGTGACTGATTTCTGGGACTGAAATCAGACAATGTTCACTTGGGTAAACAAGAGTGGAAGGGTCAGTTTTGTTTCAGGCCTTGCGTTTCGCTGCGTAAGCCCCAGTGATTTCATAATTACTTTAAGAAAAAAAAGTTAGCAAAGTGGGCAAAAGCAAGGTTTATTTTTTCAGATGCTCAATATCTAAACAAATCAAGCTTTTCTTTGCATATATGTCAAGACAATTAGAGAAAATATTATGGTTTTCATCTTTTTACATTTACGTAAATATCTTGATAATTGAAATTGCATTTATTGTCATTGAGACAGATGTTAGATCGTTATGTAAGTATTAATGAATTAACCTATGCTAGCTATTTTCCTGGGGGAAAAGAAGGTATGTTATCTTCATTCAATAGGAGGAATTCTGAGTTCTTATGAGTTGGCTGTAAGTCTGCGCAGAACTTCCATCTTAATCTCTAAATTCACTTTTTGTCTGCTTTTTAGTCAGCTTGAGTGAACAAAAAGGATCATTTTTAATTTACGTTTTTTTTTTTTTAACGTTTATTTATTTTTGAGACAGAGAGAGACAGAGCATGAACGGGGGAGGGGCAGAGAGAGAGGGAGACACAGAATCGGAAGCAGGCTCCAGGCTCCGAGCCATCAGCCCAGAGCCCGACGCGGGGCTCGAACTCACGGACCGCGAGATCGTGACCTGAGCTGAAGTCGGATGCCCAACCGACTGAGCCACCCAGGTGCCCCAAGGATCTATTTTTAAAGTACCTAGATTGGTACACTGGCATTTCCTACCCCAGATACACGCTAAATGTTTTTATTCTTGATCTTGTGCTCGGTTTATAAGAAGAGCATCTATCAAATATGTCTTCATCTTATTAGACTTTTGACCAGCCTATGAGGGAGGCACTGTATGAAGTGGACATTGCCTCAGAGAGGTGAAGTGACTGGACCACAGCCCACAGAGCCAGAATGCAGACCCAAGCCTGTCTGTATCTAAAGCCTTCCCTAATCCACTTTCCAGAAGCATGGAGCAAAGTAGAACAAACCAGAGCGTTTTAGTAAAATAATGTAGACCAAGAGACAATGCAGAATGACCTCTTAGATGTATCCAAATACACCTAAAACACTGGGGCTCCAATCAGGAATTTCAGGTAGCTGTTAAACTAATCCTTGTAATGAGAGGATACATGGAAAAAAAAAAAAAAAGTCTTTTTTTTTTTTTTTTTTTTTTTGTCCTATACCCCATACAGTGGTGGGACTTCTTGGATGGTATGACACCTGTGGACAGAGAACATGCGCCTCCATCAAACCTGCAGGGAAACACCCAACCCCATCTTGCACAGAAGTCTTTTGGTGCCAGCTTGACACAGCTGTCCCAGGCTGCTCCTAGCAGGTGCCTGAGAGCTGGGATACTACAGCCAGCGAGCCTTGAGGAGACCTGAGTGGGGGACTCCAAGAGACTCCAAGACCTCAGCTCAAGGCTCAGAAAGCAGGGTTGGGCTCTGTCCCCACAGTAGAGGCCACATGGAGTGCTGAAAGGTGACAGAGTCAACTCCCACACTAGTAACCCTCCACGGGAACCCGGGGGAGGAACAGTTCCCACCCACCTCAGCAGTTGATACTCTTTGCAGTGGTACAGCCATGCTGGTTATTAAAATATTGACAAGCTTCAGTACCAGTTGATGAATCATCACTGATTTCAGAAACTTGAGTGCACCCTTCAACCCCTAAGACCTGTCTCATAATTCAGTAGTTAAGCATTAGTGCCTAGTACAGCATGGGGTGCCCAGGACTGTGAGACATCGTTCTGATTGGTTAGTGACTGTGCCTTATTGGCTGTTACATATTTTGAATATAACCCCTGTCCCACCCCACCCTCCAAAAATGGAACAGTGAAGGCATTTCTGTGAGCAGGTGATGCCAAATTTCATTTGGGGTCCAAGAGGGTAAAATTTAAACGTATAATTGGGCTCCACATTCACTGATTCTCTGATATGGGCCTGTTGATAGCATCCTTCACTATCTAGAAGGAAAATCCCCCACAGTAGTTATGAAGGGAAAGGTAGTAATAAGCAGAGGTCAAGCAAGTGGCCCTGGAAACATAATTTTGATTCATGTTTTGAGAGGCCTCCAAGTTTAAGAAGATTGAATTTTGCAGGAATACAATATCTCCCTCTACTTGCTTTCTACTCGAGTCCTACGTAGCATTAGAAAAATGGTTATTACCTCAAAGCATGGCTTATTTGTTCCCATAGATCAGTTGGTGACCACCTGCCCAGGGGAGGTGAAGGGTTCATTATAAGCCAAGCTCCACTAATCCTGATTTATTAGTGCCAAACACTTGCCTTTTGCAGCTGTGGGAACAGTTTTTAAAGTCGATTTATTTCTGAGCTGGACTAACAGTACCGCATGGTTTAAAAACAAACAAACAAAAATGGAATCTTTTGCAAACACAGTAAATGCCCACACATAGTGGATTCCAGGGGTATGTGAGGAATCCTTGTGCCTATCCACAAAGCATCAGACTGATTTTTAGATGGTGAGAGATACGCTGCATCCTTTAACACAGGAGTTCTTAACCTAAAGTCTGTGAGTTGGTGGTGGGGGGAATAAAACGTCTTTATTTTCACTAACCTCTCACTGAAATTTTGCATTTCCTTCAATTGTGAATGTACCCACAAACCGCAGTAGTGTTAGCAGCACTTGTGGTATCATCACCGATAGAAGTCATAGATATTTTGTCATTAGGTGGTAGGCAGCGTCTTCTTTTTTTTTTTTAATGTTTATTTATTTTTGAGAGGGAGAGAGAGTGTGTGCCCATGCGGGCAGGGGAGGGACAGAGAGAGGGATACAGAGGATCTGAAGCAGGCTCCACACTGATAGCAGAGAGCCCGATGCAGGGCTTGAACCCACAAACCATGAGACCATGACTTGAGCCGAAGTCAGACGTTTAACCAACTGAGCCACTCAGGTGACCCTATGGTAGGCAGCTTCTAAGATGGCCCTCAATGATTCCTACCTCCTGGAATTAAATATACTTGTGTTTAAATCCTTCCCTTTAAATGTGGGCTAGTTTTAGTGATTCATGTGAACAAGATGCAGCAGAGAGGATAAGATGTCCTTCTAAGATTTAGTTATTAAAAAGACTATGGTGTCCATGATGGGGGCTTTCTGTCACTCTCTTGCTCACTCTGAGGGAAGCCAACTACATGTTTTAAGCTACCTTGAAGAGAGACCCACATGGCAAGGACCTGAAGGAGGCCTTTGACCAATAGCCAACAAGTAAGTACCTCTTCCTCTTGCCAACACATAAATAAGCATAGAAGCAGATTCTCCCCAGTTGAACCTTCAGATGAGAACACAGCCCCAGTTGCCACCTTGATTGCAGTCCTGTGATAGACCTTGAGCCAAAGACACTCAGCTAACCTGTATTCAGATTCCTGACTCACAGAAGCTTTGGTATAATATATTTGTTTGTTTAAGCTACTGAGTTCTGGGGTAATTTGTTGCATAAGAATAGATAACTTATGCTATGACTAGTAAATAGTCGTAGAGATGTAATACTCAGTATGGTGAATATAGACAATATTCTCTTATCCTTATCAAACTTGCTAAGAGACTATTAATTATTCCAGCTACTAAAAAGAAAGGATAATTGTATAATGTGATAGAAGTACTAATTACTACTGCAATGGCAGTTATGTTACAATATGTAAATTAACATATTGTACACCTTAAATTTATATAATGTTATATGTCAAATATGATTCAATTAAAAAGTAGGAGTAACTTTTATACAGTACAATTTCAGATATCTCCAAATATCGTTTGCCCTCATTATTACTTCAAAATCATAGTCATTATTAGACTGGCCACTAGATCGTACTGTTTAGTGCATTAATAAACAAGCACATATTTTGATTTATAACACATTTGTTTTAGCCATATTGATGCCATGCATCCCCACCACAGAAATCTACCAGTTCTTTTTTTTTTATTTATTTATCTTGAAAGAGAGAGTGTAAGCACGTGCAGGGGAGGGACAGAGAGAGGGAGAAAGAGAAAATCCATCCCAAGCAGGCTCCACACTGTGAGTGTGGAGCCCAACACAGGGCTCAAACCCACGAACCATGAGATCGTGACCTGAGCTGAAATAAGAGTCAGATGCTTAAACAACTGAGCCACCCAGGTGCCCCCGAAATCTACCAGTTCTTGTCTCTTAAAGTCATCAGGCTTTTCAAGTTCATAACTGAAAATTGACCAGTTAACAAGAAATATAAGCTCATAATTGAAAATTGACCAGTTAATAAGAAATATAACGCCTCATGCTAGGTGTTATAGTTTGTTTCTGCCTTGTGGGGTTTGTAGTTAAAAGCTCAAATCACAAACTTATCAGCTCTGTAACCTCTGGAAAATTTAAGTGAAGATAATAATGTCTTTATAGGCAGAGGTGATATCTAAATATCAAACAGCTGATAGGCACAAGTGCTAACCAGTCAGAATATACACCAGCCTAAGAAACATCCAGTGAACAGCATCAGTCTGCTCATAGGAGGGTGAGGGTTCGATGAGTTCAGGTGTGCAGCCGCCATGTTTCAGGCCCATCCGACGAGCAGCCTTGACTGGGATGCTGTTCTCCCCACCCCGCCCAGTAGACTACTTTCAAGCACAAGCATAGCTCATGTGTCAGCTCCTCTGTGACGTCTTCCATGTCCATTGCTCTGCCCACTCCCACGGCACCTTGTGTAGCCCGTCACCTCCCAGTCACATGCATTAGCATTTGTTCACATGCCTTCCTGCCCACTTCCCCCCGCAGAATGAATCCCTCATTTCTTACCTTGGTTCTTTCCCCCCTGTTGCTCCAGTACCTGGCACCGTGCCTGGCCACAGTACATTCTTAGTAAATGTTGGCTCGATGAGAGGATGGTAGATCAATGCTGAATATTTTAATGGTTCCAGGGAAAAAAAAATATCTGTTCTAGATGTAAGCAGGGATCTTAAGAATAGAGTAATACTCACATGTGAGTTTTTGCCTTTGTCTATAAAACAGCTTATTCTCACTTGGTGTCATGAAGATAAAACAATTTAGAACAATAACGGTTTCGTTTTCAAATACATTCTCATACTATTTTTCCCTCTATTTTTTCACTCTGATAACAATGGTTTGTTGCTTCCATAGGTTATCAGCCCATTCTAAAGAAATGGCTTATGGGTCAAGACCACGGGTCCAGACAACTAGATTCTAGTTCGAACTCAAATATGTTTCCCAGGTCACTTCATCTCTCTGAGCTTTGGTTACTTTATTTATAAACTGAAACAGCTTGCTCAGTGACCTCTAAAGTACTTGCCAATTCTAAAATTCTAAAATTCTTTATGGCTTCAAGGGCTTGAGGTGGGGACTGTTGCTCATAGGCTCTTTTGCTCCTGTTTGTAAGTGACCCATCTGCACTTTTCTTAGGAACGTAGAGTTTAAATGTAGGCTCTGTTACGACCCACTGAAGAAACCAAATTAAGATAAAGATTTTCTAAAACTGTAATATTCAGTGTTGGCGAGCGTATGGTGAATGGGGCATTCATTCTTTCACAAGGCCAGAGGGAGTATAAGCCTTCCCCGTGGACCATTTGCACTGCGTATCAAGAAAGTTTAAATTGTTCAAACTCTTTGATCCAATACTTCTTTTTCTATTGCATAAACCTAACTGAACACAAGAATTTGCGTATAAGGATGTTGATATTAGCACATTTATAAAAGCAAAGTAAGAAATAAAGTAAATGACCGGCCACAAGAGAACGTTCAATAAATTGGTGTCGAAATTCCATGCAGTCATTAAAAAATCATGTTTTCAAAGAGTATTTAGCGGTAGGAAAGGCTAACAGAACCTGGATTCAAAACTGCGTATTTATCATCTTCATTTTGAAACATTTTCTATGTATCAAGACCAGAAGGAAATATTCCAAAAAGTTAACGTGTACTTCTAGTAGGATTATACGTAATTTCTCTCCTTTAAATTTGAGTTCACCATTTCCCACAATAGACTGGTGCTGGTGTAATACTGTTACAAAACGGTCGTTTAAAACGGGTTAAAGACCTGTCAGGTGCAAAGCAGTGTGCTGGTGCTGTCGGTTTGGAAAGATGAGAAGAGTGACACCTGGTGTCTGAGAGCACCGTCTTGCAAGTACCGTAGACATAAATAAATACCCACTTGGCGGCAATGGGGATTGATGCCGTGAACAAGTTGCCAGCAGTGAAATATGATCGGACGGAGGAGGAGGCCATGGTTCCTATTTCTCAGGCACCTTCAGGCTCTGGGGGACACTGCAGCGCCGCCTATAGGTCAGCCAATGTGCGCATGCGTGTTGCCATCCCTTGGCCTGACTGACACAGAATCCTGGGAAGACCTTCCAAGAAGCCATCTTTGCCGTGTCTGTTTCTATTTTGGTGATATTTAAGATGTTCTTTTGAGGCGTTATTTTAACGATGAGCTCGGGATACAATATATCATTATGCAAAAATAGGACACGGTGTGTTTACAAAGACAGTATGTCCCGTAGATTCTGCAGAAGGTCGTAGAAGTATGACTATACAGTATAATTACTGGAAGCTCTTTCTGGCGTGGCGGTGTGTGCAGACCGAGTCTTTCCCTACTTAGTAGAGGTTCCTGAGAGCTGGAACGGGGCGGAGTCTTCGTCAGCTTCCAGAGCTCAGTAGTAGTTCCTGGCACACAGTAAGCATTAAATAGTTCTTGAATTAATAAATGTATGCTTACGTTACTAAGATTCATAATGAGCGGAGCCAAGAAAAATGCTAGTTGTGAGGCAATAGGGAGCAAGCAATAGACCCCCTGTCAGGCCTCCTTAATAGGGGAGCTTTATTGTAAGGATGGGCAATAAAGAACACAGGATACTCAGGACTACCCCACAGGGAGGCACATGCTGGATGGGCTCTGGAACCCTGCCACTGGAGTTCAAATTGTGTCTGGGCCACTTATGAGCTATGTAGCCTTGGTCAAGTTACTTAGCTTCTCTGTGCTTCAGTGCCATCATCAGCGTCATCATCATCATCATCATCAAGAGTCATTGTGAAAATTGAATGAATGAATAGTTGTAAAATTCCTAAAATGATCCTTAGCACATGGTAAGGGCACAATAAATGCTAGCTATTATTGTTACCGTTAGCTTTGCTACTGTTAGAGTTATTAAAGACTACAGTACAGTTTAGGTACCTGAAAAATCACGATGTGCCCTCAGTCCCAGGAGACGGATCATCTCCTCTCTTATGTCCACCAGTTAACTGGCTATTCCTGTCTCCTCTCATTTCTCTGGTATGACTGACTGCCTACCTGTCCCCACGATTCCCAGTTCATACTTCTGAGACGAGGAGGAAACAGACTGCCTTGTTCGAGCAGAGCAGGCTTTTTCACACCCGGCCATCTCACAGCGTGCTCTCCAGCAGGAAGACTTGGGCCGGGGTCCTGCCCTCATCCAGTTGGCCTTGACTGGGGTGGGGTCAGCTGCATCTGATCTCAGCAGGGGAATGTGGGCACGAAGGAAGCCCTTGTAACCGTGAATTTTAAATTATTCAGCAAAGAGGGCTTGAAGAATAAAGAAAGGGTAGAAAAACAAAACGGAAAAGCAGCTTAACCCTTTGGAGAGACAAGATGACTTTTGGCATTTTCCACCTGGCACACTGATTCGTTTTCTAAGGCCCGTTTGTTACTGTTCAGATCCATAAAGGAAATTGTGTGACTAAGAACTGTGGAGATGAGGTGAAACCTCAGAGGCCTTCACTGAATCTCTGCCTTTGTGGGCCATGACCTTCCCACCTCTGTGGCGTTCACGTTGCAGCTTGTCTACGTCGTGATGTCTTGCTCAGTTCCTTTTGTGCCACGGACTGGCCAAGAAACCACAGTGTGGTGTGTAAACTACACATGGAAATGCCGATGGGCCTTCTGATTAGCTCCATAGCTGAAGGATACCTTTGGGGAAAGCTCACATGGAGGACACAAATGTCAAAGTTTCACGTTCTCCTAGACCATACTCGTCTCACTGTCACTGCCATGGATCTGCATCTTTTCACCCCTCCTCACATCCTCAAGGTGATCAGGACAATGCCATTTCATTTCCTGGAACAATAATAATAATAGTTAACATTTATTGTGCCATTACTATGTGCTAAGGATCATTCTGGGCACTTTTATTTTCACTTTAAGACCACCCTAGAGGGGCGCCTGGGTGGCGCAGTCGGTTAAGCGTCCGACTTCAGCCAGGTCACGATCTCGCGGTCCGTGAGTTCGAGCCCCGCGTCGGGCTCTGGGCTGACGGCTCAGAGCCTGGAGCCTGTTTCCGATTCTGTGTCTCCCTCTCTCTCTGCCCCTCCCCCGTTCATGCTCTGTCTCTCTCTGTCCCAAAAATAAATAAAACGTTGAAAAAAAAATTTAAAGGGGCGCCTGGGTGGCGCAGTCGGTTAAGCGTCCGACTTCAGCCAGGTCACGATCTCGCGGTCCGTGAGTTCGAGCCCCGCGTCAGGCTCTGGGCTGATGGCTCGGAGCCTGGAGCCTGTTTCCGATTCTGTGTCTCCCTCTCTGTCTGCCCCTCCCCCGTTCATGCTCTGTCTCTCTCTGTCCCAAAAATAAATAAACGTTGAAAAAAAAAAAAAAAAAAAAAAAGACCACCCTAGAAGTTGAGTTGAGCCAAGTCTGGTAGAAATGGCTGTTTGCTCCAATGCCTGTGTAGCTCTGCGTGAAACACACAGCAGGACACAGGTAGATGAACCTTTGGGTGGGGATGGGGGGGTAGTCAGCACTCACAGACTATGCAAGATCATCTCTGGGCCACCTCTCTTTTTTGTAGATGCCTATGATTTGGTATTTCTTTGGGCCAGAAAATAGCACTGGAAACACTGAACAGAAAGCATTCTATCCCTTATTACCCAATGTGTTTTTTCCAGAGCATCCCAAAAGGTTATGTTGGGTTTTATGAGCTGCAGAGGATTGCTGACTGGTGCACCACCTAGAAAGACAAATGGCAAAAACTGCAGAGCTTGGAGCTGCCCTTGTTAAGTCGGCTACTGAGCTGAGACAAAATCTCTGCTTCCTGTGCCCAGCTTGAATATTATGGCCAGCACTGGAAGAAGGAAAAGCATCATTTAAAACATTTTAATTGTCACCACATGTGATCTGGGTACTGAATGTTTTGAACTGAAAATCTCACTACCCAACTGAAAGTCAACAACACACACTTCTGATACTAAAGGTCGTCACTCTTTCCTGTCTTCCCTTCACAAAACTGGAAATCAAATAAAATAACTAGGTCTTCTGCTGTGAGGTGCATTTCCTCGAGTGATCAAAACCAAAGGGCTTTTGGGCATCCTGACCCAATTAGCAACAAAGATGTCAAAATAGCAGTACAAAACAGGACTGAGAAAACAGTTTTAGCCTTCTGCTGATACCTACCTCTAGTGACCTTCTCAAATAAGGTTATTTGAAAATAAAATAAGGATCATTTTAAGATTTTGGTAGCAACCATTGCCTATTCTTTCAGAAAAGTAGCTGTTTTTACAGAAAGCTCCAAATGGTTTTTAAAACCAAATAGAATGTGATCTTTGTCGATGATGTGTTCACTTCATTTGAAGAGTATTGTTAAGTGCCCGGGAGTTGAAAATTCAGTATTGGTCATCTTTTAAAGATTGTAGATGGATTTTAGCCCACGATGCACACAGGAAACAACTGTTTTAGATGCCCTGCTCCTCTCTTAGCTCTGTAAAGACACCACTGTGGAAGGAAAACCCATGGAAAGGCTCCAGTGATGGAGAGACCATGTGTGAGAGGCTCAGAATTAGCTTCTGATCTCCCAGTGGCTTCAGGAAGGAACATCAGACTTACCATTCCGGCCGAGGTCCAGGGCGCCCCTCCCTGTCTCAAGGAGAGAACAGTGTGAAGAAGTCCTCTTATATACACGTCATTCTGTGTCTGAAGCATTGTGGGGTGGGATATATTCTGTTATTCCATCCTGACCCCAGGATGGATAACCCTGCCTTTTCATCCCCTTTGGCACAAAACAGAATCACTAGATAATCGCCACCCTTCAGTTTTCCGGCGTGTGTGTGTGTAGCTACAGCCAAGGTAAACTGGTCTCTCAGGTTTCTTTTGAGTTGAAATTAGCTGAGCTGTTTGTTTCCTCTGAGCCATATACTGATGCTTTTTGAACTATCTTTGTGTTTGAGGGATTTTTTTTTTCATGGTATCAGCACACCACTTCCTCCAGGTCATTACTTTGAAACAGTTTTGCAGAGGGAGCTATCCCTGCTGGCCAGCAGCCTAAGCAAGCAAAGCAATGATGGAGGGATGGCCGCAGACCTTTACAGTGCATTTCATGTTTGTGCATGACTTCATGAAATGACTTCTCATCCACTCATCTTGGCAGATAGGGTGGGCTGGCATCTGAGCTTGCCAGCCAGAAACTGCACTTTGTCAATATCGGGCACTGGCTCCCCCGTTTGAATGATTCTCAAAGTTGAGGCTAAAATAATGTCCTCAGATGACCCTTTGCAACTGTCTCTTTCTGAGAATTCCATGGAACTCTTTTTTGAATGTGGATTTCTACTTAATCTTTGGTACTTTCAGATGATACCTTTTGGAAAATGCAAGTTTGAGTAAAACCACTCTTAACTTTCCTTTTATTATACTTTAAATATTTTTATTAATGAACGACCTGTGAATGTCAATACACAAACATATGCAGTGCTTTTACTAATATGTTTTATAAATATTATTCCCTTTTCCATAGATTCATAAGTTTCTTTTATCATGAAGATAATAATAGTTTATAGTATCTCAAGGGTAAATCCTAAACCTTTAAGTACTTTACTTTTGTATTTATGTTAAGGAAAATAGAATGAGAGATTTAAAATATATAATCTTATTGGGGTGCCTGGGTGGCTCAGTCAGTTAGGTGTCTGACTTCAGCTCAGGTCATAATCTCACCATTCATGAGTTTGAGCCCTGCATCAGGCTCTGTGCTGACAGCTCGGAGCCTGGAGCCTGCTTTGGATTCTCTGTGTCCCTCTCTCTCTCTCTCTCTGCCCCTCCCATGCTTATACTCCGTGTCTCTCGCTGTGTCTCAAAATTAAGTAAACATTTAAACAATTAAAATATATAACTTTGTTAAGTTCATAGTGATTTTTAATATTCCCAGACTTATGCATTACAAAACTGATTTCACTTTTATTAAATTCTGAACTTATATTTTTAAGAGTGTTTTTGTGGGGGGTAGCAGGGGTGGGAGGAGTTACACTTAAGGAAAATAATCACTGAGGTGACCTAGTCCTTTCATGGACTTTATTTTTGTAAAAACCCAAAATTCTAGCAGCGCAGTAATGTGTACCGGTTACTTTCCTGAGTAACGTTGTGTATGATACAGTCATATTATAATTTAAATCTTTTTTAAAAGCTGCATTTTAAGTAAAAAAAAAAAATTGCAAGATTGTATTTTTATTTTTAATTTTTTTAACGTTTATTTATTTTTGAGAGAGACAGAGACAGAATGAGAGTGGATTAGGGACAGAGAGAGAGGGAGACACAGAATCTGAAGCAGGTTCCAGGCTCTGAGCTGTCAGCACAGAACCCGAAGCAGGGCTCGAACTTACAAACTGAACTGTGAGATCCTGAGCCAAAGTCGGACACTCAACCGACTGAGCCACCCAGGCACTCCAATGTTTATTTATTTTTGAGAGAGAGAGAGAGAAAGAGAGAGAAAGCACGAGCAGGGGAGGGTCAGAGAGAGAGGGAGACACAGAATCTGAAACAGGCTCCAGGCTCTGAGCTGTCAGCACAGAGCCCGACACGGGGCTCGAACTCACGAAGCACGAGGTCATGACCTGAGCCAAAGTCAGACGCACAACCAACTGAGCCACCCAGGAGCCCTTCAAGATTTTATTAAGTAACCTCTATACCCAAATTGGGGCTCAAACACACAACCCCAAGATCAAGAGGCGCATGCTCCACCGACCGAGCCAGCCAGGTACCCCTTCAAGTCGGCATTTTTGAAACTGAGGATATACACGTCACCGACAGTAATCTTTAACGACTCCAGAGTAGAACGTGTATTGCTCTTGTTCTCCATTGCTTAACCTTTTGTGTGTTGCTTATGCCTGTAAAGATTTTGAGATACTTCATCTTTTTGTATCTCTCAGCATTATTTAGAAGCTCATCTATATTTTCAAGATATGAGGGGGGAACAAAACCAAAGAAGGAACCCTTATCTCTGCGGTGTGCAGTTAGAGGTTGAAGGGAATTCAGTGGACACTGCTAGGGAAGAATGCTAAACATGTGCCTCCACAGAGGATTTTGTACGAGGCAGGAAGAAGTTTCAGAGGAGTAGAAAGGTGTGTGTACAGAAGCCATTGTACTTTGGAAAATGAACTTTCACACCGGTCATCTTCATACTGGTTCTCCGTGAGCTCCCTGCTGACGAGAGCTGCATACTCAAGAGTGTTTTCGGTGTGGTGTTCAGTTTTGCTGAAGCTTCAGTTGACTCTTGGCACGGCTGTCTTTTGCGTCACAGTGTCATCCTCATCTTGTGGTGACCGAACTTGGGCATAATGATAGGTATCGTGGTTTTGTTTCCTCATTTGCTCAGAGAAAAATCAGACCTTGCTTCAAAGCCTGTTTTCTTTCAGTTCACTTTGCACCCCCTCCGAAAACATTCTCAGACCATTGCTGTTCTCTCTGTTTGCTCCTTAACCGCGAGAATAAAGCAGCCTGGAAAATCAGCGCTGTTTTCTATTCCCCAGGTGGGTGAGACCACCCCAAAGGGCTTTGGGGCATCTTCTTAGTGCCCTAGAAGAGAAGTCCTGTTCTCTGCCTTGGAGGGTTTTGAGACAAGTGGCTTCCTATCCTCCTCCTGGAGGCGACAAGCCTACTGATGGGCAGTGAGCCCATCCGGGTGAATGAAAACAAAGCAGTGAGCATAAAATCTATTTACTAATCCCTATTTCTCTTTAAATTTTAGGAGAAACAGTATTTTTAGGAAGTTGCTGGGGCATTTTTTTTTCTGAATTTGTGTTCCTTGAATCTAGCGATGTTTGGAAATGCACAAAAATGCGGCAGCACTGGTGAATGAGAATGGGACCGTCACAAATCAGGTGGATCAACACCAGCTTTTTGAAATGGTCCTGAGGGGATTTGAAACCTAGCTGTAGAATGATATAAAACAGAGTTACTGGAATTACTAGTACCCAACTTTTCTCAACTGTCAAATAGGGTAAATTCTTCATTCTCACATTGCATTGAATTATCCCTCTGTGAACAGAAAGAGCCACTTTTCCTGCTCTGTTTCCTCCTTTATGAAGCAGCACTAACCATGGAGACACTTAGCTCACTTAGCCATGATAGCTGACACTGTTGAGTGTTTAGTATGCTCCAGGCACTTTACCCCACAGTGGCTGCCTTTCTCACTTAGGTGCATCAAACACCTTCTGAGTGGAACTGTAGGAAATTGGCAAGGAGAGGGAGAGGGTACTGTAGGAAATGGGCAAGAGCCTTTGACTTGGGAAGACCCAGTGGAAAGGAGGCCAGAGGATGGCATGCCAGCCCAGGTCCTCGGATGAATCATCAGGTACCGAACTGTGGTTACTTTGAATGATCTATGCTCAGAAGTGGTTTTGGTCACCAAGTTTTTAATCACTAAAGAAAAAAATTCTGAATTAGATTTCTAAGTGTTTATTTATTTTGAGAAAGAGAGAGAGAATGCAAGCAAGCAGGGGAGGGGCAGAGAGAGAGGGAGGGAGAGAATCGCAAGCAGGCTCCACACCATCAGTGCAGAGCCTGATGCGGGGCCCAAGCCCATGAACCGAGAGACCATGACCTGAGCCGAAACCGAGAGTCAGACGCTTAACCGACTGAGCCACCCAGGCGTCCCTCTAAATTAGATTTGACTTCTTCCGAAATATTTGTTTAATGGCTGGTGAAGACAGTGAAGATAAAGGAAGCTTTGGAGACTCATTGGGTCAGCCCACATCACTCCTTAGTTCCTGGGAACTTTTGTCTTGTGAAGATGGAATGAGGTGACTCAGGGTCATAATGACTGTTTTCTGTACTCGGCCTTTAGAGCTTCGCACACGGATGCATGTGTGTAACAATAAGCAAGCATTCCTACTTCTGCCTTTGAGGTAGATGTGTCACAGTGAGATGGGCCCAGACTTCCGGCACCCTCCTCCCGACTTAAGACGGAGACATTTCTGGAAATGGTGAAAATTCTCACAGGCCACACAAAATTAGCCACTGTCGCCATCTCAGAAAATTCTTACAAAGGCGTATATCTGTCGGCAATAGAGGCCGTCCTTAATTTATGAAATTTGCTTTATTGGTGTACAGAAAGGGTCACTGTTTACCCATCCAGTCCTTCAAAGGTTAGGACATTTTATTTTGTCTATGGAAAGTCGTGGAATTTTAAGTAATCTTTAGGTTCAAAAATGGAAGAAATAAGGAAAAGAATAAAACCTTGTGATTAAAAAATCCGGATAACAGACAATTAATGGAGGAATATTTGCTAATAATGGAGAAGACAAGAAATATATGAAACACTGCCAGCCTCGCTAATAAAAGAAATGAAAATCAAAACTGTCCATACGTATAATTTTCATCTATCAAATTGGTAAATATTTTTAAAAGTGCTAATAATAGAACATATTGAAAAGAAATGAAGGCACCCGGGGGGTGCCTGGGTGGCTCAGTGGGTTAAGCATCTGACTTCAGCTCAGGTCATGATCTCATGGTTTGTGGGTTTGAGCCCCACTTTGGGCTCTGGGCTGACAGCTCAGAGCCTGGAGCCTGTTTCGGATTCTGGGTCTCCCTGTCTCTCTGGCCCTTCCCCGCTTGTTCTCTCTCTCTCTCTCTCTCTCTCTCTCTCAAAAATAAAATAAAAACATAAAAAAAATTTTTTAAAGAAAAGAAATGAAGTAGGTACTGATGGGATAAGAAATGCTACCGCTGTGAGAAAACAGTTTAACAATATGTATCAGGATCATTAAAAGAGAAACCTTTGTATCTTCCATTCCAGTAATTGTACTGTAACACATGTATCCTGAGAAAATAATCTGAAATGACTACAAATATTTAGTCTGTTAACCTGGTAGGATTTGTAACAGCGAAATTGGATGCAATTTAAATGTTAAACAATGAAAATTAGCTACATAGGTAATAGACCACACATAAAATGAAATATTCAACTATTAAAATTGCATTCGGAGAATATTTAATAATATGAGCAAGTGTGAAAAAAGGATATAAAACTACATATATACAGTAGGATCCCATTTTATTATTCTTTTTATTTGAGAGAGAGAGAGAATGTGAGGGGGAGAGAGGAGCTGAGGGGGAGAGAGAGAGAGAGAGAGAGGGAGAGAGAGAGAGAGAGAGAGAGAGAGAGAGAGAGAGAGAGAGAGAGAATCTCGAACAGGCTCATGCTCAGTATGGAGCCCAATCTGGAGCTCAATCCCATGAGCCTGAGATCATGACCTGAGCTGAAATCAAGGGTCAGATATTCGACCGATTGAGCCACTGAGGCACCCCAGTATGATCCCATTTTAGACACACACACACACACACACACACACACACACACACAGAGGAAAAAAAGACTGGAAGCAAATTCCAAAATGTTAACTGGTTTCTTTGAGTACTATGGGTCATTTAAAAATTTATTTATATTTTCTAAACATTTCCATGTATGAATTTTTAATAAGGAAAAAGATATATTAAGTGAAGGAAGGAAACTATAAAAGGTAAGAGAAACTTAAGGAAATTACCCCCCAGACAGTGTGATTCTGCCATAGGATCTCACTACAGCCCTATATATTCTTTTTCTTTTTTTTTTTTAATTTGAGAGAAAGAATGATGGGGGGGAGGAGCAGAGAGAGAGAGAGAGAGAGAGAGAGAGAGAGTCAGTCTCAAGCAGGCTTCACTCTAGGCTCAATCCCACAACCCTGAGATCATGACCCAACATCAATCAACTGAGCCACGCAGGTGCCTCTGTATTCTTTTGTCTCGACAAAACGCCCACTAATTCAACATCATTTGGGTGAACAGCTCCTCTTTCTTTCAAAACAACCTGTTTCTTCCTTCCATGTTGGTGAGATCATCTTATCGTGGGGAAGGGACAGAAGCCACTCAGGGTCCTGAGTGGGGAAATTGCAGGGCAGCCTAGCGGCAGGGGGTAGAGGCTGAGGCCGGAGTGCACCAGAGTAATGAAGCCCTCACCCCTCCATCGTCTCTGAGGCCTTTCCTTTGAAGACTTGGAAATGAAGTCTGGTTACTCACGCTATGAATTAAGTAGACGTTTGTGGGCTGGGCTGGCCTGACAGGATGCCCTCAAGTATGATTGTATGGAAATGGTTCTCAAACCAAAATGCCTATCCCCACCTAAGGACTTCAGAGCGCTGTGCACTTAAACTGGAGTGGGCCCGAATTAGGCCTCCTTCAGGAGGTCAGCTTCATGAGGCTACTCCGTGTAAGGTGAGCCGGGCTGAAACGAACACCTGGGCTGCACGATTCAGGGGATAAATTCGTTTTCCTTCCACCGTGTCATCAGCTCAGATACGAATGTGAACTCCACGTGCGTGGAGAGCTTTGTCTGTTTGATCGCTCTCGTGTCACCGGCAGCCCTTGTCACGTGATGGGTAGAAGGTCTCTGTTGGATGACTGCTGTGCATCGGAGCCCTAGCGATGGCCCTGCTCACTAGGTAGCCATGCAGGCAGGGACACACACGTAGTGTAAGCAGATAAAAGGATCGTAGAAAATATTTTTTATTTCTAGAAAGCAAGTCCCTGTTTCGTGTCTCTCTTTTTGGCTGAGAAGACTGGCTGAGATGTTGCATGTGGGGCCAGGTCAAGGGTAGGAAAGGCGGTGATGGCACAGGGTCAAGTTGGAGAAGCTAATCTGAAGGAAGACAGCCCCGGGGCTGGAGAGGGGCCGCGCTCAGCCTGGCAGGGGCTGTTGGCAGAAGTGGAGGTTATGCTAGCAGGCTGTTCTTGACCTTAGCCACAGTCCCCAGGCAGCTACTTATTTGCCTTGCCTAAAACACAACTGCCTCCTAGGAGCCAAGAGTAACAAGCAGCCTGGGCTCAGGGGGGGGGTTGGCTGTTTGTTTGTTTTGTTTTATTTTTTATTTTTTTAATGGTGGTCGGGATGAGGCAGGGAGAGGCCATGGAGGTATTTTTTTTCTTTTTTAACTCTGCCCATTTATCTTCCTGAGGGTGTCCTACAAAAATATAAACCACATGTAGTTCTTATACCTCAAATCTTTGTGGTTTGTTATTCCCAAACTAGTCATTACTTATTTATCTTGTTTTTTCTTTCACTGAAAAATAATTGACGTGCAATCTTGTAACCGTTTCAGGTGCACTAGTCGATATTTAAATGTAGTTGTGGAGTTGCTTTTTACATAAACCGCCAACTGATCAATCATACTGTCAGAATGGTCCTGAAGCAGAATAAAATGGTCCAAGGCTGAGTTAAGCAGTTCCATGAGGCAGGGGAAGGAGTCATGTGGTCAGCACTGAGCAAAGGGAACGAAACAAAACAAAAGCAAAACGTGTGCACGCACACACCCCTTGCGATAGTGCCCTTTCCTGATCCTATGGCTCCTGCACCCATATTTGGAGTTGAGAGAACTACGTGCATGCACTTGGTCCCATAGGAATCACTTTCCATTGTCTTTCCCATGTCCTGGTAGGGTAGCCGTCCCACCAGAGACAACCTGGACGTGTTTTCCCGACAGTCTGTTTTCCCAGGCATTTGGAGAATCCAGAGCAGCCAAATGGGAGGCAGAAAGTTCTTGGAGTAGCAGAATCCCCCCGGGAATCTGGGGTCACTGAAGTAGAATAAATTCTGTTCCAGCCAAGCCACTGAGAGAAGCAGAGTCAGCTAAGAAACAGGAGAAGGAAGCACCGTGCGTCTGTGACCTGTTTGGAAATAAGTGCACAATTCCCTCCCTGGACTGTAGGTGAGCGGCTGTGGTCCCCGTGGCTCCTTTCTCTCCCTCCTGGGCTAGATGAGCAGAACCATCAAACTGCATCCCTGACCATAAGCCCAGGAACAGTGGCCCTCAGCCTTGTCTGACTCTGCACCCACTCCACTATTTTCCAGTGCCGACTTCACAACCTTCAGTGAAACTGCATCAGTGAAATAATCTGACCTGACAGATAATTTCCTCCAAAATCTATATTATCTTTACCTGCAATTAAAATGAGAACTAGGGGCGCCTGGGTGGCTTAGTCAGTGAAGCGTCTGACTCTCAACTGCAGCTCAGTTGTCATCTCACGGTTTGTGAGTTCAGGCCCCGAGCGGGGCTTCATGCTGGTGCCGCAGTCAGTTGGGGATTCTCTCTCTGCCCTTCCCCCACTTGTTCTCTCCTTCTCTCTCTCTCTCTCTCTCTCTCTCTCTCTCTCTCTCTCGTCTTTCAAAATACATAAACTTTATTTAAAAAGGAGAGAGAAATAAAAGGAACATAATTTATTATTAAATAACTTCAATTTGTAAGGGATCAGATACAACTCATTAGCAAACAAAATGAAGTAATTGGCTGGGTGTTTACATCTCCACCTGTAACCACCGTCAGTGGGCAACTGCACCTTCACACTAACTTGGATAAGGGTTAGAGAACTACGTACCTCCAGGGGCAATGCCTTTGGGCACGTGATCTGCCAAGAGGGGTGAAGACCTGTTAGTAAAACTGAGCAAAACATAGTATTTCATTTATAGGATGGTTGCGTTACTGGAACATTCAGGGGCTAATACAACAGCGCCATAATTACTTTGAGTTTATATTTAACATGGAGCCAAGGTCTGGGATCAGATCACTAGAAACACTTTCTTTCCTACATCAGTCTCTAAGAGGACCTTTGAAAATCGTATGGGACAATTCTTCACTGAGTGGGACAGTCGGGGACACTGCAAATCGTCTAGCGTCTCCGGTCCCCAGGTGTGAAGTCCCCAAAGGCCCCCCACTATTTTGACACCCAAAAATGCCTCCATTTCCTGACCACATGCAGAGTGGTTGGGCGTGCCTTTTCCAGGTAACAGCTGCACCAGCCAGGCCTGGCTTCTGTGCAGCCAGGGGTCCCAGGGGAAGTCTTGGGTCATGGAGCCCTTCCTGCAGTGTTCAGATGGGTGACGTCAGGCCCAAAGGTGCAGAGTTACATAGGCTCTTGTTTCCTGAGTACCCCGTGGAAGGCTCTCCTGTCCCTGTGGTTTCTGTCCTTCAGCTACAGACACTGGGTAACCATCTAGAGAAGTCTGAATGAGGAACAATATGGCTATTGTCCCACCCCAGAAATAATCATAAAGGCCCCAGCCTGGGATTTATGCTTAATGATTAGCAACCAAAAGGAACCCAGGGCTATCCATATGGCAGTAGATTCTCCCTATTGTGTATACAAGTGGATACACAGCAGGATGTGAAAATGGGGCTTTCCACTAGTTTTCCCCTTGGGTTGAAAGAAACTTCTCTCTATATTTCACATGGGTTTTCCCCTTGGGGGCCACTTGTATTGGATGTTGGTGACCAACTGGGAAATTTTTGCATCTTAATTAAATTACCTAAGAGGAGACAGTGCTTTCAAAGGAAACGTGAATGGTCTTTCCACACATAAAAAGCATTTGTCCGTCAAAGACATAAAATCAGTGATGTTCCAATTTCAGCGTTTGTTGTTGTTATTTGCTGAGTATAAAACTGTCAAACTGGGGGCGCCTGGGTGACTCAGTTGGTTGGGTGTCCAACTTTGGCCTAGGTCTTGATCTCGCTGTTCCCAGTTCAAGCCCCGCATTCAGGCTCTGTGCTGATGGCTCAGAGCCTGGAGCCTGTTTCAGATTCTGTGTCTCCCTCTCTCTCTCTGCCATTCCCCCCCCCCCCCCCGCAAATAAATAAACATTAAAAAAAAATTAAAAAATAAAAACGTCAAACTGTCAGTGTAGAGAAACAGGGCCTTCCGTTTTGTCCTCAGAACCTAATGTACTGGACAGCCGGTCCTTGGGGATAAAATACTGATTGGTTGAGTATGAATATATGAAACCATTATGGGAATGTTCTTTCTGGATGGTGCTGGGTCTCTTTCTTCCCACTCCGGATGTGGTTCTCCTTTTCTTCTTACCAAGGGAGTCACCTCACCATTTTTTAACTTAAGTAAGAGGCTCTGTCATATCCCTGACACTGGCAAATAGCCCTGCTTGAGAAAGAGCTGTTACATGTGTTGGCAGGTCCCCACGCTGTCTTTGTAAATGTCTGTCCTGTGTCACCACATGACAGGAGAAGCAAGAGCCTTCCCAGGACCTTTGGGAGGAACAAATCCAGCACAAACCTACCCCACCCTGGTGCTTCCCGACCTACACCCAAACCTGTGGCAGCCTAACCCCAACCTTAGGTTCAATGAGGGATGAAACTAAACTTGGAGTTGGACACTTTTATTTAATTTTTTAATGTTTTTATCTGTTTATTAAAATGTATTTTTAATATGTATTTATTTTTGAGAGAGTGCACGTGAGTGGGGAAGGGGCAGAGAGAGAGAGGGAGACACAGAATCCAGAGCAGGCTCCAGGCTCCGACCTGTCAGCACAGAGTCCGACGTGGGGCTTGAACTCATGAACCCTGAGATCATGACCTGAGCCGAAGTTGAACACTTAACCGACTGAGCCACCCAGGCGCCCCTAATTTTTTTTTAATGTTTTAAAATTTATTTTTGAGACAACGCTCGAGCAGAGGAGGGACAGAGAAAGCAGAGGCTGGGGTGGGCGGGCGGGGGGCAGACAGAGGATCCAAAGCAGGCTCCACACTGGCAACAGCAAGTCCAATGCGGGGCTCATGATCTGAGCTGAAGTCTGATGGTCAACTGACTGAGCCACCCAGGTGCGCCTGGAGTTGGACGCTTTTAACATCCATGTACAACTATTTTTCAAGCCCCAGTGATATGCCAGAGAGTGATCTAAAGCAGCTGGGGGGACAGCAGTGAACAAGGCAAACACTATGCCCCATGGGCTCCTTCTCTAGTTGGAAAAGCGGACCATGCACAGGCAACACAGAATATGAACAGGTGAGGGGAGCAAGCCACAAAACCAGGAGAAAATGGTCCTAAATGCCCTAGGACAAGGGATGGGGGACGGGGTGGAGCAGTGGTCCAGGAAGCGGATCAGTGGGCAAGTGTCAGGTCCCCATGGGCCTTGCTAGTCACTTCAGGGACTCTAGATTTTGCCTGGTGAACAGTGGAAAGCCACGGAGGCTTTTGAGTCTGTGGATCTTTTCTGAGCCCCCACTTTGAAGGTATCATATGCAGTATATCTTGGCTGAGGATTCAAGTCCTGTGCTAGGATTGTCAGCACTAAGAGTCTAGGAAGGAGAAGCCAACTGGGGTCTTTAATTCTTCTGGCCACAAGCCCGAGAAGTTTTAAGAGATGGCTCCAAGCAGGACAAACTCTTGTTAGCCCTGAATCTAGAGCCCGGGGCTGCGTCTGGGCAGCCCCGAGACTTCCCCAGGACTGACTTTGATTATGTGTGAAAGTGTCATCGGTGTATCCTACCGAGGAAAAGGAGGAGTAAAATGGGGCTCCTTCCCACCAGGCTGCACCATCTAGAGCTGTGTTGTCCAGTATGGTAGTGGCTCTTGAGCATCCGAAATGTTGCCAGTGTAAAATACATATTTTTGAAGACTTAGTCAAAGAAAAGAATGCAAAATGCCTAGTTAATACTTTTTATTATGAGGACATGTTATAATGATATTTTTGAAATAGTGTGTTAAGTAAATTACTATTTTTTTAATGTTTATTTATTTTTTGAGAGAGAGAGAGACCGAGCACAAGAGGGGGAAGGGCAGAAAGAGAGGGAGACACAGAATCCAAAGCAGGTTCCAGACTCTGAGCTGTCATCAGAGCCTGACGTGGGGCTCAAACTCAGGAGCGGCGAGATCATCACCTGAGCCCAAGTCGGACACTCAACCTACTGAGCCACCCAGGCACCCCTAAATATATTATTATAATTTCCCATTTTAAACTCTTTATAACGTAGTTGGTAGAAAATATAGAACTGCCTGTACGGCTCCAATATGGTGTGATACCCAGCGTACAATGGCTGGGGGGAGAACAGTAGAGGAATCTTGTGGTTAAATTCCCATTTGGGCAAGGAGAGAATGAGACATCAGTTGCCAGTCTCTAGAATATTTTATAACCCACCAAGCAAGTTCTCCCCATGCTGTCAGTGGGATGAGAACTTTGGCCAGCCAGTGGCTTACCCTGCTTCTGCTCTCTGCGAGGATCTTCCGTTTCTGCCGTCTTCCAGAGCCATCTTGAAGAGCAGGCCTCCCCCTATTCCTCAACCCACCTATTGTCATCAGGAATCTAGGGATTGCCTTAGGGTTTGAGCAATCATAATATGTTTTTTTTGTTTTTAAGTTTATTTATTTATTTTGAGAGAGAGAGAAAGTGAGAGCAGGGGAGGGGTGGAGAGAGGGAGAATCTCAAGCAGGCTCCTCCCTGCTCAAACTCATGAAACTGTGAGATCATGACCTGCGCTGAAATCAAGAGTTGGTTGCTCAGCTGACTGAGCCACCCAGACACCCCAATCATAATCTGTTTTTAACTAGTTTTGGACTTTATCCTCTAGTGTAGTGCCCTTAAAAATTTGGTAGGTGTCTCCAATCCCTGAACCCCATGTAACCAAAACTCAAGATTGTGTTGAGTCATAGTCTTTGTTTTCGTTTTTGTTTTTAGTATTTATTTACTTATTTATTTTGAGAGAGAGAAAATGCTCACATGCGCATACACAAGCTAGGGAAGGGCACAGAGAGGGAGAGAGAGAATCCCCAGCAGGCTCAGCACGGAGCCCAACCCAGGGCTCGATTTCACAACCAGGAGATCATGACCTGAGCTGGAATCAATAGTGGGACACTTAACTAACTAAGCCACCCAGGGGCCACAAGTCATAGTCTTTAAATGTGGGGCCAAGTCTGGGCACTTCTGTCTCCCACCAAATGAACCATCCTCCACTCTCCAACTTTGTGGCCTCAATCTTAGTCTCTGATTAGGTACAATTTGAAACAATGGCCTGAGCTGGTAGAACCATTCATAATTTACTCCTTGCTCTTGAAATGGATCCCAGTGTATCACAAAGAAAGTAACTGGCCGTATGTTCAGATGAGAGGACCTAACAGAATGTCTTTGGAGGGACACTGGGGTATCGGGCTTCTGTGTTCCAGGTGTATTTCTTGATAGGGTTCTTACCTTTCAACCCTACTTTGTCCAATGTTAGCATAGCATAGAAATTTTGAGTTTTCCAAACCACAAGGTTCCAGATTATTTGACCCTCAACCATCTTCGTTACAGACCACAGGCAAAAAAAAGGCCTCTAACAGAGAGTTGTATTTTTTGCCTCTCTGTGCCTTCAGTAAGCTTCAGCCTAAATTATCTCTCTTCTGTGGTTCTTACTGAAGACTGCAAGAAACAGCCCACACACGCCAACATTCTACATGTTTCCTCCAGATCCTCTAGTGGTGCACCATCAGTAGGCTCATGGACGTATTAGGCCAAGGATTCAACAGGTGGCAGTGGTGGTGTTTGCCATCACATAACAAGGACGCCAACTAGCCCAGGAGAGCCTGCACTAGCCTGCACCTGACCTCAAATCGGTACCCGCGCATTTTCGGGTTAGCCACATGCAACACTCGCTTCTAGTACCGATTTCCACATCCCAAGAGTGTTTGTATTGCCAGTGATAGAAAACCTGACTGTCCTATCTCAAACAAAATAGAGAATTTGTTTGTTAGTATAAAATAAAAGCCCAGAAACAGGGCTAACCTGTGGTACAGATGTATTCAACCAACAGGATCAGTAGCTGATTTTCCCCCACCCCCAGTTCCCCACTCGTTGGTTTCACTTTCAGACCTCATGTCGTCAAAGGATGAGTGTGGCTGTTCCAGCCCCCGTATCCTCACAGATCCAACTCCAGCCCATCCAGCCGAAATGGCCTCGCCTCAGACCACAAGCTCCCTTGGTTTTAACGAGTTCACTGGCCGTCACTAAAAAAGCATGTGGGGCCAAATGAATGCAAGGCTCTGATTAGCTGACCCTGAATCACATGCTCTTCCTGTCTCTGCAGTGGGAGCACACGCCTCAGACCCACAGCTCTGAGAGTGAGGGAGAGAGGGGTCTCCAAACAAAAATTGAAGGGCATCAGTATAAGAAGGATGAATGAATGCCAAGCTGCCAAAACGTATGGAAATATATTGCAAATTTGTCCCCAGTAAGATTACACTAATTTATATTGATAGGGTGTAGAATGGTACAAAACTTGTTTTTAATTTCCCTGTGTTTCTGAGATTATTTTTTTTTTTTTTCCAACGTTTATTTATTTTTGGGACAGAGAGAGACAGAGCATGAACGGGGGAGGGGCAGAGAGAGAGGGAGACACAGAATCGGAAACAGGCTCCAGGCTCTGAGCCATCAGCCCAGAGCCCGACGCGGGGCTCGAACTCCCGGACCGCGAGATCGTGACCTGGCTGAAGTCGGACGCTTAACCGACTGCGCCACCCAGGCGCCCCTCTGAGATTATTTTTAAATGATCAGACCTCTGGGGTGCCTGAGTGGCTCAGGTGGTTAAGCGTCCAATTCTTGATTTTGGCTCAGGCCATGATCTCACGGTTCATGGGTTTGAGCCCTGCATCCGGCTCTGCGCTGACAGCATGGAGCCTGCTTGGGATTCTCTCTCCCTCTTTCTCTGCCCCTCCCCATTCACACACACTCTCTTTTTCAAAATAAATAAATAAGCTTAAAAAAAAATAAATTCGATCAAACCTGTGTAACTGTACTCATTATTTTGGGGGAAGAGGGAAATTTCTTTGTTTCTGCTGTTTTAAATAATGTAATTCTCATATTTTAACATTTTGAAAGTAGATTTCCTCACACAATAAATGTGCACATTTAATCTGGCATGGTTTCTCATTCCCCCTAAGAAGCTATAAGGGAGGGCATGTTGCTATTGAGGAAGGTGTTTGAGAATTGAGGAACCAGTATTCTAAAACATCTTTCTACTATCAGGGCAAAAACTATACTATAACAGGTAGTCATGGAAACACAACTTGGGAAACCAGAATTATAAGCAAACAAGGCTTCTTATATTTTATACATGTTGCTGTTCTCCTGATTCATTCTGTGTTGATTTGGGGTTGCCACGGGAGGGTCGTGGGCTGTGGTCCTTTACTGCTTTTCCCAGACTGGTAAAAACTGTGCTGTTGTTTTATAATCTTCTGTCTGTTTGTGGTGGTGTTTTTGTTTTTTTTTTTTTCCTGTACATTAATATGGAGGATTCTTTACCTGATTGGTTCAAGAGCTTATTGATTTTGTTTTACTCTACCGTTAAGCTCAGTTGGTCTGTGTTTTGAATGGGGGTGAAATACACATTTAAAATTCTCAGGGCGCCCGGGTGGCTGGGTTGGTTCAGTGTCCCACTTCGGCTCAGGTCATGATCTCGTGGTTTGTGAGTTCGAGCCCTGCATGGGGCTGTGTGCTCTCAGCACGCAGATTCTGTCTCGTCTCTCTGCCCCTCCCCTGCTCACGCTCTCTTTCTCTCTCAAATATAAAACAAAACATTAAAAAACATTTTTTTTAATTCTCTTTGAAGTCCAGAACTATGATTGTCTTTCTTTGCTGTGGATTTTTAATCCATTTACCTTTGGCCTTTGATTATAATAATGGCCCCGACAGCAACACAAATCATACCCTCCCTCACCTTCTTCCCTCCACACCACAGCCTTCTCCCTACACCTTTTCTTTCTTCTGTCTCCTTATGCTTATAGAAAGGAAGTAAGTGAAATCCTCCTTCAGAACCTAAAATGAAGCTTATGGCGGTAATGACACTGGACTGCAGAGCAGGAGACCAGGCTTGTGGCTCCTGCTCTGCTGCTGCCAGCCGTGTGATACGAGCAGGTCGCTTAGCGTCCCTGGACCCCCATTTCCTCATCTGTAAGTGACAGTGAGAACTTCGATGTCTGCAGTCTCATGCAGTCTTAAACTTCCTTCTTTCAAGAAGCTGATACCCATCTGAGACCGCTCACTGAGGAGGAAGGGCAGGAAGCACCTTCACATCCCAGACTTGTGTGTCATCATTGCAGTGTGGCCTTCAAGTCTCCTGTAGCCCTCGATGCAGCTGGAACTCTCCCCAGTCCACCACACACCTCTCCCTGATCTTTTCTGGCCTCATTTCCTTTATCTTATTTCTTCCTCTCCCTTTTTTTTTTTTTCAATATATGAAATTTATTGTCAAATTGGTTTCCATACAACACCCAGTGCTCACCCCAAAAGGTGCCCTCCTCAATACCCATCACCCACCCCCCTCTCCCTCCCACCCCCCATCAACCCTCAGTTTGTTCTCAGTTTTTAAGAGTCTCTTATGCTTTGGCTCTCTCCCACTCTAACCTCTTTTTTTTTTTTTCTTCCTCTCCCTTTCTGATCGGATTGTTTACTTTTGACATTTTTCTCTCCCTACTGCCCAATTACATAAGCTACCTGCACTGCATCCACTGGTGGGCTAACAGGCTTCCCTGAAGATCTGTGGCATCCTTCCTCTGGAAAAGTTCCCGTTACATGTCTTTTTTTTTTTTTTTTTTTTTTTTTGAGACAGAGAGAAAGAGACAGCGCATGAGCACATGCGTGGGCATGCCTGTGTGCACAAGCAGGGGAGGGGCAGAGGGAGAAAGAAAAAGAATCGCAAGCAGGCTCCACGCCCAACGTGGAGACCAACACAGGGCTCAGTCCTACTATCCTGGGATCATGACCTGAGCCGAAGTCAAAAGCTGGACACTCAACCGACCGAGCCACCCCAGAAAGTTCCCTTTTAACTTGAACTTTCCCAAGAAGAGGGTGCAAGTCTCGTCTTGGCATTTCTCACTCACTATTTGAGAGGAAACAATCTGAAGCTCTTAAGGGAATGTTATATTATGGAAGAATTTTTAGGAGATATTGATTTTTTTTTCACTCAACACATTTACTGAGCACCTACCAAGTGTCAGAGGCTGTTGTAGATGCTGAGGTGACCATAGGAAAGAAGGTCCCCGTCCTCATGGAGTTTGAATTCTAGTGGGGACGCACAAGTACATAAACCATTAAGTAAAAGAATGTCAAGTGGGGACATGTGCTGTGCATAAAAGAAAATAGGCACAGAGATGGGGCATGAGGAGGAGGATTTTTGCTGACAACTGAAGAATGAGAAGGAACCAGGAGATGAGTGTAGGAGGGGGGAGAGGAGGGCTTACAAGTGTAAGGCCCCAAGATGCAAATGAGCTTAATGTGTTTAAGGAACAGAAAGAACTGGAAGGTAAATTAGCAAGAAGGGCTGTTACTTGAGAGGAGGTCAGAGGGCTAGGGCAGGGCCAGATATTGTGGGGTTTTATGGGCCCAGGGAAAGATTCTGGACTTTCTAGGTGAAATGGGAAACCACTGCAGGATTTTAAGCAGGGGAGGAACATTATCTGATTTATGTCCTAGGGTACCTAATAGATACCTCATAAATGTGTCCAAAGTTGACTGTATTTATAAGTTTTCATTAAAGATGAAAACAGACCTGAAATCTAGACAACTACTCCCTTGTGCGTCTTGGGGGCTGAAGCCTTCTAAGTGATTCTCCCTAACAATTGAACCATCCCTGACGGATGGGAATGGACGGGACTGCCTGTGTACTGAGCGGGTGTGGGTGTATTTGTGTGTGTGTGTGTGTGTGTGTGTGTATTTGCGATGCCTTACTTAGAGACCTTCAAAATAATTCTGAAAATACAGAGAGAAATCATCACAATCCCCATGTTCCCTTTTTAGACCTAGTTAGACTATACTTAGACTTCCCCAAGGTTCTCTCAAGCATTTCCTTGGTAGCTGACCAAGTTTTCTATTTTCCTGAGGTTAGTGGAGAGGGAAGGAGATGCCAGCAGCAGGCCTCCACCTCTGTCTGGTGCCCCATACCTGCATGTATTTATTCCCATACTGCATGTCCCCTGGACTCTAGATCCTATATTAGGCAAGACCGATGCATTCCTGCCTTTAGATGACTCCAGGCAAAGTGGAGGACTCTCCATTACTAATCCTTGAGTGCTCTACTTCCAGGAATTTTGCCACGGCCCAGCGTCATAAAACTCTACTCATACAGCTAGATTCATATCACAAAGAATTTAGAGTCTGAAAGAGCCTTAGACATCAACTATCCCAGTACTCCTCAGTAGGAGCACTGTCAGTATCTTGGGTAAGACCATCCAAAGCATCATAGGAAATTCCACATTCTGGGCTCTACCCAAGAATCCCACAGGGCTCCCCATTCCAACCCACTGCTTCTCACCCCCGACTAAAAATGAATCCACACATTTCCACCCGCCTCCTGAATTGAGAACCACTGGTCTACCCAGTCCTGTCATTTTACAGGGGAATATTAGGCAACTTGTGGTCTTTTCATGCCTTTTCCTTCTGAACCCAGCAGAATCAGGATCCAAAGTTCTAATTTTACAATGAAGTTAGTTTCTGAAATATGCCTCTGTTTTTCATTCTTCCTACAGATATGTTTTTGTTTTCAAAGTTTTTCTTCTCAGAGTTACATGCTATGTGTTGCAAATATAAGTCTGAACTTTTCAGATGGATCAAGCAAGAATTATGAGCATTTTCAGATTATTTATAATAACTCAAGATTTTGGCATAGTATTTTCTACGTGTAGCCCGTTGCCTATCCACTTCTTAGAGACCTTTAATAACGAGAAATCTGCCTTTCCTTGTTCTGCACTCATTATCTCTGCTTTCGTCAAGCATCTTCTGGGAGAGTTATTGTTATCCCATTAAGTATGAAGGACAGAAACAAAACATTTTTGAACAGAAAGCTCTGGATCTTCATATGACTTGAGCTGAGTATCATTTATCCTGTCTTGGGCACCAGAATCACATTTTAGAACTCATTTGCCTTCATACACCTGACCAGCTCTCTTCACCTGCATCTCTGACTTTCTCTTTACACACTTGAACGCTCTGTAGATGAGGAAGAATCACTTACCCTAATCATTGATGTAGTTGAGAGCTTCTAGTGCTTGGGTGACTCTTTTCCTTAATACTAAATGGTAGAGTCAATGAGAGTAATACCGAATGATATAGTCCTTGAGAGTAATACTTTCAAGCGGCATTTTCCTGAAGGAATCTCAGGCTCTGTGAACAATTATAATTGTGCAGGTGTCCAGAATAACATTGGCCTGCCAACTGGATGGACACCCTGATCTCTTGTGACTGTACCAAACAGATTTGTTATACCTTGTGGAAAGAGAAACATTTAATTTTTTAATTTAGGGTTGTTGTTTTTTTTCCTTGCTTGCTTCTTAAGTAAAACCAATCTAGTTTCTTTTTCTGAAGCAAAGGAGGAAGGAACAAACAACAAATTAATCAGACAGGAAGCGAATAACCACAGAAAGACGTCTGCCTCTGACTCAGTATGTCACATTTAACAAGAGGCCAGAACTTGTCCAAAATGGCTGTTTAAAAACGACCCCATACTTGCGTTAGAAGATGATGCCTTTTTCAGGGACCGTTTTCTCTCTGGGCTCACATCTTGCTTGTCTGTCTACCTGTGTCCCCGATCATGCCTTCCTACGGTATCCTCTAACGGTAAGAAAAATTATATTCAAACTAAATGTATTTCCTTTATCAGCTAGAGGGAAGAACTAAATGGCTTTTAGTGGGCTGTAGTATGTTGGGATAGTTTGATTTCTCAGTATAAGACCACGTAATCGATTCCTGTTGCACAGAATGCTAGTTTCAACACTGTTGTGACTGTGGGCAATTTGTAACTTGTGTTTTGTGCCAAAAAATAAGCGAGATTTTCAGTAGAATTTTTCCTGACCCCTGGACAAGTTTGAATCTACAAGAATTTTTTTTTTTCCATTTAAAATAAGGGTTGATGTCTGTAAGTATATCCTTTCAGTGCATGGTACAGTTGTCCACACGCTGCTTCTGAGTGATCGCTTTGGCAAGCAGCAGTTAGGTGCTTTTAACGTAAAGGGAGTCATTGGAAACTTCAAAGGAAAGTACCATGGAACTAAGCTGTTGCCATTCTATTGCTATAGATATGTCACTTAAGTTCAAATCCCAAATTAAACCATTTCAAAGAGGAGTATTTTAGGAAAAAGACAGTCTGTCTTTAGAACCTTTCTATTTAACACCTTAAATACTGCTAACCAAATTTTGTAGCATTCATTATAACTATTTACAGTTAATATGATTAACACTTTGTCATAAAATACTGTAATTTAAAATTTTCAAGCAATGTACCTAGAGACCTATAGAACAGGATTAAGGAAACTTTGTATAAAAAAAAAAACATTTTCCCCTCTGTGGGGCACATATGAAAAAGTGACCTGACATACTCCTTTTTCCCCATGGAGAAATATAAAATAAAGGTTGAAAATATTAAGAGGGCCCATACAACTTTAGTTGGACAATAAGGACAAGTTCTTTTAAATAATTTAATGGTATAAGTAGTGTGTGCAGTAGAAAATGGAGAAGTGGTAAAATGGAGAAAAGGTTCAGGAAGATTGTGATTAAGAAAAGTAGAACAGGGGGCGCCTGGGTGGCTCAGTCGGTTGAGCGTCCAGCTTCGGCTCAGGTCATGATCTCACCATTTCTGAGTTCAAGCCCCACATCGGGCTCTGTGCTGACAGCTCAGAGCCTGGAGCCTGCTTCAGATTCTGTGTCCCCCTCTCTCTCCACCCCACTCCTGCTTGTGCTCTGTCTCTCTCTGTCTTTCAAAAATAAATAAACATAAAGAAAAAATTAAAAAGGAAAAAAGAAAAGTAGAACAGCTTGGTATACAGAAAGATAGATAAGTGAGAAGGCAAGAGAAAGAAGAAGACAGGATAGTGAGAGAGGGAGGTGAGAGGCTGGAAAGGCTGGTCAGTCAGTGTGGAAGCCACGTCCTTCCAATTCATTTGGATTGTGGGTCTTAAGTGTTACCCATTAACTTCATAAAGTTAGGCTGCTTCTGAACTGGCATGTCATCTAGTCAAAACCCTTCCTTTTGTAGTCTAAAGAGGTTTAAATGATTTCTCTAGAATCCCAATCAGGCTTTTTGCTGTTCTTTGAAAAGTTCATACATGAGTTCATTGTTCACAGCTCTTTAATTACTCTAATATTTAAACTTTTAAGGATCATACAGACACCGGATAAAGTGCAGTGTTCCGAGAACTGTCCGTGATAAAAAGGATTCCCTGGGGTCAGCAGCAATCTCACCCTGCTCATTGATGAAATCAGATTCTAGATCTGGCCCATAGGCTGGAAGTTGTCCAACCTGTGCTAAAATGTAAGAGGAAGTGAGCTCCCTAATTTCTGGAGCTTTCAAGTTTTATGCCCTTTGGAAGTCTGCTTAACATTTCATGAACATGTCACTTTACTTTCTAAGTTTCTGGCTGTTTAAATTGTGAAACATTTCACTTTTGTTTAATTAAATTGCCATACATTTATGTCTTGTTGAAAAGAGCATTTCTCTTGAACTATCATAAATACCTCTGTCTGTATTTTGCAACCCTCACTCCTAAAAATTAAAACTGAAAAAAATACTAGAATAAGGAATGCCTTAATTAGTATGCTTTTTCTGAGAAATTTAAAATGCACTCTATACACATCTCCCTTCACCATTCATTTGTAATATGGAGGTTTGCCTGGATATGGACATGTGGGCTAAGGTTTCAATCGACTCCTGGTTTCTTTCTTATGGTTAAATAGAGGGGGGAGACAGTAGCATTTATTGAGCACTTGCTACATGTTAGGCTCTTTTGCTGCTTTTATTTTTAAAAAAATAGTGAATATTGTTACGCATTTGCCTTATTTCACTCTTGAATAAAATGGATTTAGTCTAAACTGGATTTAGACTATGCAATTTGCCCAAGGCCACCTAACAACTAAATGTGAAGTTTTCTAGAATTTCAAGAGCTTCTTTCATAAATGCAGTGTAGAGGCCACTAGGTGCTCTCTTGCAGTCCTAAGACTGAGATTACAAATGCTTTGTTTTAAATGTCACAGCGACAGGGGCACCTGGGTAGCTCAGTCGGTTGAGTGTCTGACTCCTGATATTGGCTCAAGTCATGACCTCCCGGTTCATGGGTTCGAGCCTCACATCGGGCTCATGGGTCATGTGTTCCAGCCCCACATAGCTTCAGATATCTGTCTCCCTCTCTCTGCCCCTCTCCCACTCACGCATGCTCGCTTCTCTGTCTCTGTCTCTCTCTCTCAAAAATAAACAAACATTTTAAAAAAGGTTTAAAGGGGACACCTGGGTGGCTTAGTCGGTTAAGCGTCCAACTCTTGGTTTTGACTCAGGTCATGATCTCACTTTGCACTGACAGTGCAGAGCCTGCTTGGGATTCTCTCTCCCTCTCTCTCTGCCCCTCCCCCACTCGTGCTCTCTGTCTCTTAAATAAGTAAGCTTAAAAAAAAAAGGTAAAATAAAGTGAATAACCATAAGGAAGACATTTTCCTTCCTAGGTCTTTTGGCCTTTTTAGAAGTAAATTTGGTGATACTTTTGCTTGTATTGTAAGACTACATTTCAGTGATAACATGAATAAAATATATTGAGTGTGTTGACATATATGCTGGGGGTAAGGGCACATGGGTAGATCTTAATCCTCCAGTGAAACTAAATATGCTGGAAGATTTAGGAAAACTCTGGCTTTAAAATTTGATCCCCTTAAAGAGAAAACTTAGAAGAGACGGGAAGTAGTGGGAAGAAACTCGATACCTTTTAGTTATGTGGATAAGGCAGAGAAAGGCTTCCTTTCCCTTTCCCACAGCTAAACCATGACAGGTGGAACGTTCAACTTATCTTCATTTTCTCACTTTTAAAAGGGCTTGGATGTCTATAAATTTGCATTCATTTTTCAATGAAGCATGTATGACAGTGGATTTAAAAAATTACTTGACTTCATAGCAACCTTTATTTCCCTACCAGTTACTCTTACAGTGAAACTGTGAATTTGTGTGCTACTGATCACAATGACATCGTAGATGTCTCAAAACGTCTTCTCTGAACAATGCCTTTCCCACTCCCCCCTCCAAAATTAACTGTTTATCTAAAAGAACTCTAAAGGAAGTATTTCTGAACTAGCCAAAGACGCTCTAAATACAGCAAGACACAAACCCTTACCATTGAGAAGACAACCCATATACAGAATTCACTTATCATCTTAAATGATGATCAAGAAAAGAGCAAGTACATTTTGAGAAATGACGGGTTCCGTGTACAGACAGCGTGTGGTCCAGCTGGGATTGCGAATAACAGAGACCACTAACTAGATGATGCTGCTGCTTTGCTTAAAGCTCGTTTCTTTTCTCTACCTTTTGCTTCCTCTTGAGTTGAGCAGTCTTTTGTTTTTCCTCTTTGTGTTAATTGCCTCATTGCCTACAGCCCTCTGAGCCTGGTCCTGCTGGAGGGTGGGGGTGGGGTGGGGCAACAGAGATGTTGCGCTGTGACTCGTATCAGAAAATAGAAACTACAGGCAACTGCAGCTGTGAAAAGATTGTGCTGAAGAAACAGGATGGCTGTGGTTTGCTGTGAGCATCAATTTTCCTGTTGAGCATTTTTACAGGAAGTTGAAGAACAAAGCCAACTTCATCTTAATTAGTTCTAATGGTCTTCAGATCTTAAGCACATCCAACTAAGTTTGCATCATGCAAGAGTCTCTAAAGAATAGAATCCATAATAATTATGATAGGCATCCCCAAACTATGGGCTTTTTAAAATTCAGGATTTTAGTAGCAATTTGAGTTGGCTAAATGATTTTATTTCTACAGTGTAACTTGGAGCGGATTCATTGCCTTTATAATGAATGCTTCTACAATAACTTTTTATGGTTGTAATAACTCAATATGAATTTAAGAGCCTTTTCTTATTAAAACACTGTTGAGTTATATATATTATAACTTAATATTTATTGGTCAAACAAATGTGCATGTGTGTATATAGAGACAGAGGGGGGAGGGGGCATATGTGTGTGTTCATAAGCTGGACGGACCTACATGAAAATGTTTAGAATATCTGTAAATTATCTGCCTTATTATTAACCCCAACGCTTTTTCACCTATAATTTAATGATTATTATTTTTTAATTTTATTTATTTTGAGAGAGAGAAATACAGAGCATGTGAG